>NC_047557.1:82878254-83507421 GCF_012275295.1 Melopsittacus undulatus
GCTGCTCCAGTTTGGACATGTACATAAAACTTTCCTCATCTTCCAGTGTTATTTCCTGCTTAGCTTAGCCAGGTTGAGAATCCTGGACAGAACAGGGCAGAATCAACCTTTTGGACTAACATGACCTAACTCCACCTGCTGAGGCATTTGCTATTCTTTGTGGTTACTGTGTTGGTTTCCCCCTCCCTCCCCTCCAGCACTTTCTTTCCATTGAATATATGCTCAGTTTATCTGGATGAGAAGGGGAAGTGAGAGACAGCAGCACATTCTCTTGTTCCCAGCTCTCTTATCTGTCATTTACATCTCTTATCTTGCCATTTACATCCCAACATTGGTCTTCAAGCACTGGAGACCAGCAAATGCACCTGGAGTACCAGCTTCCGCTGCCACATGGAGAGATGAGGGGCAGAAAGGAAGGAAAAGCAAGACAAAAGCTTTAAGCATGTGGCAATCACTTCTGGAATTTCAAGCCAGTCTCCTGGTAATAGGCTACATCTGGATTTCAACTTGGTAATAGCTATGTGAAAAAACGAAAAAAAAAAAAAAAACAGAAGACTCATCACAAGCAGATCCCTGATGCACCTGACAATGCTCCTTACCTGAAAGCAGCTTCATTCTGCTCTAGCTGCACCAGATCTAACGTATTTCCCTGGATGGGGTTCATCACCCTGATAACAGAAGCCCACTGTCCATTCCCTGCCTTGGGAGCACCAAAGATGGACTCGGGAAGATTCTCGTTCAGAAAGGCTGCAGCCATCTCAGCAGCTAACTCCCTCTCATCTTCACCTGCAGCCTCCACCATTTCCTATGGCACATTAAGGGACAGAAGAAAAGAACAGCTCAGTGGATTTCCTCAGCAGACATGCTGATACTCTGTGAAGAATATAGCCTGTTTCCCATAAGCCCAGGTATTCCAGGGCCAGATACTGCCTGCAAAAACATAAAACCCACCAAATCCCAAAGTTTTCATCCACCCTGAGCTTATTCCCAACTGAGCCTCTGCAGCCCAGAGCACAGCAGGGTCAGCTCTGCCCTGGCCAAAGGGCAGCTAACTGGGGTTTTTTTCATTCTACAACTCTAGAAACAACACTGAAAAGAAAATAATCTGCTGAAATCCAAACATTCTCAGTCACAGGAAAACCAGAGACTGGCGCTACACAAGTATGACTGTCCTCCAGTATATATTATGCCTGCTACAATAACATGCAAAGAAAGGACCAATGGGAAGCAGTGTATGCTGATAAAATGGGTGCTTTGAGGCAGATCTTCACTCCTTTCAGCCCCTGTATTCACACAGGGCAAAAAAAACGCACAGGCAACAGCAGCTGGGAACCGGTAAGCAGGCAGGATTTCCAGCTGCAGAAATTCCTTCCAGACAACAGAAGTGTGTACCTGTCCCCTGCCCTATTACCTCAGCCATTTGCTGCTTCCTCTGTGCCTTGGTGGCCTCAGTATAAGCGTTGTGGTCTGTCTCGATAACAATCAGGTTGTTGCTCTCTGGGTGAATGACAAATTTTCGGGGTGTGTACTGCAATGGGAAGGAAACCTGGTTGAAGACTGCCCCCAGCTTCTCCAGTGCCAAAATCCTGGGGAAGAGAGATGTGACAAAGTTGAACAAGGTCCAAAAGCAGCTGGCCAAGAGACAAAACTGGAGTTGAGCTTTATGTCTGTGAAACTGGCTAGTGCTGGAGAAAAGCAGCACTTTTCTCAGGCCAGTGAGTAACCAGCAAACAGCTCCAGACAGCAGAGCAGCACTAGCATCCTATATGGGAGATGATGCTGTGGGACAAGGAGTGTTCTGTAGCACCAGGTCCTTGATGTGAGGGCTATCTATCCCAGGGTGCATCCTCAGTGGTGCTGAAGCAAGTCTTGACCAAAAGGAACAAAGAGCACATGGAAGAGGGGAAGTCTGGCGAAACATCATCTGAATCTAAATGTGACGCAGAGTTCAACAAGTAACCAAATGCTCCTCAGAGGCACTTTAGTTAAAACAGTATGAGAAATGCAATGCCGATTCTTTCTTCCTGTGACCTGCCAGCTGAAAAGCCAGTTCTTCTGGCATTTGGCGACTAAAAACCACAAGTATCTCCAGAAAGAACGACTCCTTTAAAAGCAATGAATGCTGTAACACATCAGTGAGGACAGATATGAAAAAAGTGCCTGTTCAAGTGCATACAGCAGAGGTCCTGAATTTGTGGTCCATTATTTTCATTTATGTTTTTAGCATCTAAGCTGAATTTTTTTTAAAAAGGCAACAAATACACCCCTGTCATGCTTCTGATTTCTTTAATCAACTATGTTTTTTTTTCTGCAAAGTAGCCAATTCAAATCCCCAGCCACAAGATCCTAATACACAATAGGGTCATAGTTATTAAAAGCTTCCCTCTAAGGACCAGAGAATTTAAGGATAACCTGAATTAAACTTACTTAAAAAAGCTGAAAAATGCAAGTCAGAGAAACACACCCTATTTCTTTTTAATAGCACAACTGTCCTTGTATTCCTTTTATTTTCTGAAATCCACCTATGTTTCCATCAAATCATTATCCATAATCAAGTAACCTCAAAAAACCCTCTATTCTTTAGTTAACCCACTTTAGCTCTTTCCTTTTGAATGTCTAGTGAGAATTCACCACCCTCCCCATCTGCCTTGCATCCCAGCCTAGAAGTGTGTTTTCCCATCAGTTCTTACCTCAGTGTGTTTGTGGAGATGGCTACAATGCCCTCTGGGCATTGCTCAGAAGCAAAACCAGATGCAAACTCCAGTGTCTCATAAGACAAGGGAGTCAGGTGGAAGCGTGACTGATAGGAGTAACTGAGCCAGGATCGGCTTGACATGGCCAGCACCTGGGGAAGACAGACAACAAATTTATTAATTCTGGGGATGGAAACAAGCTCACTCCTTGCAAATATGAAGGGACGTAGAGTGCCAGGCTCCTACCCACTTAACACCTGAGTTCTTGGGGGTGGACTCCACCCACCTCAGGGCACACCCTCAGATTCTGCCTGCTTTCAAGAAAGAATTTTATCTAGAAACTGGGTATGACATGAAATTTTAAACACTATTAAGTCAACAGACAGTCAAACTGAGGTGCAATAAAAACTGTTATCTGTAAAAGCCACAATAACAAATACTTTCACAGCATTTTTTTTTTTTAACAATAGCCTGTTCTAATGGGAACAGGTCTTTTAAAATAAGTATTTAATGCTTTGTCACCATCCAAATATGGTAGCACACAAGTGAAATTCCCTTAAAATCATCAGTAGCCTACTTCAAGTTAAAGGAAACAAAGGAAGACAGACCTCTAAACCCCTCAGCTTTATACATGCTACTAACTCAACTTCAGTACAACCTTACTTCCTGCCCCAGCAACAACAGCTGGAATTACATTGAATCCCTCATAGAGTACACCCCCCACCTATCACTGACAGGCCATAAACAGTGTGTTTTTTTCTCCCCATATTGTGACAGAAGGAATCAAGAATGGACTCAAAGCAGAAAAGTAATCAGCTATTCCTCTGCTACAGCATCCTCTGTCCAAGCGGCAAAGCAGCTCACCTCCAAGGTACACCTGGCAGGAGCCAGTTGAAGAGATTTACCCAGTGTACCATAACACTGAAGCAGTGCTCACATTCCCTGATTCAGCTCCCTGCACTGACCAGCAGTATTTCTCAACTCTGAAGGGGTCATCCAAAAATGAGTCAAGCAGGGGGTGGCTGATCTCCCCAGCGCCACATCACAAGGACTGGAAATGGCACTTCTGATGAAACACTTTCTTCCCTCTGTGCAAATCCTGCAAATGTTTTCCCTGAACCATGTGTGGCAGCTGTCCAGCCCCTGGCTGAGCCATTCTAAACAGGCAGAGGAGAAAACCATCACTGCATCAAGCAGTCAAGGGGAAGATTTCTGCACAGGGCTCTTTCTGCCTCTGTGCCCTAATGAAGGCAAGGTGAGGTTTTTCAGTGTCTCTAAGCCTAAGAATCTGCTCAGAGCTTTCCAGACATGCTGCAAACACAGCCTATGGGTCAAATAAGTCCCATTTCCAAACACGCAGGGCAGCACTACGCATTACTTTGTAAGAAGTAAGGGGAATACCAACATGAACAAGGCTGTTTGTGAAAGAACAAACCGTGAGACAGGCAGTTCCATAATTAAGTTATTCTAAGTCATTCCTACTTCCCATCCCTACCCAGAGGACAGCTTCCCACTCTGCCCGCCAATAAGGAAACATGGGATGCTGTGTCTCAAGAATGGATCTGTACCCCTCTGAGCTTGCCTCACTTACCGCCTCTTGGCCTTGCATTCGGACTCGGAAGAGTTTCACAGGCCGGGAGCCAAGGTATCTGGTCCTGGTATCAGAAAGATCACCAGTAACAGGATCCAGGACAGTTCGCAGCAGCACACCATTCTTGACATCAGCAAACCAAACAGATCAAGATTACAGACAAGAAATTACAACCATTATTCAAAACAGAGAGGAAACATCTGAAGAACTGTGCATCTGTTCCTAGCTTTCCTAGCTTCTGGTACAACTCTCTTCTACAACTATATCTGAATTGGCTCTTAATATGAAAAAGCATAGCTCCTGCACACTCCTATTCTAAAAGGAATTACTTGTAAAACACGTGCATACCAAACAGAAAAAGGCAAAAAATACAGACCAATGGCTTATGAGTGCATCTCATACACCATGAAAACCTGAGGCTAATTCCAGATCCAAATCCCTCTTGGTACAAAGTATTTACCCAAAACCTCATGCTACTTACAAAGAGCTTCTTACATCAAGCTTGAAGCATGTGAAAGAACCTAGGCTTCTCTGACTGTTTGTACTACACGTTGAATTGTCAGAAAAATGTTTTGGTTTAAGATCAGAGACAGCACCAGATGCAACAAAAAGCTGTGTAACAGCAGAGTTACTAGGGCAGAGCCTGTGGTTATAGGCAGTTACTCCTTGTATACTCTGGCCTACAGGCAGTTTCTAAAGAACTGCCCAACATTTCACCCGGATATATTTTTTTTTTTCTTAAGAACAGGCTCTCTTTCTGGAAGAGGAAAAGCAAATTTTGATCTACAAGATCCCCAGGACAATACACAGTCTTTTGATTAATCTTAAGTCCATGAATGCATGGTGAAACTTGAACCCCATGTCACACATTGAATTCCCCAATCCCAGTTGTTAAGTCTGTTGTAACAAAGAGGGAAGAACCAGGCTTTGTGTTGTGCTGCTTGATGACAAAGCTACTTTCACAATCTATTTTTCAAGTGAAAGCTCACCAAGACACGCCTGTCAGAACCAGGCAGGCACCTCTCACCTGCAGTCCAATGTTCAGGTACAGAAAGCCAATGGAGCCTCTCTCCCCCAGCTCATCCTGCTTCTCCGTGCCACCCATCTCCACAATGCACAATGACTCAGGCTGAGCAGGGAGGGCCTGCATACTCAGTGGCTGTAAGCAATCCTGTGGGAGACAGGACAGAAGTAACATACCGGTCAGCAAGGCTTGGCATGGCAAGAGGGGATTCAAGCTACATCTAAGAAACTTTGAGATGCCCTTTTAAATCTCCAAAAAGAGTATTCAGCACAGAAAAAAAGTGCAAATAAAAACTCACTCTGTGGATTTTGGCATGCAAGAGTGGTAGCAGCCCTGGGGTTTGGAAAAGATAAACTAGATCCTTCCAAACTGTTCTAGCAGTTTGCAGCTACTTAGCATGGAGAGAGCTAAGCAAAGTTTGTTACTTCAGCATCTTCTGAAAACTTCTCTGTTACAGGGTAAGAAATTAATGGTGGTTTGGTGCTGACCTGCTTGCAGAATAAGTCTGCTTTAGTATAGGTTTACACAGTAAGACAAGAAAAGCAAACAAAAAAAAAACCCAAACCACCAAAGCCAATATCTAAAGAAAACAATGAAGCAAATACTTTAATTTCTCATCAGCTGAATCTCCAGGCAAGGGCGAGGCTAGATAAAACAAGGAAATTGTTACAGGTTAGGATCAGCAGCCATGCCTCCTCCTACAGAAAAGCCACACTAGCTATTCATTCCTTGTCATCCACCTGAATATGGAGAGACAGCTTGAATGGATACAGCTCACCTCTGGAATACCTTTCCGAACATTTCAAGCCAATGGAAGAAGCAGCAACAGCACATCTACTCACCGAAGGGTCAAGGGAAATAATTCTGACAGTGTTGTCCACGAGCCCAACAGCAAGGAAGCGTGAGCGCTGCTCCCCAGGAGGAACATTGGCCAGGCTCATGCAAACGACATCAGCTGACATCTCCTTTCTTTCTGTGTACTCATTCAGCTGTCCTGACTGTGAAAAAAAGCACAAAAGACACTTACTGACTGCCCATTGCAGTGAACCAGCACCAAAATGTCTTTCCACACTTTCCCCCCTCACCACTTCTTTTTTAGGCCAGTGCTTTGGCTGTATTTTTTAAAAACCATTTATTTACAGCATTATTTCAGCTACAGTTGGAAGAACCAGAATAGCAGTAGGGTAAGTATACAATTTCCATGCCTCAGTCTAATTAGCCATTAAACAATCTCAGAGTCCAGCTCTGCAGGGCTTTTATCTATCCATTCAAGAAGGATGCTTCACTACAGAATCCCTGTCTGTGGGTCTCATCAAGGATCTGTCTCTGGCATGCCCCATAGTCCATCTTGCTCTACCAAAATCATTCCCGACATTAATACACATACCGGGTCCATCTCAAAATAAACCAGTTCTCCTCCAGTCAGTGCTATCACGACTTGTCTCTGGTTCACAGCACATTTTACAATGGTTTTCTTCCCTGGTGTCTTCCATTCATTTACTCTCTTATCTGCTCGGATGTGCCGGATCCCATCTGGATAAACCTGAAAGAAAAAAAAAAAAAGAAGTCATAGCAATTTTGTATTAATCACCCTTCACAATTCTCACTGGTGGCTCTGACACCGAAAAGCCAAAAGAAGCACCGCTCCTCGCAGTGGTGATCTACTGGCTATGCAATAGGCTGAACCAGCATAAAACCATTTGCCAGCTGGAAGCACTGCATCTTTGAGCTACAGCAAGCAATGACTGGGCACACAACAAAGGAGATTAGAACATCTACAGCTGGTCTAGTTCACTTAGCACAATGTAAAAAGGGAAAGGAAATGAATTGTGTCACTCTTTGCCAATCTACACCTTTAAACATGACATATGCTGCACTAACACAGAAACTGTGCCCATACCGCAAGCAGAAAGTGGCAGATGTAATCAGACACATCAGAAGCAGCTTTCCATTACCTGTACCAAAGCATCGTCACCAAGAAGAGAGCAGGACAAGGTGGGTGTAGTACCCAGGAATCCTGAGTCAGTCACTTCTTCTACAGTCTCTCCGATAGACAGCACCAGTGTGGCATTTACGAAGGACACAATGATATAGGCATCAAATTCATCTGGTTAAGGGAGACAGGGAAAAAAGGGTGTTGATTAAGCAAGGCTTCCCAACAAAATTAGCAGTCTGACAGATGTCCAGCAGTTACTCAGAATTCCTGTGATAATTACATCTGTTGGCAATATTGTGCAAGTTTGTTCCAGGACACAGTCTGAAAACAAGCCACTGCTAGACTCCGAACAATGCAAGACTGAACCAGGGGTCAAATCATGATCTCGATACAGAGTCAATTCACCACACTCTGGATTCTGGCATGCAAGACTCCAGCCTACATTCTTCAAAGTCAGTTAAAGTCTAGAAGTATTTAGCACTCGACCCATGTCACACCAGGAGCTGAATCCAGATTTAACACCCAATGACACCAAATTAAATATCCCAACAATCTGAACACATAGAACTCATCTGAAGAAACCACACCACGGATGCTGCTAACAGTAGGTTGCAGGACTTTGTACCTAATCCAGTATCCACATAATAAAAGGCTGCAGAGAACAAATCGAGTGCAGTGCAACAGAGGAGCTTGGGTTAGCGTGCTCTATCCTCACCTAGAAGCTCGGCTAGCTTACATTCATCACACTGCCACCCCTACAGTCTTCTGGGATGCGAAACAATTAGAGCAAACACTGACCTTTACTTCTACTAGAATAAGTGACAGTATTGCAACTACTACCTCCAGTGCTGGCTTTTCCTAAGAGGAACAGCCTGAGAGAGTTCAGCAGCTTGCATGTGGAAGAGCTATGCTAATTAAAATAGTCATAAGAGCTCATTCTGAAATATGGAATTTTTGTGGTAAACAACAGCAGTGGGACAGACTAAAGGGCATGCTCTGATTTACTCCTGTTTTCATTCTGCAGAAGACAACAGGCATTAAAGAGGGGGAGAGGAGTCTCATTAAAACAGAGTAACAAAAGCAGCAAGTCTGCTGGGAAATGCAGGCAGAAGCATCAGTGGAGTAAGACTGCTTTAGAAGCAACTCCACTCCGCTGCTGTTGTCATGCAAGTGCTATTTCTTAAAAAGAAAAAATTCCCCATTTTAACTCAACTCAACCCAAAGCTCAGACCTATGCACCACAGCACACGACAATTGAGAGGTCAGGGTGTAAGAGAGCTGTCACGGTTTTTTGCCCTTGGGCAGAGTTTCTCCATAATCTGCACATGTGGAAGACATGGAGAAGTGGCTAAAGATTCTCAAAGTAAAGAAAGAAAATAGGGAACTCTCACTGGGCTGAACACAAGATTCCAGCAAATACCGTGTACCAGCTTAAAGAAACAGAACTGGACCAACTGAAACAAATGCTCCAGGAATGGATTCTTTTCTTATCCGTCCTGTTTATATGGAGGCTCTGCCAAACCTGCTGCGTCACGTTTGTAACAAAAAGGTCTTACATACAGCTGAAAATATGCAAATGAAAAAATCCCATCATTCTTCTCTCTAGCATCTGTTATACAGACCACTGCTATGATCAAACTGAAGAGCTTTGTACCATTAAAGCAATTCTAAAAGTGGTCGGTGGCATAAACCTCTAACATGCTCCTGAAGCCCACAAACAGGAGCAGATCCTGCTTGTGGAAATGAGAACACAAGAACTGAATCCACACACAGAAACCAATCAGTTACTACTTAAAACACAGCTTAACAAGAGAATTTCTCTTAATGTTAACAGCCGATGGTAACAGTTCAGCAAGACATGCACTGTTACACACTTGTTATTTTCCACACTAAATAGCAGCTGCTCCTACAAACCTACCTGAATTTTTCAATACCAGAAGTCTACAAGAATTCCTCAACTGCTTTAAATAGAGGTTCTAGCAGTTCACAGGCTAAGCATTTAATTCATAAATATCCCGTAGACAGGATATTCTAAAAATTCCATTTCAAAGACCATAACTGGTTTCCAAACTTCTTGAGAGCTGCTGCCTTCCTCCCTGGGGGCTGTGATTCTCATGATAAACCACCATGTCCCAGCTGGAGGCTTAACCATGTGATTTGGAGCAGGACAACTCCCATTTGAAAGCAAAACAGATTCCCTTAGTCTTACTCCAAATGAAAACTCATTCCTACCTCTTTAGAGTTCTGAGGCTCTTTTTTTTCCACTGGCTTACAGTTATATCAAAGCATGCCTTTAAGTTTGTGTCAATAACAGTGACCAGTGCATTTTTGCTTGAAGTCCAGGAGTGTTACTTAATGCTTCTTGGCTGGAGCTTTTGAAATAGAGCATTTGATTTACCAGAATTAAGTCAGTGAATAAGATGCATTCATCCAGATTCAAACAATACAATTTTGGTCTAGAAAATACAGCAGCCTGGTTGAGAAGACTAAATCCCTGTAGCACGCTGAGAAGTATTCTCAGAAAAATAAAAGACCTATAGACTTTAATATGGAAAAATACCTACTTAGCTCTGCATAATCTCAAGCACATCAGGCTCTCCAGAGTTCTGAACTGACAGACATTATTTTGTACACAAAATAAAAAGACACAAGACTTCAGAGATGCTTATTACTGTTCTAACTGCTCCAGTTAGCTCCTTTCAGCAAGTAACAGAGACATTTTAATGACTCTGGAGAACCACAGCTGGACTAATTTTCCTATGCATTCATTACAAGTTTTCTGCAGCTTCATCCCCACAACAGTTATGAAAATACACATTTCAGTCCACCAACTCTATCCTACCGTGCTTTTTGTTATTTGTCACAGATTCAGTTTCAGTTATTCCATGAGAATTCCATTCCTATACACCAGCCCACGCCTGGTTCATGCTCTGCAGCATCTGAATTTGAACCAACACAAATGCAGACACCACTAGCTCAGACTTGTTCAGTGAACAGAGAGGTGAGGAGCAACAAAGGTAGGGATTATTCTCACTTAAAAAATACTAATGGGAAGATAGCACATTTTCCTGTGTTTCATGGAGACTCTGCACCTGGGAGTCACTGCACATTGCTTTTCAGGCAGGAGCAGCAGGTAGGGAAGGTAGGCTGTCAGCTCTCAGTTTTGCACCTATCTCAACAGCCAAGCTCCCAGCCATCCAGCTTCCCACACCCTAATATTCAAATGTAAGAGGGTTTGGTCCAAAACCCATCTCCTTGTCTGATGGGCAGATGCATCTGTCCTAGGTTCAGCCGTGCTATTTTTCTCCTTCCCAGTAGCTGGTGCAGTGCTGTGTTTCAGCTTTAGTCTTGAGTAGTCTTGAGAACAATGCTGTGAACACGCTGATGTTTTAGTTGTTGCTAGGTAATGCTTACCCATCAAGGACTTTTCAATCTGATGCTCTGCCAGTAAGGAGGGGCGCAAGAAACCAGAAGGAAACAGAGACAGGACACCTGACTCAAACTAGCCAAAGGGGTATTCCATACCACAGCACATCATGCCTGGTAGAGAAACTGGGGGGAGTCACTTGGAAGGGACTCAAGTCAAGCTGGGTATTGGTCAGCAGGTGTTGAGCAAGTGTACTGCGCATCACTGAGGTTTCTTGGGTTTTTTTCCCCTTAACATTTTAGTTTATCTTCTCTGCCCTTGTTATTTCCCCATCATTATTGCTAGTGGTAGTAATTTTATAATATACTTTAGCTATTGGACAGTTCTTATCTCAACCCATGAGTTTACATTCTTTCAATTCTCCTCCCCATACCACCTGGAGTGGGCAGGGAAAAAAGGGAGTGAGCAAGCAGCTGTGTGGTTCTGAGTTACTAGCTGGGCTTAGACCACAACAGTATCCTATAACCAAACGGCACTCCCATGCCAGCAGTACCTTCACGCACACATGATCGTTTTCTCTTCAAGGTCTCTAAACAAAGCAGCTTGGAAGCAATCCTCAGTCTAGAAGGGAGCTGAAAATGCCCATTAAAAATATCTCTGATTTTAGCAAGGACTGGCCATTCTGCAGACACACAGTTGATTACGTTGTTCTCCCAAAGACTGGAAGATAGCAGTTGCTTTCTACCCCTCAGCTACCAAAGGCAGCGAAAGCAACAATCTCCAACTACACAACAGCTCCTAGAATTCATTTCCTGAAAAGCTTAGCCTCATGATTTTGGGATTCTCTGTGGTTAAGCTGTGGGGCAATACTGTAGCCCCTGGCAGTGAGTACACACCTGTGGTGATCAGCACCTCCACCACCAGCCACCTGCGGAAGAAAAAAAAAGGCTTGGTATTGGTAGTATCACCACATACCAGCCAAGGTTAGTATTTGCTTTGAAGGCTGCAAACCTGTATCTTACAGAGGCCTTGAAGCACAGGGACACTATGGCAGTGAGGCACAACCAGGCAACCCAGCACTGCAAATGGAATGCACAAAAACCGGCACCTGCACAACTTCAAGATCAGATACATGTTTGAAATGATTCTGCAGGCTTTTTGATTTTAAATCCAGTCAAACTGTTCTGAATTCAAAGGGTTGTAAGGGACTGGTTTCACATAACTTTAAACTGTATTCAGAAAGTAGCATGGTTCATAACAGCCACAGCTTCCAGCCTTCTGAAATCATGGAGATGATCTTCATGCTGCAGCCTGGAGAATTTGCAAGGAGGAAGAAGAGGCAGCAAGACTCGTCTGGTTTATGTAGGTAAGCAACAGTCCTCTGTCTCCTGAAAATCAAAGGCATTCTCTGGAACCCCAAAGGAAAAGTTTTTCAAACTGCAAGGTGATGTAAGAAGCCTCCATCTCTCAGAGGAAACAAATGTTGGTAAACTTCTCCTCCAGAAAACAGGAGCAAAGGTTTGTCTCTATCAAACTGGAATGCCTCTTTTAAGAAAAGCACATTATTTTTGACATGAGCTGTGGAAATACTTTTCCTCTGACCATTTTCTGGGGAAAATAAAGGCAGCCTGTGCTCGAAGTTCCTTCCATATTGCTTAGGCAGTACATGAGTCTTAGAATCACAGAATGGTTTAGGCTGGAAGAAACTGAAAAGCTCACCCAGTTCCAATCCCCTGCCATGGGCAGGAACACCTTCCACTAGACCAGGCTGCTCTAAGCCCTGTCCCACCTGGTCTTGAACACTTCCAAGGATGGGGCAGCCAAAGATTTTCTGGGCAACCTGTACCAGGGCCTCACCACCCTCACAAAGAGGAACTTCCTGCTAAGATCACATCTCAGTCTCTTCTCTGTCAGTTTAAAGCCATTTGCCCTTGTCCTGTCCCTACAGGCCCTTGTCCAAAGCCCTTCTCCAGGTTTTCTGTAGCCCATTTAGGCACTGGAGCTGCTCCAAGGTCTCCTCAGAGTCTTCCTTCTCCAGGCTGAACAAGCCCAGCTTTCCCAGCCTGTATCCAAAAAGAGGTGCTCCAGCCCTCGCAGCATCTCTGTGGCCTCCGCTGGACTCGCTCAACCATGTCCACATGAGCATGGGAAATGATGGCACATCTTGGATGGCAAGCTAAATCCCACAGCAATGTTTGAAATCCCCACAGGGTTACTGGCTTCCCTGGAAAACACACTACCCTGCGACTGCTTAAAAACAAGATATAATGTCACCATAGCAGCTTAAGGTCTCCACTGCAACAACCTGTCATTTCCATACCCAGTACATAAACAACAAATCTTTGTGAGATTTATACAAGTCTCTCCCCAGAAAATAATTACTGAGGCTGCCAAACCACAGAACAGATGTTTCAGGGGTTTTAGGAGTTTCTGAGGAAACACAAAACTCTGACTCTGTTCTCACCCTCAAGAGAAAGGCGGGACAAGGAATTGTATCTCCTCTTGTACTTTAATAATACAGACCTGGTATTTCAGACCAGGAAAAAAAACAACCAACCAGTCAAACGAAGCCCACAATTCCATATATTCTGCCAGTTTCAAATCTTGACTTTCCTGGAATCAGCAGCACTCTACACACTGGTGGGTTTTTTAATAGGAAGTGTGTCCTAGCCCAAATAGATCATTTTCCTTGCAGACAATGCATAGAGGGAAGTAATAAAATACAAATACTGATCCTGACTTATCTTCTTTGAATCCGCAATAAGTGTATCCCACTTTCTCACAAAGAGGTGACTACTATAGCTGTCACCATGCATATAACAGAGAGCATGCTTCAATAAAAATAATAATCAATGCCTGCTGATGTCAGAGGAAGAACCTGTGGGAAGTGGAAAAGGATGAGGAGGTCAGCAGCTTCAGGCTGCAAATGTACAGCTGACACAGCATATTGGGTGATGGATGCAGCTGCAGGCAGGTACTTTTTTGTCATCCAGAAGTGCGACAATTCTAGGGGACCAGAGGGTGGCTTCTACGTACAAAGAGGTGTCTGCTGATTCAAAACCCAGCTTTCAAGGATGGCACACAAGCATCATGCAACACCTTTCCTATCTCCTTGGACAAAACAGCAAAATACACCAAAAAACATTATCACATCCTTGTGCTTTAGGAAAATACTGCATACCTTCAACATGTCTCCTCACTGTCCATACAGCATTGGGGTTACCAGGCAGCTCTGAGACAGCCATTTCGGATACCTAAGAGTAAACAGAAAGAAGGTTCTTTTGCAAACAGATGTTTAGACTTAACTACAGTAAGCCATGTAACCACCAGCAGCTTTTAAGCCTTCCTACAGGAAAGCTAGTAATTCCTAATTCTTGTGTTCTCTCTCCATGCCAGATGTGCTGCAGGGTAGAATACATTCAGCACTGATACAGCAACATCAGAGCCCTGGACGATCAGCTTTAGAAGGTCACCCATCCCTAGCAAAAAGAACAGCAGCAGCTGGCAGAGACAACGGGATGTTCTGGCTCAATAAACTCAAGTATTAAGAGGAGACAAAATGCACATGGTTGGAGTCAACTGAACAAAAAGCCTCTGACACTTTAAAAAATATAACCCTTCTACTTCCAAGAAGCAAGTTGAGAGAAAGCTGCTCTCCAGACCAGTGGCAGAAGGAGAATCCCTTCATTTCAGTTCCCTTATTGCAAGGATTTTCTCCTGCTGTCCTCCCCTTTGAAGCTTCTCTTCTGAAGTGCTGAAGTCTTACCTCAAGTCCATGTCTTAGAACTCTCAGAGATGACCGGGGCCCCCGACCACAAGCCACATACAGCTGTGGAGTGTCTTCATTGGCCAAATCTGCTATCTGTATGGAGAAATAAGTGTCAATACCTACAGGAAGAAAGAATTAAACTATATAATGTACACTACTGCTTTAAGAATGTTTTTTTTTTCAAGCACTGAAAGCAAGGAAGATGCCATAGCGTGTACTTATCTGCTGCCCCGAAATAGTATCAGGTTTTAAGCGAACTGCAGAACGGAGAGCTGGTCTGACAGTCAGCAGAGGGGCAGCAAAGAGCTGCTGACACTGTGTCCAGATACATACTTATCACCTCAGGCATCAAAGGCTGCCAGGCCAGATACCAGTCTTAAGCAGCTGCTCAAGAATTTAGCAGGCTTGCTTTTCTACCAGGATTTACTATAGAGCAGTTACTTCTGGCAACCTCGGATAATGCAACTTTGGGACTCTGCTTACACACAAATACTCTGAAAAAAAAAACATTCATCTAGGATCAACTCCTCTGTAAATGAGAAAGACTTAAGTGGTGAATGGGAGCTTACTAATGGCAACATACCTGACAACACAGAATAGGAGACAAACTGTCCAACTCATCCACCAGTACCAGGTTCTTGAGAGGTCGTGGCTGGAAAAAGAATGTATCTCCTTCCTCAAGAGGCATAGCAGAAGAGAACTCTGGCTCCTCATCATCGTCACCCAGGTGAGCAATTTGGTACAGGTAACTTGAGACAGAGAGCAAGAGCAAGAGCATGTTCAGTGCGAAGGTCATGTAGACTTCTCTCTAAGTAAGGCATCAACAGATACTCAGGCAGCAGAGGGAAATCCTTCCTTACATTATACAGCTATCAAAGTTTAGCCTCAAGAATTGCCATCTTGGTGACAAAATCTTTTAAGGGAATCAGAGACCTTCAAGAAAAACTCCAAACAAAAAAATCCACAACCTCCCCATCAAACCTTTGTAGCTGTCAATGGCAGGGTGTTCCACAGTTTCTCCATTTACCCACTAGCCTTTCAGATATTCTTGTGTTAGAGTCGAAGCAGCAACCAACAGCTGAGGCCAAATGCAAGGACAATGACTATGACTGCAACTCCACAGTTGTCTTTTATGGTGGAATACTCTCACCTAACTATTTTAATCTGTATTCCCTATTCCATTTTATGGACTTAAATATTACAATAATCAAGTTAAACTTCAGAGGAGATGAGGGGGGAAATAACAACAAAAAGCCCCCACAACCCCAGATACAGACTGATTTACTTCCTGGTTTTAATAAAGCTCAAATGAATATGGCTTCCTCAAGTGCCTGGTTTATGCAACCCAGTTCAGTCACTGCAGTAAACTGGCAGGAGCTCCCTCAGGTGGCTGACTGCTGATATAGTCAGAAAGAAAAAAAAAAAGTACATATCTTCACTCCTGTGAATTCCCCACTCAGACACCATCTTGAAAGGCCTGCAACATCTTTGAGTCTCTATAATAGTCTGGAACCCCAAATATGAATTGAGAAAGTCCTCAAATACTCATCTGGTAAGAATATGACCGCAATTCCTGTGGTCTATCTACTTCACAACACAAAGAAGTTAAATGAAAACTATCAAACTAAAAGATAATTCATCTGGATACACAATGGATGTCAATGAACTTCAAGTGCCCAATTCTTCCAAAGCCTACTGCAACAGAATATAATCTCCTGCTCTGCAATATCTACTTGGGTTCAAACAAGAACATCCCTCCATTCAGTCATATTCTAAGCCAACTGCTCTGCTCAAGGGATGTGAACAGAACATTAATGTACTGATTAAAACAGAAGTATTGTCTTTCTACATTCGTTAGGTTCTGGTGCCAGTTTGCAGCCCTGAACAGAACAGCCTGTTTTCCAGAGGGAAAATGCTGACACCAAATTGTTTACTCACTGGTTTCCAAATTCAGACGCCACAAAGAGAAACCCTGTTTTCAGCACACACATGGCAGCAGCAACAGGAACAGTGTCAAAATACTTCAGACGAATTTCTGTAACCTGAAAACAGAGGAAGATGTGACTGGACTAGTACAGGGCTAGAGCTGTACATGTGTGGCTTAATAAAAAGTAGCTGCCTAGCTATCATCTCCAAAGAAAGGAAGCAGGAGAGTGGGCCAGGTTTAACCATATCAGTAGTTTGGGCCAGCAAGTTATGAATCACAAAATACAGCAGACAGTTTTGGACACAGAAGTCAGGCTGCCTGTTTTATTCAAAGACTTTTGGTAACACTGAATCAGTCTGGTGGGGAAAAAAAAGGCAGCTGCGAAAACAGCAAGCTGTTGAACAGAAAGAAGAAATTTCCTTCACTGAACACCAGCCATTCCCAAGCGTGTGAAGAAATAACTGTCTTGAGCATATTTCTCCATTTCATATGGTCACAACAGCTCTTGGTGAAACATTCAAGAATGACCTGAAGCCACTTAAGAGATGGAACACAATCATTCCTAAACTGACATGTTTAGATGAAGGAAGAACCGATATTTAACATTTACTCAAAACCCCCAACTGATTCACTACAGCAGAAATAGTTTCATCGCAAAATACTAGGACAAGCAGTGGCATGCCACTGCAAGCCTCTGTTTCAAACTCATGGATAAACTCTACCTCAATTTGAATTAAAAAAATAACAGCATATAAACATTCAATCAAGAGATGAAACAAAAGAGCACCTACTGTGATCAAGAGAAACTTAAGTCCCCCAGAAACAGTTTCCGGAATACCTCCTTTTGCAGGTTCATGAACCAAACCTTACATCTTCTGAAGAGAGGACAGCCTGCAGAACATCTAAAGTATACCCAAGTGACTCTGCAGCACAATTCTCACAGAATTTTGCAAACCTTGTGCTGTGTCTCTGCATGAGTGAACATCAGTTACAACTGCAAGTGTAATAGTATTACAAATTGCACAAACCATGTGCCATTACAGAGCTAAGCCCACATTATTAAGTATTTTTCACTTCAGAGCATCATATTATCTAAGGACACTTCTCAGTTAATGCTTTTGATGTCCTTCACATAATGCTTACCATGTCTTCATCAGTCTCCAAAGTAATTTTGAAGATGTCTCCTTGCTCTGTCTGGGCCAGGAAGAAGAACATGGACTTGGTCTTATGTGTAGCAGAGCAAACAAAAATCATACCCCTCTCTGGGTCATCCAAGTCATTCTGCAAGAAAGAGATGTCATTGGTGGAACTACCTGGCAAGTGCAGATGTGATTTCTCCAACTGAAGAATTTCGATTTCACAGGTGCCTTAGGAGCTGACAGCATGCGAGGAGGCTTTAAACACAAAGCACATCTCCTCCATTGTACCCGTAGTTACCCTTGGTACATCTCTGCCCCAGAAGGCTATAAATTTCTAAGACACTGTGCAAAAACATCACCCCTCCTATCTTTTTTGCTCTGCTCCTCAGACAACTTGTCACAGATCAAAACCAAACACTGAGGAAGGGGCTGCAATCCACATGTGGCCCTTTGTGAGCACCTGAACCTTGGCAAGTGCTCAAAGCGCACAATTTGCAACACCAAAGGTGGAGGAAGCAGCCTTACATGCAACAAAGCAGCTCTTGAATTTACCTGTGCACCCAACAGCAACCATGACTCACCATCTCACGTAATACCACTGTACACAGACAGCACTTGCCTGATCAGAGCCTTTGGAGTATCTCCAGCATAAATCTCAGAGAAGAGACATGAACCAAGCTCATCACTTCAGGCTATGCCCATCTCTATCTTCCCTCCTGGGCAGCATGTATTCAGTAAGGTAGGTAAGAGGCTGACAAGCTTAACTCCTTTTTTCTTACTTTAAAGCCTCCTGACACCTTTAATCTCAAAAGGCAAATACATCAAAAGGCAAATACAAAGCTTTCACTAAGCACTGACAAAGATAACGTTAAAAAAAGGACAGGAATCACAAAATTCTCACCCGTCTCCTGGGAATTGGGCACCTGATATCAGGCTGGTCACCGAAGTTTTTGTAAGTAATATAGTTTTCAGAACAGATCAGCACCCCGCTAGGCCCATCAGAACCACCAGGAACTGAGACACAAAGAAGAAATATTATGAGAAAAGCCTTTAACACAGATTTGAGCTGCTGCCTGCAGAACATTTCTTTAGGCTTTCTTTAAAGTGTCATAGCTTTCAGTTCTCCCCATCACCCTACATAATCTGGTCTTATTAAAGGACAAGACAAAGAACCAAGTACAGCTGCCTGTATCAGCACGACAAGATGGCAAGTGGAACTAGGGGACCAGGAAGGAGAAAAAGGAAGGATGCAGCTTCAAATGGCTTATATTTTATCCTTCCTGGCTTATTCTTGTCTAGAAAGTCACATGCCCAAAACACCGTATTAGCAACTTGTTAGTTAAACACAACCTGGGCTTACTGGCATCTTTGCTTGCTGTCAAAAAAAAAAAAAAATCCACCAGATGGTTTCCTGACGTATCTTTCATTTTTAGAGTATGTTTTTAAAACACTTCTACTGAGTTGCCAGCATAACAAAATATATGCTCAAAATAGCGGCTGCCATCAGATCCAGTCCAGTATTGGATGTCCCAACAGCTGCCTACAGAAGGTGCAACAACAGGGCAAGCACACAAGGATGCTCAACTAGTTTCATTTCCTTCATACGTGGGAGAGGAATCGGCAGCACTTCAGTGGTTTCACAGATTGAAGGCATTAGGCTGCTTTATATACCACCTTGGTATATGGATTCATATACTATCTTTCAAAAGTTTATTAACTGATGGAATCCCATGTGAGAGTACAAAGTACTCCCATACTACCTAAAAATACATAGTTTTGCATCTGCTTCCAGCTAGATGCAATCTAGTTAATATCTCTTAGCTTTGGAATCCAGAGAATATCCAGAGAAAAGAAGAGATGAGGTGCACTTTTACATCACAGCCGTATCTAGGAATTCTTGGACATTTCCATGTGTGAACCACCACGCATTACCCGACTCCAAAGTCGATGAATTAATACTAACGGCTCGAGCCACCATCCACACAATTCCCAAAATGCAGATTACTGACTGTGTTTCCCAGGAGAATGGGAACCAAGTACATCCATGGGAAAATGACTTTGTGGTGAAGCTGGCAGTACCTGTTATGAGGAAGTTGCCGTGCTCTTCCAAGGGCTCACTGTATTTCCTAACAACATGATTCAAACCCAAGTCCAGTTCATAAAATGTCAATGTCTGTTGTGTGTTGGCTGCTGCTTCTCCTGTTGGATCATTGTCTGCTTCCTAAAACAAAACACATGAAGGAGTCTTTCAAGAAAGATATTAAAGAAAGAACAAAGCTGATGCACGGGAAACAGTTTTGAGTAGCATTAGAACAAAATACAAAAGACTTGCTGGAAGATGCAATACAAAAGGTACAGAGGAAGAAAATCGCACATCTGCAGCTGAACAGCAAGAATTTAAGAATCATCACCTAGAAAGAAGAGACTTGCCTATTCTGATTGAAGGCAAGACAAAAAGTAAGCTCACAACAGCTGAAAATTGCCTCAGACAGCAAAAGCAGCCAACATTCCCTGCCTCGACAGGCAGATTAAGATCAGAAGAGGCATGATAAAGCTCAAAAGACAGCAAAGGGAGATCAAGCTCTTATCACCTCATAATCCATTTCCAGACAAGCAAACATTGGGTTTTCAAATCCCACGTCGACTCCCACCACATGGTAGACCAAAGTGTTGGCCTTGTGGGCTTCCAGTGGGGAGGAAATGGTGAGACGAGCAGCAGCATCTCTGTTCAAGATATACACCAGCTTCTGCTTTTCAATAGCACCTGCAAAAGCAAGGACAACAGTGCCTGAAGCACAGCTCCTGCTGATCAAATCTGATGATATCTGCAGTCCAGTATCAATACACAACCTTGAAAGAAAATGCCTGTTATTTTTTCTGAAGCTCAACATCAGTATTTATCTCCGTGCCACCAATTAACTTTAAATGCTTCATTTTAAATGTTTTGGGCTGCAAGCAAAAATGCCAACTCCAGCTCTTTAAAGGAGACCTTTAAACCTGACCCTTTGAGCTACGTTCATCTAAAACAACAGGCAATCTACAATGGCTACAGGCAGGTCTACTCACTTGTTCCACCACACAAGAGATGACAGACTGCAGGGAAGGAAAACCAAATTGAGCACAGGCGGATGTTCCACTCTTTAAAGCCATCTGGCAGTATTATCTCCTCAGAAATATTGTAACTAAGAAAATCCATTCTCAGTTAAGTTATACGCACAGTATCCACATCATAACAACCACTCAACTATGAACATGAATGGCACAACTGCAACTGGCCACCTCCACAGCCATGAAAACAAGACTTGTTAGAAAGAAAACATTATTTGTTGATATTCCTGATATATAAAAAAACACTATTAAAGTACTATCACTTCAACCTTTCACTGTGTAGAAAAGCAGCGTTGTGCAAAGCTGGCTTTGGCAACTCAGAAAGTTGCCAGAAAATACCAATTCACTGAGACACCTTGTGGCAAATTTAATAAAAACTCCCAAACATCACTCAAGTGTCCTTCTACTGGTGAAGCTGGATCAGAAATGCATCTAGCTGCCTCCATGATACATCTCAGAGTAAGGAACTCGTAATGTCATTTCAGGCTATGGCAGCTGACTGACAGTAGCACTGATGCATGCAACCACAACTTCTCTCCTAGACATGGCACTATGAGGATCTGTGCACCATTAAGCAAGCTGGCCTCTTTCCAGTGTTAGAAGTCATATGTGCAATTCCATCAGCACCAAGGAACTATTCTGAATGTCTGCATTCTCTCTGACATGTCTCATAGCTTAACAAATTACCTGAGAAATACTTCCAATTACACCTGGCAGAAACTCACTTCAAAATAAATATCCACAAGACAGAAAGAAAAAAGATAATGTGAAACCAAGCTGACTTACTGATCATGACAGCACGGCCCTTTGGGTCTACAGCCAAGTACTGGCCTGGAACGATTCTGCGACATCCACTCTTGCCAAAGGTTTCCTGATGAATCTTCTCAAACACATTCTTTGAGGGCTGGTACTCCAGAATAACGATGCGCCCCGAATCACTGCCTACGACAATATAGTCTTTGGTGCCACCTGTCAGCCTGAAGGCCATGAGGGACCGAATGACTCCAAACACTTCCACAGTCAGCAGGGTGTGAACCTTCCCTGTGTTGGGATCAGGGCGCAGTAACTCCAGGATCTTGCCACGGGAAACAACAATTTCTTGTTGCTTAGTTCCTAGGGAAACCAAAATGTGACAAAGAGTTAGCGAGAACGCAGCAGAACAGCAACTTTAAGAAGCACTACAAGAAGTTAGATAAAATTTCATTACTAGTAAATGCCAACGAGTTTTACAATTTCTATGGAAGAATTCAAAGCAACTACATTCAATGCCACTATTGAGTATTTCTTAACAGACCAGGAAAACTAATCTAAAAAAAATACTTAATTAAACGTATAGATAATCAACCCAAACTTCTCTTGATCTTTCCACAAGTTACAACAGCTCAAGAGCAAACAACAATATACCACTGGAAAAAAAAAAGCACACTGTTGCAAACTAACTTCAGCAACCAAATCAAATAAAACCCACCTTTTTTCCACTATGACCCCCAAAAGCTCAAGCCTAGATTCATGAAGGGAGGAGAAAATTACCTGAAAAATTGCCATGGATTGCATAGCTAATACCAGTGGCACGCTGCAACGTCAGGTTGTAGAGAAACATGTTGGCAATGGGTTTGTCACCTTATCGTAGCTCCACCAAGTCTGCAACAAGGAGAACAAAAAAATGTACTTCACGAAGCCAAAGCCTTCCATAATGCAGAGAACCGCTGCCCCGCTCCCCCACGCTTGTCTCAGTTTATCACCTCACACTGGAACACTGCTTGCCACCCAGCTGAAGTTATGTGGCATTTATTACGAGGCAAAATGCTCTCCCAGTGAAGACCAGGCTGTTAAGCTCCTTATACTGCAGAGTGCCTCAGCAAGACGTCCACCTAATGACTTCTCTTGCGGTTCTAGTTGTTCGGAAATCAAAGTTAGGGAATAACACCTCTAGGGATGCTCTACGCTGTTATTCATCGCTCATCTCGCCTCTTCATTATGAACCAAACCTACCCACAACAGCTTACGGCGAGCGCCTGAATCGACCCCGTGCCCCAGGGCTAAAGCGGGAGGGACTGGCGGTTGCACACTTGCGGCAGGTCAGGGGAACCGGCCCTCACCGCCCAGAACCTCCGCGAAGCCCACGCCAGACCCGCAGCCCGGCACCGCCGCGGAACCCGCCACGGCTCCACCAGCCTGGCCACCCTCCACAGACGAGGCACCGAGGGGACCAAAGGGCTCGGTGCCGCGGCCTCTTCCCTGCCAAGATCCCGGCTCATACCGCAGCCCCACAACCGAGGGGCCGCGGCTGGGAGGGCGCGACCCGCCGGGAGGGTCTTTACCGTGCAGATGGAGGCGGATGGCAGAGGATGCGAGTCCTACCTAGGCGGGAGCACCCCTAGACCCCTCCGCCATGAGCTCCGCGCCTGCGCAATCCCTTCCCGCGTCTCCTCGACGGGGCTTTCCGCTAAGCCCGACGCGCGCGCGCCTTGTGGCTGCCCGAAGGAGCGCCTGAATGTTCGCGTGGCGAGCCGGTGGCTATCTGTATCAAGAGCATCACTAAAAAAGAAACAAAAAACAACAAAAGACAGACACGATCTTTTATAGAGAAAGGGGCAGCGTGATCCTGCCGCGCTGCCAGGCTGCTGTAAACGTTCAGGCACCGCCAAGAGTAGCCCCGGGTGAGCCTGAGGCGGCGTGGACCGCGTCAGCTGCATCCTAAGATGGCGGCGGCCATCGCGTCGGGCCCGCGGGGGGAGGGAGGTAGCGCCGCCGCCTCAGCTATGACCATGGAGTGGATTCAGTCGCTCACCGACCTGGAAGAGCTGGAGGCCGCTTACAGCCGGCTCTGTGAGGAGGAGGTGTGTGGGGCGCGGGCGGCCTTGGGGTGCGAGAGCGGGTGCCTCGCTGTCAGGCCTACCTCTGTCGTCCGGATTCTTTTCAGAGGAGTCAAATACGACCTCGACCGTCCTCTGTACAGGTATACGGGGGCTGTGTTGCCTCCGTGGAGCTGGTGTCCTCGGATCGTGAGTAGCCCTCGGGCTCCCTGTGAATTGAAAGTGCAGCGGGCCGACGGAGCTTGGGGGTTTTCTGGCTTGAAAGTGTGATTAAAGTTTGCATAACTGATGCTTTCAAATGCCAAATCTAAAAATGTGCAGGATTAAAACGAGAGATCAAGAAGGTTTTAATTGTCATATGAGCTCTTCGCAGGGCTGATGCCTTGCTAGATGGGTGTTCTTGACTTGTCTGTGATAAGTGGTGGGCCTGAGGAGAGCTTAAGTCACACAAGAATTCATCCTTTCCTTTCAGAGAGTTGTGCAGGAAGAACTGGATGGTCTCCTGGAGCAGCAAAGCACTATAGAGAACAAAATGGTTGTACTTCATCGCATGGGGTTAGTGATCCCTACCATTTCCCCTTCTTTCTGCTGCTGCGCAGTGTTCAGTACCTCCCTGCTTACTGTGTGATGTTAAAATTCGTTTTAGTGTTGTAAGGGAAGCATATTCATTCTCAGAAAACTTCAGACTTTAAATCAGTGTGCAGTAGGGAACAGTAGCTGGATCCTTGTCCCTGGGCACCTGGTTCTTCTCAGCAGCACTAACAGAGGGAATTGTTGCACTCTCACACAGACTGACCCATTTTGATGTAGGTTGAAGGTCTTACCCCGGAGATTGTCAGGTTTCAGCATTGATGCTTGGATGGGATGTTTTATGTCAGGCTGTTTACAGATATGGACAGATTTTACAGCCTCTTTGTGGTGAGTTTGTGCATGCGGTCTGGAAAGCCATCTCAAGTGGCCTGATGTCCAGTAGAAGCTTGGAGCACCAAGTTTACAGACTTCATCTTCCTCTTCAGAAGCAGAGAATATCAAAGCCTCAGTGGCTCGTTCATCCCGTCTGGTAGAAAGGCAGTCTGATCTTGATGCTTTGTTTCTGGAGGAGGGGCATGAATTCAGAGATACAGTTGCTGACAGGATGTTGTGAGTTCAGCTGTGTTATTTTTCTCCTTTCTAGTAGCTGGTGCAGTGCTGTGTTTTCAGCTTCAGTCTGAGAACAATGCTGGTTAACACACCAGTGTTTTAGTAGTTGCTCAGTATTGCTTACTCTGATCAAGGACTTTTAAGTCTGATGCTCTGCCAGTGAGGAGGGCCACAGGAAGCTGGGAGGAAGCAGAGCCAGGACACCTGACCCAAACTAGCCAAAGGGCTATTCCATACCACGGCACATCATGCCCAGTACAGAAACTGGGGGAAGTCACCCAGACGGCCCAGATCGCTGCTTGGGTCGGGCTGGGTATCAGCCAGATGATGCTGAGCAATTGCACTGTGCATCACTTGTGTTTATTGGGGTTTTCCCTTTCCCCTTTTAGTTTTATATTTTCTCTCTTTATTATTTCCTTTATCATTATTATTATTAGTGGTAGTAGTTTACTGGACTATTCTTATCTCAACCCACGGGATTTACATTCCTTTGATTCTCCTCTCCATCCTGCTGGCAGGAGGGGTAATGGCTTACTGAGTGAGCAGCTGTGTGGTTCTGAGTTACCAGCTGGGCTTGAACCACGACTCAGGAGCAATTGGGTTTGGAGGAAGAACCATCCTACTGTTGTAGACCGTCAGACTATTTAATATTTGCATCTCATGTTCAATTTGCATGTGTTCCAGCCCTAACTTGCAGCTCATCGAGGGGGATGCCCAGCAGTTGGCAGGGATGATCACCTTCACCTGTAACCTTGCCGAGAATGTCAGCAGTAAAGTCCGCCAGCTTGACCTGGCCAAGGTAATGGGACTGAGAAGGTGTCTGGGACTTGTCACCAGCAAGCCCTAATCTATCTGCTTGTGTGCTTATAGCACAATAGAGGAACGTGCTCTCCTTTATAGTGGGCAGGTGGACTGGAAATGGCTTTGTTCTTCATTTTAGCAGTATATAGTGTTGTTAGGGAATGGTATTGTGCTGGGTTCCTGGATATTGCAGGCTACAAGAGTAAATGTATATGCTATTCCATGGAGCAGCTGGTTCTCCAGCATCCTATACTGTCCATGCAGCTCCTTGTAGAATATGGTGAATAAGCTGAGGTTAATCTTCATTAGAACTCTTTTATCAGTTACTTCAGTGCTGAAGACAGGGGAGTTAGTTGTTGTCACCCAAGACTGGTCAGGAATCCAGGCTGTTATGTTCTTTCTGCAGATACAGGCTAAGACGTTTCAAGTCCCAGTGCTCAGCACAACTGTTCAAATCAAAACAGATAACGTGGTTTTGTCTCTGCCTGTGGAATATGGCCTCCGAATTCAATCTGAGTTTTGATAAATTCTTTTCCTCTCTTGGAGCCATTGGTTTTATGACTTTTTAAGTAGTGTGGCATTTCTGCTTACATAGTTGTTTATTATGTAGAGAAGTATCACTTCAGTCTGTATCTTTCCCATACACACACACACTGTCTTATAATTCTCATTCCTTCTCCAGCCTGCAGCAGGAAGCCTTATGCGTTGCCTTTCTTGCAGAATCGACTCTATCAGGCCATTCAAAGAGCTGATGACATCCTTGACCTGAAGTTCTGCATGGATGGAGTTCAAACAGCCCTGCGAAATGAAGATTATGAACAAGCAGCAGCTCATATCCATCGTTATCTGTCTCTGGACAAATCAGTGATTGAGCTCAGTCGTCAGGGCAAGGAAGGTAAGTACTGTTTATGAGGTGAAGCTGACAAGTCACCTTTCCAGTAGATAACCAGAGGCTGCATAATTTCCCATGGCAGACAGCCTTAGCCCAGTAGACAAAGCAGAAGATCTAATGCTAGCCAAAGATCTTAGTACCTCTCTATGTTATAGAGTAACATAGATGTGAACATTTTTGAAGTGTTATTAGGTTTGAATTATCATTAGCTGAAAGGAGAGTTCCTGGTGTGCAGCTTTAATATTATTTCAGGTAGTAACTTAGTGAAGGACAAAATGTTCAGGTCAAAAGAAGCAGGGGAGAAGGCTCTGTCAGGGAGAACTGTGGCAGTGTTACGGTATGCTACCAAGCAGAGAAACTGGAAATGAATGAGTAAATTGCCTGATCCCTAAAGAAATGTCTCGGTTGATGTGTTCACATCTTCCATGCAAGACCATGAGGTTAGCTGCGTGTACATCACACATGTACCTTTTTTTCTTTGCTTGTAGTGGAATTCCAGCATATCTTCTGCCTTCTCACCCTGGGGCTGTTGGTATCTCTCCTAGAGAAAGAGAAGTAGCTCTAGATATGATACTGACATTGTGCTCTTCCATTGAACACTCTTCCCATTCTTTTCTGTCCTTTTGACCAGGGGGCATAATTGATGCCAACCTGAAGCTCCTGCAGGAAGCAGAACAGCGCCTGAAGACAATTGTCACAGAGAAGTTTGACACAGCAATGAAGCAGGGAGACCTGCCCCAGGTGGAACGGTTCTTCAAGATCTTTCCTCTGCTAGGCTTACATGAAGAGGGGCTGACCAAGTTCTCAGAGTACCTCTGCAAGCAGGTAACATGTTCTGCGAAACATACTGTGACCTGGCTGGTCTCCTATCGGGAAAGCAAAACCCAGTCTCTATCAACAGATGTAGTGGAAGAAGGTCTTAGCTCTGGGTTCCTAATCTTAGAAGCCAGCACTGGCCTTAGTTCATTTCTCTCCCTGCATTTTGCATCCTGGGATGGGCTTTCTGGTGTCTAAATACAGGCCCTGATGGCTAGAGGGCTTCTTTTTCTGTGTCTTACTCTTTGTCCTTGCGTAAACCTCATGCGAGGGGGCCTGGAAAGAGAAGAACAAGTTTCTGCCTCTCCTTGACCCTTCAGTTTTCCACAAGAGAGGAAAGGATCCCTGTTCAAAGGAGAAACAAGAGCAATAGCTTTTGCAATGGGAAGTCCACCAAAAGATCTAAAGGTCAAGGGACAGAGGACCACCCAATGGGATGAAGAGTATCTTTGATTGTCACAAGCTGACTTGTCGTGTTGTCATGCAGGTGGCCAACAAAGCAGAAGAGAACCTGCAGCTGGTGATGGGGACAGACATGAGTGACCGTCGGGCTGCTGTCATCTTTGCGGACACACTGACACTCCTCTTTGAAGGTAATTTTCTCTTTGTTGATGTACTGAAAATAATCTGTGATATGATTGTCCACCAATTTAAATGCTTTTCATTATAGCTCCAGGAGATCACAGAATGTGTCTTTCTTCTTTCAACTATGGAAGGGTCATACTAGAGGGACACAACTAATAGACCATTCCCAGCCAGGAGAGGGCATTACAATAAGCAAGCTTGCATGTGTACAGCTTGCTCAGGCACAGAGTGGATTTGCAAAGGATTTGCTGGCTTCTTCCAGGAAGCAGTCTTTTCCTGTTCTCTGTGTCCTCAAAACAGATGGCTATTCCCTGAAGGCTTCTTCACATATGCAGCTCTCCAGACAAACAAATCAAATCCCTTAAGACTGAGCATCTGTTGATGCTTCCAGGCCTGGTCTTCACGGAGGACCATGGGAACTTGTAAGCAGAAAGGGAAGGGAGAGAAGGGAATATAAATGCTCTGTGGGAATGTCGCCAAAGACAGTAATTGAGATCCATGGTGATTAGCCATCCTGTTAAGTCTGCTGTAATTCCAGGCTACACCACTGCCAGGTCATTCTCCCAGCCTTGCACCCATGCTGCTATTGAAGGTTCTTAGGACTCCTGAGGCTTTTTTGGCAGTTGCTTCAAAAGAGGGGGGCTGTTGCTAACTATTGGAGTAGACAGTTTTTTCTCCAAGGAGGCCTTGCCATTACTAACACTTGCTTTCTTGGGGACTTGTGTGACAGATAAGAACAGAGCTTTCCCTAAGTTGATTTTCCTGACACTGCTCTTCTCCTGTAACCTGGCAGACACTGAAAGCTGAGGCAGGGTTTGGGTGGTAGTTATGTCCCCTGCCAGGTTTAGCTCATACAGCTTTCTCCTGTGGAAGCTTCATACCTTTTATCTTGCTGGATAGGAGGGCAGTTGACACGTGGCAGGAGCTCTCTGTAGGAAGAGAGATGCCTTGTGCTCCAGGAGGTTTGCACTGTAGTCTTGCGATAAACAGCAGAAAGTATAGAAAGTGTCATATCAGAGAGAAGATGCCATGAAATGAGAGGTTGTAATAACAAGCCTTCAGTGAAGCACCAGATAGTGGCTGGACAGTCTAAACTGCTAATCTGGATGTGAATGATCTCTTGTTAAGTCCTGTCTGTGGAACTGTGTAACTCTGCTCTGGATCCAGACTGAATGGGAACTCCTGGAGTCTTCCTTTTGTGCTTCCCCTCTTCTTGTAGGGATTGCTCGCATTGTGGAGACACACCAGCCCATTGTGGAGACCTACTATGGGCCTGGGAGGCTGTATACCCTCATCAAGCACCTGCAAGTGGAGTGTGACAGGCAGGTTGAGAAAGTGGTGGACAAGTTCATCAAAGAGAGGGACTATCACAGACAGGTAAGAGGAGCATGATGCTGCTTGATGCAGCCAACAGTGGCCTCCTCCAGCTCCATGGAGTTCTGACTGCCATTGAGGTGGCAAAGTTTGACCTTGTGTATTGAGAGAAACTTTGCTTTGCTCCACATTTGCACTGATGGCTGAAGGAGTCCAGCCTGTAGCTATCCCTTCTGCTGCAGAGAATAATTCACTGGGAGCATGGTAAATGGGCCCCAGGGACAGGATTATTCACTGTGCAGGTCTGTAGGGTGCTTTCAGTACACTTTCCCCACTGTGGTGTTCCTGCTTCTATCTGCTGCAGGGCTGTCTCATGGCTATATGCCTTGGTGCCTCTGTTGGTATTCCCATCCTACCACTCTTCCTGGCAGGCTGAGCTCTGTCTTGGAGGAGGGGGTTAAATGATGTGATTCCCTTCTCTGGCAGTGCTTCCTGCAGCGCATTCCTGTCACCCACCCTGAGTAACCATATCCTTAGACAACAGCAGGAGAAGTGGTTAACACCAAGTCATCAGCAAAGGCTTTGATGAGTCTCCTTTTTTGTGATTGCAGTTCCAGCAAGTTCAGAATAGCATGATGAGAAGTTCTTCTGCAGAGAAGATTGAACCAAGGTACAAACAAAACCTCTTTTTGCTCTCTACCTTCCACTCTTGAGTTGTTAACACTACTTAGCATTTAGATAACTCTCCTGGTCTTCCAGAGGCTTTGTGGCCACTAAAGCATAAAATCCAATTATTAGGTGCCCTTCACTGCCCTTTTATAAGGGCAGCTTCTGTGGTGGTGTTTTATTTTGCTTAAACATTACTTTCAAGCCTCAGGCCTAAACATTGATGAAAGACTGGCAGTATCACTGCACACAGATGACTTGAGATTTTAATTACCTGTGCCCACAGCCTTTTGGTGGTCAGAGTTTGATTTCTGAGCTTTTGCTTTTTCATCTGTAAAATAAAGATAATGGATCTTTGCCCCACTTGTGTGTTGTGAGGCTTTGAGCAGGATTTGTAAAGTTCTGTGCACACTGATGAAAAAGCTGCTGATGTGACAGTCTGGTTTTTCTTTTTTCATAGTCATCCCTGATCTGACCACTGCATTCTGCATTGTCATGTGCTTTTTCTGTTCTCATGTTTCCTGAGCTGTTGAGCTTTAACAGATTCTTCATTGTTTTCAGAGAAACGCATGAATCTGTGCACAAAAGCACATAGATGGAGGTGGCAGGGACCAGGCTTTTCTAACACTAGCCACAAGGCTCACAGAATCATAGCAAAACTGAGGTAGAAAAGGACTGCCAAAGATCTCTAGCCCACCCTCCCATTCAAAGTGGGGCTAATTTTGAAGTTATATCAGGTTGCTTCATCTTGCAGTCCTTACTGCTGTGATTTCACTCTGTTCTTGCATCTATGATGAAAAAAGACGCTTCCCTTTAATGATTTTTCCTGTTTTGATTGTGTGTGCATTCTTTGCACATACTGGTTATTCTGCTGAGCTTTGTCACTCAATAGCACAGATGGGAAGGGGTGGTATTGATCTCATAGTAAGAGAGCAGAGAACACATTACTCAGTTAAATCAGTAAATCTCCTTTTGTAGTCTTCCTACCTTGATTCTTGCTATGCTCCTTCTAGGGAACTTGACCCTATTTTAACAGAAGTCACTCTGATGAACGCCCGCAGTGAGCTCTACTTGAGGTTCATCAAGAGACGAATAATAGCTGATTTTGAGGTGGGAGACTCCATGGCCTCAGAGGAGGTAAAGCAAGGTAACACCCTGAATACCAGTGTTTGCAGGCTCTCTTCTCCTTCAGCCAGCAGTGGAGATATAGCTGAGTTAGTGGCAGAGCAGAGTGAGACAGGATCTGCAGAGGGAGCACTCTCTGGAAGTCTGGCCTCCCCAAACCCGTTTTAAGCACTGATTGCCCCTTCTAGTGGGGAAATCAACATTAGGAATAACTGCAGAGTATAGTAAACAAGGTGCCTATAGAGAGGGAGAACCCTCTGGTCACTACAGGCACAGATCCTAGAGGTAGAGGCTCAGAGGTCTGGTACTCTGTGGAGCTCTGGAAATCGGTTTTGTCATATGCAAAAGTCAGCTCGGTAATTTCAGCTCCCCAGTTGAGGCCCATGACTTATTGCAGGTGTGTCCTTTAGGTGTCCATGAGACAGGCGGCAGCAAGGGGATTAGGTGGAACTGTTTTCTGGCACTAGGTCCTTGCTGATGGTTCTTTTTTGTGTTCTGTAGAGCATCAGAAATACCTGGACAAGCTCCTCAACAACTGTCTGTTGAGCCGCACCATGCAAGAGCTCATTGGCTACTACATCACCATGGAGGAATACTTCATGAGGGAGACAGTTAACAAGGTAGGGCTCAGACTGCTTGCAATAGCTGCACTCTCTGCTCGCAGCTGAGACCTTCCGCTCAGTCCTCTGCTGGGCATCCCTAGGGAGAGGGGTACATGGCAGGTCTGCAGTCATTGGGAAGGTCTTTTGTTTTGCTTGAAAAGCATTTAGTTGTTTCTGAACTTTGACTCCAAACATATCCCTGAGTATCTTCCAGACACAGATCTTCCAGCACTATGGGGTAGTGAAAACTAGAATGAGTTGTGCGCTGGCAGAGGAGTCATCATGATCAGGCAGGTGGCTTTCCCAGAGCGAGGCTCATCCTTTGCACTCTGGATGTGCTTACCCCTAAGATTTCCCCAAAATGCAGGAAACTCAACTGCATAATTTGTAGTATGGAGGATTGTGTTTGCGCTCTCCCCTGATTTGATGGCCTGGCACATCAGTCCCACAGAAGGATGAGGCTGTAGTGGATACCACTGCACAGTGTACCCTGATGCCATCAAGCTATCAAGAGGTGGGCACCACCGGCACTGCTGCTACCATGCCCCACTCATGGTACACTTCAGCTCAGGTTGGAATGGGCAGGCTAGAGGTTTGGTCTCACAGCACTGCTTTTGAGAGGGCACCTTTACTAGCTGAGCTGAGGGCACTGAGACAGCTTTCTTCGCAGGCTGTTGCCATGGACAGCTACGAGAAGGGCCAGCTCACCTCCAGCATGGTGGATGATGTGTTTTATATAGTGAAGAAGTGCATTGGGCGTGCTCTGTCCAGCTCCAGCATAGACTGTCTCTGTGCCATGATCAACCACTCCACCACCGAACTGGAGTCTGACTTCAGGTAATGAAAACACACCAGGTTCATTGTAATTTGCCTCCACCTCACGTTCTGCAAACAGTGCTTACTGTCAGATGGTCTTACCTGTGTTCTTCGCCTTTGAACCTCTGGTTTGTCATCTCCATGGAAGATGCTTACAGGAGGAGGCATTGGGTGTGGTGTAAGAAGCTGGAGCTGGGTATGCTTTTCTCACAGTAGTCATGGTCACCCGTAGAAGAAACAGAAAGAGGAACCTCATGGCTCAGAATACCAATGAGACCAGGTCACCTCATAGCATTGGAGCACTACCCTGCTTGGTAGTATATGGTCATCCCTAATTTTCTCTGGGCTGCCTGTGAGCTTGCTTAGTAGCATGAACTTGGAGTGAGCCTGCAGAGATTATCTGGCTTCTGTTTTTCATCCTAATGTGGGAGTGGGGAACTGACTGAATACTGCAGACAACTGCAGGCAGGATTTTGGGGAAAGATCAGAAACTGGGTGGTTGTGTTTTTCTTTCAGCATTGTGTCCCTTAGATGCTGTCATGAGATATTTGCCAGATCTCTTCTGTCCCTTCTGAAGTTCCACTTGCCTTGTTCAAGTTACAGCTCAGCCAGAGTGCTGTCCCCTGGCACAGAGCACAGTAATTGCTCTAAGCCATGGGTGTGTTTTGCTTGCCTCATAGGGAGGTTCTGTACAACAAGCTGAAGCAGGGCTTTCCAGCCACGACCTTCCAGGATTTCCAGAGGGGGGTGACCAGTGCCGTGAACATCATGCACAGCAGCTTGCAGCAGGGCAAGTTTGATACCAAAGGCATTGAAAGCACCGATGAGGCAAAGCAGTCCTTTCTGGTGGGTATGGTGGCTGGTGCAAAATGAGTTAGGGTGAAGGGAAAGACAATGGGGAGCTCTTGGGAACAGGATTGGTGTGACTATCAAACCTGAAACCCTGTTCAGCTGTAGTGGGTGGCCTGACTTTGCATGTCTGGCAGATGCTTTAACATCACCTCCTATTTGGAGGGCTTCCACAAAGGGCCTGTGCAAGTATGATCCTCTAGGGCTGCTGCAGTAGTGATTGCATCCAGGCTGGGGAAGAGTCTGTGCTCTTTTGAGGTGTTCAGCAATTCTGTTGCTCACAGGCTCTGCACAAAAGTGATGATGGGAGAGCATCCTGTTCCTAGTGTGCTGTACTTGCTGCAGGTTCAGCACACTTCCTCTCTAGATGAAAAAGTTTCATGGCCCAGGCTCAGGTCTCCTTCATTCTTACTTAATCAGATCAGAGTTTCCATTAGAGCAGGGTTGTCTTCTCTGCTTGGCCTGCAAGATCCTCCTGTTGCCTTCTCCTCATAAACAGCGCTGCAACTCCCTGTATGCTTGAGCAGGCCAGAACATGACAGTGAGCATGAGACCCCTTGGAGAGCATTTGAAGGGGCCATTCTTCCAGCTTTCTGCAGTGTATGAGATCCTTCCCCATGGGAAGCATGGTGGGATGCTGTACAGACTTTGCATTGTGGAAAAGACTTTGCTGGAAGAGCAACTGGATCTGCTCACTTCTCTTGACCAGCCCTGCTGTTTGAGCAGACCAGTGGGCAGAGACTCTGAGAGCCCTGGGGAGGGGGCTGGCTCAGTCTGACTTGTTTCCCTCTGTGCAAATTGCTGCGAGCACCGAGTGCTGAAAACATTCCTTATGGCTTTCACTGCACAAGGGGAAGAGACAACAAAGAGAGCAGGAAGGACTGAACTCTTCCATTTCATTAAATTCTTCATTACAGGATTCTGCACTTCTTGAAGGAAAGTGCTTAAAATGTCAGTTCTCCCACTGGAATTCCTCACTCACCTGTCAGTTCGCCTCATTTCCCTGTCAGCACAAACTCCAGTCTCCTAGTGACATTTCGTTCAGCTTCAGCAGGCCCAGAACAAGTCTGTTCAGTGAAGAGCAGATACTTCCCAGGCAGAAGGGGTGCCAATTCCTCCTGCCCAGGTACAAATGTGTTCCCTACTCCCTGGCTTCTGTGGACACAGTGTATAAACCATCACCTCTAGCCACTCAGTCTGTTCTTCATGAAACTCTCCCAGAAGTTCGAATACATCCTGTCTTCCACCCACAAGTGCAGCTTTGCTGCAATATTGTGAATAGAATGATGAGGAAGAGGAGTCAAGTGTGTCAAACTTTGTACTTGCTGGAGGTTCAGCACGCATGCTCAGTTACTATAGCTCAGCTTCATGCAGCTCCAGGAATTTGCAAGGCTTTGATCGCACAGTAACCACTCTGTCCCTTAAATGTCTGCCTTTCAGTCTGTACTGTGAGCAGGGCATGGAGGAAATGTATGGATTGAGGGGCTGAGAAATTCCAATGACTTCTACTTGGGTTTGTTTTGTGTTTTTTTTTCCAGGTGACCTTAAACAATGTGGAAGTCTGCAGCGAAAACATCATGACCCTAAAGAAGACTTTGGAGGTGAAGTCTGGATTCTTTACTGCTATTTTCCTTAATCAAATTTGTAATATCCTCCCTTGGTGGGCATCAGTTAAAGCATCTGGACTTCTGCTGTGCCCAGTTCTTGAGGTCTTTGCCCTCCAGCATTAGGAAGGCAATTTTAAGCTGGCAGAGCAATCTCCCAGTGGATAGTATCAGCTGGAAATACCAGTTCCTCCAGCCTAACCCATCTGGCACATGTCAGGAGCCAGCAGAATAACATATATCATCAGGAGGTTGTGGTTGTCTGGTACTGGGCTATAGCCTGTGGTGTCCTTTCTTGCTGTCCTCTCCCATCTTCTTCAAAGGGGCAAGTTTGGTGCCTGTCCTAGCTTGCAACCATGCTGGTGGACACCAGAGCTCAACAACATGAAGGGATAGAAACTGCCCAAGTTATTAAACCTCAACTTGCTCATGGATCTCTTCCCTGCAGAGTGACTGCAGCAAACTGCTTAGCCAAGGCTTTGGGGGTGAGCAAGCACAGGCCAAGATTGACAGCTGCCTCTCTGACATGGCTGCTGTCTCCAGCAAGTTCCGTGACCTGCTGCAGGTGAGTGTCTTGCTGAGTCACTGCTGGCCTCCTCAGGTGGGAATCATTTCAAGGCCTGGGCCACGTCTAGCTCCAGGAGTCCTGGTAGGGGGTAGGAGGGAGTAAATAGTCAGCTTTGAGGCATGGAAACAGATCTAACTTGTTTGCAGAGCCACACCAGCTGGTGCCTACGTCAAAAGCACTGGAAGCAGCTGCACAGCCAGAAGGAATATTGCTCCATTTGTCTTCACTCAGCACAGAGTTGCAGTTGGTTCAGCATTTTCAAAAGAAGAAATATGTATAGCATTTTCATCTCCTCCATTCACTCTTATGGCTCAGAACACTGTCAATTGTGCAGGGCCTCCTAGATAACACTGAAGATGGGCTGTTGATGGAGAAGAGCTGTTCTTCTCTCAGGTTTCTCCTCCTTTTCCCAAATGGAAATAATCCCTGGGATGGGGAGCTAAATCCACATGGTGGGGCCCCTTGCCCTAAAATTTCACAGTGGTCTCTGGCAGGGAGAGAAGCAGAAAGACCTAATACCTCTTTTGAGAGTGTTTAGAGCCAGGTTTGCCATCAGCTTTATACTTCACAGAGGCACTGGGCTGTTTCTCATTTGGTTTTGCAGTTCTCTGCAGCCAGATGCCTTCAGACCAATATTGCCAGCAAACCCTCTTGAGGCCTGTGGTCAGTATGGAAACATAAGAGCACATCAGTAAGGAGTAGAACTCCAGTCTAGTTCTAGTGCAGTATTAAAACTGACTGCAAAGCAATCAAGAGTCTGAGCAGCAAGCTCCTGCGCTGCCCAAGTCACACACACATTGAATTTGCCTTGGAAAAGGGACAATGGCCAGCATGGCCTGCTCAGAAATGCCAGTTTTAGTTAAAAACTTCCAGCAAGCACCAGGCTGTATTGGTACCTGAGTAGTTTCATGCTGGGTGAGGTTTTTTGACATCTTGCTGAGCCAAATGAGGGTGGTTGACAGGAGGGAGCTTTCAGAGAGCTCTTTAGCACTGGAGCAGACAGAACAGCCTTTGCTGACAACCTACTGCTCTGGGGAGACAGTGTGAGCTGTGGTTATGATTAATTCAGGGAACCAGCTGTGGTTACAGCTTTTATTCTCCTTTTAGCTTTTACTGAGTTAAGCTGCACTGGATGTGGGAGACATCAGTCAAGCCCAATCACAGTGGCCTCCTGGCTGTTGCTGAGTGGAAAAGCTGGTGTTTGTGTCCTTTCCTCCCTGTAGGGATGTGAACTGAATGCTTCTTTCCTGCCAGAAAACCTCCGCAACCCTGTGAAAAGAGGAGGGGGAAGCCCTTCAGACAAGGCTGCAAGTCAGCACAATGGCAGCTTTTGGGCCAGTGTCCTTCCTCTTCTTGGTGTGGTGTTCTCAGAGTACTTCAGCACTAGAAGAATTTGGGAATGGGGGCTTCTGTGCTCAGCTTCCTATGCAAGCCTGTGGGTCAGTTTCCCCAGCTTGCAGTGGGGGTTGGAGGCAGCATCAAGTCAGTGTAACTATAAAGGTTGTGTGCTGCTGTGCTCAGTCAGCTGTTAGCTGTGCTCTGTCACTCTTCTCTCTTCTTCCTTTTGCTTTCAGGAAGGTCTCAGTGAGCTGAACAGCACAGCCATCAAACCCCAGGTGAAGCCCTGGATCAACCTGTTCCTGTCCGTCTCCCACAACATCGAGGAGGTAAGGCTCAACATTCTCTGCTTCCAGCTGTGCTTCTGCACTCTGCATCCTCTGCTAGGCAGCACAGTCAGAGTAAACACTGTCTCATTCCCCTCAGTTCTCTGCTCTTTCCTCAGCACAGAGTAACAGTAAAATACCCACAACTTGTTCTTTATGAAAGCCTGGAAAGGAGCATTTGGCTAGAGAGGAACTTGAGAAAATGGAAGGGGTGCAGTGGTGCTCCAGTAGCCACCCACCTTCCTGTCCCATGGGCTGTTTGCTGCTGTTCAGGGCAAGCCACGTAAACAGTCCTTTCTGTATTTCAATGTCAGGAGGAGTTCAGCGACTATGAGGCTAACGATCCCTGGGTCCAGCAGTTCATCCTGAATCTGGAACAGCAGATGACAGAGTTCAAGGTGAGAAGGATGAGGCAGCCTGACAGGCTTTGGCCAGACTTCAACATAGCATCTTCCGATTGTTCCTTTGCACAGGGCAAGGATTGACACACATGTCCTGCAGTGCCCTGCAGGGCTCTTAAAGAGATCCAGTTACCCCCTCCTCCTGCAGTTCTCGGGGCTTCCTTGCAAGCCCCACATCCCTGGATTCCCCCACTTGCTGAGTGTGCAAGTAATAACTCTTTATGTGAAAGCTCTCATAGGCTTGGCTTTTATGGATCTCTGCTCACAACAATGACACAGGTTTCTGCTTCCAGGCTGGGCTGTCTCCAGTGATTTATGATACCCTCACTGGTCTTATGACCAGTCTCATAGCTATTGAACTGGAGAAAGTGCTGCTCAAATCCACTTTCAGCAGGGTAAGCAAAACTCTTCTGCCTTGTAGTCTGGCTTGAGTGCAAACCCTCTGCTAGGAAATAAACCCTCAGTGAAGAGATGGGGCAGGGCAGAGGCAAATGTTACTCTCTGAAGCTCTGTCATCACTGGTAGCCAGCTCAGGCAGACCTTGTGTTAGTGCACACAGGCAGAAAACGTGTTGTGATGGGACTGGGAAGAGCTTGCATCAAAAAGGGGGCTGGGTTTTAAGGTGGACATAAACATAAGCTGGTTTAAACAGCAATAAATGGTCTAACTGGAGCCCTCCTGCTCAGGGGACCTCCCCCTCTTGCCCTGGTATTTGTTCATTGTGTATCTGGCACAACACCTGGGCCTGTTTGAGAGTTAGCAGTGCTCCCTTCACCCCACAGCTTGGCGGTCTGCAGTTTGACAAGGAACTGAGGTCCCTCATAGCCTATCTTACCACAGTCACCACCTGGACTATCCGTGACAAGTTTGCCCGACTTTCCCAGATGGCCACCATCCTCAACCTGGAAAGGGTGAGCTGTGCTTTGCCTGCTTTTGCTGAGGTATTGTGGGAGCCCTGGCTGGACTCCACGTGGATTTACTAGGCTCATCCTGTCACATTTATAAGGTATGGAGAAGTTGCCCCATGCCTGATGGGTGTTTGTTAGTGGCAGGAAATAACGTGACTGCATTTAAACTTGCCTTTGAGGGCGGTCAGTGCTGAGGTGGCTCATGCAGCTCTCATCTCTCCTTTCCAGGTAACGGAGATCCTGGATTACTGGGGCCCGAACTCAGGCCCACTGACCTGGCGCCTCACTCCTGCCGAGGTCCGGCAGGTGCTGGCTCTCCGGATTGACTTCCGCAGCGAGGACATCAAGCGCCTGCACCTGTAGCTGGGCAGAGGGTAACAGCAAGAAGGATGCTGCCAGGCTGATGGACAATGTGGGGATGGGGTGCTGTCTGCCCTTCTGCTTGTGTTCTTTGGAGCAAAGGGCTTTCCTGGGATGGGCAAGAAGAGCCACCATCCTTTTGTGGAAGCAGAGACAAGGCAGCAGTCTCTTACGTGGACACTATTTCTCAAGCCATGAGCTAGTTGGAAGGACCAGGTTGTGCCAGCTCGTAACTCCCTTCTGCTGCCCTGTGGGAGGACCCAGGTTGGGGAATTTGGGGCTGTTGTGGCATGGTTCAGACATGGGGCTGCAGAGAGTGCTCTGCCTGTGCTGCTGGCCACAGCTGGGTTTCTTCCATGTGACCAGTTGAAGGGTCAGCTACTGGAGTCCTGCACATCTTCAGCCCTGGCTCTCTCCTGGTGGTGATGGGAACCATTCTGGAATTACTTCCTTGTTGAGAGGGTACTCAGAAAATCCACAGAAAGCCACTGTTGGAAGCACAGCTTTGTCTGTGCTAACTTGTTGTGCCCTGGACAGCTACTCTGTAAATAAACCTTGCCTGGCTGAGCAGCAGCCTCAGGTGCTGTGTGTGCATCTGTGGGCCTGGAGAGAGCTGGTGCAGGACAAGAGCTGGGCACCATTTCTCCCACCCTGTGCTATGGCACCAACAGGATCTTTCTTCCTGCCCCCAGCTGGCATTGGCATAGCACAAGTACAAATACCCCAGAGCTAACACGGGGAGCCAGCGGGCTGCCAGGCATGGCTGCCTCCTGAAGCAGCACTCCCAGCTCTGACAGCCAGGGCTGTAAGAGGCCAGTAACCAGAACATGCTGGACCTGCACAAGGAGAGCTTTGCTTGTGCATTGCTGGGACTCTGAGAGCTCATTGGGAGGGAGGAGCTCTGCTGGGGAGAGAGGGAAAATAAAACACCTACTGGAAACAAGCTGTTTTATTCAGAGTGACTGCAGGGACAAGTAACTTGCTGCAGTGATAGTCTCTGAGCATGGGCAGGACTTGATTCCACATCCAGGTACATTCTTGGTGCAGGAACATGTGTGCCAGTTGGGCAGTCTCTGCTGCACGAAGAGCAGGAAGGTTCCTGCTAGAGGCAGCATCACAACTGCCCATTCTTTTCCCTTTGCAGAACTATGAAAGCTGGAGTGAAATCCTCAAATCAGCCTGGAGGCCCTAGCAAGCTGTCTTTCTGGCTAAGCTTCCCCTCCAGGTATGGGTTTGCCTGTGCCACTTGTGACAGCTTCTCCAGCCTCTGTGGCTTTTGGGGCATGCAGCAGCACAAAAAGGCCACATAAAGACCTAAGGCACCTACTGGAGCCAAATGAAGCAACAGCCTCTAAATCATCAGAGATGTCCCTGCTTTGGAAAGCAGCTGGCTGCTGCCCTGCCTCTCCTGCCCTGCCTGCCTGCCAGGAATGGGTCAGAGCAGAGGCCTTCTTCACACAGCCATGTGTTCCCTCGGCCAAGCACAGTCTTCTGTATCACATCCCACAACCTTCACCGAGAAACCACTCGTGTCCACTTTGATGCTGTGGATGCTGAAGTTGCCCAGCCCCTAGGAAACAAAGAACAGGGATGCAGGTGGGGCAGAAGCCAGCAACGGACCTGCCCTCCACAGACTGGGGAGAGGTAAGGGGACAACAATCAATCTCATCCCACTGTCCCATCTCATTCACCTGTGCCCCTGAACTGCCTGGGAGCTCATGTCTCACCTCAGTTTTGGCTAGAATTTGGTGCAAGACCTCTTTCTGCCGTGGGGCTCTGGTTAAGACGTAAAGGAAGCCACCGCCGCCAGCCCCAGCCAAGCACTGCCCATAAACATAGGGCCGGAGAGCATCCATCATGCGCCCAACGGCCAGCGGCTCACACCCAGGTGCCATGCATTTCTTCTGCTGCCAGTAGCAGTCCAGACACTTTCCAATGAGTGGCAGGTTACCTGCAGGAGAGGATATTGCAAACTATCTCCCTTTGTTTCTCACGCAAGAGGCAGGTCTCTGCCTCTCCTGCTCAGCACAAGCTAAATTCTGCCTTCTCATCTACCCCATTACAATCAGCCCTGCCTGTCAAGCAAGCAAATCTAGCCCTGTCACATTGCTGTTTATTTCTAATCCTCCACAGGGGGAGAATTTGCTTGCTCTAATGTTTCAGCTCCTCCACAGCATTCCAACAGCTAAAGGCCAAATAACTCCATGGCAAAGGACAGGCATGGTCCCCAGCCCCATCATGAATGACTTGGAGAACACCAGCCAGCCTCGATGTGTTTCATCCTCCCTTCCTTAAAGTCTGTTTTTCAAGTCTGAATTTTGGGACATTGCCTGTAACATGAGGGTGGGCCTGGGGGAGGAATTTTGTCTCCCCAGGACTGCACAGACTCTCCCTGGGGAGGTTTGTGTTCCTTCAGTTGTTAGAAGGGCCAGCCTGGCCCAGGAGAGGGGGCTCACACCTTGCCTCAAGGCCTGGGCACACTCCTCCGCGTTCCTCACCAGCGCATCAACATTTTGCACAGCTGAGGGCAGCCTGGCATACCAGTTCCTCACCACGTCCTGAAAGAGGCCAGAATGTCCCTGTCATCACCCTCTTGGGTCCAGCAGCACCCAGGCAGGCAGTGCTGCACACACAGCCTTCAGTGCCAGCTCCTATTCTGGTGGCAAAGCTTTGCACCAGAGAAGGGGACAGGCACCAGAGCCCATGGCGAAAGCAGAAGCCAGAGACTGCAGCACCCGGGGGCACCCTGGCATTACCTGGAGCAGGTTGCGAGCCAGGCGCGTCTTCCCTGTGTACACAAGCAGCAAGTGATCGTTGAGGGTCTGAGTAAAGCCATTGGGCACCTGGATCTCCTCCACCTCCACCCTGAGCGGCAGCTGGGCTTTTGACCTCCCAATTTTGATGCCTGGCACGAGCCCACCGACCTGATCCTGCCAACCGCCACCTGCAACAGCAGAAGGGCCTCAGACACTTCCAGGCCCTCACCCTATGGGCTGACAGCTTCCCCTGGTGCCTACCTGTTGTGAGCCTCTGCTCCAGGTGCAGCACAGCGTGGATGAGAGACTCAGTGCTGGCAGCCTTCCCGGCTGCCCGGTACAGCGACGCCATCACAGCTCCTGCCAGGATGCTGCTGGTGCCTGCAGGGAGCACAGGTAAGGCACATGCTGGTGAGAGCCCAGGAGCAGCAAGGGCGATGCCCCATCACCATGCTGGCAGCAGGAGGGACTCCCCAGCCCTGTCCCTACAGACTTACCAAGGCCAGACCCATGGGGCAGCTTGGACCAGGTGTGCACCTCAAAACCTCCCCTGAAGTTCTCCATCAGCTGGACCTGCAAGGGTTTCTGTGAGGGGAACTGCACAATCTGGCTGCAGATGAAAGCAGCTTTGAGCAGGGCTCCTGAAAACAAAAAGAGAAAGCAAAGCTGACACCTGCTCTCTCACCCCGTCAACCCTCGGAAAGGGGCACCCTGGAACCATGGGGTTAGGACACCCAGGGGGACATCACAGGTGTGGAGCTGGTCTGTGTGGTTGGTGGCACCTCACCTGGTGCATGTGGCTGGCAGTAATCCTGCAAGTGCTCCAGCTCCCGGCACACCAGCTCCGCCACCACCTCGCTCTGCAGCGTCCCACCAAGGCTGACTAGGCGTAGCTCTGGCTCGCTGATCCGCCGCACCCGTGCACTGATGGGCCAGCATCCGTCCACCAGTACCGCCACATCTACCACAGCCCCACCATGCTCATATGTGATAGGGGGGGTGTCACTCCAGCCACCTGTGGGTGCTCACTATCAGCTCCCTGCACCACAGGGGTGAGACATGGATCATGCCTGAGGCAGGGGACACACACACTCACCAGAGAGGTCCAGGCGGGCTGGACACACCACTTGCACCCAGTGGCCCAGGGGTGGCAGCTCTGCCTGTCCCACAGTGACAAACTGGCACGAGGACATCACTGCATGCCGGACAAGGATCTGCTCAGCCCCCTCATAGTGCCGAGCTGCTCTCACCAGCAGAGCTGGCCTAGGAAGAGAAGGATGTTTGGAGAAGGATGTGTGGAGACCTCATAGCAGCCTTCCAGCGTCTGAAGGGGGTCTACAAGGATACTGGAGAGGGACTCTTCATCAGCAACTGTAGGGGTAATGGGTTTACTGAAACAGGAAGTTCAGATTAGATACAAGGAAGAAGTTCTTTACTGTAAGGGTGGTGAGAAACTGGAATAGGTTGCCCAGAGAAGTGGTGAATGCCCCATCCCTGCCAGTGTTGAAGGTCAAGCTGGACACAGCCTTGTATGACATGGTCTAGTGTGAGCCATCCCTGGCCATGGCAGGGGTTGGAACTAGACAGTCTTAAGGTCCTTTCCAACCCAAACCATGCTACAATTCTATGCTGAGCCCACCACTGCAGCTCCATGACTCTGCTGGTGCCTGAGATAGGGCAGCTCATCAGCCCCAGCCTCACCTGCTCATCCATTTCTGCCGCTCAGCAGCCAGCTCCCAGACACCACTGGCGATGTCCCCACTCTCCAGGCGCTCAAAAGCTGAGGCCCACTCCCTGTTGGCAGCGGGACCACTCCGCAAGCCCCCTTCTCCTCGTGCCATGCAGCCCAGCACCTCAGCGATGCAGGCGAGTGCCCGTGCTGCAATGCCAGCGTCGCCAGCCGTGGAGGCAACTAGAAAATAAAAGGAAGCTGCAAAGCCACAGCCAGGCTGCAGGCCATAGAATCATAGAGCCTTAGACTGATTTGGGTTGGAAAAGACCTTAAAGCTCATGCAGTTCCAACCCCCTGCCATAGGCCGGGACACCTTCCACTAGAGCAGGTTGCTCCAAGCCCCATCCAAGCTGGCATTGAAAACTGCCATGGATGGGGCAGCCATAGCTCCTCTGGGCACCCTGTTCAGTGTCTTATCACCCCACTTGCGCAATGAGTTGGCTCAAGGGAAGGACTTGCATGGCTTGCACCCATCCGGGTTTGCTGGTGCCGTGGCAATGACAGGGTGTCACAGGAGAGGGTGGGGAGCACCAAACAGCCATAGCACCCAAAGATGCAATACACAGCTCATGTGAGTCCAGCTCACCCTCATCCAGTGTGCCCAGCAGAGCCTCATGGTAGCCCTCATGGACAGCACTGCGGGCTAAGGGCAGGAGGCTGCTGTCCTGGCGTTCCAGCAGCACACGCCGCACCTTATGCTGGCCCTGCAGGAAGAAGAGGGCCTGGCGGGCACCCAGCTCAGCCGCCTTGTCCAGGCAGGGCAGCAGCTCCTGCCAGGACATGCGCCAGGCTGCCCGCCAGCGTGCCAGACGCTTGCCAGCCACTGGTGCCAGCAGCCACAGCACGTCCTCCAGCCCCAGTGCCTCGTGGGCATGCAACACTGGGAAGAGCCGGGCACTCAGCAGGCAGCGGCTCCCCTGCGGCATCTCAGCATCCCAAAGGTCCCCTTCCCTGATGGAAGGAGAGCCCATCAGCACTACCCTGGGCCTTGACGACAGCTTCCAGAGGGCAGCCAGAATGCAGGATGGGTTGAGGTGGTCATGACACCTCCCCATTGCAGCCACCCTCAGGGGAGCCAGGTCTCCTGTCCCATCCTGGCACATGGTACCTACCGTATTCCTGTCCGATGGAAAAACTCAGCCCAGGGCATGTTCAGGTAGGTGGCCCTTTCAGCCGGACTCTGCAGAAGGATGGAGCAGCTGGTTACACGCTGGCTTTGAGGGGAGACTCTCACCACCCTGCAACCCCTGTACCTGCCAGTCATCAAGGCGGCCGCTGAGAGTAAACACACGGCAGGGCAGATCACGCAGCTGCACATGATGGCCCTGCAGGACGACGTCACGTAGGGGAAAGCCTTGCAGGGCTGGTGAGGAGCCTACAGCAAGGCCAGAAAGCAAGCAGCCAGGACCAATCTCCAGGGGACCCTGTGAAGAGTCAGCAGGGGTCTGAGTCCCCAAACTGGAGCCAGATCCCAACATCAGAAAGGGAAGAACACCCTGGGAGACAAGCTGGGGCCAGCAGGAACCAGGTACCAGAGGAACACACTTTGCTTTGTTGTGGAGCTGCAGGGATATGGAACTGCAAAAACTCAGGCCAAGGCCTACATCCATGACAGATGATTTGCCCTGGTTCCTGGGGAGGGACAGGCCAGGGGTGACCTGGTCCCTGTGCCTGGGGAGGGCAACAACTGCCAGGGTCCTCAGCACCACCTGAAAGGCAGCCCCAAAGAGGAAGGGCATGGCAAATCTCATAGTCGTGGGTCCCACATCCCAGCCAGGGCCACCTCACCCTGCTGCCCATCCAGTGTACTGAGAACTTGGGGTCACTCCCATCGCAGCCATGTACCTGGAGGTGACAGTGCTGGATGACGCTTCCGGCTGCCAGCCGCACGGCTCCTTCCAGCAAGCAGTTGGTGACCGAAGAGCCATCCTCCAGGAGACAGGGCTGCTGACAAGGGCACAGAGGCACGTGGCACCAGGTCCTAGCCTAGAGCAACTACCAGAACATGTGTGTGAGCAAGGGTGGGGGTGGAAGGACATACATCCACATGGGAATGGGCTGTTTTGCAGAAGAAGAGGTGGCTGGCAGAGCTGGGCAGGAGTGTCAGGCTGCGGATGTGGTCGCTCGCAGAGGTGGTCATGTAGTCATAGGACGCATTGGAAATGCAGGCTGTGAGGGACAGGAAAGCTGTCAGCACATCAATGGCAAATGTGGCTGTGCCCAACACGCATGTGAGCCAAGGACAGCCAGGGAGAACATACCCCCGTCAAAGGGGGACAGAAAAGACCTGGAGACCTGCAGCTGTGGGGAGAAACAGCCAGGCCCTGACCATGCCACTTCTCCCCACACAGGGGAAGAGGGCTCAGGTGTGGGTCATGCCAGTGCACCACTACATCATCACTTACCCATGCTAAGTGGAAACGTGTGGAGAGCTGCCCACAGCACGGAGCGGGCATTCCTCACACTAGTGTCACCACCACCCTTCACAAAATCCTGCTCTGTCACCCCCCTTGCCATGGACAGCACAATGTCAAAGAAGAGGGAGAGCTGGGGAGAGAAGGGACCTGTTGGGTGCAGCCACTCTGACTCCCACCCTCCTGCTGAATGCCCCCCTCCTACCACTTTTCCCACCCAAATGTGGTATGGGGGGCAGAAGCCCTAGAGGGCAGCAGACCCTAAAGAGATGCCCAGCAGCAGCACCCATGGGGTAAGGCACCCTGTCCTCTGCAGAGGGGCTGTCACCTGGATGGGTGGTGCCCCCGAGTCCAGTCCCATGTAGGTGCAGGCATCCAGAGGAGGGATGACATGGGTGGCCAGAAGCTGCTCAGCAGCATCCGAGGAGAAGAAAACCACACCGCACACCTGCGAGGGCACAGCAGGGCTGAGACTACAGCCACAGCGACACAAGGGACAGGGCTGGTGAGGCCACCAATGCCCAAGTCATGCCATACCAGTGGGACGGTGCCATCAGGCCCTGCACACTGCTGGATCTGGGCTTCTGTGCCTTTGTAGATGATGTTGTGCACCAGCCCCTGGGAATGAGACCACCACAATGAGCTTTTCAGGAAGCCCCAAGCCAAGCAGCCACAGCAGGGCTGGGATCTCAGCACCCAAGGCACCAGAGGGGTAAGGAACCCTGTGCCTCCAAGGGCACCCCTTGGAGGAGGAGCTGCTATTGACCTGCTCATCAGTGAGGTAGACCCCGTGGTTCCTGGCATATGCCTGGCTCCCGGGCACTGCAATTACTCTGACACCCTGGAGGCCATCCCAGTTGATCCCTGAGGAGAGGGACACAGATCAGTGTCCACTGGGGCAGCATACATACTTGCCCAAGGCCCAACTGCCTGACAACAGGGTGCATGGCAGATGAGATGAAAGCGGTGTTCAGCCTTGGCCACCTTCCTTTGGGCACGATGGATGCTCCAATTGTACATGTGTCATCAATGCCCAAGCATCCACACCCTCATGGAACAGTGCAGTCCTGGACCAGGTGTGCTGCAGGCTCTGCCCCCTGTTGCAAAGCAAAGAGGGTGCTGGAAGCAAGGCTGGCACCACTCACCTGGTGCTGAGGGCATGGTGAGGAGCATGTCGGTGCTGCAGACCCACACGCCGGGAGGGGAGCCCACACAGAGCTGCTGAGACAAGGGCCACATGCCTAGGGAAAGCAGGGAAGAGGCCCAACCCTCACACCCTTCCCACCCTGCTGGGAGCCAGCTGAAGGCATCCCGAAGGCCCCCACACCTGGGTGCCCAGCATTGCACAGCACTAGCCCAGAACCCCGTTCCACAGGCCACACAGACCCGGTGTGTCATGGTTCCTAGCAGGCTGTCCAGGTTGCAGACAAGAGCCTCAGCCACAGCACTGGGCTCCTCCACAGGCAGGCAGGTGAAGGCCCTGCCACAGTCATCGAAGGAGAAGTCACGGCCCTGGTGGGAAGGAGAATGCAGGGGTTGTCACAAGGAGGAAGAGGGTGCTTTGGAGCACTCCAGGTTGGGCCGCAGGCCGGCACTCACCGTGTGCAGGATGAGGATGTGGGCTTCCTTCAGGACATCGGAGGTCACCACCTGGGAGGGCAGTGCAGCGAACAGTCACTGGGGACAGGAAAGCCATCCCTTTCCCCACCCTGTTGTAGCCTTCCCGGCCCCGCCAGAGGCTGCACCCCGCTCTCCCGGCGGGGAAGGCCCCTCACCGTGCAGCCCGCCCGGGCGCTGAGGTGCTCGGCCGCCACCAGCAAGGCATTGAGGGTGGCCCCTCCGCTGCCCAGGCTGGCCCATGGGTCCTCCACGGCCAGGAGCAGAGGCGGGGGCCGCGGGCCCAGACCGCCCCTCAGCCGGCGTACCTCCAGCTCTGCCAAGCGAGAGGCGGGCGGCGCTGAGAGCTGGCACCCCCCGCTCCTCCCCGCTCAGCCCGGGGAGAGAGGGCGAGCGCCAACCCCGCCGCTTGCCTCGCTGGAAGGCGGACACACAACCACCGCGCTGGCAGGTGAGGACCAAGACGCTCCACTCCACCGCCATAGCTGCACTGGACCCTGTGCTGCTCCGCGGTGCATGCTGGGAGATGTAGTCCAGACCTCCAGGCCCCCTGGGGAAGGCCAGTGGTGAGAGACTACATCCTCCAGTGTGCACTGCGCGCATGGGCAGGCCGGGCTGCTTAAAGGTACCGTGTACCTCTGCCCCGGCGCTGTAGTGCCTCCCTCCCGCCTCTAGGGTGGTTGCAGAGGGATCATGGGCTTTTTATGTTTTCTGCCCCAAAAAGGCCCCCTCACCCGGCGGCTGCGCGCACCCCTAAGTGCCCTGTCTCACTTGTATCACGAACCCGCTCGGACTCAGCTCGGCTCCCCTGTGACGAGCCGGCTACCAGTGGTGGGTGCCGATGGGTCCCCCGGGGTGGATGCCCTAGGGGTGTTGGGGTGGGTGGCGGCGTGGGCTGCTGGTGGGTGCCCCGTGTGTGCAGTCGTGGGTACCGGGGAGTGCTTATGTGCCGGGTGGGTACCGGCATGGGGATGGGGAGATGGTAGCGGGATGGACACAGAGGGATGCCGATGTGCGGGTCTGGGTACCGGGAGGTGCTGATGTGTCGGGGTGGGTACGGGGGTGGGTACCACGGACGGGGTACAGGGCGTCCACAGACGTCGATGAGCAGGATGGATGCCGGGGGGTTGCAATGTGCCGGTGGGTACCGGGGGGTTATACCGGGGGTAGCCGATGCACCGAGCAGTGCACCGGGACAGACACCGGCGGTGCCGGTGGGCCCGGTGGGCTCTCCTCCTACAAGTCCCACAAGCCCCCAGGGCGGCCGCGGACTACATCTCCCAGGATGCCGGGCCTGATCCCCCGCCCCGCACGGCGCGGCACGGCCTGTCCCGGCCCCGCACAGCCCCGCGCGGCGCGGAGGGCGCGGCGCGGAACAGGGGCCGGCAGCAGCAGCAGCAGGAGCAGCGGCGGAGGGGCCCGGGTGCGCTCGGCGGCGGGGCCGTGACGGAGCCCATCCAGGTACGGCGGCGGAGAGAGGCCCGGGGCAGGGGGGACAGCGGGGTGCGCTGGGGAAGGGCGGCCGGGAGCTGCCCCCTTGCTGGGGGAGCACGCACCCGAGATGTACTGGGATCAGCCCCAGCGAGGATGTGCTGGGCCGGGCCCCGCCGTGCTAGCCCCGCAGAGGATGCTCGGCCCTGGAAGGGGGGGGGGGTCGGGCTGGGGGTGCTCCCCGGGGAGCTGGCCCTCGCCGGCCGAGTGTCCCGGGGTGCTGCTCAGAGCACGGACCCAGGTGAGGGGTACTGGGGGCAGAGCTGGGGTGGCTACAGCGGCGACCGGAGTAAAGGGGGAGGCTGTCTGAGAGTGCCCTCAGTGCCCAGCAGTGACAATGTGCATGTGAGGTCGTCAGCAGCAGAGTGACACATGGCTGCGTGACACACGGCGTCCTCGCTGGGGTAGTGGCAGCCAGGATTTCACAAACACAGCTCGAGCGGCCCTGGGGACAGGGTTGGAAACTGTCACCGAGCAGGAACGTGTCCCCTGCTTGCGGCTGTGTGCTGGGTGGCGGCGCCAGTGTGGGAGCCGGTCAGCCTCCAACCCTCCGGGGTTAGGGGGTGTCTCCCCGGCCAAAGTGCGGCTGTTGGGGTGCTGGAGCCCAGCTTTCAGGGCCTGGGGATGCAAGGGGTCCCCATGCATGCTGGGGACTTGGGTGCTGCTGAGAAGGTGAAGTTTTGCTGGGGCTCCATCTGTGAAGCCAGAGCGTGCATTGCAAAGCTCCCAGATATTTCCCCAGAGCAAGGACTCCCCATGGCAGAAGGAAGATTTTGGGGTATGAGGAGGGTGCTTAGACAGCAGGGAAGCTTGGACTGGATGAAGGGCCATATCCCCTCTCTCTGTGAACAAGGGAAAAACATGGCTGAATGAAACCAAATAACCTCAGAGCCCCCAAATTTACTGCGTTTCCCTCCAGGAGGATGTGTGGGCTCCATGCTGGTGGAGGTAGTTTTGCTCCCCATTATCTGTGGATCTCCCCTTTTCTGGCATGGCCCTGAGCAGCAGCACTGGCTACATCCCAGCCATCCCGAGGCAGTGAGCTGCGATGGGAAGTTGCTCAGCACTTTGGGCTTGGTTTGCCTTTTTTTCCCCCTTTTATTAGAGCCAGATGTTGCCTCCGCAGTGGTGATGCTTGGGGCGGGAAGAGGAAGCTGCTGTTCCCCGCAACCCACCATGCGCGTGCCCGTCTGCCTGCTTGTCTGTCTGTGTGTCTGTCCCCATCTGGCAGCGAGCAGCAGCCCCGCTGCCGGTTGCCTGCAGCAGCTGCCTGTCAAAAGCCTTTCCCTCTCCTCCAAGGAGCTCATGGCGGTTCTTGGGAATGGCAAAACACTCTCTGCTTGCTCGCCCACGTCTCGCCGGTGCTGGAGGCAGGCAGGGAGAGGAGAGCAGGCAGGAGAGGAGAGCCCTGGCAACCACACAGTGGGGGAACTGACTTGGGCTTGAATTTTCATGCCCAAACAACTCCAGACTGGCACTTTTTGGTGAAAGGCACTGGTGGCTCCAAGGGTGAAATGGTTTTCCTGCCAGCTCTTGGCACTTCAGATGCCACCCCAGCTTGGTACACACCACGGTCCCAGCAGCCTAATGGCTTTCATCTCCTCCTGCTGCATTTAATTCTTGCAAGAGTTCAAACTGCTAATTGCTCTCCAGTGGCTCGGTTGGTTTCGGTGCTTCCCAGTGAGCTATGATTTATAAGAGCTTGCCGGTCCCTGAGGGCCTGGGATGTAGTGGGAGAGGCCGTGAACCTCCGTCTTGGGCTCTAGGGGATCTCTCAGCTCCAAGTTGTCCTTTGCCATTGGCATGTTCCAAAAGCCTTTTTGGAGACTGCAAGAAATGTGGGTCTTGGCTCTGTGGCAGAGTTCGCAGAGGTGCTCCCCAAACCACATATGGATGAATGATGAATACCTATAAACATATACAATATGTTTAATAACAAATATATATAATCTGTATTTTTTCCGTTCAGTGGTGGGGCTCTAAAGTAACCCCAGTGACAGTCACTCTTGGGAAACCAGATCAAGGTGCAGGCACTTTGCCATGGGTGCCACCATGTCCCTAGCAAGGGACCTTTGATCTGCAGCCATAATTGGGCTGATCAGGAACATGCAAATGCTCCTTCTCTCTAAGTGTACAAGCAGAGCCCTGGCTAGCAGAGAGGAGAAGCTGGGTTCCCTCACTGAGTCCTGCTCTTATTTTATATCTGATGGGAGCCCCTGGCAGTTGTTGGTCTGTCCTAGGATCCATGGTGGAGCCTTTCCTAACATCCCTGTGATGAAATCTCCTAGGTACAATTTTCCTAACAAGTTCAAGGTCCTCTCAGCCCTGCCCACAAGCAAAGCAGGTTGCAGTTCTCTGCTCGGGCTGTGTCCTATGGGAGAAAGGAAACTTTTGGTCACAGCACCCATCAACCAGCCCTCAAAGCCTTCAGGTTTCTACCACTTCCCATCCTTGGAGCTGCTGAGCTCCAGGAAGAGGGATGCAGTGGGGGCCTCACATCCCTGCTTGCCTTCCCTGGGCAAAAGGCCATGGCTGGAGTCAGCTCTGCAGCCTGGTGTTGGCCCATCCTGCACTCCTGCACATTTTTTCCTGGTGAGGCATGGATCATGAACCTTATGGCTGGGGAAAATGAGCTGTAACAGTGGAGGGCAAGCAGTTCCCTCCCTGCTGGGTGCTGGTGATGAAGGGGAGCAGGAGTCTGCCCTTGCTGGGGACCATGCCTGCTGCAGTGTGTCACATCCTTGCAGGTGGCTGAGGATGGGGGGGAGACCAATTTGGGGGTGTCTCTGGAGTGCTTTGCATGGGGTGCTGGAGGGAGGATGAACGAGAGGAAGAAGTGGATGGTGGTGAGCACCAGGCTCTTGCTCCTCTGCTCTGCTGGTACTCACTGACCACCCATCTGCTAGCCAGCCTGAATCTGGGTGCTCAGTGTGACCCAGCTCCATGGTGTCCAGACCAGTGGTATCTGATGTAGTGATACACAACCTGGTGGCTTGGTGATACCTGACCTGGTGGTATGTGAGGTCAGTAGTACCCAGCAGTGAGGCAGTTGGTGCAAACTGGGGGCTCTGGAGTAGGTGCCTGGGGGTGCAGGGCAGCACGGCTGGGTTTGCCCTTGGCTATGGCTGGCTCTGCAGGCATTCAAGGCCGAGGGGGGGGCAGAGTTTCTCCACTGCATCAAACTGAGCAGGGACTTCCTGTCCTCTCCCTGCCTGTCCCCAGAGAGGAGGCTGCCTCCAGTGCCTCCGCCTGGGCATAATGAAGCCACAGGAAGAGTGTGGCCTTGGGCTTATCAACACCCCTGGAGTGCAGGGGCTGGGGATGTTGCAAGCCCCTTCCAACCACAAGGATGGGAGCATCCTTTTCTGAGTTTTCCCACTGCTGGCACCTCCCCTGCACCCCCAAATCCCATAGGAAACGACCTCACCAGTGGCTGGCTCTGTCCCAGCTTCATGCCGGGTATTTGGCCTCCCAGGCTCTTTCCTGGCCTCATCCCAGTGCTGAGGGATGAGCCTGAAATAACCTCTTCAGATGCTGGGCACGAGGAAACCCTGGAATTGCTGCCATGGCCAGCAACCAATTAACTGGGCTTCATTAGTTGATTGAGCTGGTTGATAAGAGTATGATTAATTAAAAGGATAAAGAATGAGTTACCTGATCCTTACTGCTGTCAGGTGGTGACGATGCCTTAACCCATGAAATTGGCTTCTCCTGTTAATCCCTGGTGCCATCAGCCCTTCGTGGCATCACTTAACAACCGGGAGAAAAAGCACCAACACTGGGCTCACTTCTTTTCCTTTCCAGAGAGGAAACAAAACAGATAAAGGGGAAAAATATGATCCCTCTGGATGGACAGTGTGGGAAAGAACCTTTTAATTAACCACACTTTTCTTGCTGGGTCTCAGTTTGGATTTGGAAGCCAAGTGATGCAGAAGGACAGGAGCATTGCCCCTTCCCGCGCTGCCTCTGGCAGATTCCTGGTCACCGTTCCAAGCTAACATGAGCTGACGGCCCCAGCTAAAGCAGTGCCGGGGGGGGGGGGGGGGTGTGTGAGAGGTGGGGGCTGCGACCTTGGGCAGCAGTTGGGCTGTGGAAAAAAAAGTGAATTTGAGGGGTTTTGAGTGTTTATAGTAATTCAGCTTGCTGAAGCCAGGCCTGGAACATGAACAGATCATGACTTGGTATTTCTTTCTGCCTGGGGCTGAAGGGGAAGATTCAATTCCCTTCCTCTTAAAGCAAAAAAATTGCTAAATCTCATTTTTTCCATCCATGACAGCAAGAGGAATGCTGGTCCGAGATGGAGCCATCCCCACACACTGCTCCCTCTTCCACCTACAGAAGCCAGGCACAGCTCCAGCACCTGATCACTAGCTCAGCAGTGGCAGAGGTGACATCCCTGCAAAGGGGCTGTGGAAAGGGTGGAACATGGATACCCAGGGGCGTGTTTTTCAATGACTCTTGGAATACCCAGCCCCAGCATGCCTTTGAGGAGCAGCAGCTGATGTGGGCAATGCTGCCTCTGCTCCTCCGTGCCCCTTCTTATCGGCCCCAAGCAAGGTGACCCCCATCTCCTGGTGTCAGCTCCTTCCTGTGCCCACCCTGTCATTTACTAGCAAGGAAATCAGTGCAACAGCCTCAAGATTTCTTAGAAATGAGCAAACAAAGCCAAAAAGACCTAAAAAAAAAAAAAAAGCTGGCTTGGGGATGTGCTCAGTGGTTTTATAACTGATGGAGAAGGGAAGACATCCTCGAGGCCCCTGGGCTGTCAGTCACATTTCTCCAGCATTCATCCTGAAATTAAACCTTATACATCCCAAAAGGAAAGATGATATGATTGGAAAAAATCATCCAACTGTAAAAGCAGCAGAGCAATTTGGCGAGCCCTTTTAATAACCTCGCTTCGTTATGTCTTGCAATCAAAGAGAAACTCATGTTTGATGAGCCCGTGGTCTTCAGGAGGCAATTAAGGAGACCTGGGGATGAATTTGGGAGTGAGAGGACATTTAATGGTATTGCTGAGTTGCTGGGCTCACTCACCACAGAAGAAATCCCCCAATTCCCTGTTATTTTAAGAAGGAAACATCAAACCCTGATGCAAATTGCCTCTGCAATGCCTCTGGTCAGTGGGGTTTCATTTGGCAGTGACAGGTTGGGTTGGATTTTGGGAGCTGGCAGCAGTGGTATAGTTAATACTGGGGTGTGGATGGATGTGTAGGTGCTGTGTCCCTGCTGGGGTCTGCAATGACCGGTGCAGATGACAGCAGCCATCAGCCCCTGCTAGGGAAGGGATGACTCAAACAAACCACTGGGATTTCAGGCTGCTGGGCTGGAGGATGGTTTTCCATCGGGGGCAGCTCTGGAAGGCCCAAGACAAAACGTGCTCCAGATGCTGGGATGCGGCAGGCAAGACACAGCTGGGCTGAGGAGCCGGAAAGGGAGTTTTCCCCCTTTCACCAGGAACAAAAATACCACAAGCACATGATGGCTGATTTCCTTTAGCCTTTAAAAAGCCCCATGGGATGTAGAGCGGTGGCAGCTGGGGAAGGGGGATTAGCCCATCCTGCTTGGCATCCCTGCAATGGCACAGCTAAAAAGAGCCCAAAATTGCCTTTTAACTCCAAAACCTTCCAGCATGGTGCATCTGAGGGGGATATAGAGCTTTTGACTGGCTTTGTCCTGAATGGCCCTTGAATGCAACCCTCCATTAACAAACACCCGTGCGTTTTCCACTGCAGCAGCCCAAAAACTCGTTGCAGTCACTTGCTGGCTGTGTGTGTCCCACAGAGACATTAAATACCCCTGTAGACAGGGAAGAGACTTGAACAACAATCATGCCAGGGACACACACCTGTTTTCCATCTCTGTAAAAGCTGTCATCCTTTGGACAAACACTTGGCTGTGGGTTAATAATGATTTGGGCAGGAGCTTTCTGTGTGATGGGATTTCGGGCTGGGTTTTTTGGGCCATGCTTATGTCTTGCCCATTCCAGCAAGGAGCTTTTGGGAGTGCTCTGCAGCCTCCATCCCTGGGAAGAAAGCTGTGATCTTGCATAGGATGTTTTTTTAGAGGAAAGAGGCATCCTGGTGCCTGCTAGGTCCTAATCAGTGCTGCTGGCCTCTGCACTGGCCTAACTGGGGCCAGTGCTGAGCTTTGGAGGTGATGTTGCCATGGGGGGTCCTGCCCTGGCATCCTCCTCCCCTTTTCAGGGTGATGGACCCAGCCCCAGCTCAGCAGCTGTGTTAAAAGGGGATTTTCAGCTATTTTGTGTTTTTTTGGCTGAAGAGGGTCTGGCTTTGCCTTCCCCAGTTCCTCCCCTGGCACAGGCGCCAGCACCTCTGCCCTGGCTATTTTAAGCCATCGGGATCATGAGCCTTCAGGGTCACCTTTCCCAAGGGACGCTGCCACACAGGGGGACAACAGCCAGTGGTGTCAGTACCCGTAGGGCCCCCGCGGGGCTGTGACGTGGCTGTTGCCTGTCGGTGGTGGCAGCAGCTGGTGAAGAGCGGTTTGGAGGGGCTGCTTGTGGCTTGGTAGAGGAGGAGGATTGAGCCTCAGAAAGGAGCCGGTGGTTCAGCTCCAGAGGCAAGTTCATGGTTCAGCCTCTGTTTGGCAGAGATGGGGAGGGCACAGCCTGGGAGCTCCCCCAGTGCTGCTAGTCAGGAGCACCTCTGTTCGCTTCGTACCGGCTTGTCCCGTCTGGGGATGGGCTGGGTGGCATTTGCAAAGCTCAATGGGAATTAACAAACCCTGTGGCCCCCCAGCACCTTCCTCCTGCTCAGTGCGCCCCTCAGCTCCACCGTTTGCATCACCATGTGCATCACCTGACGCATCATCCCTTCCTTCCCACTTCAGGCTGGTATCGCAGTGGCCATGTTCCCGAGCCGGTGGTGGTGGGCAGCATGCCAGCAGATCAACTGAATGCAGGGAATGATGAGCACCATCACAGCTAAAAGCCAGACAGGACCAGGACCTGGAGCTGCCACTGAGGTGTGGTGCCGCGGCTGAGCCCGGTGTGCTGTGTGCCAGATCCCTGCACCCAGCAGCACGTGCTCTCACTGAGGCTGCACCACGCGGATGGAAAGCTGCAGCCCGGCAGGTAGGAGACCAGCGTGGTGGCTGCTGGGGGGCTCTGCATTCTCCCCATTCCGCCACAGTGAACTGAAGCTCTGTGTCCCGTAGGGACCCTCGCTGGCTGGCTGACGCCATCCTGCGCCCTATGCCCCAGCCCTATGCCGGAGTGGGCGCCCTCCCCGGCTCAGCCGCTTGCCGACCATGAAGTGCTCATTGCGCTTCTGCTTCCTCTCGGCTGCCTTCCTACTCGTCTTCGTCATGTCCCTCCTCTTCACCTACTCCCACCACAGCATTGCCTACCTGGACCCCGGCGGGCTGGGCGGCATCCACCGGGTGAAGCTTGTGCCTGGCTACGCTGGCATGCAGCGGCTCAGCAAGGGGGGCCCATACCCCCGGGGCTGCTCCTGCCGCCGCTGCCCAGCCGACGAGGCTAGGGCTGCTGACTGGTTTGATGTGCGCTACAATGGCGCCGTGTCCCCGGTGTGGACCAAGGACAACATGGACCTGCCACCTGATGTCCAGAGATGGTGGATGGTGAGCAATGAGACATCAGTGCCCCACACCTCCTGCACGGGGAGCTTTGTCCGCCACTGGCTGGTGACCCCACACCTTTCTCCTCCACCCCTCGCAGATGCTGCAGCCCCAGTTCAAGTCCCACAACACTCATGAGGTCCTGAGCAAGCTCTTCCAGATTGTGCCAGGGGAGGATCCCTACCGCTCCCGCGACCCACACCACTGCCGCCGCTGCGCCGTGGTCGGCAACTCGGGCAACCTGCGTGGCTCTGGTTATGGGCCAGAGATCGACAGGCACGACTTCATCATGCGGTGAGGGCAGGGGACCCCCTCAGCCCTGCAGCCAGCACAGAGGCACGAGGTGATGCCGGCAGCACCGGTGGGTGCTGAGTTCCCACTGGGCACCTCAGCAGCATCTCTCCTGGTCTGCAGGTTCCAGGGGGTTGTTCCTGTTGTAGCTGCTTGGTTCTGGTGGGTGCTAGAGTGAATCCAGCCCTGCCACCTCCCCTGGGCTGGCTGGGGGGACCACCAGCTCTTCCCAGCACCCTGAGCATCAGTGGGCTGGGAAACTGCCCCTTGGCAGCCTTCAGCCGATCACAGGGGACACCCATGTCATTTGCAAGGGAGCAGGGTGGCTGGGAAGGGGGTGTCACCTTCCCTCCTCTCTCCCCAGGATGAACCAGGCCCCCACGATGGGTTTCGAGGGTGATGTGGGCGGTCGGACCACACACCACTTCATGTACCCCGAGAGTGCCAAGAACCTGCCTGCTAACGTCAGCTTCGTGCTGGTGCCCTTCAAAACCCTGGACCTGCTCTGGATTGCCAGTGCTCTCTCCACGGGCCAGATCAGGTTGTAAGTACGCGGCTGGCACCTGCAGAACTGAGCTGGTCACTCACCTGCCACCGAGACGTCTCCCCTGGGTTCCTCCCTTGGTTGGAGGACACAGGACCTCTGGTTGTTCACCTGCCTCTCCATTTTTTTCCCAGCACGTATGCACCTGTGAAGCCTTTCCTGCGGGTGGACAAAGAAAAGGTAAGGAGGGCTCATTCCTATGCTGTGATGAGCACCCGTTTGCCCATGGCCCCTGTCACCCCATCTTCTCCTAGGGTCCCTGTGCACATCTTGGTGGTCCTTTCTGGGGTGCTAATGCCAAGGGAAATGTAACCCCGGCTCCAGCACTAACCCCAGCGTGTCCTCCCAGGTGCAGATCTACAATCCTGCCTTCTTCAAGTACATCCATGACCGCTGGACGGAGCACCATGGGCGCTACCCCTCCACCGGCATGCTGGTGCTCTTCTTTGCCCTCCATGTCTGTGATGAGGTGGGTGATGGCTCCTCAGGGTCCTCCTCTGGGCTGTGGGGACCTGGCTGGCATGGGCTAGGTTTGCTGGGACCCTGAACCTTGCTTGGTTAAGGAGGAAGGTGGCTTCTTTGGGTCCAACTGCAGCAGTTTCACTTCCTCCAGTTGCCTGACACTATGGTGATGGGCACCCTCATGCTGATGGGCAGCCTTGAGCAGTGCAAAGGCCAAACAGAGGGATATATGGTGTGAAATCCCCCCCAGCAGCATTGTGGGTGCTTATCCAAGGGGGGTCCCCAGCCCACTGTGAGGGTTAGGGCTGGCTCATCCTCCTCCTCACATCTGCAGGTGAACGTCTTTGGGTTTGGCGCTGACAGCCGGGGTAACTGGCACCATTACTGGGAGAACAACCGCTACGCTGGGGAGTTCAGGAAGACGGGAGTGCACGACGCCGACTTTGAGGCACACATCATCGACATGCTGTCCAAAACCAGCAAGATTGAGGTGTACCGGGGGAACTGAGCCTGCCCAGCTCTCCCCGGAGCACCGGTGGAGCCAGCCTGGCCTTGCTCGGTGCCTCAGCAGCCAGGCAGGTTCAGAGCTAAAGGAGACTCTCTGCTTTTTTAATTATTATTATTAAGAAACCCAGCTGAGAAGGGATTTGTGAACACAATCGGTGACCGACGGCGGCAGCTGCCGCCTTGCATCTCTTTACAGTCAAACCAAATGCTGCTCTTTTTAAAACAAGATGACAACCCCCACCCCTACCCCCGAACCCAGGTGACTTTGGGGAGCACCTGAGCATCATGTCTGGGCTGAGGCAGACCTGGTGGCCCAGCAGCCTCACTGGTGGAACAGCTGCTTCTTGCTTCCTTTATTTTTGATATGGGTTTTTTTATTCACCTGGAGCAGCTGCCCCTGTTGCTTCCCCAGGGAAGGCTCCCTCCCAACACGTCACGTAGGTCCTGGTGCAGCTGGATCGCATGGACCCATCGTGGGGAGCTGGTGGCCGTGGGAAGCCAATGCTCTGCTGCAGGCTGTTGGCTGCTGTCACAGCCAGGTTGGGAGATGGAGAGGAATCCTGGCTCCAGGGCTGATCATCCCTGCTCCTCTGTCCAAGGACTGAGGAAGGGTAGGATGGATTTCAGGGGTGACCATGCAAAAGGCAGCTAAGAACCGCACAGGAACAGCAGCCCTGGCCCTTGGACTGGGCTTTGCAAGCGCTTGCAGGATGCTCAAGAGATGCAAAATGCAGCAGCAGCTCCAGTCCCACCAGAGGGGAAGAGACAAGTTTTCCCTTGGCTTTTGGATTGGGAAAAATAACAGATTAGAGATAGCTTTAGTGGGTGAACGAACTGTGCTTTTGCTTCTGCATTGCTACAGACAGCTCTTGTGAGAAGCTGAATTCCCAAAGTCTTTGCTCTGTTTATGAAGGTGGGACTTTGTTGATATCATCCTTTGTCCAGCCAGTGTCCTTAGGGTCCCCAGGGTTTCCTGTGGCACGGAACAGATGCAGAAGGGAAGTGCCTCCCCAAAGATACAACCAAAACCACTTTATTTGGGTCAGTCAGGCAGATGGGTCAGGTTTAGGTTGGTATTATTTTAGGAGATGTGGGAAAGAAAAAGGCAACCATGGAAAAGGTACCCCAGAGAGGGACCTGCCTGCATGACTGGTGACCGCTCTGATGCTTGGCATGGTGGTGGCAGAAACCCCACAGGGGAGGGGTTGTGGGGCTGGATCCCGGGTTGCAATAGCTGTTTGAGGAACAATCACCATAGGGATTTTACCCTTTATGATTTTACCCTTTTTTATCAGGCTCTCCTGCAGCAGCCTCTTACCTGCTTCTCTGCTTCGGTTTTCTTTTTTCCTGAGGTTTCTCTCTGCAATCGTGAAACAGGAGCATTTGGGTGACCTGGAGCAGGCACTGAGCATCCCCTGGGCTGGGAAAATTAATCTTTTCTGTCCACAGGGCTTTGATCCCCTCAGTTTCATGGTGGGTTCTGATAGAAGTGGTGCCACACAAGCACGAGCAGCCCATCCATGACCTGTGACCACCAGAGCCAGCCCGAAGCCCCGCTTCAAACCCCATGACATGGGGACAGGCTGCAGCGAGCCCCAGTCTCCACCTTCCTGGGTTGTTTCTCCTCTTTTTATGGGAAGAAAACTAAACCCACAAAACCACGAGCAACAATGAGTGCCTTGACAACCTCCTGTCAGCTGCGCTGGGCTGTGCCCGCTCCCTTGCCAGTGGTGGGGGCTTGGCTGGGTTATCCAGCAGTCAGAACTGCTTCCCTCCTCACACCGGGCTGGCTCTCAGCTGGGACATGCTGCTGAGGCACACAGAGAGGCAAATGGCATTTGGAGAGGCCAAATCCAGTGTGACAAGGCTGACCAGGGCCAGGCCAGACAATCACAGGGCAAGCAGAGGCACTGGTTACCAAACACAGGAACCAAATGCATTGGCAGCACAGTGCCAGTGTCTGGCTTGCTTGTGGCTCCTTACTGCCCTGACAGTATTTTTATTGGGCTGACTTCATTCCCCTATTCCCTTTTGGGTTTTAATTATTATGTTTATTTAAGCTGTCCCACTAGGACTTGCACCTTCTGGTTCTCTGGCACAGCAGCTGCTGGCCAGGTGTAGGAGGAGGATGCTTCACAGCTGGCAGGGAGCCATTGTGATGAGCACCACTGTACTGTACATAGAGCAGGTGTCAGGCAGAGGCTATGGGCAGAGAGGAGGTGCCCAGGATTGGTCTTCATCACACAGTGCCTGATGGAGCACCCATCACTTCCCACCCTGCAGGGAGAGACACCAGAGCTCTGAGCTAGGGCTGGGAGCAGGGGGTGCCTTTGGCTGTAGCCTCTGTGTACGTGGAGATTTCTGCACACAACTGTCTTAATTTTTTTTTTTTTTAAGAAAAGACAATAAAAAACATGCATCAGAACTGCGCTGTGTTTTCCTTCTGGTAGCCCTGCTGGCTGCATAGAACCCTAGAATCAACCGGGTTGGAAAAAAACCTTTAAGATCATTAAGTCCAACCATTACCCCAGGAGTCCTGCAAACCTGAAACACTGAAGTGTTTTCTTCCCTCTGTCGCTTTCCTTTCCAGATGTTCCATCTTCTAAAGGCAAAAAGAACAGCTTTGCGAGGATTGTCACATTTACGGAGGGGAAGAGCAGTCCCCTGTATCCTGTGCTCTTGCCATGCCACCACATTGCTTTATCTGTACCAGGGTAATGGACTTGGGGTGGAGGACAGTAGGACTGAGGACCCACCAGCCTTCAAACACCAAACAAGGCAGCAAGAAGCAATTCCTGCAATGGCACCTCCAACAGAACCCTTGAGGGGAGGCAAGACACTGGTTTAGAAATGTGTTTTACCTCAAGACACTCTACATTTCAATCAGAGGGTGGTTTGAGTTGGAATGGACCTTAAAGCTCATCCAGTTCCAACCCCCTGCCACAGGCAGAGACACTTTCAGGAAAGGAGGGAAAGGGAGCAGGAGGCTTGGTGGGCCTGGGTGGATGCTCTGCTCTCCTCTCTCCTCTCCATTAGGCCTGGACATGGCCCACCAGTTGTCATTTACATTTTTGCAGCAAAGCAAGAACTGCCCAGCAGCAGAGCCTGACACCACTGCTCCAGGCAGAGCTCCCCATTAGGTGATGCAGACCTTGCATCCATGTCTGCTATGGCTCTTCTGACTCTCCCTGGAACCTAAAACAGAAGCTCCAGCTCTCAGCTCCCAAAGGCTAGATAAACCCTGCAACAGGCCTGGAATCCCAGCAGGATCCCATCCAGATGACTAGGACTAGGGATTTGGATCCTGAAGGACACATGAAGCTCCTGTGCAACAAATCACCAACATCAGGGGTAGTTAAAATGCCTCTTTATTAATATACAAACCAAGCAACATTTAGGCCAATCAAAACATGAAATGAAATAAAGCATGAAATAAGTACAGCATATATAACATGGCCTCAATGGAGAGTAGCAAACTCACCCTGACTTGTGCGATTGGTGAACAACTGCCCATGTCCTCCATCATGGGGTTTAGCCATCAGAGCAGCTTTGTCTCTCCCAAACCCCTTTGAATCCAAGACTGGCAGAAGTGAGACCACAGCTCCTCTCAAATGCAACCACACAGTGTGAGGTTTCTACAACCCCACATCTCAAAAGTATAAAAAAGCATCCCCAGGCTGCTAGAGGTGATCTGTGGTTGTCTGCCTGCCAAGACACTGCAAGGGAGAGGGAGATGACTGAAGTGAATGGGAAATGACACTACTGAAGTTGTTCCTTGCTCTGTCCCACCTCAGCTACATCCATTGCACAACATTCACAAGCATAAGGCACTAGGAAAATGTTTTCACAGGTTCAAACTTCAGTTGTTCTTAAAATTTCAGCAGCAGCACACTTCAGGAGTCCTCTGAGCCCTCTACACTCTGGAGATCAGTAAGAGCATGAAGGAGCTTTGGACACATACTGGTATATTGAGACTCACAAGCAATGCTGGATAAGGGATGTACTGGTGAAGATGGCAGTCTCCTCTCAGGAGACATGCACTAGGTGTCTGTCCAAGAACAGGAAGCCCTTCTGCAGAATTCAGGGCTCCTGTAACATATGTGTATGCAAGAGCCATCAAACATACACAGCTAGGATAGAGCAGAAAGAGACAGAAAAAGGCCTTGTCTCAGAAGCAGCAGCATGAAGCTCATCTAGACCAAAAAGAGTTTTCCCTGACTCCTGCTGAAGATGCTGGAAGTGTTACCATCAGCCTGCCACCAGTCTGGAACCAGCTGCACTCATAGCACACATGTGCTCCTTCCCCTAAGTGTGGTTTAGGTGGCTTCTCTGGCAGCGCAGTGTGTCATACAGCACAAAACAAAGCGCCGCTTTGCAGGTAACTCAGAGCCAGTCTGACATCAGGAGCCCAGCAGAGCTTTGAGACCAATGGGAGACGGGAAGTCTCCCGGCTATCTCCACAAACCTTATGGGTGGGAGAAGATCCCTCTGCTCCTGCTTCTCCTGCAAACATCAGCTGGTTCAGCAGGGAAGGGTTCAAGCAGGGAACTGTTTCCTTTAATGCAATGGGACACTCACAGAGTACTCTACACCACCCCAGGAAAACCCATTAGAGCTGGAGAGACATAGTGAATAAATCCATTTCTAGGGGAGCGGGAGAAAGAGAAGGTGTAAGCCCAGACAGCTGTACAGGCATGGGAGATCCCAGCTTTTTCAGCTGAGTGCAGTAGGAATTTCAGGCTCAAATGAGCAGCACAGTGCAACAGCAACTCCACCAACAGTCAGAAACACCTGCCAAGGTTTGGACCCGCTCTGCATGCTCGGCATACAGTGATCCAGGAGGAAAATCAACCAACAGGCACAACCAGGGCCCAAATACCTCATCTCAACCTTTAAGGAATCTACAAATATTTAAAGTTGTTTTTCCTCTCTCACATGCAAAGACTCCACTTCCTGAGAGGTATAAGCATGCTACAATCATTAAACTTAAGGGAAATTTAAAGTGCAAAGAAAATTTATGAATGCTTTTTAGAGACAGCTTGAAGTCATCTGCTGACATCAACCCCCTGCTTCCGAAAGCCCTGTTCCCTGACTGAATGCTTTTTAAAAATAAAGATCCAATCAATCAGTTAAGGAAAAGGTAGTATAAAACAGAAAGCATCTTGAAATTAGCAGAAATTAACCTGACCAAACACTGAAATAAAATCACTTGGGAAGACAAATCCAGAGAAGCTGTGGCTGCCCCAATCCCCACTGCCCCCCCCCCCCTTTAAGTGTTCAAGGCCAGCTTAGACAGGCTTTGGAGCAACCTGGTATAGGGGAAACTGTCCCTGCCCATGGCAGGGGGCTGGAACTGGCTGAACTTTAAGGCCCCTTCCAACCCAAACCAGTCTGGGATTCTATAGAATTCTCAGTAGCCAAGCCTTCTGTCTGAAATAAAAATTACTTCTGCCCCTGTAAGCAATGTCCCTCCCCCCCAAACATGGAAACTTCTACCTTGTTTTCATAGATTTCTTCCCAGAAAGTGACCATTTCGTTAAAGTGTGCTGGAAGGATAGGTGCAGCGATGGCAGCACTGTGCCCTCCCAGTTACTTGGCAGTCCTGGGGTAATGGCTGGACTTGATTTTAAAGGTCTTCTCCAACCTTGTTGATTCTATGATTCTATGTGCCAGAGAGACAAATGCTGTTAGCAACTGAGGGTACACATTCCCTTCCTCCCTGCGCAGCACCATTCCTTTCATTGCCACAAGAAATCAGAGGCAGAAATGTGTGCTGGAAAATGGACTGCATCACTGCTCTCCATTCCTCACATCACTGTCCCTAATCTGCCCAGGGCCATGGCAGCCTCTCAGAGCTTGTCCAGCACTAAGGCTGCAGAGGAAGATGCTCCCTGAACTGGAAATAAGGACTGATCCTCTCTCCAAGGCTGGGCTTGGAAGGCAAAGGATCAAAATGCAATCATGCCTCTCCTTCCACCTCAGCTCAGCTACTCTGCCATATATCCCCTTGTCTGGTTTTGTTTTACTATGTCTTGTGCTCTGATGGGCAAAAAGAACTAATGTGCTCAGCTGTCTCAGGAAGGAGGTTACAGAAGTGTTAAGGAGAGTGGGAAAACCCTGGCACAGGGATCAGAAGTGTTAAATGGTGGAACACAGTGCAGCCACAAACCTGCCTGAGAGTCTGGATGTTGGTATCTGCCCTATCTGAAAGCTGAAGAGCCTAATTCCATGCAGAGAGACAAGAGCTAGAGCCAACCTGGTCCAGACGATGAAGCATCAGGTAGAATGAGAGAAGAATCCTACACATGAGAGATCTTACAGCAGCACAGGCTAAGTTTGGAGATGTTGCAGGAACAGCAACACAATCAGCAGCAGCTTGAACGCAACAGGGGAAAGAAGGAATCCAAGCTTACAGCAAGACTTGGAAATGCACTGGAAGCTTCACATGGCCTGCCCTCCTTGCTACAAAATGAGAAGGAACTTTCCAACAAGGCATATCAAATCTGGACACTGGTGTAAACACAGAGAAAACAAGAAGTTAAGTCTGGCAAATACAAATGTGAAAATCCCTATAATACACCCTCCTGAAACAGAAAACATTACTGAGTAGACTGCTTTAATTTTATCCCCAGATCATTAAATATGAACAAGAAACTTCCTTTAACAGCACTTTTACTCAAGCCTCTCAGTACTCACTCAGAGGCTAACAAAACATGAGAGCTTAGGGAAGGACATAACAAGCATAAGATAATGTAATACCTCTGGAAAAAGGAATTTAATGGAAGATGCTGCTACCTCTTACACAGTTCCCCCCACTGCAAATGACACTGGGGCAAGAAAGCCCTTCCTGGTGTATTAGAATGGCATAGATTTAGATGGATTCAGCACTGCCATCCTACACATCAGCAAACCCCCACAGATGTATATTGACTTCTGAGGTAAGAAAAAACAAGCCTACACATGCCAAATGCATATCACCCCTTGTGTCCTATCTCCCCATGGGTCACCTCCCTTAACTTTTAACCCTGATGGGCAATAAGTTTATCATAACACAGGTTACAGAATCATAGAATGGTTTCTGTTGGAAGGGACCGTCAAAGGTCATCCAGTCCAACCTCCCTGCAATGAGCAGGGATGCTCAACCTATAATATTTTAGCAAAAAAAAATATTTTCTCATATTAAACTCCCATTAACTTCCCATGGACAAAACCTACAGGACTGTTCCCATTCTGGATCACAAGACTTGAAGAACTGCCAGCAACCCCATAACTCCTACAAGAGAGCAGACTGCAGCTGCCTCAGTGCAGCATAAGGCCATCTCCTCTGCCATTGTGGAGGAGGCGGATGCTATTTTGGTGTTTCCCATCCAGTGTCCCTTGCCTTACCATGCAGAATGAGAACAAACCACCTTTCTCAGCAGAAAACATTTTAAGGCCATTTTAAGGGTAAGGATCATGACATATAACTTTACAGACCATGTTATTTAGCATCTTAGATGCTAAGACGGTGTCACAGCACCTCTCAAGATCCAATTTCTATTTCAAAGGTGTACTAAAGTTGGTAACTCTTAAACTGATTTTGTTGTTCTTTTTTTAGGCACTTTACTTTTAGTCCTCAGATAAAGGGATTAGAGCTTTACATCACCGTTTAATACCCGTGGAATAAAACACTACATTAGACGGACCTTCCTCAGCCTCAGTATCTAGCACTGTTTTAAAAGACACTTATCCAACTGTCCCCTTGACAAATATCCAAGTTGGTGAAGGCAAACAATTCTTTAACATTGTAAGGTTAGCTGCCAGAAATTAAATCAATTAAGCTTGAACAGCATCTGAAGAATACAGCTTCTGATATAAAACAAGAATCAGAATTCTGAGCAGGGAAAACCAGAGTAGGTGTTAATGAGCTGACAATTACCAACCCACCTAGCACAAAGTCTCAAACAGCAAACAGCATTTCAGAGAGAATCACTGTATCTATCAAGGGGGCAGGAAACTGTTTTCACTCTCTTTTTGGTGTTGAAAAATCAACAGATCGAGACAGAAAATAAACTTAAGCAGACATAATGACAAAAGTAGCTCACAAACCACATTTTTGGTTAGAACTGCTGGGGAAGAGACACCTGTATCAAAAGTTGTCTGAGGAACTAACAGGCACCTATAAATCAGGGAAAAGAAAAAAAATAATCACAAGGAGGAATATAATCTGGCTGTAACTTAAATAATGCTACTTCAGGAACTAGGGGTTGGTAGAGGGCACATGGTAACTTTCCATGTTGGTCTTAACTAGTTCTAATTCTGCAGAGAACAAACTAAATGAATCTCTCATCAGGAGTTGCACTGAGTACTTTAGCTCACCTCAGCACTGTACTTCATCCTCTCTGGGAGAAGTATCATGCCTGAGCAGCAACAAGATGGTCAATCAACTCTAGTCAGAAGGGCTGCTTGAAGACTCATCCCAAGCACCACGTATAAAACTCTTTCTTTGGTTGAACACCTGTTTCCCTGGATGGGGAAGGTACAGCAACATCCCATAAAACCAACAGGGGGCCCGACATCCTCCTTGGTATGCACATCCCATATGGGAATAGTGGGTTCACAGTATCTATGTGGGAAAGACATGTGAGAAGTGATTGGATTTTAAACTGCTATTAGATGCTTTATGAACCTTTAATTTAAGTATCTAATTCTAACACACCAGGCAATTTCAATGCCAAGAGCAATAACAGGGGAATTTGGAAGGAAAGACAATCAAATGGAATCTCTGCCTACAGCAGCCAAGCAGAGCATTCCTGGATGCAAGACCTCAAGGATCTGTTCTACTATGATCACTACACTTCAGAAAGCAGTGAATTTTTGGATGTAAATTCAAAAATAAGGTTGAAATCCTTGAAGTGGTCACACACAACAGAGGAATTCACCAGTCACAAAGGAGAACATGCTTGAAGAGGTGGCGTTTATGTTCAGCCTCATACACCGTGTGAACAAATCCTTAGTTCTCTTCCCAACTCTCCACCCTTATGCGTCACCCTGGATGGGAAAGCTTGCTCTGACAACCTGTTTTTAAGGTGTAATGGTTTTGGACTTTCACTTTTGCTGCCTTAGGGACATCTGACTCCTTCCGCATGCTGAGAAAATCTAGATTATGAACAGGCAGACCACAGACTCAACTGACAGCATGACCTGCAGCAACTCAAGCAGTAGCAAGCAAACTTCAAAAAAGAACCAAGGAAGGTTTTGGGTTCACACTTACTCTGCTAATGCCATTCAACTGGAAAATAAAGTGCCCCAAAAAGCTTCTAGGTCATAGACGAAGTGTTCATCGTGGCTGACAGGGCTGACATGAGTGCAAGGTTGTGTCTGAACTTCAGACAGGAAGATGCTGGAGCAGAAAGACCATGATGAGTTTGCAAGTGGCAGAGGAAATGTTTAACAGATCTTTTCCAAGTAAGTAAAAAGAATCCTTGTTTTGATTGTGCTCACAATGGGAAGAAGAAAACAGAGATGTAAATGTGGGCAACACAATTCAGCATCCCCCCACTTCTCTACCATTTACTGTCAGGTTTCAATCAGCACATCTTGACACCTGAAGAAGGGGTGAGTTCCAGCTGCACTGTCTGAAGCATCTGTACAAGAGGCATGACACAAAGACCTTTGCTGAAATAATGCAATTTATAATCCCACTGCTGCACTCCCTTAACTCCCTCTATTCAATCATTTCAGCTGAGGTACCACCAAGAGAAAGTAGTAAGAAGCGCAACAGATTTGAGGAGACAAACAGAGGACAACTTCTTGAGTCCAGCAGGAGCTGCTGAGATGCTTTCTCACCACCAGAAAAAAACCCTGGTGTTTCTTACAAATCAGCACCACAGGTAAGACAAATGCTGGGTCTTTCCCTCTACTTTCAAAATAACCACAGGCAGCTAAAGCCACAAGATGTCCCATCCTGCTACTCAAGTTCCCCAAACCAACACAAGTTTTACATTAACCTTGCCAGATAAGCTTAACCAAGTCACATAAACAGAAAAAAGAAAATCCCCATATTGATTGTACACTGTGCAGCTGAAACAGAAGCAGCATTTCAACAATGCTATTAACATTAAACACTAACATCTGTCCTTGCTAAAAATCACTATTTTTGCTAATAAAACATCCCCCCCAACAAATTCCCTTCCTTTACAGATGTGAAATGCACATACTGATATTCAATTGTATTTATAGAAGGCCATTTAAGCTTCAGTGACCCCACACAAAGAATCCAATCCCAACAACAAACAACACACTTTAAAACTGGAATCTACCAAAACCTGACTCTTGGCTGCTGCTCTCACAATCGTATGTCTCATGCCAGTGAGGTAGCTGGTCATTCTATTGCTGTGTGCGTTGACGCAGCGACCCCTCTACGGTGTGATATGTGGAGAGCAGGGGGAAGTCACAGCATTCATCTGAACTACAGGCAGCAAAGAGCTGCTGTCTCATGCCTTGCACTGCACTTGCACTTCCCAAGAGATGGGAAGGGTTTAGTCCTCAGGAAGATTCACCCAAACCCTTACCGTCACCACAGGGTTAGGGCCTCTGGTGGGGTTCACTCCTGTACAGGCTTCCCATGGACTTCTGGATGCATCTGTGCCACTGTGCTTCATCCACTGGGCACGGGAGAGCCTGGCAAGCAAAGGGTTGAAGGAGGGAGACAGACTGGATTGGGAAAGCTTGAAAATTAAAGTTTTAAAATATACAAAATGTAACACACTGGAAAAAGTTTAAAAGTTGCAAGACAAGAAATGAAGAGAAAGAAATATATGGGTGAGGAGAAAGGATTGGAAGATGGTGGGAGAAGACTCCAGATTGGGAAAAGGCGCAGGTTAGTCTAATCAGCACTACTCCCCCTGGTAGCCACTCAGTTCCATCTCATCCTTGCGGCGACGGTGTGTGAAGAAGGAGCTGAAGGGGTAAAGCTTAGCTTTGGCCTGGAAGCGGTGCCCAGCAATGTCAATCTCATACTCGCCCTGGTTGATGAAGTCAGTTGTCACCACCAGCTCTTCTCCCGTCTCCTCATCAAAGTGGTGCACGAAGCCGAGGCAGACATGGCGCTCCAGAGTGTAGCTGTAGGCACTGCTGGTGGTCTTGCCCACGTAGCGGCCATTGCGGAAGATGGGCTCCCCCCACCAGGGCCAGAGGTCTGTGTCTGTGTCATGGTCCTCAAGAATGAACATGGTAAAACGCTTGTACACACCATTTTGCTTCTGTTCCAGCAGTGCTTCCTGGCCAACAAACTGCATTCCCTGTGGGGTAGAAGAAGCATCAGCTGATGGAAGGAACATGAACTGTAGCATGTGCTGAGTTTTAGCAGAAAAGTTTAATGACACAAGATCAGTTTATGCTTGGAGCTTATGCCCTGTCAGGACAGGCTGCTTCTATACACAAAGAGCTCACTGAGAAAGAAGCTTTCCTGTCATGTTTGTTGTTCCAGATGTTAAAAAGACACAAAAAAATGTGAAAATGTGCCTTTAAAAAAATAATTCTCATTTTTACCACAGCAAAACCCCCATTACCGTTCTAGTTTTTGCCATTTTTCTGGTTCCAGAAGTCTACCCTGGTTTACAAATCAGAGGGAAACTGTGACAACATAAGAAATTTATATCTGCAGTCACTGCATTCCCTTCTTGAATTGATTCAAGCACTTGTTTCAGCTCATGTGAATAATGCAAAAAAGCAGATAAGCAAGTGACAGTGACAGCACCTGCCACCACAAAAGCAAGATTGAATTCTATGCTGTTCTATGTTTCAGTAAAAATAAAGAACTCCTCTGTTTTAGTAAAAACAGAAAGCACCTGTTTCTTGGTGCCTGTCCTCATATTTAACCTTATTAAATGCCCGTTGGTGCAGAGGCTGGCTTTTGCTTCATCACACTGGGAAAACAACTGCAAGAAACATGAATTCTGAGCATCTGTAAAGTATGCATCACCCTCCACCATACTGAACCTCGCACACAGGAGTGACCCAGGACACTGCACCCATCACTGGAAATGCAGTTCAGAAAGGAGGAAGACAGAATGTTTCTAGTATTTTTGCATCTTTCTGAAGTGCAAGAATATAGGTTACAGTTATGCACTGTACAGAGTAACAATGACATCTATCCACCTGGATGGAGGCCTCTTCCTTTCAGTACTGCCCTCCCACCCACTCCAGGGCAAGAGCTGGTGGTGTACCTTGTCCAGCTTGACCTGGAACTCGCGTCCACACTCCATAGGAGTGGTAAAAGCATCCAGATCCTGGCCCCAGAATGCAAAGAACTTCTCAATGCGCAAGCTGCGGAGTGCGTAGTAACCGGCATTGCGAATCCCGTACTTCTGTCCCATGTTCATCACCTCGTTGTACACATGAAGGGCGTACTGCAAAGGAAGGGTGACACACAGAGCTGCACACTAACACCAGGAGAGAGCAACAGCATTCAACATCACCAGGGATGTTGCTGTGTTCTGCTGCTGGAGTACAAGAGGTCTTTCAAACTGGAATGCACTACAAAGCAGGGAAACTACCCCCTCTCCCTCCCGCAGGCAGCTTTCTCATGTTTCCTGACCCTGAGCCAACCTGGAAAGTGTTTCTGATTATGCATGCAAGCAACTGTTTTACCTAGCTAAGGCAACAGTGTACTCTTACCTCTATGGGGATATAAAGCATGAATCCGGGTTCTCCTGTGTGAGTGATACTCATCACACGGATGCCATTAGCATAGCCCACACTCATCTCCTGCAGAATCAGAAGGGTGAAATCATCCAAACTGGAACACAACACAGAGATCCAGGAGCACAATGCATAACACAAATCGCACTGGCCAGCCCTCTTTCCCCTTCCTCACTGCATTTCACCACCAGCACACACTGGCAAAAATTCTGAATTAAGAAATTCAAATTGTGATGTCACATTACCCAGACTTCTTTATCCCTTCATGATACTTGGTAATACGCCTTGGAACTAGGTCAGGACACAGGCTTGTATTCCAGATAAAGGCAGAAGCTGAACAGCAGCTATCTGCTCTGCTTTTTATCGTGACAGGAGACAACTCCGAGACACCAATCCCAGCTGCCCCTCTGACTGACAGCTTCATAACTGATTATATGAAATACGCCAAGAAATCAAATGGCACCAAGCCTACAGTGAGTGCAATACTGAACAAATGCATATCCATCTATGTATTTAGCAAGCAGAACCCAAAAAGAAGTAGCTAAAGTGAGCCTAGTGAGTTCATTACCAACCTAGCTCAGTAACTGCAGTAAACACATATGTAAATCTAAATTCCCCTCTAACTATCCAAAATATTTTTCTTCCCCTCCTTCCACACATGCTTCACATAGCCTAGCAGGGTGAGGAGGAAGGAAACACACTCACCTTGCAAAAGAAAGAGGGAAAGTGTTCTGGAGTTATTGGGGCATATGACAACTCTGACAAGACATCCACAGCACGGGGGCCGATCAGATTGAGAGCTAAGGAGGGGAAGGTAACACTATTAGGATGAGACTGTAGTAGTCTTGTGTGGTGTCTAACTTACATAAGCACATGCCCCAATTTCTGAAGTCTTATGTGTTTATCAAACTAATAGGTTCACATTTAAGAATGAAGAGCCACAGAATCCCAGGTTGGAAGGGACGCTCAAGAAGCATCACATCCAGCCTTTCCTGGCAAAGCATGACCTAGACTAGATGTCCCAGCACCCTGTCCAGCCAAATTTTGGAAGTTATTAATCTCTCTCTCCTGACAGTCCACAGGGAAGGAAAGCTGTCTCCCAGCCCATGGCTTGCTAGAAGGAAGCCTTGGTATTGCTATTTTCATTTCGCTGTTTGGAAAAGAGACCAAATCACACTTTAGATAATTGACTGGCAGGCAGCACAGGACGCCACTTGTGATTTCAGGCTGTATAAGGAGGTCAGCCCTCGGTGATTTCTTGCCTGTATATTTCCAGGTCACGTCTTCCATAGTCAGACTACTGTCATCAGGCAAGCGGTTCTTCAGCCAGGCCCAGCAATGAACTTGTTGGTCAGTAGGGGAAATCATGAAGAAGCTGGAACAGACAAAACCAAGAAACAATGAATGGACAGCCACAATGCGATTCAGTTAATTCTTTGTTCATGAACTACTGAAGCCATTTGGCAGCTCCCAAGCTAACAGGACTAAAACACACAAAAACCACAGCTAACATCTCTGGATCAGTGCCATCACATCTGTCACGACAAGAAACCCCAGCATTAGCAAGAGTCTGGTGAAAAGAAGTAACTGGAAGTGGAACAGAGGCAGTTCTACAGAAAGTTCACAGAGTATCTCAGCAGCCACAATCATTCTGCAGAAGGTATTCACAGCTCTTCATGCCAGGCAATTGTCTGCTCCAACAGTCAGAAGAGTGCAAGGTTCACACAGCAACTTCCTGCTTCAGCCCAAGCCTTGTCACACACAATGGTGGTTATTATTAGCAGCTTCCAAAAAAAGAACTCCACTCGATATGTGAAAATGAGCCACTTGTGGAGCTCTCTTTCACACGAACTGTGAGTTAAAGTACACTATTGACAGAAATAACATCTGCAGAAAAGACCAGGCAAGGAGGAAAGCTACTGGTTTCACACAGGGAATGACAATACTTAGAAGCAATGCATGAATGCAGACAGAAGAGGAAGAGAAAGAAAAGCTGTTTCTAATTGAAAGAGCAGCAAACAAAAATGCTTTCACACAAACACAATGAAAGCACACACTGAAAACGCTCCAGAGAAATAAAACCAACATTCAGCCTGGACATGCCCATGAAGGAAGTTTTTCTATTAAATGCCAAAGAGAACCCAAACTGTTGAGTCAAAGGGTAAGATCCTGTGATCATGTCCATTTGCACCAGAGAGCACAAAGAGTCACAAGATACAGAAGACCTGAGCATTAAGAGCACCTGTACTGCAACACAAGTGAAATAATCAAGTAGTAGCATCAGTACACAGTTCCAGTGAGAATATTAGCCAGAAGCCCATGAGGAACCATGTGGTTTGCCCTTCAAATGTTTACCTAAGTTAATAAACTCTAACAATTGCTGAAAACAATTGGCATTTCAACTGAGAAATTAACCATCTGAAGGCCTAATGATGCTGTCCATCTGTAGTCCCAAAAAAAGGCACATTTTTCACAATATTTGTAAATTTAGGAGGTCCCTTTCACTGGGGTTACTGAATTAGGAATACAAGTGGAAAACTGCAACTTTTCTTTTTAGTTTAAAATGGTGAGAAAGTTTATGATCTTCATTAAGAGGTTCTCAAAGGCTCTGACACCTGAAGGGTGATGAATAAAGACGCTGTCAGCATACCCACCTGCGTTTGCTCAGCCGTGCTATGCTGCAGTCATTCTCATAACCTCCTTTCTCATTAAGCATGCCTGTATGTACAACATGCCCAACTGGCACATCCAGGTCATTGGAGAAGAGATATTGCAGACTCTCTAGGGCCTCGTCCCCTGTGGACTACAGGAATTGAAAGGAAGAGCAAGTCAGATGAGCTGCCTGAGCAGGACAAATCCACTGGGACAGTTTAAGACGGCATCAACGTCCTGGCCCAAATTTTTTTCTATTTGTAATAATAGTGACAGTGATGTCTAAAGCATACAATGGTGCCATAGTTTTGGGGGTCGAATTCTATTTATAGACTAAGCTGGTATCACTATAAACTGGGCCCTCAACAGACAAAAAGCAATCTATACTAAAAACTGCAGTATGTCCTGAATTTGGTCATGCAGCTTAACTTCCCCTAGCTAACCTCAACAGTATACACAGAATTCTGCAAAAGCAGTCAATAATAAACTAAATGTGGATGTGGAGCTGATGGAGTAAGTCCAGAGGAGGCCACAGAACTGCTCTAAGGGCTGAAGTACCTCTGCTCTGGGGACAGGCTGAGAGAGCTGGGCTTGTTCAGCCCAGAGAAGACTCTGTGGAGGCCTTATAAAGCAGCCTTCCAGTGCCTAAAGAGGCTGACTGAAAACGGGAGAGGGGTTTTTGACAAGGGCCTGTCTTGGCCTTTGGACTGGACAGGACAAGGCAGAATGGCTTTGAACTGGCAAAGGGGAGACTGAGATGAGATCTTAGGAAGAAGTTCTTCCCTGTGAGGGTGGTGAGACATTGGCACAGATTGCTCAGAGAAGCTGTGGCTGCCCCATCCTTGGCAGTGTTCAAGGTCAAGTTGGGTGCAGCCTGGAGCAACCTGCTCTAGTGGAAGGTGTCAGTGCCTGGGGGCTGGAACTGAATGAACTTTAAGGTCCCTTCCAACCCAAGCCATTATGTGATTCCATGACTAAAGGCCACCTTTACCAGGTTGATGTTCTGTCACTTGCTAAGTACTTACACTTATTTCAAACTTGGTAAAAGATGACATGTCGATGACACAAACCGCTTCCTTACAGCACTTAACTTCAGAACCCACAATATCAAACCAGTCTGGTTTGTAAAAGGTCTTGCTCTGACCCAAATCCAGCAGATCTAATATAAAGAACAATCAAAGGGACATTTAATCAACTGGATGAGCTAAGATCTTACACAGACCAATACGGATCCACAAGGCAGAGGAAAATGTCATCTCACCATTACCAGGTGGCACAAAATATTTGACTCTCTCAAATCCGTGCTTCTCCATCCACCTCGCTCCCTGAGCATCCAGACGGTCGTACAATGGTGAGGTACGCAGCTGCCTGCCAGTCTGGAAGTCCCAGCGGGGAACTTTCAGATCACACATCAAGGCTAGAGGGGTCACAAAGATCCAGAATTAGGCAAAGTTATTACCTTTATCTAACCTTTTAACCAGATTATCAATACTTACTAATATCTGAACCATTAATAAAATTCCCTCAAAACAGTCCTGACTTTCCTCTCCCATCTCTGAAAACCAACAGACGTGTTTTGATCCATTTATAGCTATTCAAAATCAGAGCAGTAGTATTTGCACAGACTTATGGTCTCAGGAAAACACTGTCAAGGTAACAGAACCTCTCTATTTTTCACGAAGCCATATCAACTAGTATTAGCTATGCATGATTCTTCACTGTCAGCACACTATATTGGACATATATTATGCTGGGGTAGGCAGCCCACAGCTACAGAGATCATCTAATTCACCTTCTTAAATATTGACAGTTTAGCCTCTTCTAATTATTGAAGTTTTTTCAAACTGAAAAGGGTCCTATACCTTTTCAGCCAATACAGAATATTCTTATTTAGAAAACAAGTTACCCTAATAAATGGTTAGCAACCTCCCTTGTTACCAGTGGGGATTAATAACTCAAGAAGGATGCTTGAATACTTCCTTATAAATGTTAACTTTACAGTCAGGTTATAAACTGCTTAAAATTGAAGATAAGCCAAATATTTCTTACTGAATACTTCTATTGTTTTTGCCTCATGGCTAATGATTTAATTATTTTACTGGCATTATGTGCTATTGGTACCCCTGAAACAGTGGGAAGTATAAATTAGAATTGGGAAGTATAAATTAGAATGGGAATGTACCACTGCAGAAATGGAACACAGTAGCTCTCTTTTAACTAGCTATCAGAATTGAGATCTCTATTGGAAAGCAACTGCACAATAACACCCAGAGTATAAAGTGATATTTCTGGAAGGAAGATCAAAGCATAAGATTTCCTATATGTAGCAGGGCTAAGAGTTTACCCAACTTTTCTGCTTTCACCTGAACACATTTTTGGTTTAGACTTAGTATCCAGATAATTGTTCCTTTTTTGCTGTTTGTGGAGCACTTCATTTGAGCCTTGATAAGAAGCTGTCCACACTTTCCAGGACAGGTAATCAAACAATAAGAGGAAACCAAGCATGGTTTTAGACAGGAATGACATCTCAAATCTGTTCTGCAAGGTATTTATCACAAACTGGCAGTAGAAAGCAGAATATGTTTACAAAGATATCCTGAATGATACAAGATAACCTTATCACATACTCATAAGTTGGAAGTGATGGTATTTCTACACTGTAATGATGTGCAACGAATGACGATGTTTGAGACAGTGTAATATTCCCAGTTAAGACCTTGGCATCATTTTGGGATTTACCCATAACAGATTCAAGGGACAGAAATAGGAGACAGCATGGTACCAACAGCATTTTCTTAACAAAAGTTAGTAAGAATGCCACTAACAAAGAAATGCCAAACCACCACCCTTTCCTTCCTCCTGGGAAGAGGCTGTATTGCCACAGAGGAGGCCAGGAAGCAGGAAAATGGTTCTCTGAGTGATGACAGCAGCAAAGAGGAAACTTTTGGATATGCTGGCCAGCACTGAATGCAAAGACCTCACTTACGCATTACTTCCATCACACGGTGACGGAGGAAAGTGCGACTGCTCTGAAGGGTACCAAAACGTTTCAAATCCAGAGGCCAGACATTTTCTGAGGGATACCCATTTACCATCCACTCTGCCAGGTACCTGATGGAAGAAGTAAAGAAAGACTTGAGATCCCAATGTCTTCAGGGAATGAGTCTAGCTCTGAAGTCAAAAGTAAGTGGTTTGTGTTATACCTTAGTTACTGGACTGTTCTTCTGGGAATTCCCATGGGAATTACATTCTTTTGATTCTACTCCCCATCCTTCTGGGAGCCAGGGGGAGGAAGGGGGGGAGTGAGAGAGCAACTATGTGGTTCTGGGTTGCCAGCTGGGCTTAAATCATGACAGTTCTTTGTGGTGCCCAACGTGGGGCATGAAGGGTTGACATAACAACAGATCTGACCAGTGTGTCTAATCATATCTGTGATAAGCATTCATTGTTTTGGATTAATAGTTCATCCTCACAATGCTGATTTATTGGCTCTCAAAGTTGTTGCTCTTGATCTCAGAGTTTCAGCATGTCATACCTTACTTACAGCCAGTATTTGCTGTTTTAGTGTTTATTGCCTGGGGGGCTTCAGCTGAGGTTCTTGTTGTGGTGTACTTATTTGCAATACAATACAATACAATTGTACTTACTTACAATAGATTCATTGCAATAGATTCATTACAATAGATTCATTGATCATGAAATTGATCTGGTTTGCGTTCCCAGTGTGGTCATAATCTGTGTACTTTGGGAGGTATATAACAGAAGTACTTAGCAATTACACATCTTTTCTTTTCCTCCTTCGGTGGTCAGCCTATGAAGAAGACATTCCCTTACACCCCCAGGTCCCCCACCAGACTATTTACAGCATCATTTGAGTGTTCTGAAGGTTTTCAATGGCCTTTGGCTACCCTTGAGACCTGCCTGCTGATTGTGATGGGTATCACCATGTTGGCATGCATGCAGTGCGTGGTTTATCCATGATCATTTTGCCTAATCTCGAAAGTTAAGCAGAGCTGGATTTGGGTCTTGTCTAGGTTTAGACAACGATATAGGAGGCTCAAGAGATTTTCCCTGAGGCTGGACAGTCATGAGTGGCAGGGTGTGTGGAATAGTATGGGCAAGTATCTAGGCCTGTGGGCCCCTCCAGTGCTTTGGAACTTCACCACTGAACAAGTGCAAAATCCAGAAAAACTAACAAAACACTTAAAAGAGATGTGTTGTCATCCTGGTCATACCAGAGAGCGACAAATCATGGCAATGTGCTGGTGCTTGGCCTACGCTTACAGAGCCCTGTTCAACACTATCCAGCACCTTCAAAGGGGAAAAAGATGTCTCTGGCTCTGATGGCAAAGCAAAAGACAACGCAGCTACTTCTAGTACAGCAGATACACCAACCCCAGTGACAAGTACAGCAGCTACTCAAACCCCGACAGCAACAGACCGTGCAGCTGCTGGTGCTAGTAGCAACCCCCAAGCACAGCAGCTGCACCAACCCCTACAACAGATACTGCACCCACTCCAACCACAGTGATAATTACTGCAGCCAAACCAAAGGACCAATTTGTGCCAATATTGGTTGCTCCTGTACATAAGGGGAAAAGCAAACAAGAGGCACAAAAAGCAACCTGTATAGTGAAGAAAGATGAAGAATCAATGCACTTACTACACGGGACAGCATCTGAACAAGAATTATTATTATGTGGGTCAAAGGAAGACGAAGATGAAGAGATGACTTCTTGACTCTAGACCTCAACGGAGCTATGGAACATGTGAAAAGATTTTACCCATCAACTAGGGGTGCACATCATCACCTGGTTGTTCCAATGCTGGGACAACGGGGCCGATGGTCATGAACTGGAAGGTAGGGAAGCCAAGCAGCTGGGATCATTTGCTAGAGAAGAGAATCAACAAAACGACTGCAAAAGAGACATGGTCCATCAGCCTTTGGAGATGGCTCTTGGCAGCTGTGAAAGAAAGCTTTCTGTAAAAGGACAATGTTATGAGCAGTTCGGCCAACTGGACTGTGACAGAGAAAGGCATCTAGTGTCTGAGTGAAACACCCATTGCAATCTACATAGGCCAGATGCTGGGAATGCATCTGTAGATCCAGATGAAGTTGAATGTAGATGATCCATGTGGCAGAAATTTACATGGAGTCCACTGTCATCATATTGCCCACACATTGGCATCAATAACCTGGCTAGATGTAGTACCACCAACAGCGGATGAAGTGATTCGTCAGCTCCAAGAGTTTGAAGACAATCTCACCCATTTCAGCTGTGGAAAAACTGTATCAGGAGTTCAAACAGTTGAGCGACAATCTATCCAATCTATCCAGCTCCCCATGTGTACCAACCCATGTCTTGGCTATTAACAAAATGTGTCCTACTGCTTGAGAGAGAAGATATAGGAAGTACATGCCACAGGCCACCCTATGATTTTACCTGCAGGATCATGGAGAAGACATGAGGAACTGGAATGGAAAACCTACCTTAGCTCTTGAGGAACAGGTGAGTGAATTGAAGAGGAGAACAAAGGTCAAGGATGATCATCCCATGAAAGCTGTGGCTTCAGTCTCTGGTGAGCAGGTTCCCAGATGGAGTGGAAGAGCTGATTTTACTCCAGCTCCTGTGATAAAGATGTGTTTTCTTTCCACAAGGTGTAAGTGACCAATATTGTGATCACTATTATAGGGGCCCTGTCTCCAGCCAGGTGGAGTCCTACTGGACTGTGTGGAGCAGATGGCCTGGAACATCAGTCCCACAGAAGTATAAGGCTCTAGTAGATATCGGTGCACAGTGTACCCTGCCATCAAGCTATCAAGGGGTGAAGTGACAGGAGGATCGCAAGAGTTGACTGTACTGGAGGATGAAACCAACCTGACTAGGAAGAAATGGCAAAAGCACCCCACTGTGACTGGTCCAGAGGCTCCATGCATCCTCAGCATAGACTACCTCAGGAGAGGGTACTTCAAAGACCCAAAAGGATACCGATGGGCTTTTGGTATTGCTGCTTTGGAGACTGAGGTAACTGAGCAGCTGTCCACCTTGCCTGGTCTCTCATAGGACCCTTCTGTTGTGGGGCTCCTGAAGGCTGAAGAACAACAAGTATCAATCGCTAACACAACAGTGCGCTGGTGGCAACATCGCACCAAAAGAGACTCCCTGATTCCCATCCATAGGCTGATCCATAGGCTGGAGAGCCAGAGAGTGATCAGCAGGACCTGCTCACCCTTTAATAGCCCCATATGGCCAGTGCAAAAGTCTAACAGAGAGTGGAGACTAATGGTAGACTACCATGGCCTGAATGAAGTCACACCACCATTGAGTGCTGACGTACTGGACATGCTAGAACTCCAGTATGAATTAGAGTCAAAAGCAGCCAAGTGGTATGCCACGACTGATATCGCCAGTGCATTTTTCTCAATTCCTTCGGCAGCAGAGTGCAGGCCACAGTTCGCTTTTACTTGAAGGGGTGTCCAGTTCACTTGGAACCGACTGCCCCAGGGGTAGAAAAACAGTCCGGTAGGTAATCTGCCATGGACTGATCCAGACTGCACTGGAACAGGGGTAAGCTCCTGAACACCTGCAATACATTGATGACTTTATTGTGTGGAGCAATACAGCGGAAGAAGTCTTTGGGAAAGGGAGGAAAATAATCCAAATCCTGCTGAAAGCCGTTTTTGCCATAAAACAGGGTAAGGTCAAGGGACCTACAAAGATTATTCAATTGTTGGGAATAAAATGGCAAGATGGACGTCACCAGATCCCCACAGATGTGATCAACAGGATAGCAGCAACTGATAAGAAAGAAACACAAGCTGTGGCGTTCTGGAGAATGCACATCCCAAATTACAGTTCCATTGTATGCCCTCTCTATCATGTGACCTGGAAGAATGATTTTAAATGGGGCCCTGAGCAACAACAAGCCTTTGAGCAAATTAAACGTGACATAGTTCATGTAGGAGCCCTTGGACCAGCCCGGACCAGGCCAGATGTAAAAAATGTACTGTACACTGCAGCTGGGAAGAATGGTCCCACCTGCAGCCTCTGGCAAAAAGCTCCAGGGGAGACTTGAGGTCAACCCCTCGGCTTTTGGAGCCGGGGACACAGAGGATCTGAGGCCAGCTATACCCCAACTGAAAAGGAGATACTGGCAGCCTATGAAGGGGTTCGAGCTGCTTCAGAAGTGACTGTCACTGAAGCACAGCTCCTCCTGACACTCCAGTTGCCCATGCTGGGCTGGATATCCAAAGGCATGGTCTCCTCTACACATCATGCAACTGATGCTACATGAAGTGGGCTGCACTAATTACACAAGCTCAAATAGAAAACCCCAGCTGTCCAGGAATTCTAGGAGTCATCATGGGCAGGCCAGAGGGCAAAGATTTTGGAATGTCACCAGAGGAGGAGGTGATGCATGCTGAAGTGTATAAGAAACTGTCAGAGAGCAAAAAGCAATATGCCTTCTTTACTGATGGGCCCTGCCATACTGTGGGAAGGCATCAAAGACGGAAGGCAGCCGTATGGAGTCCTCAACAACAAGTTGCAGAAACTGCTGAAGGAGAGGGTGAATTGAGTCAGTTTGCTGAGGTGAAAGCCATCCAGCTGGCCCTGGACATTGCTGAGCGATAAAAGTGGCCAGTACTTTATATTGACTCATGGATGGTGGCAAATGCTCTGTGGGGGTGGTTGCAGCAATGGAAGCAGAGCAACTGGCAACACAGAGGTAAACCCATTTGGGGTCCTGCACTGTGGCAAGATATCACTGCCCAGGTGCAGAACCTGGTGGTGAAGGCATGCCATGTAGATGCTCATGTACCCAAGAGTCAGGTCACTGAGGAACAGCAGAACAACCAACCAGTGGATAGAGCTGCTAAGATTGAAGTGGCTCAGATGAACTTAGACTGGCAACATAAGGGTGAATTATTTTTGGCCTGGTGGGCCCATGACACTTCAGGCCATCAGGGCAGAGATGCAACACATAGATGGGCCCGTGATCAAGGGGTGGACTTAACAATGGACACTATTGCCCAGGTTATTCATGAGTGTGAGACATGTGCTGCAATAAAACAAGCCAAATGGTTAAAGCCTCTTTGGTATGGAGGATGATGGCTGAAGTACAAATACGGGGACGTCTGGCAGATTGATTTTATCACACTTGCACCAACCCAAGCGCCATGTGTTTACCATGGTGGAAGCAACCACCGGATGGCTGGAAACACATGCTGTGCCCCACATCACGGCTCAGAACACTATCCTGGGCCTTGAGAAACAGATTTTGTGGTGAGATGGTACTCCAGAAAGAACTGAGTCAGACAGTTCATTTCTGAACAACCTTATAGACACTTGGGCCAAAGAGCATGGCATTGAGTGGGTATATCACATCCCCTACTATGCATCAGCCTCTGGGAAAATCAAACAGCACAATGGGCTGTTAAAAACTACACTGAGAGCAATGGGTGGTGGGACTTTCAAACATTGCGATACACACTTACCAAAGGCCACCTGGTTGGTCAACACCAGAGGATCTGCCAACAGGGCTGGTCCAGCCCAGTTAGAACTTCTACATACTGTAGAAGGGGATAAAGTTCCTGTGGTGCACAGAAAGAATTTGCTGGGAAAGACAGTCTGGGTTATTCCTGCTTCAGGTAAAGGCAAACCCACTCATGGGATAGCTTTTGCTCATGGACAGGGATATACTTGGTGGGTAATGTGAGAAGATGGGGAAGTCCAGTGTGTATGTCAACGGGATATGATTTTAGGGGAACACAGCCAATGAACTCAATTATATGCTACTGCCTGCTATGCAACACTTTTATAGCCCACCAACTAGATGTCTTCAGGTCACTGGCGACTGGCCCTGACTTCCCTCCCACCATCATCCCAACAAAGAATGAACTTTGATGAAACCAGACAAGTTTAGCAGTGACCAGATGAGTTCCGCAGTGTCATCAGCAGGCAACAATCCAACACTGCACAGCATCTCTCCACTCTGAAAGACTTACAAGATATGGAGCCTTGACATCATGGGCCAGATGAACTCAGCAGCTTTATAGGGACTGGTCCATGGACTAAGGAATGATATCTCTCTCTTTGTGTGTGGGTGGATATGTGTGTGTGTATATATATGTATATGAGATGAGCGATGGTACAGATTAAAAATTGTGGGATCTGAGCATGATGTGAATGGTATGGAACAAGGGCTGAATACTGTCCTGGATTCAGCAGTAACAGTCATTTTTCTCCTTAGTAGCTGGTGCAGTGCTGTGGTTTTGACTTTCAGCTTGGGAACAGCGCTGATAACATCCATGTTTTTAGTTGTTGCTCAGTAATGTTTACTCTGACCAAGGACTTTCTGAGTCTCATGCTCTGCCAGGGAGGAGGGGAAGCCGCAAGGAAGACAGGACACCTGACCCAAATGAACCAAAGAGGTATTCCCTACCAAGGCACATCATGCCCAGTATATAAACTGGGGGCAGTTACCTGGAAAGGCTAGATCGCTGCTCGTGTTGGGCTGGGTATCAGTTGGCGGGTGGCAAGTTGTTGTATTCTCTTCCCTTGTTATTTTCCTCATCATTATTATTATTGGTGTCAGCAGTAGTGGTTTTGTTTTATACATTAGTTACTGGACTGTTCTTATCTCAACCCGTCGGAGTTACATTCTTTCCATCCTCCTCCCCATCCCTCCAGGAGCGAGGGCAGGAAGAAGGGCAAGGAGTGAGTAAGCGGCTGCGTGGTTCTGGGTTACAGGCTGGGCTTAAGCCAAAACAAGTATACATGACAGCAGTTATTGACACATTGTAAATGAATTAACCTGGACAGGTAGCCTAAGTGACACTTGACAAGTCCTCAGGCTACAAAAGGAGGTACCAAGTATGTTTAGGTTGGAGTTAGGAGGTCGACTGCTTTGTCATTTTTTAGTACCTGGTGTAAGTTCAGCCACAAACCACCAGTGACAGCACGGTTTTAGCACAATTTGTCAGCCAAGTTATGTTTAGCTCCACTTCCAGCAGTGAAAGAGGAAGGCATGCTCTAGAGCTAAAGGACATACACAGCTCAGACCAAAGCAGAGCACAAGGATATGTTCACAGTCAGTAAACAAAAGAACAAATGGTTTGAGACTGATCATTGAAAGTTACATTAGCAAGTTTAGCTGCTTGTCTCAAGGCTGTAGCAACAAGAAAATAATGCTTCAAGAATTATTTTGACTCTTCAAGAACCTCACTGCAAAGATTCTCTGTATTTCACATGACACAGAAAAAAAATCATGAGCTCCTTCCCCGGTGAGTTAAACAGACAGACAGAAATCAGTGGAGACAAACACAGATACTAAGACCTGACATGAAAAATAAGCAGCTTGTTCAGAAGGCTGTATGGCACAAGGGATGCTGGGTCACCAAAACCAAATGGCAGTCAGAGGGAAGTATGATCATTCTGCAAGTAATTTTGCTGCTGGGAATCACACTTCTTCACCTGTCAAACTGTCTGCATGAACACAGGAACTAGATTTTACTGGGAAACTATTTCGTTCATAGCACACTGGCAGAGGATAGTCATTAATTAACAGTGCTGGTGGCACTGGTATCCCACATGCAGTGCTTCATCTGTACCAGACTCACTTTGCTTCCAGAGAAATTAACTGCTGCGTCAACTTGAATAACGTAAGGACTTCAATCAGATAATAAAAGGGATCAAGGAGTACAGAAGGTAAGGGAATATATGTTTTGCTAAGCTTTTCTCTCTTCCTTGTAGGTCAAACCAGTTAACTCTAAAGAAGCTTACTTGATTCCCAGCAGGCTGCTGATCACTGAGATGTGATGCCTGAGGACAGTCAAACAGAGATTTGGAATACACACAGAAGAACATAATCAGAACATGGCAATGGCTCCTCTCTTTCACTCAAGTTGGAAACAGAAGAGGCATCTTTGTCAGAGGGGAGGTGACTGATACTAACAAGAACATTCTACACAGAAGGATCATCAGAGCACTCTTTTCTTGGCCAAAACTATACTTAAAACAGGTAACAGCCATAAAATACTTACTTGCCTGCTCCCCCACCATATGAGATACCAGCTGAGTTCATGCCAGCCAGAACAAAGTAGCCCCGAACAGTGGGTGACTCTCCCATGATACATCGCATATCTGGTGTGAAGGACTCTGGGCAGTTCACGAGCTGCATGATCTGCAGAGCCTCCAAATCTGGCATCCTGCGTAGAAGGGCACCCAGAAGTGGCTCTAGAGACAAACAAAAAAAGACAAGAAGTCACAACCTTTGGTCTTGACACATCAGCTACTTCACCTTCAAACTGGACAGCACCACAGTTCTGAGTCAGTATCTTAACAGATGGAAACTGCTTCCATGTTTCAATACAGTCATAGGACAAACCATTAACCTGCTGGAATCAACTACTTGAAACAGATTCCTCAGCATACCATAAGAGCAGTTACACCAGTCCAGACCCAGGGTCCAGCATTGTTCTCAACACTGCAAGAGTGCATTCAGTTTTGCTAGGGAAAACAATAAGAACACATATCAACTGGATATCTAGCAAGAAATAAGAACACGCAAATCTAGATGATGCTTGTCCCATGCACTCTGCCTCCACTTACTATCAGCTCAGAGGATTTCCTCAAAACCTGGTATCTTTTACATTTTTAGTGACTCTTAACTCAATCTCTCTTCTAAGTACTTGACTCGTCTTCCCCAAAGTCACAAAAACACCCCACAGACACTGCCAAAGACTTCCACATGTTTAGGATTTGTTGGATGAGATTTGTTCTGTGAGGAATCACCATCTTTTGTTTTGAAATTCATTTTTGATGCCTAACATAACACAAAAGACAGTAAGCAGAAGATTCCCCTTCATCAAGTCCATCCCATTCAAGATTTCTTAGACCTCCACCTATTTCCCTTCTGTCATCTCTTTTCCCCAGCCCACTCAGACATTCCCTGCTTGGAAACTCTTCCAAACTTTGCTCAGCCTCTTGCAGCCTCTCATCAGGCCTTCTCTGGTACCTCTGGAGAAAGGCAGCCTAGAACAACAACTGGTGTCTGGCATACAAAGGACTGAGTGTTGTATGATTGTGTTTTCTGCTCCTTTCTTAGTAATTCCTAACTTGTCTTTTAAGTGCAACTGAGCTGATGTCTTCACAGAACCAATACAACCTCAAGGTCAGTTCAAAGCCCATCATTTTGTATAGTCCCCACGCCAACCCCCTGGACTTGCGTCATTTCACATTTATCCTCATTGAATTTCCTTGCCACTTCATTGCCCAGTCATGCTGGAAAGGTCCTCTGGTAATTCTCCACAGTCTGACATTTGGGAGTGTTAATAAAGGGATAAGCTATCTGGTTTTGTTTTTCTTGTCACCACAACTTACCTTTGCGTAGTGCTCAAGGTAAAAGCCCTCAAGATTCAGCACGAAGACTACTCCTCACTTTACATAAGCAGTAATAAGATTTCACATTATCTAAGAAATTACAAACAAAACCAATCTTTCTGACCTGCACTTCCTCTTCTCTTTCATGCATTAGAATTCCAGAGTGAGAGCTTTAGCTACAGACATTTTTTCTTATTGATATAAAGAGGGATTAGTTAGATTTATTCTTGTATCCAGCCCAACGTCTGAGCAACTCTACAGGCTATTTTAAAATCAAATGGTGTTTCAATGAAAGAGATCAAAGCAGTAGCACAAGAACTCAAGCCACAGCAACTGCAGCCCTAGAAAAGCATCAAATACTAGCTGAGTAAGCTCTGACAATGCTCAACTGTTCAGTATGTTTGAACTGATAGAAAGGTAATGCTAGAACACAGCATGCAGGTACTTCCAAAACTTGGGCAATTTGGGGGTGTCAGCAAGCAGTGCCTTTTCATTTCAGCAGTACCTAGAAAACCAAAGATGAAGTAGGGGCAGAGCTCGAGCAACTCATTAGTGAAGCCAGTATCATCAAAAAGATCTGTAGTCCTACAAGATCTAAAACCCTTTAGCATATGCCAGCATAAAACAACTTGGCCATACCCCCTGCATGAATACAGTATCTCACAGAAATGAAAGTAAAATTAACCAATTTAACCTGGGGAGCAGCTGGAAGAACATAATACCACTGCAGAAAGAAATCAGTGATAATCCATCCATGCCTAGAATCACATACAGAGGCATGTGCATTCACAAGGGAAAACTGAATCCCTGAAAAAAAGGCAAATTTGAAGATAAGAGGGCACACACAAACTTACCAGGCATATGAGAGGGAAAAAACACCGACTCATAGACCATGCTGTATTTTTTCCTACAAAAAGAGCCCTCTGTGTGAAAGTACACACAAAATATAAGAACAGAATTAAATAAAATGGGAAGAGAAAAACAGAATGTAATAAACCACCGCTGTCAATGGTGGGATGAAATCTGGGAAGGAATAATACCAAGTTCTCTCCACAAAGCAACTGTCACTGATGGAAATGCACTTGGCAGCCAGCACTGAAGAGAGCTGCAGAAACAAAATACCACAGCTACATGGCAGGTCAACAGTGTTGATGTCCAGAGTCACAAGAGGAGCAGCATGTGGCCCTGACAGTCAAAAATCAAATTAAATGGAAGAGTGCTGGAAACTTTATGTAGCACCTTGCTGCACTATAGGAAATTAGTATGTGCTGAGGGTTAGTGGGTGTTTTAAACACTAGACAGATATCAAGGTAGTCCTTACTAAAGGAGTTCTGTGCAGATTACTGACAAATGAAGAGATAAATTAATCTGAGAGAACACTCATCTTTCCCACACCTTTCAGGCGAAGGCAGACACACACTGGCTGGTCAACAACAGCCTGCATCATTGCCAATTCTGCCTCCTGCTGAAGCCAGGTGTTTCACTGCTGTGGGATTCTTTGTTCCCTAACATACCAAAATGATCCCAGTCTTCTTGGAGGTTCTGAATCTCCAGTTGGTTCCGTCCTTCTGTAAAGAGAGGTTTGGGGTTTTTTTCAAAGCCTCCCGAGAGGATGCCACCTTGCCAGTTGCGTATGTAGATCCTGCCATCTGGGTCTACAACCGCTGCAGAGGAAAGAAAAGAGGTGGGAAAGGAACTGAGAGAAGGGATAGCTGTCTCAGGTTGCTATTCCATGCCACCAGACCCCACCTGGTAGCTGGACGAAGCCACCTCCTGACATGAGAATGGACAACCTCAGTCCCTCAGCCCCACAATGTCACACCATTCTGGTTCTCACATGACACCTTCATGGGTCAGTACAGATTACCAAACCAGCATTAACTCCCACTACAGTCATGCATGCTAACTTTTGAGCAGCAGAGTAAACAGAACAGAACCTGAAAAGCACCCAAGCTAGCAGAACAGTGTTACCGTGAGTGGGAGGACACGAGAGGGAGTCAGATCCCTTGTGGCACTGATAAACTATGATATACTGGCTTAGTTACACTGGTACTGCACCCAAGATCAGACCTTCCACCAAGAGATGTCCTGCCCTCCCCCTCTTCCAGTTAATTTTAGGAACAGGTAATTTTAATGAGGATGCATCACTCATCCAGTTTATTGCAGGTCACCAGCACAAGGAAACTGGGCAGCACTAGGGTGAGGACACAGAGCCAAGTCTGGATTGCTTCCTCCAGTGGTAGTCAACTTGAAGCATTTATGATATACCAGTTGACATGTTCCATAGCAATTTTTTTCCCTGTACAGAAAAGTTGTGTGTATATATATATATATATATGCACACTATATGCAGATGTATGTATGTATGTGCTAGGAAGTTTTTTTTATTATTCAGTCAAGTAAAAGTGAAGCACCTGGGGACTCTGGTTAGAAAGGTGAATTCTCTGGAGAACATATACATTTATCACTAGATGCAGAAACTCTTGCTAGCAACTGAGAGCAAATAAGAAAAGCTTTCTACTTCCCAACCACAGTTTTTAAACACAGGGACTCTTCTTTAAGAGACTGAAAAGGCAGAACATGGGCGAGGAGCACCAACCTCAAGTGTGTGGTTGCCCCTACATGTCATAGACACGTAAATGCCATTGTAAAGCCTTAGTTTCAGCTGAAGGAAAGGAATAGATGGCCCCTTTGGAGACAGTAGCCTGCAAGGAAAACACAGTGCCAAGGCTAGCACCCTCCCCAGCCCACAAATGCAACAACCCAAGTCTCAGACACACCTACTAATGAAGCTAGACCATTCTCCTGCTAAGTTGATAAATTGTGAAAATCAATTTCTGTGGCAAAAGCTTTCCCAAGAATAAGGGAAAAGATTCCTTCTAACACTGAAAGAGCATAGCTAGAGCAATCCAGCTAGAATGCACTTCACAATCCCAGATGAGCTGAGAACCGATAGCCATTAGTTGGCCTTTTTGTCATAAACTAGATGTCCCCTTGGAAAGGCAGGTATAATTCAAGGAGAAAAGTGAGGTATTGCTGAAGAAGCTTTACTTGGTAAGTTGTTTGCGAGAGGCTCATTCAAAGGATGCGTCAGGATGTAGAAATGTTCACAGGCATGGAGTGGGATGTTGACTGCTTCCTCTGCAGCATGACCCAACTCATAGGCCCACTGAAATAAAAACAAATGCAGGCTAGAACACAAAAGAAAAAAGCTAACTCCAATAAAAAAGGCAGGACAAAAGCACAGGTAATCTCTGTGAAGTTTGCTTTCATATAAGATTATGTCAGATTTGGTTCAGTCCTCTAAACCATAAACAAATACAGATCTTTTTTTTTTCTCTTAGGATTTGAATTATTTGGGATAAAGGTTGTTTTTCTGTTCCCCATACAAGATTTAGAAAACTGGGGCCCTGATTCAAGACTAGGTAATATCAACTTACAATACAAAAGCAAAACAAGAAATGTACACCAAAGCTAATGCTAAGGTCAGCCTCAGAAGCAGAATGATCAGGATTTAGGTGCCTGTACTGCTAGAACCCCATACCATCAAGACAGCCAGCTGCTAGTTGAGAAACACCAACTGTCAGATGTAATTTCACAGTGGAAAAGACAGGACACTAAGGAAAAAGGTAACAAAGGGAATTTTGGGGGTAGGAGGCAGAGAGAAGGGTAGAGGTTTAACTCTCTAATAACCACAGCAAAATTCTTCCCAGAAGAAAGGCACACCACCCAGGAGAGAGACTACTGGCAGAGTTGTACCGACAAGTTGAGGGTGCTCCTTAGCAAGTTAACATCCAGCCTTCGGTATTAAGCAGACAGCAAGCACTGCCCTCCTCCTTCATACCCCTGCTCATCTGAGAAGCTAAATAACATGACTGTGATCTACTCCAGTAAAACAAGCCAAACATAAAAAGGGAGAAAAAACACAAAAAAACAACTGAGGGAAGTGCATGTGTCCTTAAGCAAACACAAAGACATATTTCAGTAATTCAACCTGGCCAGCACAGTTGACAAAGTACTGGCATTTGATTTGTCCTCTGTCGGTCTCGATGGCAGTCACACGACCCTTCTGGACTGTGACATGACTGATGCTTGTCCTTTCATGGATCTGGACACCTGAAGTGAACATCAGAAGGTCAGTAAACCACAAGCCTTCTTTATGTATGTCCAGCTGCCAATGTGAAACCCTTAAACCCAGTCTAAATGCTTATTTTCTCTTTAGGGCATAATTTTTATTCTTGACTTAGTAATTCTTAAGTGAAACCCTGTTATTGGTAAAATATGAGGCATCCAAATTGTACATAATTTAAAGGAAACCGAGAGAGGTTATCTCCCCAGGTAGCTTCTTCCAACCTGATGGACTTTCATCCTTAATGACGTTTCTTGCTGTTATCACATCTAACCTTTCCCCATTTTTAGACTACTTCAAATTTGACAAAGTATTGGGCAAACAGCATTTATAAGTAGACTTCCGAAGCCATTTCTAAAGCCTATGTACCAAATAAAATATTCCACATGGACTTAGGCACAACCTTTTATTTGTAGATAATTACAGAATCTTAGAATCAATTAGGTTGGAAAAGACCTTTAAGATCATCAAGTCCAACCACTCCCCCAGCACTGCAAGGCCACCACTAAGCTATGTCACTGAAGGCTTGTCTACATGGTTTGTAAACACTCTTTTGATCTGTAATTTTGAGTGAGGTCCTACAAAAGACCTTTTATTTTCATCACAAGAGAGTGTGCTTATTTAGAGAAATATACAACCACTAAGGACAACAAACTGGTGCCTGCTTTATCATACCAGATCTGGAAAGATTCAGTATGTTTAAAAAAAAAAAGAAAAATCAGCTTGTTTTCTGAGGAAAAATACGATTTCAAAGTATCTTAACCTGACAGAAATAACCAAGTTTTGGTCTTCAGTGCTCAATCAGAATACCAAGAGATGCAAAACATAATTTTCTTTTATGAAAGGAAGGTAACTATCATGCAGGAGAACACTCTATAGATAAAAAAAAACCTCGTACCATTCCGTGAGGCAGCCGTTGCCAAAGCCAGACTCACATTGGCAGATGACACAAGAGCATCTTCTGGCACATACATGGCCCCCACAAGGTCATGGATGTTGATCAGCGGGTGGAGTTGTGCCACTTTCTTTGGAGTTATAATTTCACAAGGTATCCCCATTACACTGCCACAGGACGTAAGAAAAATGCTATCATTAGTCTTCCAGGAGAGCTGGTGAAAGTTTGAGATCAGTTATACTTCCTGCTTATACGTACTTCAGTGATGAAGCGATGCGTTTCAAAGAGATTAGTCGATCCTGAGTCTGAGCCAGTGAAATGGAGCCTGTCTTCACGTACCCTGAAACAATGACCAAAGTCAAGTCAGATCTGGACAGGACCTTGAATTCCTTTTCATCCCAGCCGCATTGCTTTAATCTAATGGCAGAGCCATTGCTTCCACTACTCAGAAACCTGGAAATTCCAGACCCTCAAATAATTTTAAACACTGTACAGCTAATAATTAAAAAGCTGCAGTGTCAACCTCTAAAATAAAAAAAATCCAATTTAATCCTGATTTGTGGTCTCATCCTATTACATTTACTCATGTTTTTAAAAAATCCTAAATGTCACACATTGCACCTATTAAAAGAGAGGGACGTTACTGGCAAAAAAATGTAACTACTCAGAAGAATAAATCCTTGACAACTAAACACTGACACTTTGTGAACCCACCATCAGCAAAAGAATCATAGGATGGTTTGGGTTGGAAGGGACCTTAAAGTTCATCCAGTTCCAACCCCCTGCCAGGGGCAGGGACACCTTCCACCAGACAAGGTTGCTCCAAGCTGTGTCCAACCTGGCCAATGATGGGGCAGCCACAGCTTCTCTGGACAACCTGATAGATTAATAACTAAACTTAATTAGAAGCACAGTTATTAAATTTTGTCAAGTCTGACACATATCAGAAGTTCTTGTCAGCAGAAAGTGTTCAGTGACCAAGTTCTTCCTATCAGACACATGCCTGAACATTTTGGAGGAAAAGGGAGAATTTCCTTATTCTCTTCTTCCACACACCGGCTTTCTCCTTATTTTTAGAGTGAGAGGGGAGTAAGACACCCTGCTTTAGCACTTCCATTAATCACCTTCTCTTTTTGAGAAGTGAACTGGTGCAGAATATGGACCATTTTCTCCTGTCACTGCAATATACTTTTCAGCATCCTTGTGAAAATTCACCTACACTTGCCAAGTTACAGGCAACAAAAGAACTGACAGTGTTTGCGGGATGTCTGCCTTCTACCTGTCCAACACACTTCTTCCCACTCTTCTAATTGATGACATCCTTTCACATGCAGTCCAAATGTATCGGCTGTGAACAGGAATCAACAAACCTTTAAGACCCTTTAGAACTACATTTGTATTTCAACACCAATACCTTGATTCTGTTCCCCAAAGATCACCCAAGAATTGCACTTTCAGTACCTGTTTGTACTCCTGTCTCTTGTTCCAGCTGCTGGTAGAGCTTGTTTGAATAGTCTGCCATCTTCAGCTCGATCAATGTTTGTCTGGCTGTGCTGACAATACCAGCACAGAAGCGAGTAGTACCAGCAGCTAACCTGTGGGAGAAGTTGCATAGAAGACCTCAGCTGGCTGGCAGGCAGAGAGCTGAGACCACCTCCACCCTGCTGCTCTAGCAGCTCAGCTGACAGCATAGACCAGACAGCAAGCTTGCCCCCAAACGCATCAGACCAAAGGCTGCAAGTTGTTGAAACTTAAACAGCAGAGGTTTAGATTGAATACAAGGAAGAAATTCTTTACTGTGAGGGTGGTGAGGTACTGGAATGGGTTGCCCAGGGAGGTTGTGAATGCTCCATCCCTGGCAGTGTTCAAGCCCAGGTTGGATGAAGCCTTGGGTGATATGGTTTAGTGCGAGGTGTCCCTGCCCATGGCAGGGGGGTTGGAACTAGATGATCTTAAGGTCCTTTCCAACTCTAACTATTCTATGATTCTATGATGGAGAGATAACGCAGCCTCTAGGATTCCTTTAGTTCACTTCTGAAAAGGCACTGTTTTCCTAAACCATTTCTCTTTAACTAGTCCTAAACTCTGAAAGTTTTCAAAGAATCACAGATTCCTAGACTAGTCTGTCACCCATGCAGGGATCTACATAGTTTTCCTCCATGTCTCAACCCTCCCAGTGGTTGGGAAGAGTCACTGGGAAGCTTTGCCATCCATTTTAAACACTGTCCAGATGGGAAAATCAAAGGGAATTTCCAGGAGTATTTTGAAGTTGAGCAAAGAATGAGGTCTGCAAATCCCAGACTGGTTTAGGTTGGAAGGGACCTTAAAACTCATCCAATTCCAAGCCCCTGCCACCGGCAGGGACACCTTCCACTAGACCAGGTTGCTCCAAGCCCCTTCCAAGCTGCCCTTGAACACTGTGAGGGATGGGGCAGCCACAGCTTCTCTGGGCTACCTGTTCCATACGTTTCATATCTCTGGTTCACCTAGGGTCAGCGGTCTGGTCACACACCATGCTATCACAGTTTACTGCTGTGGACTCTCCCTTCAGTCCTAAGTGATGTTGCTTTAAAAGAAACTCTTAAGGCATTGATGATGAGTAATGATGATAAGGTGAGTCAGTGTCCAGAATCCTGCAGAAGTGCAATACGCACATATGCAGCAGCAATAGTGGCATCATGTTGTTGCTATGAGTCCTAACTGATGACTGCTGGATTGGATCAAGCAATTATTATATTATTAAATACTACCTTATGCTGAAGTTGACCTGCCTAATCCTTTGTTTCTCCAAAGCAGGACTCCCCTCAAATAAACATTAACTTGGATTTGTGTCTTCCATCCATGCTGTTTACAGTAAGAACAAGTCCCTCATACTGTGTAGTAACTGCCAGACAGGTACACCTATTTCTTACCCCTTTTTAAACTGTCCCTTAAACTACTGTCCATCCACCTATTTGTGAAGGGCCACTGTAAAAATAGAAACCTATTAAAAACTCCCTGCAGCAGAGGAAGGGGAAAACAAAACAGCATCTCCCTTGCAACCTGCTTCCACAATACTTCAAGTCATCTTTCCTGCTGCTAAAGCAATCCTGCTGGTTTCCACTTGCCTACAAAAGCCTTTGATAAGACTGCTTTTGGCCTATGATGTCTATACTTTCTCAGCAATTCCAATAAAGAAACAGCTGAGTAAGGTGCATCCCTATTTGGTGACAATCAAAACAGCTGAAGCACAATTTCACCAAGCTGTGCTTCATGAGATGCTTCTGCTAATGCAATACTGTTCTTTTTCCTTGAGCATACACATAAACTAAGCTCATATACCATCTAACTCCATGAAAATCTGTCATAGGGTACTCAGACCCCACTACAAGCCAGTCAGGATTACATTCCACTACAAATGAAGCCTAGCACCTTATTTCACTCCAAAGGACACCACTTTCAAGGTCTCAGATCAGACTACCCAATTTCTTCTTTTTGCAACTATAAAGAATTTGATAGTATCTGCTTCCCAGCCACCAAAGGCAAAGAGTCACAGTTAATTATTCCTGAAGACAGAATCAGATGGGAAGCTGTAAACTTGACAATAAATATTGCAGCCCAGCACCTATTTAGGGTGTTAAGATCTGCTGCAATAAACACCCCTTCAAGTCTTAACACTATCTCATACCCAAGGTCCGAAAATTTCTTAATGAAAATAATACAAATCTACCTCTGAAACAGAAATCTGAACAACAGGTAAGGGCTGTGCAGTCAGCTTTCCACAGGATCTCCACACTCTGCCATAGACTGCAGATCCAGCTCACCAAAGAGAGCACAATGACTCTTACTCGGCCAAGCTGTAACTGCCTTAGCTGTTTTACAGACCAAGTCCTGCAACAGACAAACTAGATAATCTGAGTCTTCAGCCACACACGGCATGGTGTTCTAGTGATGTCTGCTTATAACCTCCACATCCCCCACAATTTCTTGTGAGCTTTGGTAGTAGCCTAAAACTTCTTATGTGTACTGCATCCTGTTTCTACAGATGGTCAACAGGGGCTGGGTGATTGACACAGTTTTAGTTCTGCTAAAATGGTCCATCTTTGCCAGCTGCAGTGTGTTTTACATTACCTGCAAATGCGCCAGAGCAGATGGGTATCTCCCAAAGGAACTGTCCATGGAAAACATATGCCAGGGCAAAGTTCTCCTAATAGGAATCACATCTCATGGAAGACCTGTGCTGGAGGCCAAAATGATCATACCCAACCCATCACCCAGTAACTATTTAATTACTTTAAGTTGACTCTCCCTAAGGCAAGTCTGCCCTGCCCACAACAGAAGAGTAAAATATTTCTATGTCTTTATCTTGATCCATGAGCTTCCTCAGCCTACTTTCTCCCCCATCTTGCTAGGAGGAAAAGTGGCTGTGTGGGAATCTCGCCCTTCACAAAAGCTAACCCAATGCAATCACACAGGTCATACACTTCACCTTGCAAGTCTGCCTTGTGCTTTGGAACAAGCAGTAAAGTGTGGTTATCAACATTCATTGTAATTTTATTCCTCATGTCCAAGTCCAGATGAAGAGGTAGAACACATTACAGCAGATGCTGCTATGCATGGAAGTCCTGTTTCTTGAGTTTTGTTACCAGAAATCCTTACCTGCCCTGCTCAAGTAATACTATGTCCTTCCAACCCATCTTGGAAAGGTGATATGCCACGGAGGTGCCCATGATTCCACCACCACAGATGACAACCTGAGCCTGTGCTGGCAAAGCAACTGGGTGAGGTTCTGCTGTACTTGAGGTGCTTTGCCGGGCACAGGTCATTCTTCTCCATTTTGGGTTAGCTGCCCGCCAGTGGATATCTGATAGCAGCCGGAGAAACATCTTGGCAGCTGTTTGCCAGTTTTCTTGAAGCACCACCTAGATGTGTCCAGACATTAGCTCAGGACCAATCCTTCTATGAGAAAAAAGATGAGAATCACGTTACCACTTCTCCTATTATATACAAGTCTGGCAGCAGAAAACATCATGTGGTGCACCCACCAGAACATGGAAAAGCTGATGAGTAAACAAATAGAAGAGCAGTTAATCAGTCCTGAAACAACAGCATTGCTATTAAGGTTTCAACTTAGATTGTATAAAGGGTACAGAGTTTTATACCTTTGCTTCTGACATCTGCATATCTCAACAATGAGCAAAGAACCAGATGGAAACTGGAAAATAACATCGAGGACGTTGTCACCCCCACAACAGATAGAGAGCAGTGCAAGCCAGCAGGCACAGAACATGCTCTGAACCCTTTTATAAGGGTAACAGGGCGCGAGCAAGCTTTGTTATTAACATTGTCAGGCCTTTACCTGAGGCGGGACACAGTATGGTCACAGTAAGCACAGCGAGGAGCAGCAGAGGCTCTCTCCGACACCCTGTGCTCTCTCCCTACACCTCCCAGGGCCGCTGACTGCGGTACCACCATCGAGCTCTCCGCCCATGTCCCTGACACCGTGCTGCAGGTTGGTGCCTCCTCACGGACCCGTGTGGGGAGGACGGCACAGACAGAGGGGCCGCCGCGCTGCCCGCCCTGACCCTTCACGGCAACAGTTCTCAGGACGGGAAGGGCGGGCTCGGCCTGCTCTCCTGCGCTGCATTCCGAGCCCCGGGGAGCGGGGCAGGCTGGAGGAGGAGGAAGAGGAGGAAGAGGAGGAGGAGGAAGAGGAGGAGTGGGGCTGGGGGAATGGCGAGGCCGCGCCGGCTCACCTGAAGCGGTGGTGGGGGGGAAGACGCACTGACCTTCCGCGCTTTACGGCCGCCAGCCGCGGCGCGACAGCCCGCCCCTGCGCGTCCCGTCACCCGCCCCGGGGAGGAGGGCGGAGCCCGAGGAGGGACGAAGGACGTGGCTTAGCGAGGCCCCGCCCCCGAGAAGTGCGCGCGCCCTCATGAATAAACGACAAAACAAGTAAAAAACCTGCAGACGCTTTTTATTAAATTCTCCTGTTTCATCTGTACAGAAAACAAACAAAAGGAACGCACATTATTATTATTATTATGTTCAGAATCTCGGTAACATCTCAAAATTACACAGTATGGACATGTAAAAAAACAAACAAAAAAAAAAAACCCCAACGAAAACCAAACCCAAAACAACCCGAAAGGAGTGGCTGGGATTTATACACAGCGAGGGGAAACAAGGTACAGAAAAGGTCTCGTTAATAGCACATCTGAAAATCATAATCATAATTAAGAAAGAGACTAAGTTGAAACAGCTTCTGCTGTACAACAGGAATCCCCACTGCGTCTGGTTTGGTTTCCCATAAATCCTGGCTCCCAGCTCTCTGGGATGCTAGAGAGCCCAATACAAGTGTTATTCCCACCTTCTGATAACCTCAGCATGAGCATCCCTTTGCCCTAGCTCAGCATTCCCCAAGGCAAGAGCTACACCAGCGCTCCAACTCACTAAACACAGGGAGGCGGTGAGGTGGGATTTGGGGGATGCCAGGAAAGGATCTTTTGCTTTCGGTCAGCTATGGAATGAAATCGGAGTGTTGTGGAAGGAGAAAACAGCCATCTGCCCCTGGCCAGCAAGTGGCAACACATTATTCCCACTCCCTGCCCCACACCGGTGGCACTCGATGGGTGGACGCCGGACCCCACCAGCACAGGAGGAGCAGCGGTGCCAGCTCAACTCTCTCCTGATCGGGTGTGATTCGGATCCCCTCTGTCCACCCAAGCCGGGGAAGCGAGGCTGGTCTGGCCCCTGAGCAGAGAGACTGCCTTAAATGTACCTGGGAGCTGCCCGGAAGGTTGGGAGCCCTACAATTAAGAACACACTCTCACTAAAGCTGTGTTGAGCTGTGTTTTAAAGAGGGACACAAGTGCTAGATGAAATGTTCAGGTTCTGTACCACCCATGCACTCAAAAAACACTTCAAAATTACCTTTTTCTGTCAAAAAAACCAAAACTGATTAAAAAAAAAGTACTACAATCTCCTTTCAACTAAATAATAAAGTTGGATTTTAACAGAAGTTGCCATCCAACTTGGGACACAATTCTTCTACAGCGTGATGGGACTCATGTGTTGCATTTCTTCCCTCCATGCCCACCCAGAGTCAGTTCTGTGCTTAAGACATTCACTCCTTTCCATTATTTTTAACACAATGCACTTACTGTGGGTTCTATCTGAGCAAGGCTGATTATGTTCCCATGGATTCAAGTGTCAGGTTCTGGAGGAAAAGCTTAAATTTTGTTACAGAATCACTTGAGCTTCATTAGGGTTTTTCACAGCCCTTAGCAGTGATGCAGACACAGGTGCTCAACTCAACTGGCCTGACAGCACCGGAAGGGCAGGATAAACACTCCTGATGAGTTACACTCCAGCAGCAAGAAGCAAGGCAAGGCAATCTCAAGTTACAACTCAGCAAAAGGACTTGATTAGGCCCACTAGGTAAACAATAAATAAGCTTATTAAAGGTCAACAATAATGAATACTAATTTGCTAGCAAAAGTGGAGGAACAAGATGCACATCTACTTGAAAATGCCCATGCTCACTGCAGGAGGGTTGGATTAGATGAGCTTCGAAGGACCCTTTCAACACAGACTATTCAATGATCATGCACAGTCCCCTCACAAACATGCCACCATGTAGGAAACAGAACCTGTTAACCCTTGCAGCAGCTTAAGGGGAACAGAGAGCTGTACACCTTGCTAGATCCTAGTCATCCAGTCCTACCAACCAGCATCACTACATCCAGGATAAACTTTCCAAAAGAAGGTTTTGTGTTGACAAAGAGTTAAAAAAACCTCAAACCAAGCACCTCCTGAACTGCACTCTGTGGAAGGCAGCCTCCATGAAAAGAAAGAGGTACCCCAGCTTCTGCCACACCAACACTCTTCCTTTGGTGGATCACAGCTATTTCTAGCACTCTCAATTAGATCTGAGAAGTTAAATAGGCTTCCTCAAGGTCAAGGCAACAGCAGTGTTTCTTACAGCTATTTCTTTCTGTGCCATGGAAAACTGATACCTGCAGGTGAGATGCTGTGTTGGCAACAGCACCAGCAGGTTATTTTTGTAAGTGTAGGTTTCTGTGCTTTTGAGACCTCCAGATTTTTAGATATAGAAGGAGAATGATGTTTCAAGACTGGAACTGGTAGATTTCTAGTCACAAAAAAAGCAGATCTGGTCAAAAGCAGTGGCAGAAGGCCCCGTATTAAGACGTGAGGAGGTTAACGGTGCTCGTGGGTCCTCTGCCAGTGTTGCACCTTTAGAAGGTGGGTCTGTGCGCTTACAGTGAACAAGAACATCAAGGGAACCATGCAGAAATTGATTCTATATTCTACCTTTGCTTCAGAGGGCCTCCAGACACACATCTACAGCACCATCCCAGAGTGCCTGCGCTGAAACCGTATTCCCAGGTGAGCCTGCTGACACAGACAGGAACACTACCAACCACAGACCAATGCTGTAGACTACAGACGCCAAACACATCACTTCAGGTACTCTCATCTTAACCTTCTCCAAATTAAAATACAAAAAAAAAACCCACCACCCAGCAAGCCTTATACCTGAAAGTAAAGAAAGTCACCTTTGGAGCTAAACAGAGTTTACATTCAGAACTATGTCTACAAACCTACAATTTTCACTGCAATGTCTTTTGGAATTTAGTGAAAGATGCTATTTCTAGACAATAAGCCATCTAATTAAGACTTTTCAAGCTAATCAGGTTACAATACGCCTCTTCAAAGAGTCACAACAGTTTAAAAAAAGCCCTCTGACAGCAACTTCTTTATGCCTGACACTTCAAAAAGCACGGCTTGTGCTAAGTAAGGACACAGATCCTGCTTCCCTTGCCAGCAGCTCTGTGAACACATCTCTACAGCAGAAATTCCAGCACTCTGTCAGGTGACACAATACACACCTATAGCTGCCAAACTAACCTCTGTTATACACCTGTGCTGCCGAGACAGACATGATCAACCATCCCTCCTCTGCTCCATTTCACATTGACAGAGGGCAGTTAAGCTGTTAGCAACAGGGAAGAGGAGTGAGAAGAAAAATTCAGGTTTAATTTTGTTCTACCTAACTGCCTAACCACAATCCTACCACTATTTCTCCACTGAACCTTCATTGCTCAGACTTTCACTACTGCTTGCCTTGTGTTCATAATACTTTGATATAAAGCCAGAAGTGTTTGTGAAAAACCCACTGGCATAGTAAGTCTAAAATCATATCACTAATAGTTTGCTGTCCATTCATGGAGTGGGATGAAGGTACATACGCAAAAAGCTTCAGTTGCAGCAAAAGCTCACAGTATTTTGTATTTGCCATTCTGTACATGCAGCATCATCAGAATCAGCTGGTCCACACTCCAGAATGTCTCAAATCACCTTCACTGTTCTTCTAGAGAACATTGTGGAGAGCTGGAAATGTCAGGTCTTACCTAGCAGTACACTATGCGGGAAGAAAAAGTCATGGTTCGAGCGTCAGCCCAGGTTGGACAGTTCCAGGCACACAATTTTTACCGCAGCACACGCACATGAGCACATCTAAAAGGCAAATAAAGTATCTCCTACTGTACACATGGACTCTCGTGCAGTCACCTCTTGACCCCTGCAACACAATGTTTCAGCCAAAGCCTGTGCCTTATGACTTCCATGCCCCCTTGTACTTAAGGAACAAAGGTGATGGTAAGAATAGGCCACAAGTGCTGGTGCAGCTTTTCTAAAACACCTTCCATGGACTATCGGGTGTGAGTATCAGGTTCTGGAAGAGTAACTATACACAGAAAGAGTGCACACATTGATGGTAACAATGTGAAAGCTACTTCCCTTAAAGATCCAGATGTTACTGTACTTTCCATATGACACTATCTTCCTCCCATCCACTCCTCCTTGGCCTTCTGGACCAGCACTTATGTCCTACATTTCATGAAAGGCCAGTTGCCATCACTATCAGTTGTAGTTGTGGAAATAAAAATCACTCTTCAGTGCTACCGTTCAAAGCATGACAACCAGACAGGACAGTTACAAACCACTGCACTATTCCATAAGTAACCATCTTACAGACAGAGCAGGTTGAGTGTTCAGTCGCCTTCTCCATCACTGTCTGAGCACTATCTTTATTACCTGCATGTCAACATCTATAGAGTGTTAAATGTGGAAGGGTAACAGCTTAGCAGCAGCAAGATAAAATGAGTGTTATGATTTTACTGCATCATTGCTAACAAAAAAGTTGACCAAGTGACTAATCAGGGCATTTAATACCCACTGACAGCAGCAGTGTACACTCCTGACAGGCTCCACATGCCACATGTCTACACTGTGTCTTTAATCTACTGACATACAAGTTGCACAGCTCACGTGAGTATTTGGCCCTGGTCAGTATTTTATTCTGTCTTGCAAGTGTGGCAGGGAAAAAAAAGGAGGACATCTTTTCAGAAAAAGAAAAAAAAAGAAATTCCACAGTCACAAAAGCAAGATATTCACTAGAAGATGACATCACTGACTGGTGTCCTTAGATTGTCTAAGACTATGCTCTGAAGATGCTTTACGTAAGATGAGCAAGATGTCCAAAACAAAGTCAACTGTGGTATTAAGAGGCAATTTACCCTTTAATTTCCTGCCTGCACTTTACCCAGCCACAGAGGATGACTAGATTTCAGTAAGAACCATTACCTAAATCATACAGTCAGTGTGCAGGTATACATCTTTAGAAATTTACTTAAAAACTGCTTGAGCTGCAGGTCATATCAGTCTGATTTGGAGAGTGAAGGCAGTTCCAACAGTACAATAGAGACTTGTCTACAGGCAGGTAAATGAGTCTGCTAACAGAGGGGTAACAAAAGCTGCTGCTGGCTGGGCTGCCAATGTTGCACACAAACTCTTATAGGATGGAGATGCTGTGGATGAGATCCAGGATGGGAAAACTGAGCCAACACCTGTTGCTGTTCTAATTTTTTTGTGGTTTTTTTTGTTTGTTTTGTTTGTGTTTTTTTTGTGTGTTTTTTTTTGTTTTGTTTTTATTCTCCTCTCACAAGAGGGGATTGGTTGACTATACAGAGGAGGGCTGTACAAAACTGGGCACTGGGCAGGCATTTCTTCAGCAGGCAATCCATGCTCTACCTATCCTTGAGCTCTCTTGTTACCCGCTTGGTGATGCGTCCACACATCAGGCCGATGAGGAAGAGAACACAGATGCCGACTGTGATCACAGACAGTATGTAATTCTTGGACGGAGAGGTCATAACTTGCATGGCAAGGTCAGAAAAGCCTTCTGCTGGGGCAACCTGGAGGTGAGAAGGGAATAAATGAACCAAGCTGCACTTCTCATGCAGCCCTTAAACCCTGGTATTTATCATGTTTAGTCCCTGGTGCTGCTATTGCCTACTGTCATCATCAGGCTCGGTCTGAACCACAAACAAGGAGGCCTGTAATGATTTATCTGAAAGAACTGCTGCTCAGCAGATAGATTTGTAACAGAAAGCTCTCCTGAGCCCATTATATTGCCCCAGACCATCTCTACAGGAGACCAACCCCTGGGTGCACAAAAATCATTTTAATTCTGCACTGTGGAGTTTTCTGAGAGAGTAACAAACTCAAAAAAGAAGACCCGATTTCAATATTTTTTGGACCAAACTCAAATGATAAACTTCCTTCAGGGACAAGAATTTCACTGCAATTGAAGTTTTTCCATGAACACCTTGCAACAGAAAGATCCGATGCAAAAAGAAAAGGGAAATGCAGTACATACCTTTGCAGCATAGCTCCACATTTCAATACGATCATTAAGGCGTTTCTTGCATTCAGGCTGCAACCTCACACGTTTATCTTCCAGAGCTTCCATTAAGCATGACATTTCTGTAATGCACAGAAGATGGTGTTACAAAACAGAAACAGGGGCTTCAACAACATGCTACAGCAAGACTGCTGGAAAGGGCCACTTCAATTAGGGCTGGTGGTTACACAGCTTTCTAAACAGACCAGCCATCCCAACAGGCTGTATACAAAGTCCTGCTGTACTCTTGAAGCTCGCAGTTTCATTAAGATCCATGATTAATAGTTTTGAGGTTGGTTTTAAGGTGCAAGGAATAGATTTTGAGGTGCAAGGAATTTTGACTTCCAAAAAGAAATTTCAGTACATATCCAATTATTTATAAAGTCTTGTAAATCTGCATCTGCAATGAGCTGTACATTAAATTCAATGCCACTGTCCTTCAGAGAGAACCAAATTCAAATTCAGCTCAGGAAAAAACAGTGTCATCTCCTTAAACTTCCTAGGAATTTCTTTTCATCAAGAGGATGTTCTGGAAAGGTTTCACTTCCTCAGTTTTCATACAGTCCTGTGAAAAGGAAATGGGATCACAATGCTCTGGGTGCCTACAGAGTGGCTTGGCTAACTCATAAGTTCTTTTATATGCTCATGAAACACCAGTATAAAACTTTGTATTTTATACTTAGGCTGCTTTACTTAAATAATCCCTAATTGGATATTTGCTGCTTTTCAGTGAAGAGGTATTTTGTTCATAGAGAACATACTGCAGACTTTAACTCCAGACTTTTTAAACACAACTGTCAGTTCAAACACCCAGAGGCAGACCCCTCTCCCTCAGAAGCTTCAGACTTCTGCTTATCTTCAGCATAAACACATCAGAAGACACATCAAAAGCATTATGATAAGACAGGAATAAATAGAGGATATCCAGAATTTCAGAAAGACATTCAGCAACCAGAATGAAAGATAATGATCAGGAAAATACTTGGAGGCTATTTTTATTGCCAGATACACTCAGAAATATGGGAAAGTTCAGTATCTTTCCCCTGTTCTCCCGCTACCTTTCCTTAAACAGCCATACACACTTTCCAGACAGCTAACATAATAGCAGTAACAAACTGCAAGAGCTTGACCTCTAACAGGAAAATAATAGGTTAAGAAACAAATAAATGAGGTTTCAAGAGGTCTGACCATGCTGAACTCAGTCTTGGAGGTATTAGAACAACTGATGAAGTTTCAAAGCCTTTAGCTGCTATGTGATCTTAGAAAGCATAGTAAGGATTCCCTACCCTCTGTGATAGTCAAAAGGAAAGAACTGGTATGTGTAAGCAGAGAAGGAAAAAAAAGATTAAAGGACTTCAGTCTGATTTTATTTGTCAAAAATATTGAAACAAAGAAGCCAACCTTGGCCAAAGACTGACACAAAGAAAGAAGGACCAAAGGGATCAGCTAAGAAAGAACCTTAGGAAAACAAGTTTCCCTCTGTAAAAGAAGCAGCTTAGTTCTAGAGAAGTTTCTGGGACAGTCTGATGTAACATTGTAAATAAGCTTGGGAGCTGTATCTTGTGGGAACCTGATACAGGGTGAGACATAACTTCACTGAAAATGAGTTCATGTATTTCAGCCCATGGGTATTAAGGGCTCATTTTCAATGGGATTTCACCAAGGAAGGATTTTATAGAAGGGTTACAGATCTTGCATCACACACTACCGTTAGTAAGCAAATGGAACTTAAAATACGCTCATTAAACCTGCAGATAAGGTGCAGATTTGTATCAGGACTGAAGAAAAGGTCCCACCTTGGACACCAGGAAGGACTGCTTCTTGATACCCACCTTCTATTGGCATCTACTGCCTCTGCAGTTGTTCCACCGTATTACCCACCAAGTGGGTAAGTAATAAAGGTGGAAATATCTTGTACTTAAGATAATGCTGACAAGAAAAATACCACTTAAGGCTCCCAGGACTGAGAAGTTACACAGAGAATGAGCACTTACGGCGTCCTCTCCCTGGTGGAATGGCAGCACAGTGGTGCTTGATATCCAGGGCACAGGCTGTGTGGAGCACTGGGTCAACAAATATATCTGCTTTGCTTTCCTTCAGCATATTGAGCACTTCCTGTGAAGGGGGAAATTACAAGTACATCTCAAAACGGAGAGAGAACAAAACTCATACTGCTTAATGTTTCTGAAAAAATACATCATCTTTCTAAATCCAGCACTGTGACAAAAAACTGTCCCTGGATGAGGCTATGAATGCAGATTTAACAGCCTGGTTTATAAGGGTTACCATAGTTATGGTCATGAAAAGATCCACTAAATCTAAACTGCAAAGTTAATATGCCAGGGTTACTTTAGGTAGGACTGAAATAAGGTGCCATAGCCATGGGGCAATTCATACAGCCCTTGATTACAGCCAGAGCCTAAGCCATTCCCAGCACTGAGGAAGCCTACAATGGAGACAGCAAGAGATAACAAGATTAGTAACAAGAAACTTTGGGAGCCATCATTAAGAGATCCAAGCCTGGAACTATGAAGGAGGTATTGTCAGCACAATTTGCACTGGCAAATTTGAAATTGAATTGAATCACTGTAGGCCAAAACTGTGACATTTAAGGGAATTTGCAGAGCTCTGGCTTCATACTAGCTAGAACATGGCATGGACTGTGATCTGGAAAAAAATTACAGATTTCTGCAGGGATAGGGTGACTTTTAGAGCAATTTATTTCCCTTACCTTCTTGCACATTTCAGTTTTTATTTTCAGCAGATTCACTTTCAGGCATTCTTCCACCTGCCCAGTCTGCTCCTGAGCCGCTGCTTCTTCTGCACACAAACTGGAAATCTATTTTGAAGCAGGTATTTTAACATAATAGCTCACAACAATCATTTTTCCCTTTAGCACATTTATACCTCAATATGCTAGCTCATAATTTGGTGCAGCTAGAGAACACATGATGAGATACCTTCACCCTTCCCAGATTCCCAGCGCCAAATGCAGGCTGGCTTATGCAAAATGCAATAGCATGAAGTCAGCCCTACTGTACTGAGGAGAAAGGCAGGGAGGGAAACAGTGCAGGAATAACATTAAGAGATGAAATAAGGAATATTTGAACATGGCTGATGCAGCTATCAAATGCAAATGCTGAAATATCTGACTGCATTCCAGTGAAGGCGGACAAAACCAGAGAACTAACACACATTTATTTTTAACAACAGGAAAGCAGTATTTTCCCATAGTCACAAGCACTTATGAGATCCCAGATGAAAAAGTTAATTTCATATTTAATGAAGCACAGGAACTGTTATTCTTGCACACTGACAGAGTGTCACAAGCAGAGAACCTTACTAGCTAGAAGCAGGGCAAAGGGGTTTGGGTTTGTTGGGGTTTTAATTATCAAGAGAGTTCATGTTTTAGAAACAAAAATCTGTTACATTAAGGGAATTTTCACGCTGAAAAAGTAGCTGTGGAGCTATTTTTCCTACCTCATCAGAGCAGTGCATTTGGAGTTGGGGATCCAGCCGATAATCAAGAGCTGATTCCTGGATTATCACTTGAATTTGGTCCTCGCAGTCTTGAGAGAGACGCTATGAAGCAGAGAAAGTTATTAACCCACTCCATGACCTTTATTTTCATAAATCAATCACCTTGCATTTTAACCTGTATATCTTGTATATTTATACAGGAGCCTAAAAACTCACTTATGTACAGCCTGATGCATATATGGAATACACCACAAGCCCAGGTTGGATGTGAGATTCAACAGCTGTTGCTCAGCATAATCCTGCAGTTTCTCATCTGCATGCACCAGCTCTACTTACCTGGTCTGCATATTTCAACTTCAGGCATGAGATGACTTGCCCTTCCAACTCGGTATCGTCCTTGGCTCTATTGAGGATATTCTGGCAGAATTTTGGGATGTCTGCTTTGCACGCCTTCCTGAGCACTGGATTTAAGCGGTAATCTGACCGGGAAAGATGACAGAACTTAATCAGAGTACACATATCTTCACATTACAGAACATAACACTCCAAAAGGGACTGAATTTCCTGGATGACATTGTACCACCAATGAATTTAGTTATGGGGTGGAAAAGAGTTTTTCCACAGCAGAATATTAACTTGTGAGGTAAGAGCTTCAGGAATAAAGTAGATCAAATAACACTTGCTAACCCTCAAGAACTTGACTGAATAAAAGTCAGTGTGTGTGCACTGACAGCCATGAAGGAATTCCAGAATCCCAGACTGGTTTGGGTTGAACACGACCGTAAAGCTCATCCAGTTCCAACCCCCTGCCATGGGCAGGGACACCTTCCACTAGACCAGGTTGCTCCAAGCCCTGTCTAAGCTGGCCTTGAACACTGTCAGGGATGGGGCAGCCACAGCTCCTCTGGGCAACCTGTGCCAGGGCCTCAGCACTCTCACAAGAGCAAAACAAAGTGAATACTATTCCAGCCATACAGACCACTCAACAGCTGAAGCAACATAAGCATTTTTTTAGAAAAGGATACCTGTGTTCTGTGTTATCTGGCGCTTGGTAATCATTTGCTTGCATTTAGGATCCATTACTTCACTGTTCTTGTTTTGTTTCAAACACTGCAACATATTTTTTGAGTCTGCCTCTGGACAAAACCGCTACAAAAAAAGAAAACCAACAAAATGTTCCAAGTTTCATCACTAAGCATTTGAAAACAAGAACCCCAACCAACTATATTGGTGGAAGAGAATAACCTGCCCAACCCAGAGGTACACAGACACACTCACGGGCCTCAACACCTCCTGTTAAAAAAACCCAGTGCTACTCTCTCTAAATTGCCCATGGGCATGAACATCTCTGCTTATGGACCAAGCCATAAAGTCTCACCTGACTTCCAGGCACCAGCTTCTGTTAGCAGTATCAAAAGCAACTGGCCTTTATTTTCTATTTTTAAGTTATAGAACTCTTTGCATGAAATATCCACCAAACTAGGTCTCATACCCAACTCCCCTTTATTTCAGAAACTACAAAGGGAATATTTTAGATCTATACACAAACCACTATCCTGTGTAAATTCTGGCTAGACAAAGTGACAAGTAAAGACTTCATGAGTAACAGCCAGGACAAAGATAGATCATACAGAACAAGAAAGCAGAGACAAGTGCACTGATGCTAATTTGTCTATTCCGATTCTGAATCAGACAGTCAAAAGTGAACCGGCTTACCTAAAATTCACACCAAGATACTAATTTTCTTTTGTTTAGAAACTAAGTCTGTGGGTGTAAGACAAGGCTGTTGTATCTTCTGCATACAGACCACACAGACTAGTGTTCTGGAGCTTGCAATTCTGATTGCTGTGAAAGAGTGCCTCGTATAACCAGTCACTGCTGCTTTCCAGTGGTACCATCTTAAGTCTTTAAGCCAGCACTTCTGATTTTAAGTTTTGTATAAATTTGTCTGCATTATCAGTTTGATGAAAGTATGTGTGCACCAGATCAGCAGTGAACTGAAGACATTACTCCTCTCTGTAATCACAACTTCACCTTTGCTAAAAGCTAATCCAAATCCGAAGTGACTGGATGAAAACTGTATTATAAGCCTCAGCACAGACTTGCTCCTCAGTTCTGTTGGCAGTTGGGAGACATTAGTGCAAAGACACTGACCAGGTATTTGGAGGAAGTAAAATTTAAAGAGAAGCTTAAAACTGACAGAGCTCTTATATTCCAACCTTACCCTCTCAAATCAGCACACCACCACTACCTTAATCATTTGCTTGCAGACTCTCATGAGTGTGTAGTCCAATTCTGGATCCATCATCTCTGTCTCCTGCAGTTTAAACACCTTCTGGTGGCACCGGGTACTCAACTGCTTCTTGATTTCTTTCAGGCATTCAATAATCTATAACACAGTATTACAACTGTAACAGACACACTGTTGACATGATTCAGTCATATGCTGCAGAAAAACCACAGCTACATGTTCCCCTAATGGCCATCTTCACCTGATTTGTGCAGTTACATTCCCAATACCTAGATTTCATCAAAAGTCGTTATCAACACTTATTTCCAGTACTTGCTTTAAGCTCATCTTTACTCACAAAGATTTAATGAGATGGAAGAGAGTCACCTGGACTTACTCCAAAATCCCACAACCTCATCTTGCAGACATTAATGCCTAAGGAATGCTTAGCAACATTTGCAGTAACCAGCTGCTAATAGTTTAAACTAGCATTAACTGGAGAATGAAATGCTCACAGCACTGCCTTCACCCGCTATTAATGCCTGTGAATCAGTGGAAAAAAAACCACCAAAAAACCCAACACAATCAAACCCAAAACATTAAACATTCCCAAACACTGTCAAAAGACTTCAGTGACATCAAACTGAAAATCCGAAGCTGCACTCACAGGGGCAAAAGTGTTCTTCAAAGGTTTTCTGAAGGGAAAGTACAAATTAAATGTGTAAATTATTAATAAAATTTATTACCTGAGCATTGCCATAGGGCACGTTTTGGCAGTAATTCTTGATGTCACTTTTACAAGCCTCATACAGTTCTGGTTCAAGTCTGATATCCTCAGTCTGCAGGATAAATTACAGTATGAATATTTTTAAGTATCATTCTGAAGACTATTTTACTTCGTTAATCTATTAAATAGAGCCCTCTAGTCACAAACAGCAACCCTCACAACACACAGGCCAGTTTCTTTGAATTTAAGGGTCTTGCGTGTGAGAAGTGATGCTAGTGGGAAATAAACTTTGAAAATTCATCCACTGACTTTTCACAATGAAGAAAGGGTTTAAACCAAATTCTATAGATGGTAAGTTTTTCCTACTGCTCCTCCTAAGAGGGCATCAACACAAATATCCAAGACAACTAAAATTTTTTCATGTCAAAGCTAAAGGACATTATTAGCCACCCATTTATTGGGTGATCTGGAAGACATGAGTGAAGTTTCCTGCTTTTAAGTGATGCCCAACCAACATTTGAATTCTTCCATACAAAGGCAAGACTGCTGCCTCTTCTGATATGGGTCTACTTAAGGTGAAGCTTTAACGCCCAAACAGTAACTACTGGACAAAGACATGAAGAGTTTATTGCTGTAAGCACTGCAGCTGGAAGATGAGAGGCAGCCTTGCCTACCAGAACAGATACTATTTATCCACTGAGCAAATTGGAGCAGCTGGAGTCGAGTTGCTTCATCTGTGCTTGTTTGCTCAGTCTATAAAATGAAGCTTTTATTCTCTCCTAGAGGACTTTAAGGCCATCACCATGTATATTACGTAGCACACTGCTACCTAACGTGAAACAGTAATTTTTAGCTCAAATTCCAATGACCATTTAGGTTGCCTTACCCTTCATGAAACTGTATGTAAGGCATTAAAGCAGACAAGCATTACTTTCACTGTGAAGGCCAATCTCTTGTTGTAGAAAAAGTAGAAAAAATTAGTTAGATACAACTTACAAACGAGCTTCCTTTTTCCCCTCCCCCCCAGGGTGGACAAGCCAGGAAGCTTTAAATGAATGACCTCATTAGAAGACACATCAAGAGCTTCATGCATGTTTACCATCTCTAGCTCCTCAACACGCAGCTGTTTGCGGCACTTCAGAGAGACTCTGTGCTCCTTGGCATCCTGCAAAGTATCATTGCGCACAGTTGTGCTCAAACAGATCACGACATCCACCCTGTGGAAAAGAAAACAGCTTTTTACTCATACACCTTTCACTTAGGTCAGCCAAGATTGGTATTGGATCACCAAATCAGAGACACTCATCCCAAGAATCCGAATACAACATAATTACTTGTACCAGGCTATAAGTAAGCACAGATGCACAGCAATGTGTAGAGTAACTGGACCACAATTAAAACCTAAATCTGATGTTATTTAATTGAAGTCTGTATCAGAGGACAGGAAAATAATCAAAAACCCACCACATTCCTGCAGAGCAAGACTTCTGCTCTCAAGGCATGTGAGCACTTCAGAAAATCTTTACCCCAGGAATAAATTAAGGTGAATATATAGATGGTATTGCAAGCAATCTTATTGCATTATTGGAAGGGCATGTCTATCACAAAATGAAATCAGTCTTCCTAGCCACAAACAGGGTTGACCTTGTGTGCAATTTAGCCTTACATCATTGCAGCAGGCCATTAAAAAACCCCTTACACTGAAATGAACAAACCAGCTAAAACAAGGGGGTATCTTCCCTTCCCAGATCAGCAACTGGAACAACAGTAGAAAATCTTAGAAGACAATCCAGCGAGGATATAAAACGTCTTGGGATATGCAGTCAATTAACTGTAATCATCAGCTATTTTCAGAGCATGAAAAATAAAAAGGACAGGCTTGTATGCAAGAGTAAAACAGAAGTAATTTTAAAGAGGCAGGCAATGCCTCTACCTTAAGCATCTGCAGACCACAGCAACTAAGGGAAAACACACAGAACAATCAGCCTTTAAAGGAAATCCACCAGCACTTTCTGTCCTATCATAAAATATCCTGTAATTTTATTACATATTTATACAATCAGATAGCCGTTTGGTCAGGTACTACATACTTTTTTTTGATGTTGGGGCAAAGTTTCAGTACATCCTCCTTGCAAGCCATTTTAAACTTGTATGAGAACCTAAAGTCTTTCATTTGAACCTGCAAGAGAGAAATGAAGAGAAAAAAAACAACACCCCACTTTGGTCACTTGAAGGAAAAAGCAAATGGAAAGTGCTGCTGAAAGAACACTTGTTGAATCATACAATCAGCAAATGCTTTTGTCCACTACTTATTAATGAGAAAGCAAGGGGAATACTGCACTGCTGAAGAATTTGGCACCTTATCTACCAACACCAGGGAGGAAGGAAGGCCTGAAAATAAATCTCTCCCAGAAGGGACCATTTGTGATCAGGCACGCAAGCACAACTGTCAAATCAATCTTGAAGCAGGAGGGGGTTCACAATTAGCAAATTCCTGTCAACAGAACAGGCTCCCACTTACAGCAGATAAAAGCTTTGCTTACCAGCTGGAAATGAGTAACTCCAATTGCACATTTTTCATTCATTTCCTTCTGGTGTTTGTTCTGGATCAGACACTCCATCAGGTCCCCAGAATCAATCTGGTTATCTGCCACCTCCTGAAGAAGAGATGAAAGGCTTAAAAATGAGTTACTTACAAGTCATGACTTTTATGCTCCCGTAGTGACCAGGAAACAACACAACTTACAGTCCCACTCTCTGTTATGAGCTTACCCTCAGCATTAACTGACCACCCTAGAGCTGTACCACCCAACTCTACCTAACAGCCAGATGCATATAGTTCAGGAAAGAATCATCTCAGGCACATACACACTCTAGATTCAGAAGAACATCCCACACAGACTCAGTGCTTACATGAACTGTTACAGTTAGATGCCTTCATTGCTATTTAACTACTCAATCCTAGAGCAATGTAAGTAGCTATTGAAACCGCAACTGCACAGAGTGGAGTGGCTCAGCACAGTGCTTGCAGGCAGGAAAAAAATATTAGTTTTAAACTCACTGTAAAGAGTGATTTTTCCAATCACAGAGCAATTTTCATGTTCAGACTCAAGCTTTTACGCTAGGGCTCTGACAACAGCAAAAGCACTATATGGAACTAAGAATTTTTATTTTAGGGGTTTTTTTCTTTCCCAATTAAAGATTTTTATAACTGCTTACCTCTGATTTTACTTTTAGGCATAGCAAGTAACACCGAGAACTAATATTAAAAATCCAAGCTCTCCCACAAAATATTGTCCCCCAAAGATATTCACACTGTCATAGATACTCACATGACAGAACGTCTGGATAATGGGCTCACAGGCTCTCATCAGCAAGGCTTCGATTTGAATATCCTACAGAAAAAATACAAGATTTAATTTTCACAGTGAATGGACATGGAAAAAAAGTTCTGAGAAAAAGAAACAAACCCTGTGGTAACAACTTAAACCCACCTAGTTTACAGGACTTGGACAGATGCAATCCATGCAGATTCATTTTTTAGCAAATTTTAGGAGATGCACAGAACAGTTTGGGGCAAGTCAGTCATATATGCAGCTTCATAAAATAAGTAAAGCTGCTGATCTCACTGAAAAGCTGTAATGATGCACCTGGCAGTTATTTCTTGCAAAATTTTGGGCATGGGTGAGGGAAGCTGCAATATGGTTCTTTAAACTACTAGCAAGCAAGACCAAGAAATGAAGTCTCATGACATATCAAAAGAAGCGTGACTAGCAGGTCGAAGGAGGTGATCCTGCCCCTCTACTCTGCTCTTGTGAGACCTCACTTGGAGGATTGTGTGCAGTTCTGGTGCCCTCAACATAAAAAGGACATAGAACTGTTAGAACAAGTCCAGAGGGCCACAAGGATGATCAGGGGACTGGAGAACCTCCTGTATGAAGACAGGCTGAGAAAGTTGGGGCTGTTCAGCCTGGAGAAGAGAAGGCTGCGTGGAAACCTCTTAGCAGCCTTCCAGTATCTGAAGGGGGCCTAAAGGGATGCTGGGGAGGGACTATTCATTAGGGACTGTAGTGATAGGACAAGGGATAATGGGTTGAAACTTAAACCAGCAGAGGTTTAGACTTGATATAAGGAAGAAATTCTTTACTGTAAGGGTGGTGAGGTACTGGAATGGGTTGCCAGGGAGGCTGTGAATATTCCATCCCTGGCAGTGTTCAAAGGCAGGTTGGATGAAGCCTTGGGTGATATGGTTTAGTGTGAGGTGTCCCTGCCCATGGCAGGGGGGTTGGAACTAGATGATCTTAAGGTTCTTTCCAACCCTAACTACTCTATGATTCTATATCTGGACTTGTACTAAAGATAACTGGGTTATCTGTGCAAGAAATCTTAGCTGTGGTACCATAACCAATTTTTTAAGCCGGAAAAATTCCAACACCAGCCTAAGATCCTGAACTGTTGTTCATGTCTCTTTCTCAAGAGCCCCCATGAAAACTTCCACTGCATGGGGCAAAAAGGATGGTTGGTCAGATCCCCAGAGAGCTGCATTGTGCACTCTTCTAACTTTATTTTTATCCCCATCACTATCAAAATGACACACTTCACCAGACATACTCAAGTACTCACTTTTTCCCAGGCTGAAAACCACTCACCTCAGACTCCAGCTCAGTGAGATTTCCCACTATGTCTCTGCAGTCAGACACCAAGTCATCAAGATGGTCCTGAAGGCATTCCAGCTCCTACAAAACCAGACATTTTAGTGTGTGATCCAAGAATCCAAGCTGAAAATGTGCGCCTGAAATATTGTAACTGTCTCCTCCTAGTAAAGTCCCAAGTCTCATTTAACCCCAACTCTTCTACTGGCACTCCCAGAATGTAGTAGTGATTTAGAATGTTGGTTTAGGATGTTATTGCTTGTTTTTAAAAGCTGTATGACATGCTTTCACTTCCAGAATATCACATTTAGTTTTCCCTTTGCCTAACCTTAATATAGTTTGTTAACCCAAACTACAACCTATGATGGGCACTTCAAAAAGACAATGGTACATGCTCTACTGTTGGTGTACCACCTGCTGTTGAATGGCTCCTTCTCTTCCATTCTTCCCTACCAGAAAACAGCAATTTACTTGAAAGTTTTTGTTGAAACTTTCTTAAGTAGCAGCAGACGTTAGCTAAGCTCTATATAAACACAGGAAGCATGTCAGTATTTGCCAAATGTAAATGGGATAAAGTTTATGTAGGAAATGTCAAGCCTATAATAAGAGTGTTACAAGTAACAGCCAGGGCGGAGTTGCTTCATTAAAGTTCTTTGTGTTAATTACCCCCTTTCCTCTTCTCATTCCACTACACATTTGACCTACTGAAGCCATGCAGTAGATGCAAAGCTTCTTCATATCTCCTCCACTGCACTCATCTTTAATATATTCTCAGCTAATGAAGATGATCCTTTATCCCCTTTTTGCCCTTCTCACCCTTCCAGCTACATGAGGAGCAGTGTTCTGTATACAGTACCTGCCCTGTCTCTGTTTTTTCACTGCACCACTTCCCTAAGTCAATCATGCACTTGTCCTGGAGGGCTGGGTCAAGCTTCACATCCATGGCACGCTGATGGAGGATTCTCTGGACCTCTGCTCTGCACTCTCGTGACAGCTGCAAAGAGTCGAAAGAGCCTTTAGCATACAGAGTCTCCAAATCAACACAATACAAACTATGCTGTCAGGTAAAGTAGTGAGAATGACCATGAGTGCCCATCAGCAATCCCAAAAAAGCACAGAAGTCTTGTAATGCTCAGCACAGGCCTGCTGGGTCCCCCATAAGCGATTCAGGCTCCAAAAGAATAATTTAGTTTGGATGGAGGGTCCTTTCATTCCACCAAGTTTTATATTCTTAAACCTTCACTTTGCTTTAGAAATGAGACGTCAAAGCAGGTCCCTAGATCATCTGCTGCAGTGCCCCCTTGGTTCAAAGGCACAGACTGTTTCTGGACAAGTCAGAACAGTTCATACCCTCAATACCAAAAGGGAAGCCCAGAACAAGACAATATAGACCAGCTGTAATTTCTTCTCAGCAATCCCTACTGCCACACATCAGAGTCAGCATTTGCAAGACTGTGGAAGAAACCAGTTGTATAAAATCGAGAGATACTGGTATGGTGCTTGTCAGACCTAAATGCACTGGACAAAGCTGAAAACTTCATACATTTAAAAACTGCAAACCACTGCAAATCACCTAAGAGTTTGTGCAACAGCACTGGGTGAGTTTGTTTTCAAAGGCTAAATTTCAAAATTACAACTGCTCCCTTAGTCTTTTTTTCCACAAGAAAAAATAAAAAATTCAAAAGTCTTTTCTTCTCTAATAGATAATTTGCAGGGGGGCTATTGTTTTCTTTGGTCAGCACAAACATAAAACCAAATTAAAATAGTCTCAACTCAGCAGAATAAGAAACTGCATTAAAAAAATATTCCTTAAAGAAAGATGCTTTCAATCAATACTTGACCTCTGCCACAAAAGATGTTTTTAATCAAGCTGCAGAAATTAATCTGTAAGTCAGGAAATTGTATAAATCCACCAGCTCCTAGGGGCTGGGCACACCACAGTGCCAGAAGAAATGGAACAGAGTACCCAGCTGCTTTCAGGGGAGTGCCTTGACAAAGGCACGAGAGGGTAGCAAACTTGGGAAGAGTAGCTCTGAACCAAACAAATGTGATGATGGTGGATCTGAAAGGCAGCAAGTCAGATCCCTAGTGTCTTCTTCAAAGCCAGCATAAGCGCATTCACCCACACAGTATTTTCCAAAGAACTGAAAAGGTGCTTTATATCGATAGAAATAATCTAATGCGATATAATCTGAAGTTGTACTCCAATCAAAATTTAACTAGAAATAGCCTAGGAAAGCTGGGCTTGGAACTCCTCTTTGCATAAAACCAATTTTGCTGCTATGCTAGCTATCCACAAGGAACCACATTCCTCTGGAAAGACAAGGGAGAGGACTTGCAGTGTGTCTAAACAGACATACACCAGCTGTTGTCAACACGGTTTCCCCTGCAGGCAACTGTCACATCTTAATGTTGGCTATTTTGTCTTACCAGAACAGACACCTTCAAGAAAACACACTTCAAGAGCTGGGCATCTGAAGCAGTGCAAGTATGACCTACAGGTAAATGTTTTTAAGTAACCTTTGTGAGTTCTTGCAGTTTTAACACAGTGTGTCCAACTTCCAAACATATGTGCAGCTTTTCTGTCAAAGAAAAAGGGGAGCACTTACCCTCCTTCCCTGTTCCTCTGTGCGGTATGCATGCCTGTACAAGCAGGAGAAAACAGCCCCCGGAGGCATCAGCTCACTAGTCTCATTCCAGCCGTGGGTATGGCAGAGACGGGAGGCATCTCCCTGACACTTGCGGTAAAGGACTGTATCCAATCTGCAATGAAAAGTTATCGCTAGCATTTTATTCAAACCTTTAACGGTTTTCATATTCCTAAATGCTTTTGAGGCAGAAAAATCCACTCAAGTTTCATACATCACTACATCATTCAGCAGCAGTGTCTAACCAACTGCCCAGAGAAGCTGTGGCTGCCCCATCCCTGGCAGTGTTTAAAGCCAGGCTGGACGGGGCCTGGAGCTACCTGCTCTAGTAGAAGGCATCCTGCCTGTGGCAGGGGGTTGAAACTGGATGAACTTTAAGGTCCCTTCCAACCCACACGAGTTCAGGATTCTACCTCAATCAACAGGTGGCAAAATGCCTGTCACTGCATTTGGAGTCAACGCCCTAATCCTGCAAACAAATTTTGGAAGATCTTTTATTACAGATTAAATCTTCTAGAATTCTCTTCTGCAGCTTGCCAGCCAAATGCTGACACATGAACAAAGACATCATCTATGGGATGTCCTAAGGTAGCAGTAAGACAGGTATGTGTCATGTTTTCATTGTGTAAATACTTGTGTGTGCTTTGTACCGATGCCATTTTAAAAAGCCAGTTTCATAAAAATCTGAGATAAATTATTGGGCTCACTAAAGACTCGGCATCCCTTGCTTTTGCATACAAGAAAATTGCAAGTGCAGATCTTTTAAGACGATGTCTAATTACATTAAAGCTAGGTGAGATATTGCCAAATATCCAGAACAGATACTTTGGATTTCTGCAACACTTTAGAAAGCAAGCATCAACTGATATAATCAGACACAGTTATACAGATAACAATAAAAACAGTAAGAAAACAATTCCTACTTCATGCATCAGTTCTAGGTACACAGTTAATAAAACAGCTTTTATAAGCCAGTTGTAGGGAACAGTGCTTAAACAAGAAAGATGAGTTAATGTTGCCCTGCCTGCAATATGAATTACAATTATCTTTCCTTTCAGAAAAACACAAACACCCAATCTTCCTTGTTCTAATCACTTAAGTTTGGCTCAAGCAATGAATTATGCTGGGAACATGGTACAGCCAGGAGAACTAGCAATGAAGGGAAACAGGAAGAGGAGGAAAATTTGCTTACCTATGGAGACAGTTATTGAGATGAATAAATAAACAGCCACAAAGCCCTAAGCTCTCTCTTCCATAAAGCCCAAGGTATTTCAAAAGCAGAAGGTTCACAGAGCATGTCAGCTCCTAAGTACTGGCAGTGCTGCCTTGCAGATACAGCTGTGAGTCAGATTTTCTTAGTGTTTGACTTGAATACCCTATGCAGTAACTGAAGCCCATGACTTCCTGCCTTACACTCCTTGTGGTCACCAAGAACAGTTATTCTACTTCTTGCAGTAACCCCATTTCATGTACCTTACTTCCTCACCTCTCAGTCTTCAGAAGAAAAGCCGAACACTTATTCTTTCCTCACCAGCTATGTTTTATCAAACTTATACTCTTGTCTTAACCCACAGAGATACAAGGAGGTCTGTATATATATAAAACTGCAGATTTTTTTATGAGAAAGTTTGACAAGCAGTGCTCTAAAGGGATTTATGTCTGTTCTACAGGCTGTAATCACACCTAGAGAATTTGAAAAAAAAGGCAGAAATGGAAGCAGGGAGCCTTTCGCACAGTGCCTTTTTATTACACTTAGTAGCTTGGTTTTCTGAAGTCCCATATTGTAGCACTCAGAGCAGACAAAACTGATAAAACACAACCTTTAACTTCAGTATGGCCAGAGCAAATTCTTTTAATTAAGGATGCAGGGGATGTCAGAGCTCAAACCTGACCATTTTTAGGGTTGCATGATTTACAAGTGAGTATCTGATTTAAGTGGGCTTCACACTTTCTAAACATCTTTTGCTTCTGCTGTTCTAGACACACATTAATGCCCTACAGACCTGGCATCCTTGAAAGTCTTCTTTTGAACAAGCATAAGCTGTATGGTTTTCCATGGAACTACTAATGCATACAAACATTACAAGCATCAAGGGAGGATAAATCTTGTTTTACAGTACTCACTTCCAGTCACGAGATATGAAATACTGGAGCTCCAGGAGCCTATGCTCACAGTCCTCTACCATCTTCTCAGTATACAAGTGCTCCATCAGGCAAGACAGAATCCTGCAAACAGAAGAAAGCAGATAGGCAACAGACTGTTATAATCAAACTGAGCTTCCTTGTAACACTTGGCGTTGCCAAATCAGCCTTTCCACTGAGCCACAGATAAGATGTAGAAACACCATGAAGATCTTTCTCTTCCTTCAAAAAGATTACATCTAAAAGAACTGTATACCACATTTATACCCTCTTAAATTCCATTGGTTTAATTATCTCAGCAAGTCTGATAAACCACAACATTGTAAGGAAGGTTCTATATGAAGTCTGGCTGAGGAGACAGTAGGTATCAGACCTAAAGATAAAGGAGACAACCGACTCTGTAGTATGAGTTTGCTCAATTGGCCTTTCAAGGCTTGTTACTTCTCTTTGTGATATTGCTCAAGACAGAGCTCGGTTAGCACCTCCAACTCTGTATGAATTGCTAGTTTGGAGTCTACCAGTTCTGGAAAAGTTTTAGTATGTATACTGGTGAAACACACAACTTCCATGGGTGCCCAAGAGAAACCAAAATCTGTTGTAACCCAGAGCCACCTACATCGGGTCTCCAGATCGTATGTGCTTGCAGGCAGTCTGGATCACTGACTCGCAGGCCTCGTTCAGTGCTCGGTCAATACGGTAATCTGCGCCAGGGTCAGTTTCTTGAATCAGTGTTTGAAGCTGGGAGAAACAAATTGCGGACAAGAAAACAAATTACCAAAATTATCAGAACAAGAGTTCCTGCAACCTCACAGCATGGCAATACTATGCCAATAACAACACTACCAGGTGTGGCCTCTGCTTGACAGTTGTTTATTTGAAGTGCTTGTACTGCAAGCTCGATTGCCAGACATGGTAATCAGGGTTCAGCAGTGCTGGACTCCCATTACAAAGTAGCCCAGGAACACAGCATGAGACCAGTTGCATGCTGAAGGTCAACTGTAAACGTGGACCACCTACACACTGATTTACAAAACAGACCTGTTAAAAATCTGACTACTGTATTTTTGATCCATCTTATGCTATGGCGGCAACTTCATCCTGTAAGGCTGACGGTACCAAATTTGTCATATTTTAAGGGAAATTATCTACAACTGAAACCCAAATCAATCTTTGAAGACCAGCTGTCTAACTACAAACAAACCTTAAAACAGTTTTTTTAATTGCCTGGAGAGGTCGCATAAGTTTTACTGAAATACTGGATAAAAGGTCCTGTTCTGCTGCCACAAGAAGTAGTGTTTCCTCAGGGATGCTTGCTCAAGCTTTTGGAAGCAAGGTCAACCACAGTCTGGTCTTTAGTACACTATTTTTTTTAATTTATATATATACATACATACACACACACACACACACATATATATATATGTGTGTAAATTAAGAGCAGGGCATCAGGTTTTATCTGCTTAAGAGTGTCATGGGTTCAGCAGTAACAGTCATTTTTTCTCCTTCTTGGTAGCTGGTGCAGTGCTGTGTTTTGACTTTCGGGCTGAGAACGGTTGCTGATAGCAAGCATGCTTTGAGTTACTGCTCAAATGTTTGGTTTTGTCCAAGGCCTTTTCTGAGCTCATGCTCTGCCAGGGAGGGGGGGAAGCCGGGAGGAAGGAGAGATAGGACACCTGACCCAGGCTAGCCAAAGAGGTATTCCATACCACAGCATGTCATGCTCAGGGAGGTAACTGGAGTTGGCCAGAAGGGGGGGAGTTAGCTCTCTTCCGGGTTGGGCTTGTTTCGGCAGGTGGTATCATATTCTCTCTCCTTGTTATTTCCTTTATCATTGTTTTTATTAGTGGTAGCAGTAGTGATTTGTGTTATACCTTAGTTACTGGATTGGTTTTTATCTCAACCTGTGGGAGTTACTTTCCTTCAGTTCTCCTCCCAATCCCTCAGGGAGTGGGGAGGTGGGGGGAAAAGGAGTGTGTGGTGCTGTGGGAGACTGAGGTGGGGTTTTAAACCATGCAAGCTGTGTGACTTGGTTTTAAACCACGACAAAGAGAAGTAACAGTATAAGTGAAAGATGAAAACAAAAACTTCCCAAAGATTTAGAGAGCAGGTTGCCAACTTGAAGCTGTGACATCCCAGCAGCCCTTCCTTTGTGACTTCCAAATCCTTTCAACTGTGCAGGTGAATACAGTATGAACAGTTTCATCATGGCTTTTCTAGTTGCAAAAGTTATTCTGATTGAAGCTTCAGAAAAATAACTGTCTCTTATTAATAAGGAAACCTAATTTAACATCCACAGCACTAAGTTTCAAAGTCCCTGGCATCTGAACATTGGTTTGGGAAATACCTACTAGGAGAGGGAAAGGGAATTCAGGTAAATCTCAATCTATAGTTTTCTGGTGCATAAGTCAACCCCATTACATCTGCCACCAAGCTGTGAATTCCCAAAGACTGACATAGGGCAGACTGGTACCATCACTTGACAGGAAAACATTTGTAGCTGACAAATTTGGAGCCAAAAAAAAAAACCAAACAAAAAAAAAAAAAACCAAAAACCCCACCAAAAACCAACAACCCCCCCCCCCCCCAACAAACAAAAAACAAAAAAAAACAGAAAAAACACCCCCCCCAAAAAAAAACAACCAAAAAAAAAAAAAAAGAAAAACCAAAAGTAAGACAGAGATTGCTTAGAAAGCAGCTGAACTCCAGCATCAAATGGTCTACACTGCTAACATCCTGACACACTTAATTTCTGTTCCTTCCAACTCAAACCATTCTGGGATTCTATGAAGTGGTATGTTCTTTACAAACTTTGTAAGGGCAGTGGGAGAAGGAAAAGAATCCATCTGCTCTGCTGGTGTACACACAAAGCCTGCATACAATAGAGGCCAATACTCAGCACATAAAATGATAGCATCTGGTGTCAGATGTTTACATATAAAAAGGGATCAAGTACCATTAAGGGAATAACTCCTTCAAGGACCAATGGATGAATAAAACCTCAAGCCTGACACTTTCTTACATACACAGCTTAAATAAACTGACCAGAGCACTATGTAGGCAGGATTCTTCCAAAGATCTCAACTGCTATTTTTGTAGCTACCAAGTGGAAGAGGCCAAAGCACACCATGGACATCAGCTTGGAAACATCAGATCACCTCCCAGTTCTCCTTGTCCTGTTTTGGGCACTACTGCATGATTTCCAGTCCTGATTCTCAATCATGTGCAAGATGTGCAGCAGCAACCCAACTGCCCTGTCTACAGGAACAAGGATAAAACTCAGCACCATTGCTAAAAGTGAAGGCTTTATAGGATTTTCCCCCCCTCCCACAACAAACCCTTGCAAGCTGAAAAGCAGTTGGATAAACTTTATAATGCTCTGAACCTTTATTCTGACACGCAGATAAATTGACAACTATCAATTTATGAGCTGCATTAGAAATGGAATGCAGAAATAACAGCACTTTTAGTAGTGATTATAGTTTTACATGCTTAAGGGACTGAAGAGAAAAAAAGAAGAAAAAACCAGATGAAACCTGAGCAACATAAAAACCACGTATTTCAAAAACAGTTTGCCAGCAGCTCTAGTATAAAGTATTACTTGCACTAAGCAACTCTACAGGTGCCAAAAACTGCCAGTGCAGCTGTAGACCTTTTTAAGGGCTGATGCTCACAAAATCCAGGGACTTGCATATCTGCTGCTGGATGACCTACAGCACCACACAGGATCTCCATCTTCAGAGAACAGCATAGCAATGATATTTGCAGAAGACCATTTAATGACTGGAATGTATCCAAGTTGTATATGCATCCCCAAAGCAAAGAGCAGCCTGTTATACACAGGAAAACATGCTCCAGAAGTAGTACCTCCTTCTGTTAATATTTTTTCCTTAATAAAATGCACGCCCCCATAGAAGTACATCCATAGTACAAATAATAGGGGCCTTATCCTATGAGCAGGAAGCTCATTCTAACACAATAAATCAAAACAGAACAAACCCAGCAACAGCTGAGGCAGCCATTACTGTTAAACACAAAAATGCAAACAATAAATGATTTAGTACCTCAGAAGCTGTAGGCAGCTATACAATAGCACCATGCCAGTCCTCAGGAACCCGGAACACTGGAAGGTTTAGCCTATTCTTGAAATCATCTATTTCCTCTTTCCCATAAAAATACTGACAAACCAATCATATTGTATAAAATCAACACCTAATTTGCTATATTTTGCACAGAGAATAGAACAAAGTTCATTTAATGTGGAAGGGGACTCATGGACAATCCCTGCTATTGTATCAACTTACTGTACAAAAACAAAGCAGCAGCCTAGGTATAAGAGAACTGATAAAATTAACCCTATAGATTTCTACAGACAAGATTTTCCTCCTGAAGTGTGAAATCTCATCTGTCTTTTAGGGTCCCTTGCCTTGACTTTTGACTTGTTCGGAACACGCACTTCATGATCAGGAAGTTGTTCCCAAAATGAGCTGATCTTCTGGCAATTTGCAGTTAATCAAGTTGTGAGGCAGCAAGTTCAATTCTGTATTTAAATAGAAATAAGTGTCCAGCCCTTCACATGAACACTGCACAGCATAAGTCATGCACTATAGCTCACCGCAGAAATGACTCAAACTGCACCAATCTGAGCCCTGCAGCTGCACCAGCACACCTGGTATTTATGCAGAAATAAGCTCTACCACAAAAGCACCCTGTGCCTTACAAAAATTTAAACAGATATTCATTTATCTTTGATTACATACACAAACCAGCAATGTTTCAGGCTAAGGCTTTAAGCACCACTGTCACTGAAAATGGACTATGGTGGTTCTGTGTATTGCAGGAGGTGAAGAGCATACATCTCCCTGCATTCCTGCAAGGGCACTAACACTCCCTAGCCATTTTTGGCATTGATGTCACTTTTCCAAGCTACAGGCCATTAAAAGCAGGTATTAAGTACAAAAAAAAAAATCCCACTAAAAATCACTCATGGTTTTGAACAAACACTTATTTAGTGTTTTCAATTTAAAGAGACTACAAATAGGATGCACCTGAGCTAAAATGTATGTTGAAAAAAAGAAAAACTATCCTATTTTAAAAAGGTATTTTGGAGAAAAACATTTCCTCTGGAGGCTACAATGATGACAACATGCAGCAGTACATTGCACCTACCTGCCCAAAAGTCCCATCTCCATCATTTAAGCTTAACAAGATAGCAAAAATAAAACTGAATGGAAAGATGCTTTGATAAGATTTAGTGCACTTCCAAGGACAGGGCATAAGGGGAAAAGGGAAGGAGACAGAATGTTTTAAAACTTATTAAAAAAGCAAGTTTTGCTACATCTTGCACCAAAGAGAGAATTCCATGACTTAAGAGCTGCTGGAGAAGAACTACTGGAAAGCCAGTAAAAAATCCATAGCAAAACAATCCAAAATGTATTTTTTGAGGGGGAACACACACCCCATCCTGCCCCCCTCCCTTACTAATGTGTTGCTAGATATCAAGTTACACTTTCATACCACAACAGTTATTCAACTGCCTCCAAGATGCACTGGTACCCAGCATAGCCAGACTGCCTTTAGCATGGCAAGACAAAACGTTAACGGACAAATCTGCTTCTACCAACTGAGCAACCTAGAAAGGAAGCAACAGAAAAGCTGGAGTCCTCAGTACAGGAAAGATTTGGACATGTTGGAGAAGGTCCAGAGGAGGGACACAAAAATGACCAGAGGGCTGGAGCACCTCTCCCATGAGGAAAGGCTGAGAGAGTTGGAGTTGTTCAGCCTGGAGAAGACTCCAGGGAGACCTCATTGTGGCCTTACAGTGCCTATAAAAAGATGAGGAGAGACTTTTTAGCAGAGCCTGTTGTGACAGGATGAAGGGTAATGATTTTAAATTAAAAGAGGGAGACTGAGGCTGGATGTGAGGAAGAAATTTTGTATAATGAGAGTGGTAGAACACTGGCCCAAGTTGCCCAGAGAGGTGGTGGATGCCCCATCCCTGGAGACATTCAAGGGCAGGCTGGATGTGGTTCTGGGAAACCTGATCCAGTTGAAGATATCCCTGCTCATTGCAAGGGATTGGACTAGATGAGCTTTGAAGATCCCTCCCAACCCCAACCATTCTAGGATTCCACGATCTTACCGCCTGCTGGCAATTCAGGCCGACGTTTCCCTTTTCGCCCCGTACTACTTTCATCAGGCAATGCAGGGTGCGCCCCTTCCGGTGCAGACCAGAGCAGTGGTGCTCTATCTCCCCTCGACAGCTTAGGATGATTTCTGGGCTCAGTGAGAAGTCTTCCATGAGCATGCGCCGGTAATCCAACATTTCCCCCTGGCACTCGCTGCTCACTTGCCGACCTGAGCCAAGAGAACACATCATGATTCAGTATTAAGGCTCAGCAGAGGCCTCCTTGACCTATGCTATCATGCTGGAGGAAGAAGGATGATGTCCACACTCTGGGTAACATCAGAATGCAACAAACGTGCTAAACCAGATGTGCTGGGAATTAAACCAGTTGTTAGCATAGCACCATCATTTAACTAAAATATAGCCAGTCTATGGATTCAATATATAGTTTTAGTAAAGGATTCCTGAAAGATTAGAAGAACCTCATTTTGGATTTCATGTTATAGGAGCTGCTTCAGAAATTGCAGGTCAGCTTTTCCCTGTGTGCTCAAAAGACTCACTCTTCAAGTGGAAGTTACGTTTGGTAACTTACCAGCTTGGCGTGCAACTGGGCAAAGGGTTTGTCTGGACAGCAGGTTGGAACATTTTCTCCGAGGATAAAGTTTTCTAGAGCAACAGCACATACTTTCTCAAGAAGCCAAGAATCAGAATAGAATATGTTACCAAGAGTACATACAGAATATCTAACCCACTGTTTGCACAGAAATCTAGCTTTAATAAATGCTTAGACCTGCTATAAGCTTTCCTACTGTCTCCATGGAGACAATTTGGTTTTCCTTTTAATCAAAACAGGTTGGCTTTTCTCCTATGCCTTTTTTGGCTTTTTCCTAGCCCCTATCACAAGTGTGTACAATGCCTGATGCAACAGAGGTCCTACATCCCAACAGGGGCTCCCAGGCATTATAATACAGACACATGGAGGTGGGTGGAATAACAAGTGTTCCTCCCAGGCTATGCTTCTACATAAGCCACATGCTGGACAATCCACTCCACTGTAAAGTAGAAATTCATAACTGAAGTAGAAATTCATAACTGAACAGCAGTTTTCTGCATGTAATTCAGGAACACACTTGCCCTACTGCAGGGAGAAGGGAAAAAAACCACCCACAATTCTTCCACAAACAGGACACATCATTTCCACATCAGTCAGAAGCAATGAGTTATTCAAACTCAAAATGCACAGATTGCTTATAGCATTACAGCCTTTCCCTCCCGTGACAGAGGCACTGCAGCATGCAGCCCTGCTGCTGCATCGCAACTGCTCAGTTGCACCCCAAGGGGAAAAAAAACAAACAACTCTGTAGTGCAGATTAGTGGCTGTAACATGTCATTTCACATCTTCTGCTAATTTCAGAGAACCTTTAGCATAGGTCCTGCTGCATAGGGCCTTCTAATGCCTTTGGGACAGCCACTATTGTTATGACATCTCCAGCTTTCACTAACTTACATGAACAAAAATATTCTCACACTTACCTTCCTTCTATACAGGAAAAAAATAGGGTTAAAGAAAGTAAGACATTTACCCAAACTGCTGAAGTGCAAGGAGAGAACATCACTTACAAGAGGCAGAGGACTGAGTACCCCTGGCTTCCCAGGAGTGATGATAAACAGGTTGTCTATCCCGTGTTTTATCCCAATAGCATATTTAATGCTTACTACATAAAGGAGGAAAAAAGCTCCTTGAATTCATGGTGAATAGAAGGATTTGCAATTACACACCCAAGTGGGATTTGATATTCCGCATTTTAAACTTGTCTACACAATAGCAGTCAGCACCACAGATTTACTCAGCTATTCTGATCTGTACAACAGCAGTGATTAAAGCCTCATGATGAGTAAACTTGTCACTGAACCAAAGTTTGGAGGTTGCTTGGAGGAGAATACTGTAATTGATTGTTGAAGCTGAAGGCCCAGGAGAAACTCTTAAAATCCAGGTCCCAGCAAGCTGCATCTCTCTTGATTAAACTCCACTTACCTCTGTGCACTGCAGACTCCAAACACATCAACAGGTAGGAAAGTCTGGCTTCGCGAGACCGGGGCAGGTTCTCCACGTTACAGCGGTACTTCTTCAGATCACTTTTACAGGACTTTGCCAGCGAGTAACTGACTTTGTAGTCTTGGGCAATCAGCTTCTGGCGGGTGGTCAGCGCATCACGACACTGCAGGAGACACATTGGGATGGCTGGATGAGCTTCCACATAGTGGAAGAGAGTCAGATCTGCTATATTTTCAAGTTGCTTTAAAATTCATACACTTAAGTGGGACTGCAGTTAAATTTCATTTGTCTCATAGAGACAATGCACACTGAAGTCAACAGATCAATGGTTTTAAAGGCAGCAGCTCTCTGCAGAGCTCTTCTTGAAACTGCACATTCATGCAGCAATCTGGGAGAGCTCTGGCCGTAAGTGTGACTCACTCTCAGGAACTAGCATCAGTTGCTGATGCTCATCCCAGCTGTGGTCTGTGCTCACCCCATGCCCTTAAGAAACAACTTTTTCCAGTCACATTGACAAACTAGCATGTTCTTTGGATTTGTTCTGCAATGTGCCCAACAGATGATAGTAGATAAAACAGCCTAACCATGGGAATTTCTAGGAATCTTCCACAAATGGCGAGGCTCACAAGGATGCACTATGCCCAAACCCAAGCCCAGCAAGTGCAAGAACAGCCTTTTAAATTTCATCCCAAAATGGGCCTGCTACACTTAGTAGCTTTTGGTTTAAATTACACAAAAATTAAATCTGATGGTGGCATATAATTCAGAATACCTCAAGCAAATTCGTCCCTTCATGGCCTATTCGAAAGGAAGGAAAATTGTGCCTGTGTAGGGTGGGGAAGGCAGGGAGCAATTATGGCACAAGGATCAGATAAGCCCTACAGAGCCCTCTGCAATTCCTTACATAAAGTTTTATGACTTTTCTCCCCCTTCTTCCCATACCTACTCCAGGACCTGGAAAGCCCTACCCCAAGATACTCCAATCCCCTCCCTCATGCTCCCATTGATGTGCCATTGACTGAGCTCTTAGGACTAGAGAGACTTAAAGCTCCTGACAGAGGGAGATACAGGCTCATAGATACCTCATCCCCCACAGCAGGGGAAGATTGCATACACCAGGGATTACACAAAGCAAGTCACCCACCAGGCGGCTATTGTTGGCTACATGTGTCTGCAGCAGCCAATACCATCAGCAAGGAGGGACTTTTTACTGGGTAACAGCTCCTACAAAACTCGTGACTGCAGATGGTCCAACCTTGGCAGCTATAAGAGTGAGAACCAGATTTTGTGTTCCTCCTGCTCTCCAAACTCCACTTCTGCCACAGCTTCCTCTTAACATCATTCATTCCTATCCTAGATGGTCATGGAAAAGACCCCTCAAAAGCCATGTACAAACATAACGAGGCTAAGCAAAAATAAAAGTCCATTTCAGTCATACGCTTGTATAAAATGAGGCTTTGTTTCAAGTTCTCAGGGATTACTCTCGGTTTTGAATTTGTTAATTGGAACCAAGCTTTCAGATAGCTAAAGCATTTAAAGAAAAGGAAATCGATCTGAGGCCTCCAGGCCTCCGCATCAGGCTCCTTCAGCAGAGCTTTTCTGAGGACAGCTTCACAGATATCCATATTGATATCCTTTCAGACAGATGATATAAATTCACATAATCCCAAACACCAAGATGGTGGTTCTGAAATCACTGACAGCATTGTTGCCTTCCTAGAACACCTGCACCAATACAAACTCCTTTTGGGCCTGGTTTTCCAGAACAATTTTTTAATTGTCAAAAAACGCATCTTCAGGAAAAACACTAGCAACTGAATTGTGCATCTTTCCTACAGAATTTACTGCTTCATAGTTTCATAGCCTTGGGGGGGTGGGATGGGGACAGGGTCAGGGAAGATAAAAAAAGTGAACCTCACAGAGCTTTCTGTGCTGAGGAACTTGGGCATTTTGTTTCTAATCTGTATGTTATGACAGCATTTATCCAAGGCTTACCGCAGCATGATGTGACTTCTACTTTAAGCACTCAGTTACAGTGCTACTACTTGAGCTCCACATCTACCTTTGCAAATCACCCACCCAAAAGCTTTATTTAAATACTTAATTTTAAAGGCTATAACCTGCGTAAAATTAATTCAAGCCAGCAGCACATAGCTGAAAACATAAACACATCAAAGTCAAAGCATCTGTTAAAGCAGTCATCCAGCCACATAGATGATGGATTTTCCTCAATACTAGGAAAGAATAATGTAGCCCAGACTGATGAATGATTTGAAGATTTCTGTATTAGGGTTGTCTCACCAAGACAGAGACAGATACCTACCTTTTCACTCATTGATTCTTCAAACTTGTGATTAAAGAGGCACTTGTAGACTCTACCTTCCCCAGCCTGAGTCTGTGAAACAGAACAGCAACATTTATCATTAAACAGAAGACTTGTAATGCATAACAAGCACGTTAAACCACTACTAAGAGATTTTTTAAAAAATAAAAATATATTAAAGTTAACATTTCAAATGGCAGGGACAGCTTCTACAATTTTTTAAAAAAATTTTTACTGTATTAAAAAAAAAAGTGGTTATGTTCATCACCTTTTTAGTAAGAACATGCTCAGCTGATACAAGCTAATTCATACTGAACAATGCAGCTTTCCAGCTCCAGGCATAAGGAATGATGCAAACAGTGAGGCCAGGCTTAACCTTTTGCAACAGCTCACCACTGCAGAAGGGAGCAGTTACTTTTGCTGCTTCCTCCTCCCTTTTCAAGTCCTTCCACTCCCTGTTATCCCAGCTCTGATGCCCATTAAACCATATATGCCAATTCAGTTCACTTACCCACAGGAAATATCAATTGTTTGTTGGGTGAGTGAATTTAATACTGGATTTATTGTAAAGTGACAGCTAAAGGGTGTCTGCTTTCAGTATTACACCTTGCTCAGGCTCCGCTCTACCATTCCTTTCCTGCTTCCAATGGAGTTTTGTGGTTTTTTTAATGTATTACTGCAGAAGGGAATGTAAAAGGAAACTACTCACATTTTCACAAAATCGCTCTCTATCATCTCGACACGCAAAGTAGAGATGTCGGTCCAAATGGAAGTCATCAGAAGAGAGTTCAGCTACACGAAGAATTGCCTTCTTACACTGATCTGACACCTGAATTCGAGGATCAGTCTCCTCTGCCTCTTTTACTAAGCCTTTTTCCAGGCATGCCACCACCTCTCCTTGTGAGTGGGCATCCTATATGAGCAGAAAAAGATAATATGTGTTACCAAGTACACATACAATCCAGCGGGCTGTGATGATGAATAAGCACCACAAATTAAGCAACAAACAGTCTGTCTACACAGAGGCTTCCAGAAGTTCAGCCTAAATTGCATTTACATTCAGAGGAGGCAACAGTTAATATCTGTACTATCTACACATTTCATACATCATCCTACTGATGGTCACCATGAAATCCCCCCTCCAGTGCTCCGGGTTTGTTTTACTGTGATTATCACTGCTTAGCCATGCTGCTCAGAGAGGTTTATCAAAATGGTCAGGCTATCCTGAACCTGACACAGCTCTCTGCACCATGGCAACAGCATCACATTAGGAGCAAATGTGGGGGAGAAAAAAATCATAGCTCCTCCATGCTGAGGAAAGGCTTCAGTTTGGGTAGTGGTAACTGAGTGATGCTTACAAGGTCAAAAGTGAGCACTGACCACAGTACACTTCTCAGGGCCAATTCTTCCATTATGAGTATTAAAAAAATTCAAAGCATTCATGAGCAGATGAAGTCTCAGAGAAGGTAGTTCTGCTACACCACATTCACTGTCCTGCCAGCCTGAAGACAAGTCTGGACTACAAGAAGTGGCTGCCAACACACACAGAGAGCCTGTGCTTTGTATGGAAGCCCAGAAAAGACAAGGCAAAGCTGGCCAAAGCTCTGCTTAGCTTCCTACATCCTTTTTACATATTTAGAAAGGGAAGCATACCCCCTCTGTACCTCTCTAGAAGGTCTGATTCCTCTAATAAACAAGAACTCTTGTGGAACAGATTTCTCAAGGCTTCCGAAAGTTTTTCCTGTGAAAACAACCTTAATTTATGCTGCTCTGCTGTGAGAGGTTGTTGCTGCTAAAATTCTAGCAGACTACCTGAAGGCATACACAAGGCATGCTTATTTGCATCACCTGATTCCCTTAACCTGCAATTCACAGTAATCATGTAGGCAGCTCACTCTGCCAAAGTAGATTTATCCATTGCTGTTGCAGTCTCCATAAAATATGACCATGACTATGCAAAGCCACGCAACTCTTCGGAATCTTTCTGTTCCAACATGTCTCCTCAGGCAGGCAGCTTTTGATTCCTGTTTCAACTCTGCTATACTTGGACCACAAGCAGAATTAGATGATTACAGCATTGAAAACACAACCTGTAAGTATAATTGGTTTAAAAGGGCTAAAAGTAGTTTTCCCCCTTAAAAAAGGGAGAAACAAACAAACAAAAAAATCACAAACCCACGCACCGCAAAGCTCCTTATTTTTGTTTGCTTGTCTTTGAGTGGAAACTGGCCTGCTGCACATGCTGGCCAGACATCAGCATCTTTGAAGAAATATCATTATGTATCAACACTCCACTCAGGATTCAAACCAAAGGGAAACAAAGAGGTTTGCAGTATGATCACCACACTACTTAAAACTGCCATTTATCCATAACCATGCCAAACACAAATCCTGCTCTGCAAATCCTTGTGGTCTGTCACAGGCAGTAGTTACAGCTGAGGAGTTGGCAAGTATAGATGACTGAAGAAGCTGCTGAGAAAAATTCACAAGAAAAAAGAGGCTTATAAAAGGAGTAAACAAGGACAGGTGGCCTGGGATGAATACAGGGATGTTGTCAGGGTAGTTAGGGACCAAGTTAGGAAAGCTAAGGCTCAATTGGAGCTAAACTTGGCAAGGGATGTTAAAGATAATAGGAAGGGATTTTATAGGTATGTAGTGGCTAAAAAACAGACTAAGGACAATGTAGGCCCCTCCGGAAGCTTTCAGGAGAACTGGCTACACAGGACTTGGAGAAGGCTGAGGTTCTGAATGGCTTCTTTGCCTCGGTCTTCACTGGCAAAGGCTCTGACTGCAGCACCCAAGTCTTGGAAGGCAGATGCAGGGACTGTGAAAACCTAGACCTTGGGCCCACTGTAGGAGAGGATCTGGTTCAAGACCATCTTAAAAACCTGAATGTACACAAGTCCATGGGACCTGATGAAATCCATCCACGGGTCCTGAAGGAGCTGACGAATGAAGTTGCAAAGCCACTGGCCATCATATTTGAAAAATCATGGCAGTCAGGTGAAGTTCCCAACGACTGGAAAAAGGGAAATACAAGCCCCATTTTCAAGAAGGGGAAAATGGATGACCCGGGGAATTACAGACCAGTCAGTCTCACCTCTGTGCCTGGCAAAATCTGGGAGCAGATTCTCCTGGAAGGCATGCTAAGGCACATGAAAAACAACAAGGTGCTTGGTGACAGCCAGCATGGCTTTACTAAGGGGAAATCCTGCCTGACCAATTTGGTGGCCTTCTATGATGGGGCTACAAAAGTGATGGACAGGGGTAGAGCAGCTGACATCATCTACCTGGAGTTGTGCAAAGCATTCAACACTGTCCCACATGACATCCTTGTCTCTAAATTGGAGAGACATCAGTTTGAAAGGTGGACCACTCGGTGGATAAAGAACTGGCTGGATGGTCGCACTCAAAGAGTTGTGGTCAACGGTTCAATGTCTGGCTGGAGACCAGTAACAAGTGGTGTTCCTCAGGGATCAGTGTTGGGACCGGTCTTGTTTAATATTTTTGTCACTGACATGGACAGTGGGATTGAGTGTGCCCTCAGCAAGTTTGCAGATGACAACAAGCTGTGTGGTTCGGTTGATACGCTAGAGGGAAGGAATGCCATCCAGAGGGACCCTGACACACTTGTGAGGTGGACTGATGCCAGCCTTGTGAAGCTTAACCATGCCAAGTGCAAGGTCCTGCACCTGGGTCAGAGCAATCCCAGGCACAGCTACAGGTTGGGCAAAAAGGAAATTCATGGTAGTCCTGCGGAGAAGGACTTGGGGGTGTTGGTCAATGAGAAACTTAACATGAGCCAGCTTCAGTGTGCACTCACAGCCCAGAAACCCAACCGTATCCTGGGCTGCATCAAGAGGAGCATGACCAGCAGGTCAAAGGAGGTGATCCTGCCCCTCTACTCTGCTCTCGTGAGACCTCACTTGGAGGATTGTGTGCAGTTCTGGTGCCCTCAACATAAAAAGGACATGGAACTGTTGGAACAAGTCCAGGGGAGGGCCACGAGGATCAGGGGACTGAAGCACCTTCTGTATGAAGACAGGCTGAGAAAGTTGGGGCTGTTCAGCCTGGGGAAGGCTGCGTGGAGACCTCTTAGCAGCCTTCCAGTATCTGAAGGGGGCCTACAGGGATGCTGGGGAGGGACTATTCATTAGGGACTGTAGTGATAGGACAAGGGGTAATGGGTTGAAACTTAAACCAGCAGAGGTTTAGACTTGATATAAGGAAGAAATTCTTTACTGTAAGGGTGGTGAGGTACTGGAATGGGTTGCCCAGGGAGGTTGTGCATGCTCCATCCCTTGCAGTGTTCAAGACCAGGTTGGATGAAGCCCTGGGTGACATGGTTTAGTGTGAGGTGTCCCTGCCCATGGCAGGGGGGTTGGAACTAGATGATCTTGAGGTCCTTTCCAATCCTAAATATTCTATGATTCTATGAAAACAACCCTTTTTAAGCTACTCTGGTGGCTTTTGCTCCAGTCCAGTGAAGTTGCAGCTGGGAGGCAGGACAGACCATGATTACCCTCACTCACTAGCAGCCTCTCCTTGCACACCAGCAAGAAAGGCACAAGGTAGGCTTTTCTTGCTAGGAAAACCAGAAGTTTCCTAGTTTCTTGCAGCATGGGTCTCAAATCCTGGTCAGTCATATTATATATTAAAGGAAAGTTACTTCTAAGCATGTAATCAAAGCAGATTTCCATATGCTGGATCCTGAATGCTTACTACTGCATTTCAGGGACCCACCATGAAATGACCAATTTATTGCCTTACTCTGCAAATACAGTTTTTACATTTTGGTAGGTCATCTTGCAGCACTGGCTACTCTGCTGCCCTGTGTTATCGCAATTTCCAAACACATCAGTCTTAATAGAAATAGAAACACCCACACGTCAACACTGCTGGCTCCTGTCCTTCCCTTTCCTCCCACCTCCAAGCAGTGACACGTTTTCTTGCTACACCGTTAGTGTTCCTGTGCCCACCTGACACTGTTACTGACTGAATCTGGATTTGTTTTCAGACAGATCAGGCCCCTGAATGCTAGTGATAACTAGCTAAGCTATCTTAAGGAAGTCCTAGCTTTCAATTTCTTAACAAGTGCATGAAGGCAGCTATGCTACTGGCCAAACAGATTCTAGATGGGACTTTGCAAATGGTGGTTTAGAGAAATTATCTTTTCGGGCTTTAATTATAGACTAACACCGACTGCATTTAAGAATGTACAACCATAGAGTCTCTGACTGGTTTGGGTTGGAAAGGATCTTAAAACTTACGCAGTTCCAACCCCCTGCCACGGACAGGGACACCTTCCACTACATCAGGTTGCTCCAAGCCCCATCCAACCTGGCCTTGAACACTGGGAGGAATGGGGCAACCACAGTTTTGCTGGGCAACCTGTGTTAGGACCTCAGCACCCTCACAGGAAAGGACTTCTGCCTAAGAGCTCATCTCAATCTCCTCCCTTATCAATTTAAAGCCATGCCTCTTGTCCAGCACCTGAGGGCACTTTTCAAAAGCTCCTCTCCAGGTTTCTTGTAGCTGCTTTAGGCAATGTAAGCTGCTCCAAGGTGTCCCCGCAGCCTTCTGTTCTCCAGAATGAAGAAGCCCAGCTCTCTCTGTCTGTCCCTGAGCAGAGCTGCTCCAGCCCTCACAGCATCTCCATGGCCTCCTCTGAACTCACTCCAACAGCTCCATGTCCCTCTTGCATTTGCTGCCCCAGAGATGGAAGCAGAACTGCAGAGGGGGGTGTCTCCCCAGAGTGGAGCAGAAGGGAGAATCCCCTTCCTCAACCTCCACCCTGCAGATGTGTCAGGGTTCCATTTAGCACTCTACTTGGCTAACCTGGACACCAGAGTTGTGGGTATGGCTCTTAGACTAGCAAGTAGTTCAGCTCACACTTACATTGCTGTAAGACTGCACTAAGGAAACAGACTGAGCTGAACGTTAACACTTCTTCCCATTTAGGCTTATTTCCCCCTGTGTCTAGTAATTCCATGCAACTAGGGAAAAAGTGAGAGCAACTGTACTCAAAGCACTTCAGTATGGAAATTAAGGAAAGAAAACAATGGTCTCCTAATGTGTCTTTTTTTTGAATCTGAGAAATGCTATTATTTGGTAAAGTAGAACACCAGATGTTCAATTGACTTCATTATGGAAAATAATCTACTCCAGTTTGGACATGACTGCTAAACCTAGTACCTGGGTAACTACACACTATTTGCCAATTTGACACTGCTGGGACCAGGAAAGCAGCTCATTCTGATACACAGCCTGAGAAAAAAAACTCCATCACAATTACCAATTTCAAATTAGATCCCACTGCAAGAAGGCAAAGCATTTAAATACCAGGACACCAAATTTGTTATAAAGCACAAGTGCCAACCAGAAAGGTGACCGAAACTGCTATTAAACAGTTCTCCATTAACTTGAAACCCACAGCAACTCCACAACACAGGCATGTTACAAAATTTAATGCTTTCAAATGACACATCTGCAGCCTTTCTTTTATGTGCACCAAAATGAGGTCTACAGCAAGATCAAGACTTCTAAGCTGAATTTTATTGCTTTTGGAGACCAGAAAGCTTTAGAGAGCAGAAAGCCAACAACAAATGTGGAAAAGAAAGCACAGAAAACACCATATCATAAGCAACAATCCAGCAGGAACAGAACTTAATTAGGAAGTAGAAAGCGAGCTAAAACAAAAAAGGAAGTATAGAAAAGGAAAACTATTAGCTAGAAGGGATTCAAGAGGCAGTGTAATTCCAGAATACCTACTGAAGTGCTTTTATATTCAAAAATGCCAGTTTATCCCAGTCACTATGATGAAGCTATCATACTGCAATCTACTAGCCACCTGGTGTGGCTGGAGTTAGTGGTCTAGCAGTGCTTATTTCCAGCAAAAAAAGGCAAGAGATTAATTTCTTCCCCCATCTTCCTCCTCAGGTGTCCAGGTCCTAGTTATTAAATTCACAGTTACATTCAGTTACACAAAAGGGTAATGACTGCTTCTCTACAGGCAAATCTCAGAAGCTATAGCATGGAAATAAAACCTGAACCACCATCTGATGGGAGTAAATTAGATTTCTCCAAAGCAGAAAAGAGAGAGAACAGAACACCAACAAAAGAAATACTTGCATAGCCATTTATAGCTGTTTCCATAGCAGTATAAAACACTTCAATTGCTTCAAGTGCCATGGATGACAGCATAACAAAAGACATCATATGATAGGCTGCAATGCTTTCATGCACCAAGGCAATATATTCTGGGTTGGGTATGAAGAAAGCAAGGAATATGCATACACTGCATTAAACCCCAGAAAAGCTGGGTTAGTGGTTTGCTTTGCTATCCCACAGAAACTCAGTGACCCAAAGGCTGCACTCGTTCTCCTCCCAGATACCTTGTGCCTATGGCCACCTCTGCCATCCTCACCCTTCAGTCATCTTAACTTCTGCAGCCAATCCAGTGAGTTACACACAATGAGGCACACCAGCCTGCTGACTCTGGTTTCACCTCTGCTATGTGAGATTTGGCTTGTGCTCACATAATCTACTCCAATGTACCCTTTAGTAAGTATTTAAATTTCAGCTAAACTGAGGAAGGCAGGGAAAGACAGTGCCTTGCAAATGACCACCACATTTAGTCACCAAAATGTTTTTTGCATCAACCTCTGCTTAAGTCTCATATGGCAAAAGAACATTGATTTAGTAAAACCAGTGCATAGTTAGTAAGTCTGTACTACTAAAACATGACAGTAGGTACTATGTGCCCTTCAGCAATTTTCAGGTGGGAAGGGAAAAGGGCAAGCAAATAGATGAAAGCCTTTCACCAAGCATATTGACTACAGCCTGCAAAAGCGAAAAGGATTACAGCACAGGCCACAATACCTTGATAACCCTCCTGAGTCAGACCCAACCAGACTGTGAAATAAGCCTAGCAATATATCTATAAGCCTGCTTATATCTATTGTTTGGATCCATGGTATCACAAGACATACCTGACAGAGTGTGAGCAAAGAGACATCTACCTACCAAATCACCTGTACTGCAGAAAGGAAAGACAAATCAAAGTCATCTCTGAACAGCAGTCCCTCAGAGAGGAGAAAATGCACAGCTATTAAAAAGGAACTATGAAGAATCAGGCCATCACCCTTTTCAGACAGATGAGATATGCCTTCTATCATCTCAGCTCCAAGTAAGACAATAACACTACTGCAGAGTCCCTGCCCAAGTTCCCTTAAGTAAATGACTTTTACATGCCCACTGACAATCTACATGTTCTCTGGATACCTTTTCTCCAGGTCGAATGCTGCCACATTTCAGGAGATTGATGTCAGCCTTGCAGTCATCCATAAAGCCACAGATCAACCGATAATCACTGAAGATAATGGCTGTCATTTTGGTGATGTACTGATGGCACTGATACTCAGTGATGTTGCCTCTGTGATCCACCAAACAGGACACCAAGAAGCCTTTGCCAATAGGTTCATCTGCACACTCCTTTATCTGTTATTAAAAAAATAGAAAGAATAAAAATACAATAGCTGCAACTCCTGAATAAAACCTCTTACAAAAAAATAAAAAAAGAAATATCCTCAAAGAAACTTCCATCTGTAGCTTCAAAATCATTTGGCAAAGAAACCCTCAAGGCTTTAGTTTGGTTTTCAGTAAGCTCAGAAATGTGAAATACCTCGTGGGTGCCAGTGTCTGAGAAAGCAAACACAGCACCCTTGAGGATTATACACCCTATTGCTCAATAATCATCTTTCATAATAATCACATGGAGCCCCTGCAATCAAGTGGACTTGTAGGAAAAATGCTAGTTTGACAAACCTTTGTTTAGAAAAGTGAGCATACTACAACATCAGTAAATCATATTTGGACCCCCATTAGCCACCTGACCTTGCAGACTACATTTTGGCTAGAAGTGAGACTGATTCAAAAGTCAACACAATTATTTATTGAACTGTTTATAACTTGCTGGAAGTTGAAAATTACTATAAAGGAAAATCTACATCAAATCCATTTTTATTAGGCTCTTTGTAGGAACTGTCTCCTGGTACTAAACCATTTTAGCCTAAAACAAAAGTAAAAATCACAGCAAATACAAGCAGTGTGGGGATTTGAAAAGCAGCACACATGAACATACAAGTCCCACTATAAAACACAGCCTGCCCTGAGCAGACAGTAAGGCCAAAATCATCACCTTTAGAAGTAAAAGATGCAGGCAGTTTTGACAGCCTTTCCCAAGGAAGTGGGAAACATGGCTACTTACCAGTTAAAGACGCTCTTGTGAGAGGAATCTTGTGGGAGGAGTAGTGCAATGCCTTCCTCCATGGAGTACTGAGATTACACTCTTTTTAACCCTGAGAAGCCTGTGTCAAAATATTTGCCCAGTTTCGGTGTGCCCTGCTCAGGAGCATGCTGAAAGCTGCAGCCCTAATGATGCAGAAAGCACACTTGGCAGCCAGACACTAAAGTTCAGAGGTGACAGTTTTTCCAGTTATAGGTACATGTATTGACTTGATTACATCAAAGACTTGTTCCTGTACAAACACTGAAGGGCTCATCTGTCTAAAGGAAGATCCATGGCAATCAGTAACCCAGATGGGTTCAGGTACCGAGCAAGGGAAGCACTAAGGGAACAAGTAGTGAACCATTCTACCAGTTTTCTACTGCCAAGTTGGAATCTTCATACTTGGAAAACTTTAAAAACTAGAGAGCCATCTCTAGAAAGATCTATTTTAATACAAACAAAAATTAACTCAGAGCATCCTGTGACAGATTCTTTCAGGCCTGACTAGATGAATTAAACAGATCTCTCTGTCGCAGATTATCATATAATCACAGACTTGTTTGGGTTGGAAGGAACCTTTAAAGCTCATCTAGTTCCAACCCCCTGCCATGGGCAGGGATGCCTAATAATACACCAGGTTGGTCCAACCTCTGTCCAGCCTGGCCTTTATGAGGCCATTACTTTCTATGTAACAAATAAAACACCCAGTATGTTAAACACCATTATCTGATAGCCCTGCAGGTTGGTAGAACATTTTGTATTTAACCTACATAACTACTAGGAAAACATATTTCCTATGGTCAATGTAGTTGTTCTAAATAAGGCATAACACATTTTGAAGTGAAAACACATGTGAGTCATTGCAGGGTGAAAGGGAGAGAGTTGAGCAAGCTCTCTCCAAGAAAGCTGCATCTTGGATTTGGCCCTACTTCAGCTCAAGAACTGTGAGCCAAACCAGCACAACAGCAGCATGCTGTTTTTGGAAAAGCCTGGCTTTGGAAACAGCCTCAGAGCTCCATGGCCTGAGCCAGCGAACTGTGTGAAAAACCCAAGTGATCACATTATTGCCTGGCGAATTCTGAAGCAACCACCATTATCTGGTAGCCAACTATAATTCTAGATTAAAACTACTGCCAGAACTTCCAAAAATCACTAGAGTTGAAGAAAAAAAGTTGAAATTTAAATCTGTATTTTGCTGATTAAATTAAAGGTGCACTTTTCAGAACATAATCAGTTGGGGCAGTCACCAATTCCCACATGACATTTACTAGAAATTACTCTTCTAGTTGTGTTCTGTTCTTAATACAAAGCAGTACTTAAAAATCAGAGCTTAGTCAGCCTGCAGGAAAACACCTACCTGTTAGTGGGAATTAAAGAATAATATTAATTGGCTGACACTGTATGTTAGCAGCATATGCCCAGTATATATCTTAAAGAGTATTGTAGAAATACCTTTAAGAAACTGGTGGGATGGTTTATGCACCTGCCTCAGTATAAGTATTAAAAGAGCAAACACATGAGATTATCGTTCCTTACCCAACTTTTTTTAACTAAAAGCCACTCACCAAATGGCAAAATATCAGAAGTTTATGTCATCATTCAACATGATTTTAAGAGAAACGCTGATGGTTAATGTACAGCTAAAATTCTATATACTTCTCCCACTGTTTTTAGACATCACGTCCCAGATTTAGAGGGCATCATTTACAGCAGTGCTAGACTGTCACTGTATATGAGTGGTAATTAAACAGACTATTAAAAGAACATTTTCAAGAATGCCTGGTTGTAAAAATTCTGCAGCAGCTATATGACAAAAAACAGAGAGATACAATCTTTCCTATGACTGGAGGAAAGTGAGATTCAACAGATTTGACATTGTTTGTATTTGGGAGCTACTTGGGAAACTCCAAACACAATATAACCCTTTGATACAAGCTGGTTTCCTGCCACTGTTTAATCTTCTAGCCTTCTTGTGTTAACCATTTTCTTGATCTCTTCTTATACTAAAGGATGGTTTCCCATTAGTGCTATTCTCACAACAGCTGAGTCAGTGCTGAGAGGAGGAAGCAGAACTCTAGCAGGCCATGAAGAAAAAGACTGTACAACTAATTCCCGAATTGTGGAGTCAGGCTGCTGCCGACACTCAATTTCTCAGATCCTTGTGCATTCCTCTCAAATGAAAACTCTGTATCATTAAGATCACAGAATGGTTTGGGTTGGAATGGACCTTAAAGCTCTCTTACTTCCAACCCCCTGCCATGGGCAGGGACACCTTCCACTGGACCAGGTTGCTCCAAGCCCCATCCAACCTGGCCTTGAACACTGCCAGGGATGGGGCAGCCACAGCTCCTCTGGGCAACCTGTGCCAGGGCCTCAGCACCCTCACAGGGAAGAACTTCTGCCTAAGAGCTCATCTCAATCTCTCCTCTGTCAGGTTAAAGCCATTCCCCCTTGTCCTATGCCTGAGGGCTCTTGTCAAATGCCCCTCTCTAGGTTTCTTGTAGCTGCTTTAGGCACTAGAACTGCTTCAAGGTCTCTCTGGAGCCTTCTCTTTTCCAGGTTGAAGAAGCCCAGCTCTCTCAGCCTATCTGCATAAAAGACTCATTGTAAAGAACAGGTACGTAACCATGTTAAGTGATTCCATCAAATCATAAATACTTGGGTAATTACTCATCTTAAACCTGCTCTGAGCACTGACACACTCCTCATACCTAAGTCTGCACCCATGAAAGCTGTACCTAAGGAAAAATAAACTGCCAACATGAACTGGGGCTGGAGAAACAATCTGTTTATTCATGCAACTGATTCTCTTTCAGGAAAACCTACTTTAAACACCACAATAGAGCCATCAACTACAGCAAACAGAATTTTTTTAAAGGCAAGTTTATGGGTAGGTGAAATTATTCTGACAGATGTGTAAGTCACGTTTTCAGAATAGAGTTTAACGACTGAGTTGAGTGAGCTGAAGCCCTGTTGGGGAAAGCCTTAGTTTCACTGCTTCCTTCAAGTCTACCTGAAAACTACTCCAACAAGAGGGAAAAGACCTCACCTTAGGTCCTCAACATGGCTGAGCACACAGCCTCGAGAGCTCTAGCATGAGCACAGGGAAAGAAATTATTCATAAAGTAATCTCTGAAGCTGGACTGACATGTGTTGATGCTTGAGAGAGAGGACTAACTCCTAGCACAACCTAAAGAGGAAGAGAGTCCTTAACAGAGTGTCCTTAGAGTAATTAATCTTTGAACTTCAAAGGTAAAAAAAAATGTTTATTGACTGTTTGATACCTACATGCTTATCCTTTCTGCTAGCAAGACACAATCCAGATCCAGTCTTACACTAAACTCAGTAGAACCCCTACAACACCAACACCGTTACACTTGATAAAGAGGGGACAAATTCAAACCACAACAGATTTCTGACAAAAGCTCAGGTAAGAGCTGATGGGTTATTAGTTTAGCATTCCCCAACCCCCTTTACCTGGCACCATTAAGGTATGTGGCTTCTTTTCCGCAAGCAGGTTGCATTAGTTCACTTAGTATTTTGGGATATAAGACTAGAGCTTCCCCAAACTCAAAATGTTATTTGCACATTAATTCGCTATCACAGAGAAATGGAAAAAGCCTTAGCAGCCATGCCTTTCTTCTGGCTTACCTCTGCAATAGTGGACTTGCAGACTTCCCTGGCCACAGATTCAAACTTTGGATCTGTAGTGAGGTTCAGCTTATAGTTCCACAAGAGCTGTAGAGAGAGCATTTGTAGAAAGGGGGTTTAGGACCTTCCCATGAAGAATGACAAATATTTTTGCTTCAGAAAAGAAGGAAACATCATTTATTCCCAGTCTGTATTATCATCCTATTAAAGCGCAACTATCAGTGAAATGTCTCCTTGACAACACCTCTGTCCCTTCTTTCTGCAACCATTTTCGGATATTGAACAAATTCAGCTGTCTGAAATCTCTGTAAGCTCATGAGCTGACTCATTAAAAAGAAATATATCTAATGAAGACAATTCCATAAGTGAAAGCTCTAACTTTCTGCCTGCTTCATATTTAGCAATGTCTTTAGCTCACCACCCCTTTCTGCACCACAGCGTGTCTGCCTGAAGCAAGCAATCTAACAAGAACAGAGCTTCAACATGACCAGATTTCATACTGAAAATCTAAAAAAAAAAAACAAAAAAAAAAACACATAGCAAAAAAGGAAGGAGACAATGCAGCCAGTTACTTCGGTGAGGGGTTGTGACCAGACAACCTTTTGGATGCAGATATATTTCAAACCCATCTCTCTTTTGTTTAGAGTAATGGCACTTTAGAAGTTAGACTATGAAACGCCTTGATAAGGGTGACTGCTCTTCTAGGAGCCAGAGATTAGCTCACACAGAAGCGCTGATGCACTGGATCATTGTGCAAGAATCTATCTTGCACAAGTCACACCCTGCAGATATATACGCATCCCAGATGTCTTCCTGAGGCATCATAAAGTAAAAATACAGAGTAAGGCAGCAAAATCTCAGCAGATTAATAGATGAGATGTTGCCCAAGAGAAGTCTATTAGCTCATCTAGGGTTTTTTTTTTCCTAGGAACTTCAGCTGCATTCATCACAGAAATCACAGAATGGTTAGGATTGGAAAATACTTAAAGATAATTTTTCTTAACACAAAGATTAAGTAGTTTTAAAAATCCACTTTGAATTCTCTGCCTTTGTGACAGAATCAAAATACTATCAAAAAGATAAACAGGGCAAACAGTTATTTTGGGCTTTCAATTGTACACAAGACACTAGGAAAACACAAACCCATGCCTGTAAGCAAGGAAAGCAGTTTTACATCATCTCCAAGAGGGTGGCAGCACACATAGGGAATTAAAAATTGAGTCTGCACAACTGCACCGTCTTCGACACTTTGCATCATGGTTTTGAGTTGTGAGTAGTTAAAAAAGGAGCTGATGGGAAACTAGGGTATTTTAGAGGGAGTAAGTTATAAATATGCAGGTTTAATAGATGAAAGTGAATAAACAGAGAACCTGTCCTCACAAACAGTGCTGCAGACTGCTTCCATGTCAGGATCAGAAGGACAATAATGAGGTCCAACAATGTAAGAATACACCTCTGTATCTGTAATCCCAAATTTTGGAGAGTCTTAAGTGAGATGCTCTACAAGGGAACCTTCCCACAGGCAGAAGGAAGGCTCATCTTGAAGCTTAAAAATCCTGCTTATGGCACTAGACAGCATTTTCCCAGAAGATGATCAGCAGTTGTACTAGCAAAGACTGCAGAGAGGCAAAGAAAACACTTGGAAATGAGACACATCCCTCTGTGGTCTAGCTTTTGATCACTCCCCTTCAATTTCTGCCTGGGAAAATGAGATTTTGCCCACACTTCCTATCTGTGAACGGCTTCTGCAATCCACAGCAGCCTGACGCCTGCCTTGTGGCGGAGATGCTGTCATTTGATCCAGCAGAAAAAGGTCCAACTTTGAATTCTCAGTTCCTCCTACATTCAGATGATTTCTGTTGGCACATTCCGATATCAGGTAGGTAGTTTTTAATTACTACAGTTTTCTCTTTTTCAAGAAAAAGACAAACAGAAATGTGATATGCCCTTCATCTGATCCCACCCTGCACAACGCAATTACAGCTGCCAGTGAAGTCAGGCAGCACACTGCTAAAGGTTAATTTATAAACACAGCTAGCAATTGCTAGTTGTACAGCATGGCCAAGTTTCATTTCTGGACTACATCTTCCAATTATAAACTAAACTACAGCTTCTGCAGCAACCAAAATCAGGTCCATCACTGAGGCATGCACTTGTCTCGTGTCTCAGGCTAACCAAACAATTAAGGGGCTTCACATGGTGCATTCTAACAGAATGTGAACAAGAGAAGCCAAAAGAAACCTAACACCAACTTTAGGTCTGACGATTTTGGGGGGAGGGGGATTTGTAGAGTCTTGGTATTTGAAGGGTCAGCTCAACAGCCTGAAAACTGGCTTGCTCACTGTTTGCTCACTGTTAAACACAGTGCTGAGAGGAAATCTGTTCTAAAACCAGTCAAGTGGTTCAAACTGCCTCTGAGTATCACCACCCCCACACACACACATTTTCCAAGCAAGTCTAAGAATTCAGCAGCTGTGAAAGCAATACAGAAGGCTTCAACAGCTGAAATGAAGGGTTTAAATCCAGCACTGCTCACATCTTTCCCCAAAAGAACACATCATATTGCTCCCAGTAATTCAAGGGAACCACCCCAACTATAAAAGAGAGAAGAAGTCTGCTACCCTCCTCTTATACAGAAGTGCAGCATATAAAGCTCTTAATTATGGGCCACTCTGAATTCTACAGTAAGACCGTAGTGGCTATATACCCAGTTAAAGCAACCACCTTGTGTTCTTCCGTCACAGGCCAGTACAGACACCCAAATACATTCTGATTAACATCTTTTACAAACTACCAAACTGTGCAAAATACCTACGGTTAAGAAGGGATATAAAGGTATAAATGTCATACCTAGAGTGTATATAATAAACTAAATAAACCAAAGCATAACTTACGTGATTGCAGTCTGAAGAGATTTCATTATCTGACTGAAAAGAGAGAGAAAAAAAGTCAGTTTACTGCTGCTGTCATGCATTTAACATACATAAGAGTGTATACTTCTAGAAACTGCCATAATGTCAATCAGTTTGCACTGTAGGAAACAACTTGACATAAGCAACAGGAAATCTTAAAAGCTACATACAAGGAGTGATGACATCCAAGTACCAAAGAGATCGAAATAACAGGTACCTCAGACACAACGCTGTCTTAGTTCTACAGAACATAAATAGCACAGGAGCAGCAGCATTTATGTAGATGCTGCAAAACCATAATGAGCCCACTGTGTGTGGCCTAATTGTCCAAATTAAGACAGAAAAAAACCCCACTTACGGGAAAGCAAAGATGTGGTAGCAGAGTTTTAAAGAAAAAGTTTTAAGCATACCAGTGAAGGAAAAAGGTAGGACTTGCTTCCCTCCCCCAGACTGAAGTGCTCCTATTCCCCATTTGAGAAGGAACATCTTTTCTTCCAGTTCAAAAGCGGCTGGTTCAAAGCAGCCCTGAGATTTACTTCTTCCATCAGGAGAAACATATAACCTCTAATATTAGTATGTTGTCCAAAAATATTCCCTACATTCTCCCAGGGAGCTGCTTTGAAAGAACTCTTGCTGCAACACACTGTCCTCCTTCAAGCCTGACCAGCCATCACAATGGAATGCTCCTTGAAACCTTGGTTCATCGTGCAAATCCAGATCTCACCTCCAGAGCAAACCAGTGCAAAAGCAGCCCAAGATCACCTGGACATCTGGCCATTATACCCACAGGAAAACCAACTCTGACTCACAACACCTCTGCTTCCACCGCTGTTTAAGATGCCAGGCATGCTCCAAAAGCCATACTAAAAACCACTCAAAGCTTAGACATTGGCACTAACATGTTGGAGCTCAGATATTCAACATAAGAGAGCAAGCATTTCACCAGGGTTGGAAGCAAGCAGCCTTCATCCCAAACCAATTTTCAGGCTTTTACCACTGCATGACATGTTTCACCAACACTTGCACCATTCCTGCTTTGGCGAGCACAAGCACAAGTTTATGGGGAAAAAAGAGAGCACGGGAAATGCTTCAAAGTCCTTAATTACAGCATTATTAACTGCAACACTTTCATTTTGTGTAACAGCGAGTAGCAGGAATTACCTCTCCCCTTAGAACATAAAAAACAAAACAGTACCTGAAGGATCACAGTAATTAATTGCTATTTGGTCAGACTGACACCATCTAAAACCGTATCTCCCAAAGAAATCATAAATTTGAAAATTAGGATAGCAACTTTTTTTAAAAGCTTAGCAGATGCTGTTCATTACCCTCTGCCTGCAGAACTGCAGATCTCACAACCAAAAACTAAAATCCCTGACACCCAAATCACACTATTTTAAAGCAACCTCCAAAACCCTTTCATGACTTACAAAGTGGGTTTTTTCCTTAATTTTCTGTACCCATCCTAATAATTCAGCAGCAGAGATTTGAGACTAAGCTCACAGCAAAAGCTGAGTCAGAATGCCCTCCACTGGAGTTGCTGCCTCAGTTCTTTAGTCAATGATAGATCCTTTATAAAAATATATAGGCCAGCACTGCAATTCTCCTCTAGAGGAGAGGACTTACTAATCCTAGAACAGTTTCAGTTGAAGGGACCTTAAAGCCCGTACAGGTCCAACCCCCTGACACAGGCAGGGACACCTTCCACTATACCAGGGTGCCCAAAGACCCATCCAACCCAGCCCTGAACACTGCCATGGATGGGACAAGCAGAAGCACCTGTAAGGGGCAGATAGCACTCTCCCAACACCCTTCTGGTGGCTTTGGTTATTTCTGCATGCTCCAACCCCGTAACCTTTCTTCAGACGCACCAAAGATTAAAGCTCAATTTTTCTGGGAAGATGAGCTCAAGAAGATAACAGACTGGTTCTCACTGACTTGCGAAGCTTAAACAAGCTTTTCTTGAAATGCACAGCACTGAAATACCAGCCTTCCCCACACTCTGCTGCAAACCTCAACTCTGTGAAAACAAGCCTTATTCTGCTAAGAATAAGGGAAGTCAAAAGGGACCTTGACTAATAAGCTTTAGTACTGCATACATTCACAGTTTAGTACTTAAATATGCAAAAGCACAAGATCTAGCCACTACTCCTTTCACTGCAACAGGAGATGGTCACCTCCTAGCTAAAAGCTATGATCTTTCCTTCCCTCTTACATTGCAAGTGTGGGAGAGAGCTGGGTTCAGCGGCAATGCTGACCTGCTTCGCCCAATTTAAGTTAAGCAAAAAAATAATCTTTTTTATCTTGTGCCTGACAAACTGAAGGGCTGAGTTTGAGGAAGGAAAAGTCTCCCCAGCACAATTTACATCACTTCTGCCTTCCTAAAGAGGCAGCCTGTGGGCCTCTATCTACCCAAGAAACCTTATAAAGACCAGCAGTTTCAGAATATGCTTGTGTAGTAACAGCACGAGGAAAAAAAAAAGGTAAGTTTCAAATTACCACTAAGAGAAGTTGAGGAGCAAGAAAAGCTGCATTGTGTCATTCCCACATGGAGAGCTTGAGGAACAGGAATGCTCAGACCCCCAGGGCAGGGGGAAGGAGAAGAGCAGTCCAAATCAGCACCATGTGCTAGTCATTTTAGGAGAGGAAGCCAAGTGCAAGGAAGACATTCAACTGATCAGTGAGGCAGAAGGACTCCTCTTACATCCCCTAATCCAAGGATTAAAACCAGACTTTACAGAAAGTACATGTGCCACTGGGCACAGAGAAGCTGTTGTTGTTTAGCACCTTCAGTGGGAATCTATTGCCTCCCTTGGCAGTTCTCTAAAAAGCTCTCCAAACTCCTACTCGTACAAAGACTCACATTCCAGAGTATGAACACTGCCTCCTACCTTCCAGGAAAAGCAGAGTTTAGAACACATACCAGCTATAACGAAACCTGAGGAGAAAAAACTTTTCCTTCCATTCAGCCACATATAACAGACACCAACCATACTGCATTAGTGCTTTGAACGCTACAAAGGAATTCAAAGGTTTGCATGAAGTCCTATCACCACCAGACTAAGAGGTCACCAACACTGTTGCATTTGAAAGTGCCTTTTCTCATCCAACAGATCTCAACTCACTGAAACATGCTGTGACTGTCCCCGCTTTCTAAACCTCTTTGCTACAGCAGTGGTGCAGAACTAGACCAGAATTAGACCAAAACTACAGTGAACAAGCACCCCACCACCACTAACCAGGCTCAAGGAGGCAGAAAAAAGACAATCATCACTCTGGTTTTCTCAGCAGTACTTCTCTAGTTATAGCTAGGAAAAAAAAAATCCTGGACTGGTTTGGGTTGGAAGGGACCTCAAAGCTCATCCAGTTCCAACCCCCTGCCATGAGCAGGGACACCTTCCACTAGAGCAGGTTGCTCCAAGCCCCGTCCAACCTGGCCTTGAACACTGCCAGGGATGGGGCAGTCACAGCTTCTTTGGGCAACCTGTGCCAGGGCCTCACCACCCTCATCCACAATAGTGGATTAAGATTTTTACCTTGCTTTTCAAAATGCAGTGGTATGAATTATTTTTGGGAGTTGGATGAAATAAGACCAAATCTGTCTCATATACACAACTGAAAGGGCTCTGTCTCAAACTATGGAGGTGACAGTAACTGTACCACAGGCATGGTGCTCTTCACCAGATGGTGATGCACAACACAGGTTCATGATACAGCTACAAGTAGACCTGATCAAACAAAAACCACTGAGAAACAACATGGAGCAAACCAGCAAATTAAAGACACAGTCAGCATGTGGATGGGAAGACCTCAGTAGATGTCCCTTTCCTAAATTCAGGAGCTGATTGCAAAAAAGATCAAACAAGTCAAATAAGAAAGATTGTTAATAAAAGCAGCTTCCTTTGAAAGAGAGGGTAGGCAGAAATCCAGTCAGGCTGCAGGTGTTGCCCGGTTACCGCAGTGTCACATGTATGATACACTACAGATCATGGTGCACATGGATATGCAGTACAGGTAGCCCTCAGTTCCCAGCCACAATGTTGAAGTTTTCGACTCTGACCTAAATAAACACATTTATCACTAATATCTGCAGTGAGGTGGCAGAGCAGGCCAGCTGACGTTGAGGTTCTGAGGAGGAGGCTATCATGCTGATATAGGGAAAATTCACTCCTTAGCTGTGTCCTTCCCACAGGTAAGAGCAATCCCTTCTCACCAAACACGGGACAGGGAACTCAAAGTGATACATTCAAACTGTGTGTATCAAGCTAGCTTATGACTTATGACACCAGAAAACAGCACAGGCTAGATGCAAAGCAATTATCAAGCTGAGATCTGGGGGAGCCATTCTTCTGCAAATCTAAGCTCTTCCCCAAGCAACCACTACATTCTATCTGCATAATGATCTGGGGAAACAAGAGCAGATACAGTAGTCTATGCAAGAATCAACACAGCTTCTGTAGGAGAAAAACCACACATCACCACCACCCATGCTTCAAACCCTGTGAAACATCCTGGAGCTCTGTGCCAGCAGGCATATGGCTACAGTAAAGCATTTTCACACATCCTGCAATCCTGGAAGAGTTGTGTGTGATAAAAGAAGTTAAAAACAGTGATAATTTAAGTTCAAAACAGATGAGGAGTTCAGAATTTGATTACACATTTAGAGAGCAACAGAAGTTAAACTTATTAAGCTGAGCTTGAAATGTTCTCTAATGCCAGTGAAGTGTTAGTACCAAAACCAAACTCAGTGTTGTCATGTCAGTAAAAGACCCCTATACTTCATCACTCATGCTTTGAAAAAAGCAAGTTTGAAGCACATGCACTAAAGTTAAAGCTCAAAACTTTCATCTAATTTGCTTATTTCACATAATTAATTTCCCCCCCACTTACAAACAAAGCACTTAAGTCTGCACCACTGCAAATCCTTTGATCAAATAACTCCTTCCACATCAGTTAGGCACTCCTAGATTATGCAAATGTAAGTTATACACAAGTTACACACAAACACTTAACAACTGCCTCCAAAACATACACAGAACGTTGTGCATGAAGGATGAGCAGCAATTTCTTTAGCCACATTGTACACACAGAGCACAAGTAGCAAATCACCCCAAATCATCAAATTCTGCAGCTGTTTTTCACCGAATTCTAGATTCCAAAAACTTTGCCACCTATGCTGACACTGTATATACTCCATGAGTATGAGACCATTAAGACAAACACGTTCACTGAGAACATATACCACAAAGCAAGATCAAAAGCAACCGCAGCACATGGCGCATTGTCCTTCTGGCCCAGCAGCCAGGGAGAAAGGAGCCAAAGATGAAGTGGCCTTGTCCACTCATTTGCTGAGGATCGAGTGCTCAGCGTCTGCTTCGAACACCAAGTGCAAGGCCAGGTTGGACGGGGCTTGGAACAACCTGCTCTAGTGGAAGGTGTCTCTGCCCATGGCCGGGGGTTAGAACTGGATGAGCTTTGAGGTCCCTTCCAACCCAAACCATTCTATAATTATGAAAGCTCAGCAAGTCTTACCCTTTCCTGTGTAGCTTTGATAAGAAGTGAATGAAATTTTAGTAATCGTCATATTTTGCTTGGTTCACATTTAGTTGACACTTAGCAAAGTCCCCTGCATGCTTCTGCTCCAACACAGAAATCCCTCCCTGCACAAACACCACAGGCAATAAAACAACAGGAAACACTCAAATTTCCTTCTGATGCATCAAAAGTGACCACAGATGATGGTGCAATTAAGGCAAAGACACCCATTTCCATTCACCTAATAAGCCAAGCATCTTTGCTGGTTATTCCCCATATTCTCACAGCTGGCTGCTCCTGGGCAAAGCTACAAAGCTGGGCAGATGCTCCGTGCCCAACTCCCTTCTCAAACAAGCTGTTCTGTTCCCTGATGCTTTTGTCTCCCTGCATCCAGGACTCTCAAGCCCTTAAGCATTCTTAGTAGGGAGCTTTTTCATTTCAATTCTGACCCACAGCGTCAGACCATGTCCTAACAGCATGATCAAAGCAAATTTGCTCCAGATGTTTCTGTTTGTTCTTCCCTTATTCCCCTCTCTTCCTGCTCTTGAAGGCTTTCCAGTTTGTCACGATGAGTCAGGGAGCAAGACAGACCCTGGAATTACATGTTTGCTACAGAAGTTTGGCAGCACTGCCATCGTATCTAATCTTTCCCATAACACTCCTCCACAACAGAGCTCTGCTACTAAGCATAGCACCGACACCATGCAGCAGATCCAGCCAGGAGGTTTCAGGAATTGCTCCTGGAAAGCTCACTCACAACACTGGCAAAAAATTTAAAGAGGCAAAAAGGCATGCAAGAATGCTGATAGTGTCACAGGAGAGCATGAAAAGAAGAAGAGTTGCTAGAAACAGCTGAGTGAAACCACAGCAGACTGCTTAACTGACCTATTATACCACTAACTAAAGTGGAAGGGAATCCATGGTACTCCTCACCCCTGCCACTGTCTCCAGCTGATGGCAACACCCCAAAGTCTACAGATCCACAGAAAAGCTGTTCAGTGTTTTCTGCCAGGCTAGTACAGATGGGCTTTTGGAGGAGTACCCCCAGCACCAATCAGATTACTGGGGAGCACAGTGGCATCTCTACCTCGAGCATCAGCCAGCCCATACATCTATTCATGTTACACAGACAACCCAACACTCAAGCTACTGTCCTGGAAGACTCCCTCTCTTAACCCCAACCAGAAGCATCCCAGAATAACTGAGCAGTATTGCACTACAGAGGCAAAAATCAACAGTGTGGTTTTCAGCAGTACTGCACAGCATCTGATGGGGGATGCAGAGAAACGAGTGAAGTCATTCCAGTGCAATAGCTAATTACAAACCTTTTATCGAGTATGTTCATCATCTCTTAGTCAAAGTTCTTCACTTATTTTCTATACAGTTACTTCACGTCTTTTGACAGTACACACTCTGTAGTCACCCAGGTTGAACTTAACTTTTCAGAAAGCTTCCAAAAAGCCACGAGGGATTCACAAAGCAAGATTCAGTTTCACACAAACTTGGTTGTATGTGGCAGGGTAGAGCCCCTTCTCCAAAGAGGAGCATGTTGTAGTTAACAAAGCACCTAACCATGCTTTGCTCCTTGAAGAACAGTGTTTTGGATGCACAGAGCCTGGAAACAGAGAAATCCTTTCAAAATTAGCTTTGTACAGAAGCTAAGAAGAAAGCTGGTACCTAAAGCTCTGCATTCCGAGACACATGAGGCACACAGTTCAGAGCAAACACTGCTTACTCATCTCCCTGCTCCCACAGCTTAATGAAGCGTTATGCTCCAAAGCAAAGCAATCAAGCTCCAACATTCTCTCCTTGCAGGCAGCTCCATTACACTGCCATTGCTCATGTTCTGGAGAATATCTCTAATCATTTCCAGACTTCCCTGCCAAGGCCTCAACCAGCCAATATTCACATTTGTCTTTGTTATTCAACATGTGGGCTCACAACTCCAATTTTCCACACTGAAAACCATGCAGTGCTCTCAAAGACCCTTCCCCAGGATCTTCCAGTGAGGCACACGTGTCACATTCAGGGCACAAGCAGCATTGTTCAGAGGCACAGACAGAACAGCTTTAATCCTCATGACTTACATTCACACATTCTGCCTCTGAACCAAAATAAGATGAGCATCTAAACAGGTGGGAAGCAGACTCCGCTATTTTTAAGTCCTGCCAGCTATTCTATTTAGAGGCAATAAAAATCAAATACCTCAAAGAAGCCACTTCAGCCTTAACCACAAACCACAGGAAGAACAATTTTTTTTTTTCTGAACTCTTCCTTCCTTCCTTTTGGACAGTGCGGAGTGGCCTGCTCTTCCCTACCACCTGACCCAGTATTTTAGGGACAGAAGTAACTCCAAGTTCATTTTGTCTTTGTCAGAGCTGCTAGTATTTCACATCAGATTAATGGAAGGCACCATTATATTTAACATCAATACTTCCAAGAAGTACTGGATGTTACACGTGGATAAAAGGCCCACAACTATTCTTGCACAACACCCAGCACTAGCCCTTTGTTTCGATAAGAAAATTATTTTAGCTTTCCATATGGCTTATGTCTTCCTGAATTCCTATGTGACAGTCAGCATCTCTTTTGTTACCCTGCAATGCCAAAGGAGGGGCAGGATGTGCCAAAAGACCCTGCATACCAGCTTTTACCCTGCAAGAGGCTTCCTAAAAGAAGAGTCTCCTGGGCCTTGGCTGTCAGTCCAAGTGCCTTCACAAGAGATGCACTGTGATTGGGGAGTCTCCCTCAAAAGCAAAAGGCAGTGTTCAGCCACAGCTGGATTTGAAGTAAAACACTGGAATTTTCTTTGGCAGATCCACAGGGCCCCAACACTTCACTCGTTTCTTCCCTGCAGTAAAAGGCAGGTGAAGAACAACAGCCCTGAGCCAGGCAACTCCCTGCTGTTAAAATAAACCATTTCAGTTCTTCTCATGCTTCAGTGTTAACCACATACATCCCATGTATGTGGCAATTTTATCACAGGACTATTTGAATCTATGACAACTGCTGAACAACTGTGCCCAGCCACCACCATATCCTCAGCTCCTGTCTTTCAACACTACACCGCTCACAAGCCCACTGAAAAGCTGTAGGTACCATGCAGCTGCCAGGAAAGTCTGATGTGATCCAAGTCTCGGACATGTTCCAACCTAAGTTCATTATGTCAAACGTAACACAGGAGTTAAAAACACGTGCTTTTCATTTGGCACTATGGCCAGAAGTCTGGACATTAAGATCACAGAATCCCAGTAGACAGGTCTGGATTGAAAGGGACCTTAAAGCTCATCCACTTCCAACCCCCTGCCACAGGCAGGGATACCTTTCACTAGAGCAGGTTGCTCCAAGCTTCATCCAAGCTGGCCTTGAACACTGCCAGGGATGGGGCAGCCACAGCTTCTCTGGGCAACCTGTGCCAGGGCCTCAGCACCCTCACAGGGAAGAACTTCTGCCTAAGAGCTCATCTCAATCCCCTCTCTGTCAGTTTAATGCCATTCCCCCTTGTCCTGTCCCTATCTGCTCTTATAAAAAGCAAGACCCTAAGAGATCAGCCTATCAGAAAAACACCCTGGACTTGTGTTATTGTTGTGGTTTAAAACCAGCCACACAGCTTGCTCACTCACTCCCCTCCCTCCTCCCCCAACTCCTGGAGAGTTGGGGAGGAGAATCAAAAGAATGTAGCTCCCACAGGTCAAGATAAGAACAGTTTAATAACTAAGGTATAACACAAATCACTACTGCTACTACCAATAATAATAATGATAAAGGAAATAACAAGTGAAGAAAATACAACACCTCATCACCCGCCGACCGATAACTCACCCCACCCAACTGAGCACTCCAACCCCCAGAGCACTAGCTGTTCCAGGTCACTCTCAGTTACATCCTGGGTATGACATGCTATGGTACGGAATACCTCTTTTACTAGTTTGGGTCAGGCGTCCTGTCTCTCCTTCCTCACTGAACCCCTCCTCCCTGGCAGAGCATGAGGCTCACAAAGTCCTTGACCAGATCAAACATTTGAGCAGTAACTAAAAACATAGGTGCTACCAGCACCGTTCCCAGCCCAAAAGTCAAAACACAGCACTGCACCAGCTACCAAGAAGGAGAAAAAATGTCTGCTACTGCTGAACCCAGGTCAGTTACTCATTGTCCTATATTCCTAAAGTAGTTTCTCTGTTCCAAATATTCTGCTTATTCAAAATAGTGTATCTCGTTACACAGAAGAGGCAGAGAGAGGCTATTATAAATTCCCTTCAGTAACAGCCCTGCCGCTGTTCACAGTGGGAATACATGCAAATAAGCACAAAGTGTTAACGTATATTAAGGTCTCCAGGAGAGCCTAAAATGGCAGTTTGCAAGCAGCATCACTGTGACAAAGAACTGGGACACTGCCTTGGCAATCCAGGGGACTTCTCCAGCCCTCTACGAGACTTCCCGATGAGACCCGGTTTTTTTGATTCTCATTATCACCCACTGAACACAGCAGGAAAAGTCCATTTTTAGGGAACCCTAGAAACAGCACGATGCACTGCTTCCATCTGGAGTCCCTTCCATATATGAAGGGCTGCCAATAAGGGAGAAGCACACCCAACAAAAACCCTGGCTCCCCATGTGACGCTGCACTTCAGAAGGCAGTCTTGAGATGTGTTCCCCAACTAACAGTCAACAATAGTCTACCACCTATTTTATGTCCTTTATAAGAAACAATCAAAAGGCACTCAGCAGGAAGTTTCAAAACCTCCTTTGAAGTGGCAGGGTAGGGCATCCTTCCTGTTACACTCACAAATAAAAAGCTCTAATTAAGTTGGATGGGGCTTGGAGCAACCTGATCTAGCGCAAGGTGTCCCTGGTCATGGCAGGGGGTTGGAAGCTTTAAGATCCCTTCCAACCCAAACCATTCTATGACTCTATGATTGTACACTCTTAAATGCAGTTGGTGGTCCTAACCCTAACCCCAAAACCTGAAGTGATATTTCTCTGAACCACATCTGTGCCTTTTCCACACATACAGACAAAACTGGTTCTCAATTACAAGTGCATTCACTTCAGTACCTTGAAGCCGAGGCATTGAATAGGAACTAAAATAGATTTTTTTTCTGATTATTAAAAAGAAAAAAGTCGATTATTCTCAATGGTCATAATGACCAAAAATTTGGACTGATGTATTAACAATTTTTCCATACAAAACAAATGTTCTGGTCCAGTATTTGAGTACTTCAGTTCTACTCTAACAACTCATATTCTGCATTTTAATTAAGTTTCCATTTTTATCCAAAAGCAGCTTGATGCATAGAAAAGTAATTCAGTAGATAATGTCTTGCCATTTTTAAATATTATTAAAAGTAGAAATGCTAAAATACAACCATTTAAATAATTACACATCATATCAATTTAGTCAAAAAACATACCAAGCTGAGCAACAGAAGCTAAAATTAGCTGCAAGATAGTATCACCAAACTAGAACGCTCTAGAAATATTACTAGTGTTCAAGCAACACTGAAATTATTCAAATCTAAGCTTCTTCCTTATTTAAATAAATCTTCCTGGGAGCTGCACAAATTGCTACAGTAAATTGATTGCCCTAGCATCTGGTTCTCTGGTTGTATGAGCCACAACAAGGAAAATGAAAAGACCAGAAAGACACGATGAAACCAGCTGATTCGCATCAACATTATGCATTCTGCATTCAGAACAATTATACAGCACAACATTAAACCAAGTTACAAATGTTTTGTCAAGAGAAGCCACCCAAGCACAGGGCCTCCTGCTGGAGCTGCAAGATGCAGCACTCAGTCACAGACCTTGGCACCAAGTCGGAAATGCTATTATTCTTCTTGGATACTCACGTCTTGCAGCATGGCTAACACACTTCATATCACTTTACTACCTCATCTCTGCTATACTTCAGTGACACAAAGAATCACTAGGGTTTGAAGGGACCTCTGGAGATCATCTCTACTCCAACCCCCTTGCCAAGGCAGGACCACCTACAGCAGATCACAGAGGGAGGTATCCAGGAGGGTTTGGAATGTCTCCAGAGACATAGACTTTACAACATCCTGAGCAGCCTGTTCCAGTGCTCTGTCACCTTCAACATGAAGTTCTTCCTCATACTGAGGCGAAACTTACTGTGTTTTAGTTTACGGCCACTGCTCCTCACCCTGTGCTAGGCACTGCTAGCAACAGTCTGGCAAAGTCCTGCTGGTACCCATCTTTGAGATATTTACATGTGTGAATGAGATCACCTCTCCACCTGCTCTCCTCTAGCCTAACCAGGCCCAGCTCCCAAGGGGTCTCACATGAGACACGCAGACCCCTCATTATTCTTGTGGCCCTCCACTGGACCCTTTGCAGTAGCTCCCCATCTTTCTTATACTGAGGAACCCAGCCTGACCAAAAGCTAACACACTGTATTCAAAAGAAGCCTTACTGAAAACAGCATGACATACTTGATTAAATAAATGCTTAGAGTATATACCTAAAGAATTGTGCTAGTTTAAATGGCAGCATGTTTTTAAGCTTAACAAAGAAGGTAAAATAAATAAGTGAATCCCCCTAAAGTAGCATCAGGGAGCATTTTCCAAGACTTACTCTTTGTTATGAGCTAACCCCATGGTCTTCAGCAAGAAAAACCATTTGCGCTTTTCTCCAGGACCAAGTTTTTGTGCACAGTGAATGAAAGCAATTGTTGTCTGCTCATTTCTCACAGGGGAGCTGCATTTCATATGAAAAGAGTGATCCAGAAACATTTACTAGACACATCTGCACCAATAAGGAAATGAGTCATGTACCCGCTGGCAGGCCTGATTCACAGCACACGGCACACCCAGGCTATTCAGGAATATGAGTACAGAGTACAGGGGAAAGGCAGATGGAAGCCACAAGTCATTTGAATAGACTAGATATAAAACACAAATCAGTTTAAATGCCTTTTGGTTATTCTGTAAACTCCTTTGCTTGGGAATAATTGCTTCAAAAGCACAGGACCAGTGTGGCATTGTGAAGAGCTGCAGAACTTTTCACCTGGATGAATCGTTTCCTTTACAGAACTGAAAGAAAAGCAAACCCTGGATAAAATTGCTTGGATTTTGTTCAACATAAAAATCAACATGCATAAATCTTCACAGTCACCACTAGGCAGGGTTTCCATGGGATTAGAAACAAACTACCAAATAAAATTCTGCTTTCTTCAGAACATGCAAACAAAAGCCCCGTGACAGAATCAAACCAAGTACCTTTCTTCAGTTCACCACACTGATTCAAGGATTAAACCAAAGAAAGCTGCACATATATCACCTTACTTAAGCTCTGCACTTCCTCATGAGGTTAGAGACGGACTTAAATTAACCTGGTTCCATAGGAGAAGCCTGGGGCACTGAGCTGCAGCACACACTTCACAGCTACTGGGGTCTTTGCCTCCAAAGCTTAGCTTTTAATGCATTCTGTATTTTTGAGAGCTCCCTTCCAAAATGCTCTAAGGTTTTTCAGCTTGAACTGGTTAGCACAATAGCTATAGAGCTGGTTAAGCCAAGCATTTTGCTCGAGAATTCTGACTGTAATGGTGATTTGGAGGATTTAAAATGATACCATGGTAAGCAGCCAGATCAGTAACCGTTTCCCCCAAGCCAAACACAGAAATTATAGCTGACTAGTTCTGCACAGATGAGCAACTTTAAAAGAGACATGTTTGATGCTAGATTTTAAAAGTGACCTTGAAGAGCTTTCTGGAAAGCATCCTTAGTAAAGGTGTCTTCCTGGTATGCAGGAGAGCCACACACCTGCCCAATTACTGTCTCCATAACTCCTACTTAAAAAGCTATGAATAAAGACAAATTAAAAAAAGGCACACCTACAGCTTCCCTGCTAATAACAGTAGAGAGAAAATACAAGGGGGAAAAGGGAAGGAGATGGGAGAAAAGCAGAAAGCTAGTCACTGCCATGCTATGCTGCTGCTGCAGACAACTCCATCCCAACACTCTGCACACTGCTCACACAGCACCATCACCAGACAATTATCACCTGTCAAAATACAGCAATTTAATCAACAATTCATCTGCTCCAAAAACAGCTCATTATCCTTCCTCCTGAGCTTTCCAATAAATATCAAAATTGGTTACAATGCTCAGGAATAGAGGTAAAAGCAACCTCCACCAGGGCAGGCTGGAAGGGCTCTGGACAAGTGTACAGGCAGCACTACACCTTGAATTTTCAATTATACCTAAGAGAGAACCTCAGAGGTTAAGTATTTAGTAGGCAAACGATCAGCATTTGACAGAAAATACTTTATTCCAGCCTCTGGTCAGTGGTGGTGGTCTCAATAGTTACACACTGTTAAACCTACTTGAAGCTACACACTAAAAACTAGGTTTTCTTATGATCTGAAGCTTGATTATGGTGAAGGAATAAATGTGAAGTTACAAATCTCTGGTCTCTACAGACACCTGAACACCCAACAGGCAACCCCTAGTTTTCAGGATGACTAAGCCCAGAGAGTCCTCACTGCAGAACCTGGTAATAGGGGGAGATTATTCTGTTCTGACCCATAAACTGAATAAACATGCTTTCCCCAGCTGTAACACTTGAGAAGAGGGCTAAGAGCCTGATCTGTTTTCATCCAAGTGGCACAGGTGCTTTGCAGGGCCACAATAAGGCAGTGGCATCTCCTGGTGATGCTCAGGGAACACCTGACAGTTGTACCCTCAGGTAAGCAGTATTTCCACCCACTGTTTAAATTTCTTGAATGCAGATTTCTATCTGAATGATAAGAAAAAGAAATGTTGTTGCAGAAGTCACACTCCCCCAACAAGGTAAGAGCTGAATGCTGCAAGTGCAGGTCAACACTGCAACCAAACCCACCTATTCTGGTCTCTGGTGATGTTTTTAACTAGCCATGAAGAGTTCTTGCTTGGGGCTGCTAGGTGAAAAAAACTGCCAATCTCCATACAAAAGGAAAGTAAAACTTTACCCACCGGGTTACCAGGTCATTTATTTCTGCTTTTAAGATTATCACACAATACAGAGTAGAGAAAAGGCTGGAGATAGGATTGTCCTGAGACAATTTTGAAGGAAAGACAAACCCCAGAGGTATGAGATGCGTTAAACAGATCTCCATAAGCATGTCAGATATTTCTAAGTAACACTGAGAGGTAGCAGGATCCCTAGTAGGCATGCATGAAGAAAAAAATACCTTGGCACAGCAGTAACTGATACTGCATCTTACGAGACACCAACTATACCAGGAGTTTTCCAAACCCCAGTAAACAGAAAATTACAGTACCCAGGTTGCTATAAACTGCATTTGATCTCAGATGGTGCAATAAGGGAGAGACACAGCTTAAAACAGCAAGATCAAGATCAAGGACTCATAGAATAGCTAGGGTTGAAAGGGACCTTTAAAAGTAATTTAAAGATTCTTTTTTCTTTCCTTTGAGTGCACTTTTATCGGCCACATTCTAAAATGTGGTGCTCATAGTGAGTGCTGCGCTTGGCACCAAGCCAACAGACAAGAGGTTCACTGCTCTTTGCCCAGACAATCTAAAGGGCATAGCAATGTATTACTTCCATCCTCATCACCCTAAAAAAAAAAAAAAGAACAGAAAAGCCTTAGAGCAAATTAACAACTGCCATCTTCAGACAATTTTCATATAATCACAGGCCACGCATTCCAAAAGTAACATTTTCAGGCTTCCTGAAGCCTGCAAAATTCAATTTAGCAAATTCAGATTCACATTTCTAACTACAACATAGCATCTACCAGATTACCCGAAGCAACCAGATTAACAAGGGGCTTTGATAATCTAGCAAATTACCAAGCTAGCCTTAACAGTGAGGTCAAGAAGAGAAGATACGGTGGAATAACTTTGATTTTCATCTACTTCTGCACAAGAAACTTAGAATCATAGAACCGTTTAGGTTAGAAAAGACCTTTATGATCATCAACTTCTCCTACTGTAGTTCATCCTTTTTCCAAGACAAACCCTAAAGCAATTAACTGCAAAATAAACCACTCATGAAGTTTATATGTAACTAAGATGGTGCAACTGCCCTGCAAAAAGTCCCAATCAAGCCAAGCCTATCCTCTTCCCAGCTCTCACACTGCTGAAGCACAAAATTTTACTGCAACTTCCATCTGGTGGGGAGACACAGAAGGTCGACTACCACAAGGAACAGAGGGGAGATAAAATTAAACATCCATCTAAAGCAACAAAGAGCTTTGTGTTGCATCTGTATTATAAAGCTGACGGGTTTTGGTATCTTTTAGGTGTACTTCAGCAAATTCTACCAGAACTCATGAAGTAGATCACTAGTTGCTGAATTATAACATGCATCATTTGGCAGGGGGGAGAGAAAACCCCCAAAACCCCAATCCACTCTCCCTGCTTCTCCTTAAGAACTTCTCTAAGGTGCTTGCTCCTCGTTTCCTGTTTTTCACTGAGCTGAAGCCACTCACAAGAATCCATGCCCAGTGCTGTTGGGTAGCTGGATGACACACGATAACCGTTAGATTAACTTAGGTCAACCTGAGCTATCATGGACCTGCTCTCCCAAACCAATCCCTAGGCCCAGCTCAACCTGAAAGCAGGCCAGAAGCTAGTACAAAATTTCTATATTCTCTTCTCTAGAAGGGCAGATTTAAGTTAGACACTAGGGAGAAGTTCCTCCCTGTGAGGGTGCTGAAGCCGTGGCACAGGTTGCCCAGAGAAGCTGTGGCTGCCCCATCCCTGGCAGTGTTCAAGGCCAGCTTGGACGAGGCTTGGAGCAACCTGCTCTAGTGGAAGGTGTCCCTGCCCCTCGTGCAAGCTTTAGGGTTCCTTTCAATTCAAACCACTCTGTGATTGTCTACAAGACCAGTGAAATTCTCAATCTGAAGTCCTGAGAGCAGCTCCTACCACAGGAAGCCAAAAGGTCACAACCCTCTGAGGAAGTTAGGCTTGCAGACTGGGAGAACAGCTTGGCTGACTCTCATAAGAGTAGCTCTTTCATAAATAAAAAAACCTTCCAGTGTGCCAGAGTGCCTGCCAATTCTTCAGGCAGACTGGATGGGAAATAGGAATGAATTAGAGATTAGTATCTCAGGCCTTTGGCTGAATTGCTCACTGTGCTGCACACACCTTTCTGTGCTAAATGCACTGTGTCTCTTAAAAAAAAAAAAAAGCATGGTCAAAAAAGCCAATTTATTCCTTATCAGTCATATCTGTGATTATACTTTAGAGCCCAACACTTGCAAACCTAGCATTTTGCAGGCAACCACTAAGTTGTCAGAGATATGCAGCAATCGCATGGGAGCAAGGCTGTTTTGCTCTGACAGAGCTCCCAGACTTGCTGCCACAAGCTCTAGCACCGTAGTTTCCCACAGATGCACACATCTGCAAATAGCTTAAGGTGTATTAAGCCCAACTGAACTTGCAAAACTGCTTCTCAAGAGTACAAGCAAGGCTACCCCATTTCAGTGACAAAGGGTCTAAGTCCTAGAGTAACCAACTCTTTACTGCACAAGACTGTCTTCAGAAAACTGAGCTGTGCCACCCCTTCTTGCAATGCAAAACTAGGAAGAAAACATTAAAGCATATAATCTTCCCTTGTGCTCTACAGTGAAATGTCCTTCAAGAAACACAGCCTTTGCCTTCCTAAAGGGCAGCCAAACAAGGATAACCTGCTGAACGTGGCACCTGCAGCAGTAGGCGGATGAGAGCTCAGCAGCTACATAAATAAAAACTGCTGCTGCAAGCTGAGACTAATTGTGTCTTGTTTTTAGGGAAGGAGGAGGTGGGTGCAACACGATTTGTCTGGTCTAAGGGGACAAACACCAACTCTATTTTCAGCTCAGCAAGTTAGAACAAGTGCTCTCAGTTCAACTTCAGAACTGGAGGAAGAGCTTCAGCATGGAAGTAGCTGAGAGCTGGAACAGCAAAATTCCCTACACATTGCTTCAAAACCAGAGCAGACTACCATGCAAACTTGGCACCAAATTTGCTGACTTTCTGCAGTAAGACACCCTCTAAAACACACAGGTAGTTTCCCAAACATTCCTGGAACACTGCCTCCTCCAATGACTCTGCTGTGCAGCAGGAGACCTTGTCAGAATAAGTGAAATCTTAACGGCACAGGTGGGGATCACCACAAGAAGCTAGTTCTTGCTGCCCTTCAAGATAAGCAAACCAGGGTTAATCCATCAATTATTCAAACTGAAGACTTGATCCTTCTCCCTCATCTTCTATTTAAAGTTTTTGTGGAAGTAGGATTAGCAGAGTGAGGCTTTACATTGTGAAGACAAGAGAGCCAGGAAAGGCATGCAGGACAGGCTTTACACAGCAGCGCTGTAACGTGAGGTGCTGATAGGCAGTTTGCTAAAGTGATTTAATTCTTTAAGACAGATTTACAGTATCCTCTGGAAAAAAAGCCTTTGCAAGAACATCCTTGAATTCAAAAGTAATTCATGCTGGGCTGTTGTTGTTTTTTTTTTTTTTACAGATGATTTGCACAGGCAAGGACATTAAGATCATACAGTTCTAACCCCTTGTCATGGGAAGGGACACCTTCCACTAGAATACTTCACCCAAGGCTCTGTCCAACCTGGCCTTGAACACTGCAAGGGCTGGAGCATTTATCACTTCTTTGGGCATCCTGTTCCAGTGCCTCACCACCCTCACAGTAAAAAAATTCTTCCTTACATCTAACTTGAACTCCCCTTATTTAAGTTCAAATCCGTCACCCCTTGTTCTATCACTACAGTCCCTGATGAACAGTCCTTCTCCAGCATCTCTGTAGGCCCCCTTCAGATCCTGGAAGGCTGCTATGAAGTCTCCATGCAGCTTCTCTTCTCCAGGCTAATTTTCTCAGCCTGTCTTCACATGAGAGGTGCTCCAGCTCTTGATCATCCTTGTGGTCTCCTTTGGACTTGCTCCAACAGCTTCATGTGCTTCTTATGTTGAGGACACCAGAACTGCACAAAGTGCTCCAAGTGGGGTCTTACGAGTGCAGAGGGGCAGAACCCCAGACTGGTTTGGGTTGGAAGGGACCTTAAAGCTCATCCAGTCCCAGCCCCCAGTACAGGCAGGGACACCTTCCACTAGACCAGGTTGCTCCAAGCCCCATCCAACCTGGCCTTGAACACTGACAGGGATGGGGCAGCCACAGCTTCTCTGGGCAACCTGTGCCAGGGCCTCAGCACCCTCATAGTGAGATCTTAAGATGCATTTTGAAGGGCTTTTGAGCACTCATTTGCTTAATTTACTTAATTTCAAATTTGCTCAGTTTGCACAAAAGATCTTTTTCAGTTGCCAGCACTAGAAAAAAGCCACAAGCCAAAAATCAAGTGAGCTTTTACTGTACCTTATACAGCTTGTGCCAAAACGTGTAGATGTTACAGTCATTGGTCATAGGGAATGTTAGCACAAAAACTCTTAAGAGGGAAGATGTTTTGTGACATCAAAATAAGCAGATGCCTCAAGGACAAAGGTACAACCCTCACTTTTTGACCAGACCTTTACTAAATTAATAATCTCTACTTGTTAGATCAAAGCTGCTATCTAAACAGAAAATGTACTGCAGCATTTAATGAAAACCTAAATTTAAGGTGTTGACAAGCATTAATAAATATGTTAATTTCTTCATTTAGCTGGCATTTGTCACCCTGGTATAAAGGAATGAGATACTTTATAGAACACTGATTCCTCTAGGGTAATATCTGAAGTAGCTCATTTTGCCCACTTCCACAACAGCCAGTTTGGGTGAACCAGGCTGTAAATGCACTCCAGCAGCTCCCTATGAGTGGCAACAAGCATCAACATAACAAAATTAAACACTATTCTCTTTCAAGTGAGATAAATGAGACATTTAAGAGCAGTAGCTCTCTTCCTCAAGAGGGAACTACTCTGCGGGCAGAAGCAAACACAAGGTAGACAGTGCTAGAGCTTTAACAGATGCCAGGGATTTCCCAGCCTAACACATACTACCACTTTGCATTTGCAATCCCCATCTCCAGTAGTTAATTAGAAACAGGTCACTAGAAAAATCACACCAGATAACGTTTCTGTACTGACTAGAAAGGATAATGAAGCACTTCTAAAGTCTCTATTCCTTTTGAGCACATTTCCACCTGTCTGTGAGCCACCCAAAAGTTCACTGTAAATCAAGGTGCTCCTTTTGTTGGCTGAGAGCATGCATTTCAATTCACACTTATCTCTGATCACTAACACTGGTTTAATATCAGACATCTTTTGAGACTTGCAAAACACATTCACAAGTCTGAGCATCACAACAGCAAATTAACCTCAGCAGAAAGCCTCCTCTGACCACAGCAGAAAATCAAACAGAATTAAGTCTGAAAGAAAAGCATAGGTAAACTACATCACAGAGGAAGCCTAGCAACGGGTTACAGCTGTGCAACACTCAGGTCTGCATGTTCACCCAGTTCTGTGCCACTGTCACTGGTAATGGCAGGATTAACAAGACAAGAGGCAGCAAGGAAAGATGGTGTCACAGATATTTTAACTACCTGGAAATACACTCTGTACCATCCTTTCTCCTTGACCTTTCTTTTATACACTAATACCTACAGTATTAAGCTTAAATCAAAGGCCATTTCAGCTTTGTTCTAGGGGTCTTGTGTTGCCAAATCTAATAAAACTGAATTACTACTGCTCTTTCTCATACATGAGACTCACAGGCACCTCAACCTGTGAAAATCCATTTCACCTTCTTCAGAACCTCCAAGATCGATGACTGGAAGTTATCAGACAATAACCACATGGTTTCAAAACAGAGAGCAATACAATTTTGAGTTGTGGTTGCAAAGTCATTGTCAATGGAGCTGATATAACACTTTCAAATGTTGAGCTCTATGTACATCTGTCATACTTCTAAAAGGTACTTGTTAAAAAAAGACTTATTTAAGAATTCTTACCCAGCTCCTTGACCACTTGCATGTGGGACTCACTAGATCTTGCCAGCTACTCTGGAGACCAAACACAATGACACATGGCAGTTCAACCTAGGCTTAAGGATCTACCCTGTACCACTCTTTCCACATCCCCTACCAATCTCCAGCTCTCCATCCACACTGGCACCCTAAATGCCACTGCAAATGCAAGTATTTGAGGAGCTATGCTGTTCGAGGTAATCGGAATCACAGAATGGTTTAAGATAGAAGGGGCCTTAAAGATCATCCAGTTCCAGCCCCCTCCCACGTGCAGGGACACCTTCTACCAGACCAGGTTGCTCCAAGCCCCATCCAACCTGGCCTTGAACATTGCCAGGGATGGGGCAGCCACAGCTTCTCTGGGCAACCTGTGCCAGGGCCTCAGCACCCTCACAGGGGAGAACTTCTGCCTAAGATCTCATCTCAGTCTCCCCTCTGTCAGTTTAATGCCATTCTCCCTTGTCCTGTCCCTACAGGCCTTTGTCAAAAGCCCCTCTCCAGGTTTCTTGTAGACCCCTAAAGCATTGGAGATGCTCTAGGGTCTCCCCAGAGCATTCTCTTCTCCAGGCTGAACAAGCCTGGCTCCAGAGCAGAGCTGCTCCAGCCCTCGCAGCATTGCCATGGCCTCCTCTGGATTCGCTCCAACAGCTCCATGTCCCTCTTGTGCTGCTGCCCCAGAGCTGGACACAGGACTGCAGGGGGGATTTTCCCCAGAGAGGAGCAGAGGGGGAGAATCTCCTCCCTTGACCTCCTGCTCATATTCTGGGGATGCACCCCAGCACAGAGGGGGTTCTGGGCTGCAAGCACACACTGCTGACTCCTGTTGAGCATCCCATCAATCAGTGCCCCCAGTTCCTTCTCCTCAGGGATGCCCCCCATCCATTCTCTGGTTGATCAAAGGTTTGGGTCTACCCCACAACCTCTGGCTCTGTCAGGAATTCAGTTCACACCTTGATCATGCAAGCAACTCAACTGGCATAACTAAGCACACAGCAACAAACCATGGCACAGGAAGCTTCTCACACACCAGCACCAGCAAAGCAAGCACTCCATGTGAATGCATTCTAGCTGAATGCACTGAAGCTCCAGAGATGTGGTGCATGATATCCTTGCAGGGCAACATGAAATTGCCATGAGACCAAGAAAAGGATTTTACGTCAGTTAAGCTGGCTACAAGGCTCTCTGACTTCTAAGTACAAGCTTTTGAACTACTTATAGACAGCACACAAAGGAATCTGCGTACAGTAACATACCCAGACATAAGATTTGAACACAAATTAAGCAGATTTGTGAACACAGACATCAATATACCAAGCTGTAGACCACCAGCTGTGTTGCCTCTTTAATAACATTTACAATTGTCAATGAGTACAATTGCCAGTAGCATTAAAATACTGCATTTGTTTCAAGTACCTAAGAGGCTGAGGAAAACTGAATATTCACTTATGTAATCAGCCATGGAACTACAGAAAATTAAACAATAAGAAATTAAAACCTGGTACTATTACTGTGTTAATTTACCACTTTTGCTCCTAAAAAGTATGAATGGCTATGGCTTTTTCTACATGTTTCTTAGGATGACATCAACCAGACACGATTTTTCACCAGCACAGCTATGCTGCTGGAAATCCAAGCAGATACCAAATCACACAGAGAAAAAAACTCCTGCAGCCAGCACATGGGATCTGCAGTAGGAATTCACTGCAGTAAAACTACAGAATGTGTTTGTCTATTCTCAAAGGAGTAGCTGGTATACTTGAAGGTTTTTATATGATCTAGAGCTGTACAGCAGTTTCTTTTCCTTTAGCACAGCCAGGAGAACCAAAACAGTAAGCCCAGTGGTTAGAAACTTCTCCCATCTTCTCACCAGAGACTAAGGACAAGATTGCAGGGAAGAATAACTGTGACAACAATCATTTACTGAATCTGCTCAGTAAAGGCTCTGTAAAAAGGCCACAAGCCAACTAGCTATGCCTTGTACAAGCATGGAAGGCACTGGAAAGTGGTAATTGTTAAATAATTATTTGTTAGACTTCTGTATATAAAGAAAAAAAAAAATCAAACCATCTACCACTGACCCGCTGCTAAGAGTAGATCTTGTCCTTTCACATCCACCACTGGATAAATGCTTCACTCCAGCTGATATCTCTTGCCCACCCCCATCTTTTTATATCACTGCCTAAGGTCATTTTTAGTACAAGAATGTGAGCCATCATCAGAAGCCACTCCTCAGAGCACAAAGCACTGACTTGCTAGTTAATTTTATCTCTAGTCATGCTTGAACAATCTCTTTGATAACATAACAGGGATTTTTTTCTTTTTTAAACAAGAGCTGTACCAGCAATGAAACAAAGCAGACAAGAGTTAGGCACAAAAGAAACATTAAATGGAAAATAAGAGAACACAGAATCAAACTCTGCAATTATACTAAAGCATAAAATTCCAACTTTCCCACAATTTTCTGAAGGAATACAAAGTTCTTCAATCCTGTTATCTTTCTGAAAACTTCAGAGAAAGAGTATGCTAACACAACATAAGACAACTGCAGCTTTCAGCCTGGGATCCTCCCTCCAGCACTCTGATGAAAAGGGTGTGTTGGGTTTTCTCTGAGAGGGAAGAGCTGGATTGTGCTTCAGAAGGTCCCAAGATTGCCCAACACCTGCTCCAGGGACCTCTCACAAAGTTCAAGACACAGCTGGGCTCTGGTCTCTCTAGCTGTGACCACATCCCTCTCAAGGCTTCTACCAAGTCAACAAATTTGTAGGGTATGATAAAACAAGCTTTGCGGCAGACTGCTCAGACCTCAGGAACCAGCTCCTCAAACTGCCTGCCAGCATCAATTCAGAAAGCTCCCAGGCAAAGGATCTGTTCATCCAGCCCATTAACCACTAAATCATTTCAGTGAGAGTCAGTGAGGGTTTATAATCTTCAAGACCTACTAGTTGGGGTTTATGGTTTTTTTAAGTCAGCACCACCTGATGTTCATTCATACAGGGAACCCTCTACTTGGGATTCCCTTAATGAGACCACTAGGCTCCTCACTTGCTTCTTCAAAAGCACATGCTGCTTCTCACACCCCTTTACCACTCAAGGCAAGCCTTCAAGTGATGGTGCAGCATTAATGGGTCTGAGAGGCTGCCTAACGCTTTCCTGTGCATAGCTATACCCTCACTGGGCAAGTCAAAGCAGGCTGCACAGTTATGTATTCCACTGATAAAATCAGTGCTGCTATCAACAGAAACCAGAAGCTTCGATGGGTTGAACATACACTAGAATAAAAGCCATCTGTCTGACAGACTTGGCATTTCTCACTGAATACTGTGAAGAATTCTTGAAACAGAACTTGAGGAGATAGTGTTGCAGGCTTTTTGCTGAAGGGTTACCTTTCCTCACCTCACCCATGGGCACATATACAGTGATGTATTAACCATGAACATATTGTGGTTTTGTTAATTAGAGCAAATGGAAAAGAATAAATATTCCAAATTCTTTAACAGGAAACAATTTTAAGACAGTCCTTTATGTCCTAACAGTTTTACTTTGTATTAATGTTGAGTACACTGAAATTCATACACAATATTCTGGTGAAAACCAAGTTTCTGAGACAACACAAGAGGTGGTCTGTATATCGGTCACCTCAGGAACATACATACACCAGCAAGTATTTACAGGAACTCTTCCTCTTGTTGAAAACCACATACATCTGCCTTGCCTGGTCTACACGAGCATGTGAAACAGGTTCCAACCCTATAGCAAAAACCGCATCATATTAAAGCAACCCAACTCATCATCCCACATACTTTCATACACTTACAGCAAAAATGATTAAAAAAACTCATGCTCTCTGAAGCCCATGTGTTCATCTGCACTTCACATCAAAAATTCACAATACTCTTTGGAAGTGTTCAACTTTACAGGACAGCCTCCAAATACATAAAGCCCTTGTGAACCAGAACATTACAAACCAAGTGCCTCCAGTTGTTTTGATTATATGCAGAGGATTTATATATATACCTATATATATACACACATATAAGGGTTTTTAAATATGAGCAGTTTGAGGTCTCTTAGGTATTGATCAAGAAGTGAAGAGTAATTAGCCATGGTTCATTAAAACATGCTTCCGTCAGCCTCCCCAGATACCTAATCTGAATTCATTTACACAGCCATGTGCCACAATTTTAGTGCAAAATTTTAACCCCCTTAAGCCCTCTTTTGCATAATACAAACATCTTTTTCTCACCAAGTCTTTGTCCTATTTCTATTACATGGAACTGAAATAGTCTTTCCTCTTGACTTCAGTACAAGCTTCTCCATAGGGTCTCATGACTTCAACCACCAAGCTTTTTACCTGCATGAGCTGACAGTGTCCAAGTCTCTCCACAGATGATGAGTGTATCTGGAGCAGGGACTACGTAACACACGAAGCCTTTCCTCAGCACAGCCATTCAAAGCCAACATGCTGAAACCAGTTCCTGTTTTCCCCGTACTAGTGCTGCGTGTCTTCTTCAGGCACCCTGGCCACACAATCAGCAGCCTTTAATAGTGAAGAAGACAACTGTTTGAAAGTTATTACTCCCAGATTTAATTCTGTGACTCAAATCAGTGCTCACTTCATCAGTTGCCTGGACCTCCAACTATCACTCATTAACAGTGATTTCTGTTAATAACATGCAATGAATAATTGTAAGATCATACTTCAGTCATACCTCCCTGCATAGGGATGCTCATGTTAACACACTCTTTCAGAGCATACTTCTCTATACCAACAGCTCCAAGACTCTTAACTAGAGCAACTGAAGCAGACTTTGCTAGCCAGCAAGCCATCAGGCTTCAGCCCCTCCTGAAGACACTCCCTTTTGTCACACACAAAGCATGGCAATAAACCAAGACGCTGCTTTTCGGAAATGCTCTCTCTTGAAGTACTCTGCAGGGGTTTTAATGCAAAGACAGCATAAAAAGCAGGATAAGAGCTAGACATCAAGGGCTGGCTGAGGCATGCAAATCTTACAAGGTATTCGTAAATGCATCAAAAAATGCCAAGAAAAGTTCATTAAAACCTTCTAACCATCTTCGCCTGACACTCAATAAACAAAATACTTGCTTCATTATCCCATATTACTACACTCGTTACTGAAAGCCATGGTGTGCAGTGGTGCAGAGGACAAACTAAACATTTTCTCAATTGAAACACACACTGTCCACTCCTCCCCCAAATCAGCCAAACACATCCCTGAAACAAGCCCTTCTTCAAGAAAGAGCATTAAAACGAAGAAAAGCTTCGTAATCAAACAGCCTGGAAATAAATGAGGCATATTAACTGCAGTAATGATCTCAGGGTGCAAGGGCTGCATCTATAGTACTTGAAAGCTATACCTAACATGCACCGTGTTATCCAGAGAAATCACTCCCAGAAGAGCCAACTACCTCATCCTGAAACTATTATGTCAGAATATTTCTGAATGAGTGACCAGCCAAGCCAGCTTACTCCTTAAACAGAAGAAAGGAAAACTTAATAATTAAATCCAAGCTAAAGCTGTTTCCCCTTATGGGAAAGGAGAAAACCTGAATCCTCATGCAGCAATCCAGCTGTTGACACATCTCTGGCGTATATTCCTCACATGCCACAGACCTCACCACTCAATTGATGGGTCACCATGCCCTTCACACCATTTCATAGAATCATAGAATAGTTAGGGTTGGAAAGGACCTCAAGATCATCTAGTTCCAACCCCCCTGCCATGGGCAGGGACACCTCACACTAAACCATATCACCCAAGGCTTCATCCAACCTGCCCTTGAACACTGCCAGGGATGGAGCATGCACAACCTCCCTGGGCAACAAATTCCAGTACCTCACCACCCTCACAGTAAAGCATTTCTTCCTTATATCCAGTCTAAATTTCCCCTGTTTAAGTTTTAACCCATGACCCCTTGTCCTGTCACTACAGTCCCTAATGAACAGTCCCTCCCCAGCATCCCTGTAGGCCCCCTTCAGATACTGGAAGGCTGCTATGAGGTCTTCATGCAGCCTTCTCTTCTCCAGGCTGAACAGCCCCAACTTTCTCAGCCTGTCTTCATATGGGAGGTGCTCCAGTCCCCTGATCATCCTCGTGGCCCTCCTCTGGACTTGTTCTAACAGTAACATGTCCTTTTTATGTTGAGGACACCAGAACTGCACACAATCCTCCAAGTGAGGTCTCACGAGAGCAGAGTAGAGGGGCAGGATCACCTCCTTTGACCTGCTGGTCACACTCCTCTTGATGCAGCCCAGGATACGGTTGGCTTTCTGGGCTGTGAGTGCACACTGAAGCCGGCTCATGTTAAGTTTCTCATCAACCAACACCCTCCAGCACTTCTCTGCAGAGCTGCTCTGAATCTCTTCTCTGTCCAACCTGTAGCTGTGCCTGGGATTGCTCTGACCCAGGTGCAGGACCTTGCACTTGGCATGGTTAAACTTCATGAGGTTGGCATCAGCCCACCTCACAAGTGTGTCAGGGTCCCTCTGAATGGCATTCCTTCCCTCTAGCGTATCAACCAAACCACACAGCTTGGTGTCATTGGCAAACTTGCTGAGGGTGCACTCAATCCCACTGTCCATGTCAGCGACAAAGATGTTGAACAAGACTGGTCCCAACACCAATCCCTGAGGAAAACCACTCATCACAGGTCTTCAGCTGGACATTGAGCCATTGACCCCAACTCTCCGCGTGTGGCCATCCAGCCAGTTCTTTATCCACCGAGTGGTCCACCTATCAAATTGATGACACTCCAATTTAGAGACAAGGATGTCATGTGGGACAGTGTCGAACGCTTTGCACAAGTCCAGGTAGATGACGTCAACTGCTCTACCCCTGTCCATCACTTTTGTAGCCCCATCATAGAAGGCCACCAAATTGGTCAGGCAGGATTTCCCCCTAGTAAAGCCATGCTGGCTGTCACCAAGCACCTGGTTGTTTTTCATGTGCCCTTCCAGGACAATCTGCTCCCAGATTTTGCCAGGCACAGAGGTGAGACTGACTGGTCTGTAATTCCCTGGGTCATCCATTTTCCCCTTCTTGAAAATGGGGCTTGTATTTCCCTTTTTCCAGTCGTTGGGAACTTCACCTGTCTGCCATGATTTTTCAAATATGATGGCCAGTGGCTTTGCAACTTCATTCGTCAGCTCCTTCAGGACCCGTGGATGGATTTCATCAGGTCCCATGGACTTGTGTACAATCAGATTCTTAAGATGGTCTCGAACCAGATCCTCTCCTACAGTGGGCCCAAGGTCTTCGTTCTCACAGTCCCTGTGTCTGCCTTCCAAGACTTGGGTGGTGCGGTCAGAGCCTTTGCCAGTGAAGACCGAGGCAAAGAAGCCATTCAGAACCTCAGCCTTCTCCAAATCCTGTGTAGCCAGTTCTCCCGACAGCTTCCGGAGGGGTCTACATTGTTCCTACTCTCTTTTTTATCTGCTACATACCTATAGAATCCCTTCCTGTTATCCTTAACATCCCTAGCCAAGTTTAATTCTAACTGGGCCTTAGCTTTCCTAACCTGGTCCCTAGCTTCCAGGACAACATCCCTGTATTCATCCCAGGCCGCCTGTCCTTGCTTCCACCTTTTATAAGCCTCTTTTTTCCTGTGAATTTTTCTCAGCAGCTCCTTATCCACCCAAGGAGGTCTCCTGACCCTCCTGCTGCACTTCCTTCTAGTGGGGATGCAACACTCTTGAGCTTGTAGCAGGTGATCCTTGAATATTACCCAACTCTCTTGGCCCCCCCTGCCCTCTAGGGCTATATCCCATGGAGTCTTACTAAGCAGGTTCCTGAAGAGGCCAAAGTATGCTCTCTCGAAGTCCAGGGCAGCGAGGACTCCTATGCCCCTCCTATGTGTGCTGCTGCAAATTTACAGCATGAACTATTTGAAACACCCTCCAAAATCACCATTTAGGACATGGATACCTCAACACCATGTAAATGGTTGAACAGTCAAAATTATGTCAACCAGGGAGTCTTTTTTTTAAACTTAGAAAAGACTAGGAGAAAAAAAGAACAAACAGATTACTTGCAATTTGTTAAACAGGTCAGAGGAAAAAAATAAGTATCTCATCTTAGGTTCACTAGGACATTTTGTAGACATTCAAACACCTTATAGAAAATAAGGCCCTGATAACATGAGTAACAAGTACTCAGTCATGGCATATCCACGTAAGAGATGTGCATCATTCTTGTTCTGCACTCAGTTTAAGTTTGGACAAGCCTGACACATGCTAGGATTTAAAGCTATTGAGCTTAATTTTACATTTAAATCCCACACACCTTAGCCAAATAACAAAGCCCTGAACACAAAGCAAGCCTTCTCCCTTCATCCTAAACTGTTTCATGTTGTGTTACAGGATGTCATTCAAATGCAAGTGTAATCAACAGGCCTTCCTCTCCACAGAGCAAGGGTTAACTTTTATCTGTTGCTTTCCTCTATGAGCGCTTTCTTCTCAACAGCAAGCTTCACTGATAAAACTTCCCAACTGCATTGACAGTGTTACAGCTGAGGGCAAGATGGAGTGCCGTAGCGTTCCCAAAGTCACAAGCAGTATTCATCACAGGTACTTCAGCCTCTTACACTCCCAGATTGTTGCAGATTACATATGACTACACAAACATGTGAGACACACTCAGCAAGACACATTGTCTAGAGAATTGGAGGACAAGCTGCATGTGCACTTCCCTCCTCCACAGCTGCTCCAAGAGTCTCTGTTGCATTAAAAGGAGGAGATCCAGTTCTCCTGGAAGATCAATGTCTAGGGCAATGAAATCATTAATATTTACCAGGCACATGAATATCAAATCTGAGAACAGAAAGCTCTTCAGGGCAATTGTATTCTGCTCCAGATCACACTTCACTTCAATGAGAGTCTCAGGCATTCTGGTACAGAAATAGCACTTTCTGTTCTTGTAGGCTTAGAACTCCTTTTGGACTACAAGTTGCAGATTTGCTCCCGAAGAAGGATGAAGGAACATTTCAATCCCACGCAATGTTTTAGGGACTGAAACGCTACAGCAAAAGAAATTCTTCCATGTTTTTCACAAAGCACTTTCCATGGCTTAGAACTAGCAGTAGACAGCAAGGAAGGATGTGAAACACCGAGTAACTCGGCTCTCCACTCAATGCACTGTTATTTTCTGATACGACAAACCTTGCTAGGAAATGGTAAATAGAATCATAGAATCATTTAGGTTGGAAAAGACCTTTAAAATCATGTCCAACTGTTAAATTTGCACTGCAAAGTCCATCACTAAACCATGTCCCTCTGTGCCACACCTACACAAATCCCCCCAGGTATGGTGACTCAACCATTTCCCTGGGCAGCCTGTTCCAAGGCTTAACAACCCTTTAGGTAAAGAAGTCTTTCCTAACATCTAATCTAAACCTCCCTTGATGCAGCTTGAAGCCCTTTCCTCTTATCCTATTGCTTGTTACCCAGGAAAAGAGAACATCTACCTCATTACAAGCTCTTTTCAGGGAGTTGTAGGCAATGATATAAGGTGTCCCCTGAGCCTTCTTTTCTCCAGACTAAACAATATCAGTTCCCTCAACTGCTCCTGGTAAGACTTGTGCTCAAGGCCCTTCACCAGCTTCATTGCTGCTTTTGTTTTGGTAAAGAAGGACAAACATAGTTTCATCTCATTCAAGTGAGAGATTGCCTTTTAAAAAAATATGCCATTTGCTGCATTAAGAGATGCTAGTCATTCCCAAAAATTATACAGGCAAAGTGTGTAAGGCTTATGGAGCAATTAGTATTAAAAACAAGAGGAAAAAAAAAAAAGAAAAAGAAACCTCACCTCTGTTCACTGCACTGAGACAGACTCACTGCCTTGCCCATGCTTTCAGCCTGTGTACTAGTCTACTGTTGCCAAGTACTGTAGCCAAGGAAACCAAAGCAGAGTTATTTTAACCAGCATCTCCCAAAGTGATGCAGGACCATAACACAGGTTCACATCCAGGTCCAGCCCAAGATGTCTGCAACCTCCTGTACCTGACAGATCTGTACTAAAGGATACCTGTCTGATTTACAGAAGGTTTTTCAGCTTGGTCAGACAGACCCAGAAAAGAACAAATGTGAGCAACCCAGCAAGAAAAAAAACCATGTAAGGTTGCAAATTAAGAGCATACCCATGGGGGTAACTCATCAGGAATGGCAACTGATGTGGAAGAAGTTGTTCTTTCACTTGCCCCAGGGCTGTAGCAGTCCTCAGAACAAGATGGGAGATATTAGTGGCTGCCTCAGTAAAGCAAAACTGCCACTTCCCAGAACACCAGGATAGAAAGGAATTCTACCCTTCCAAGTCCCTGTTATTCTGGAAGATTCACCTGGTCATGTGCCTGTTTACCAACGAATGGCAGCATCTCTCAACTGTTATCAAATCCAACAAAAAAAAATCAGAACTTCAAAATAAACACTTCCATGGTTAAAGTCCCAGCCATATAGCACATAATCCAAGAGGAGATCCTAATCAAAACCTCTTACTTGTTTCTCTACGAAATCAGTCTTTCCAGCTACTGTATTCACTGTCATCAAGCCAATTCTGTGATTTTTATCAGTATCACTGAATATTACAGTCTGTTTCTAGGAAAACAAGTACTTTCCACACAGGAACAAGCTATAATAATAGCTCCTGTACCTTGCCCTGAAAAGACTTAATTAAGATGATTTGGCTAGCGTAGATTTGGTTTGACATTGAACAAGGGATATGAAAAATTTCATGTTATAAAAACCCAACAAGCAAGAGTGTCCACCTTGGCTATTAAAGATAGCTTCATGCCCAGAGGCTCAACACAAGCTTACTGCTCTAATATCCCATGAGAAGAGCCTCAGCTAGAAAACAAGGGCAAAGAGCATTGCCTGCCTAAGACTGGAGACTCTCGGCTTCTGCACATCAGCTTCTAGAAGCAGAGAGAATAACCCTGACATTTCCAGGTGGATTCATGCTGGGAAAGTGGCTATGCTCTTCAGTTCTCCACCTTCCCCAGTCTCTTCCTATAAAGATACTCATCAGCTGACAACTCATGTGGTCACCAGTCCAGAATGTTTCAGATTCACCAGTGAACACAGAAGGAAGGGAAGCTGCCTGCTGAAGTCCTGGATTCAAGTCTGAGCATATAGTTAAACAGCATAAAACCAAAACAGTGCTACCAAGGGACAGTACTTATTAGAGAGGGCAAAACAAAACAAGGAGCTCTGTAAATATGGGAACAAATAGCCCTGTATTCACACTACCCAAATTTTACTCACATGTAATGTTTCAGCAGCTGTGAGTGAGGCATTATTTTAGGTATCTTTCAAAGATACCTCTTGGCTCATTTTACAGCTTTTTCAACTAGAAGAAGCATGCAGCCTACAGAGAACTTAAAACCATGCATGACAAATCCCTAAAGGGCAGTTCAGAAGTACTTTGGGCAACACAGTTCCCAAGGTAGTGAACTGTCATATCAGCCAGTCTCCACAAGTGTATTTTAAATGGTTCCTGAGAACAAAATTTCATTCTGGAAGGACTCTTCTTGCCCAAATTAAAATCAGAACAATCAAGATATGTTAAATAATACTCTGCCTTAAAACTTGAGACAAAGTTTCAAAAATACAGTTTCTCCAACACTGCAATCCTCAACAGGTTATAAGCTCTCTGCTACTTGCTCTTAACATCTTCATTTTTTACTATTCCACTTTAATGGCTCAATATTGGATTCATAGAGGGGTTTTTTTCTTTTTTTTTTTAATTCAAAATTCTGATCTCTGCAACAGGATCCCAATTCCAAATTAGGGATCCCACTAAGTAAACTGGAAGCAATTACAGTCAGAGATCAGTCAAACTCTACCTCCCAACAGACAAAAGACCACTTTAAGATAGCAACAATATGCTGGTGTAATATTTAAAGTTATTCATGATGCACGACTCTAAGCCATAGGAAGGTTTTTGGCTATTGCAATTTGTCCCAAGCCACTTCAGACAACACACTGGATAATACAGCTCTGGCTGGCCAATAAGCAGCAGGTCAAGTGGCTGGAGCACTGATTCTCACCTTTTAATTACACAACAGAGAAACACAAGTTCAGTACTCCTTCCAGCTGCATGCCAACAGCACACAGCCCACCTCAGCTCTAATCCTAAGATACAGTGAACCCTGGGGAGCAAAAGACATTAGAAGACAAATTAAATAATCCTTGAGAGCATTACAAAGTTGTGATGGATTTCACTGTAAGGTACCAAGGGAGGAAAAGCATTTGGGGAAATTACTCTGGGAAGAACTGACATACAAAGAGAAGAATTTAAATTCCATCAGCACTCTCCCCAGCAGAACAAGTTTAGGCCATATTTTTATAACAGGATGCTGGAAGAGTTCTCAAATGCCTGGAGGAGGGGAGAGAAACAAAAAACCCCTGTGGTTTGTGGTATGCTTTTTTACCTTTGTGTAGGCCTTCCCTGTGAGCTGCTCAGAGAACGGAAGGCAACAGAGCCTCAGCATGCAAAAGGGGTTTGATGTGGACAAGCTCATGACTACCTGAGCAAAAAAACCCTGCATCACTCCAGTAAAGTCTACCCTGCATGCTGCTGCTATTTCTACACAGAGGTGAAATTACGATCAGTGATGGTTCACCATCTGTTTAGTGCATGCCAAAGCACAGGTAAAGGATCACAAGCAGAAGCATGAAACACAGCAAGGCTTTGTTTGTGTTCTGTGAGGGAAGTGCAGAATCACATATCTACTACAACTATATTTTGCACATATACTTCTCATTAAAGCTATTAACAGTAACATTAGAATGAGCATACACCTTTAAAGCTGTGAATCAGCTGAGGGAAAAGTAAGTTCCCTAGTACCACACCTTTCTGGACAATGTTGTTATCACTGGGATACCCAGAGGCAGGACACACATTCAACACAGGAGTCCCATTCCAGTACCCAGTTTAATAAAAACATAGGGAAGACTTAGGCCATGAAAGTTTCAGCTTTTACAGATTTTTTTTTTTTGCTTTAAGAAATAATTTTGCTTCATATGACTAGTTATGCTAAAGTACCGGCACAGGCTGCCCAGAGATGTGGTAGATGTGCCACCTTTGTAGGCACTCAAGGCCAGGCTGGATGTGGTCCTGAACAACCTGATCTAGTTGAAGATGTCCCTCCTCATTCCAGGAAGCCTGGACTAGATGAGCTTTAAAGGCTCCTTCCGATCAGAATCATTCTAGGAAGGTCTTTACACTATCCTCTGCAGGAAGGAATAAAAAAAAAAAAGCAAGCCTTTGCATGAACTCCCTTGAATTTGTAAGTCATTCACACTGGGTTGTTGTTTGGTTTTTTTTTCCCCATAGCATCATAGAATGGTTTGCACTGGAAAGCACCTTAGATCATTTAGTCCCAGCCCCCTGCTACGGACAGGGACACTTCACACTGGACTGTGTCACCCAAGGCTCTGTCCAACCTGACCTTGAACACTGCCAGAGACAGAGCATTTACCATTTCTCTGGGCAATCTGTTCCAGGGCCTCACCACCCTCACAGTAAAGAATTTCTTTTATATGAAGACAGGCTGAGAAAGCTGGGGCTGTTCAGCCTGGAGAAGAGAAGGCTGCGTGGAGACCTCATAGCAGCCTTCCAGTATCTGAAGGGGGCCTACAGGGATGCTGGGGAGGGACTCTTCATTAGGGACTGCAGTGACAGGACAAGGGGTAACGGCTTCAAACTTAAACAGGGGAAATTTAGATTAGATATAAGGAAGAAATTCTTTACTGTGAGGGTGGTGAGGTACTGGAATGGGTTGCCCAGGGAAGTTGTGCATGCTCCATCCCTGGCAGAGTTCAAGGCCAGGTTGGCTAGACCCTTGTGTGACATCTTTTAGCACAAGGTGTCCTTGCCCATGGCAGGGGTATTGGAGCTAGATGATCTTAAGGTCCTTTCCAACTCTAACTATTCTAAGATTGTATATGAATGGAGACCAGATTTTGACTAGAAGTGTGAATTGTACAGTAAGAGGATCCCATTAATATTGATTTGTTTAAACCACCATGAACACGGCTAAAGAACTGCAGTCTAAGGAACAATTCATGTTGTAAATTACAAGAATTGAGTTGTTCAGTGCTATTACTTGAAAGTGGCTAGTTTTTCTGATTTTATGACATATGTAGGTAGGCCACGAAGACACTGACATGAGCAGAAAAATCAATTTGATAATGAAAGATCTCACTGTAAGTTTTTTTAGGATCTTATTTCAACTCAGCTGAGAACAGTGCAACAAAAGTTGACTCAGCTCAAATCAAGCCTGGACTGTTACAGAAAGCCTACAAGCTAAGCAGGTTTGGGGTTGGTCTGGGTTTTTTTTAATTCTATCAAAACTTTTTGTAGGGCAATTACTTCAACCCTTAGAAGAATGCACGCTCTGCTGAGCTTGTTTTGCAGTTCACTTGGTGAAAAGTATTTTTCCCTGTGCTAACAGGACAGTCTAGAAAAGAAAGTCTCAATTAGCAAACCACTGAGCATTATGAAGGCTGCTGAGCTTCCTATTAAGATTCAAGAGATCTGCACAGCAAACTTGCCACTGGATTAAGCTGGGCTTTATTTTTTAAATAAAAAGACAGCATATTCACCTGAATAATTTTGCATAGCAGGGCTGGAATAGCTATTTGTTATAAACCTACCCTGTTATAGCTAAGTACTTAATAATAGCAAAATAACTAGCTGAGTTCTCTAGAAGAGACTCAAAACTCCCAAGAATCAAATAAGGAAACTAGAAGTTTTTCCACAGAGCAGCACACAGTTCTATCACTAACCACAAAAGACTTCAGGCATGTAGAGAAACCATAAATACTTGTTACATTGAATACTACCTGTTTGTCACCTCAGTAGTTCTTCCTCACTGTTTCAGGCAAAGATGCAAATAATAAATGTTATTTCCTGCCCAGCAAGATTAATGTTTGTTTGTCCCCATGTTGTTACCTGGCAAGAGGTATTAGCCTCCTTGCTACCTGGCAAGACCATTAGTCTTAAGCCACAGCACTGGCAATCAGAAAGACATAAACCACGCATTTTTAGTGAAAGCAAGATTTTAGACATTACAACCAAGTAATGCACTCTAACACAAACATGTGAGATCTAAGCTCACAAGGCTGTAAGAGCTGCAAGATACACTTAGCCAAAGGGTGTCATGGTTTGAGCATGTTTTGAGGGTGTTTTTTGTTCAAGGTTTTTTTCCAGCCAGGTGGAGGAGGGGAGTTCGGGAGGAAGGAGAGACAGGACACCTGACCCAGGCTAGTCAATGAGGTATTCCATACCATAGCACGTGATGCCCAGGAGGCATACTGGGAAAGAGGAGGCTGGAGGGGTAGAGCTGGAGAGGAAAATGGAGGAGGGAGCACATGGTGCTCGGTCAGGCAGGGTGGAGTGAGTTATGGGTCGGTGGCTGGTGGGGTGTTGTATTCTTTTCACTTGTTCAGGAGTAAAATTCCAAAAAACCACAGGCCCTGCACCCCCCAAAAAAGAGTGCAGTGAAAACAGACACCTCTCTAACTACTGAAGTAAATTCCTCAGCTCAAGCTGCCAACATTTGGACACCACATGCTAAGACACTCTTTATGACTGCCATCTCAGCTCAGGAGGAGAACAGTATGGGTTTTCATCTACCGTCTTGATGAAGAGAAGTCACAACTCATGCTACAAGCTGGTACCCAGGGAAGGGGGGAGCTCTGCTCCTCATCTAACACACAATTATTGATACTGATAAACTGAACATCCAGAAAATAAGAGTACCCCATGGAGATAAAAAAAGACCAGCTAACAGAACTGAAATTACTTAGTGCCACAGTACTCAACTTTACACATCTTAAAACTAAATTAGTCAGAAGATCAAAAAAAATATTTTGAGGCAAGATTCAAAATAAAAAGACAATTATTTTGCCTTGGGTGAAAAGATGACCTTTTATTAACCCAATTCTTTGGGGCTTATTATTAGGAAGAGAAACTGCAGAGCTTTTTCAAAAGCCCACATTCATTTTCCAAAGTCCAAAAGCAGCAAAGTCCATTGAGAGAAGGGTGCTCACATCCAGCAAAGCTACACTGTAAAGAACATTAAGACATTGTCTCTATGCTGGGAAATAAGGGAGCACATAATTTACCTAGAATTCTCCCTCTTCAAATCATCCAGTTCCAACCATGACAACCTGAAGCAACACCAGGGCTAGAGAGGTCTCCTTTCCTCCAGTACGAGGGAGGAGAGGATGCAAATGGGGAAACACAACACAGCTGTACCTGTCTCTGCTGTAACAACCCACAGAGTCCTTGCTTTCCAAATACATTTGCCTACCTCACTCAGTAAATCACCTTCCCAAAAACAGAGCCCTATGTAACACAGCTCAGTTCATCCCTAGCCATCTTCAGACTGTACAGCCTGCATTAAACTTTACTTTTTCACTTGTATTCCCATTCCTTTCCTCCTCAGTATTCAGAGCTGCAGCAGGCCACCAGTGCCAACTCACCAGAGGAAGCAGGCTTGTAAAATAATCCCTTTTATTAAGCCAAACATCCCAGGCCAAGGCAATGCATAACCAGCTACCACTACCATAAGCCTGCCAAGAACAGCACAAAACACAAAAAAAAACCAACAAACCCACCCCTGAGAAAAAACACAAAAGAAACTCTTTCAGCTAAAAACAGACTGTTAAGATCAGTAAGGATATGGAGAACCAAGAACCTGTGCTTAACATGCTGTTCACAAGACATTAAGTGCAAAACCTAGCAGGAGAGACACCACTGTATCCTCTAATCAGCTCACATGTGATGTTAGTAAGATGAAAAGGGTACTTTTAAACACTGCTATATCCTGAGATGAAGCCAAAGGCTGATTCCAAAAGAAGCAATCCAAACAGAAAACAGACTTTTAAAGTGTATTTACAATTTTACATTAAGACTTGGCTACAACAGCCAGAAGGAAACTGGGCTTACATTATTTCAACACAAGGAAAACCAAGAACTTTAGAACAAAAATGTGCTAATCTCAGTTAGGAAGCCAAGCCTCAGGAGAAAAGGCTTCAGAAAGTGTTCCAGCCTTGTCACCACCATTTTCTTTTGCTTAATTTGCTTAAATATTTTTCAAAACGTAATAATCTCAATCCCTTCCTCCTTGGTCAAACCATTCCCTTCCATTGACTTTTAGTAGAATCATCTTACATTTTATTAATTTCTGAAGCAGGCAGGAGCAGTCTTGACCATTCAAATCAACGTGCATCTGCCACAAAAAAACGTAAATTCTTAATTAAATTCCATTTGAGACAGAATAGTATCTCAAAATTTCTAATACATATGCACAGGCTTCAACTTTGTATATACAGAGTCCAGCATCCAGTTACAGCCCAATAATTAACTCAATCTCTCAAAAGAGCAACGAATTTTTAGTTTAAGTCAGCTCAACTTCAACTATAGGTAGAATCCTGCTTTTTATTAGCCTTCAGAATGTCAGAGATCTTAAACTCCAATGCCTGGGAAGGTGCCTTGAATCCCCACCAAGTCAATATCCCTTTGAAAAAAAGAGAGAGTGTAAGCAAAGCCCTTGGCAAGGCTTACAGGTACATTTTCCAGGTTTCTGATCAATGGTTAAAAAAAATTAAAAAAAAGAATCCCTTTTTGTGTTGGTATCTGAACTAGATGATAATGCTGTAGGCACTCTAAGAGCATGAATAGAATACCAACAGCCTACTCCATTGCAGTAGTGACTAGAGAACCAGAACAGCTTCCATCCCACAACTATGTACTTACCCTGAGAAACAGGCAGCTCCTATTCAAACCAGCTCACCTAAAAGCCAAGGAGAATTGGAGCTTTTGCAGGACACAACCAAACCACCCTGGCACAGGCTGCCCAGAGAAGCTGTGGCTGCCCCATCCCTGGCAGTGTTCAAGGCCAGCTTGGACAGGGCTTGCTGCTCTAGTGGAAGGTTCCCTGCCCATCACAGGGGATTGGAACTGGATGACCTTTAGCTTCCCTTCCAACACAGACCAGCCCGCAATTCCAAGATAAGCACTGAGGGAGATGGGCCAGGTCAGTAAATAGTTGTCTTCACTATCTGCATTTCTTAAAAACTAGCCTAGCCATTGCTATGTTTAACTCACTGCCCTCAATTACTTAAAGCTCTGGACAGGTAAACAGTTATTTGCTGCCACAACCCAGACAGCTCAAAAATGGTATTTTAAATACCAGCCTCCACTTGGGCATGGGAAAGCTGTGAGAGATGGAAATAACACAAACACATGCTCAAATATGAGATAATGTTGTGCACTCAACCAAGACAAAACCTTCACCCTTCAGCTCAAAAAATTATAGATATAAAAGAGGAAAAATAAAACAAATTGAGCTACCATGACAGATCACATTTACCCACCTCAGTGCAACCAAAAACCTTCATGGAAGCCTTCACACTTCCGGTTTCTTTTCCAAGAAAGTAGAGAAGCTATTGAACAAACACAGGGACTGCACACACACGACCTTTCAGAGATGAAGACTCCAAGCATGTGTTACCATCTAGTTTCTCTTTTCCATCGATAATCTTAGAACTGAGTAATTTCACTGGCACTATTTTATCAGGAGCTCAGATACACAGAAAGTGAGGAATAAAATATTTATGTGAAAGAAATATGCCAATTCCCAACCCACCAAATGTTACGTGCTTCCAAGTCTATGTATCCCCTCAAATGAATTTTCTGGCCTTTTATGGGCCAGAGTATTGATTGAAATAACAGAAAAAAATACTCCTCTTTAAATACAAGGTTAATTTGTTTTGTTCTTAACCCAGTCCTCACCGTGAAGAGAGCCTTAATTTGCCCAGAAAGCAGAACATTCAGGCTCAATTATACCATCCGTACCACAAAGGTGTTACGAAAGAAATGGAACCACTGAGGAAGAAAGCAGCAGGAAGCCAAAACTTTGATCTCTAATCCTAGCTTAACCATGACCGTTTTGATCTTAGAAAAATTATTTAGCCTACAATGCCTCAGTGCTGTATGGATGGATATAATGCTTTAAGTATTACCTATTATTTATAAGGGTAATGCAAGTGAAGCTCAGCAATTACAAAATCAAGTTAATTCACTGATTAATCAAACCCAAGGTGTGCTCTAAGAGTAAAATTATACTCTGCTAGTAAGCTAGGTAAGCTTGCCAAAGCTACAATGTTTAAGGTATTTTCATATCTGCTCATGCTTCCTACCTCAAATTCAACAATTCAGTCATGCTTTCAATGCAAATCATCATTCATTATGCAAACATTTTTACCTAGCAAATACATTAATATTTCATGGGTTTATTTATACAATAACCCCCACAAAAATTAGCTTAATAAGCAGCCCATAAAAAGTACTTAAACGATGCAGTCTGTGTTGAGTGAAATGCAAGCTCTGAAGTCTCTCTAGAAACAGGTTAGCAACCAGCATCATTTCAGAAGAAAGCACTTCAAAATACATTTTTGGAAACCAGAGCAGACACCACCCCGTGCTACTCTTTTTATAGCTTGGCATGGAGTTATCTAGATAACAATTAAAATGCTGATGACAAAATTTAAGTGGCTCAAAACAGCAACATATCAAGTGCACAAATAATTTTATCTAGAAGGAAAATAATTTCTCAGGAAAATGCACCAAAACACATGATTGATTTTATTTTCTTATTATAGTCGTAGAATCCCAGACTGATTTGGATTGGAAAGGACCCTAAAGCTCATATAGCTTCCCACCCCCGGCCATGTGCAGGGACACCTTTCACTAGACCAGGTTGCTCCAAGCCCTGTCCAATCTGGCCTGGTTGATGGTTGACAGGGATAAAGCAATTACCACTTCTCTGGGCAACCTGTTTCAGTGCCTCGCCACTCTCACAGTAAAAACCGTCTTCCTTGAATCTAACCTGGAATTCCCTCGTTATGTATAAAGCAATCACCCCTTGTCCTACCACTACAGTCCCTGATGAAGAGCTCCTCTTCAGACTCCTTGCAGGCCCCCTTCACATACTGGAAGGCTGCTATGAGGTCTTCACGCAGCCTTCTCTTCTCCAGGCTGAACAATTTTCTCAGCCTGTCTTCGTACAGGAGGTGCTCTAGCTCCTGATTGTCCCCATGGCCTTCTCAGGATCATTTAAGCTGACTAGCTCTGACCACTATCTCCACAAGTTAGAGTATCCTTCTACTGGGAAAATAAAGCACAAAAGCACAATTGTCCCATGACTTCTACCTTTCAACGTGTGTAACAACCTGAAACGCAGAAGAGCTACCTACAGGAGCAGACTGTGCTAGGTCAAGCAAGCTATTCATTGACTTGATGCAAAATCAGTGAGAGTACTTAATACCATTTGGAAGGGACAAATTTTTTTAAGAATTCTAAAAACATGCAGTGCTTAAATATTGGTGTTAGTAGTACTTTAAACTGACAGTCTACAAGTAATCTCTTAAAACCAGAACTTTAATTATTTTGGGTTTGGGTTTCTTTTTGGTTTGGGGCATGTGTGTTTGCTTTGGTTTTCTCCATTTTCTTTTTTGTTTCCAACTCTTCTTTACTGAATATTTGTGTTAAACAGCTTCTCTTAATATTCGCCCTACAAGCTAGGCTCCTGTACCAGTCAACCACAAACTCCTGTTCCTTCACATTTAGGAGAGCTACCAAGCAAAAGGGAGGACTTGCTGGGGAGTTCGCCACATGAACAAATCAGCAGATACTGAATAATGTGATCACATTCACACTGGCTAACAAAATAAGCATCTCTTTTCTCCATACTTTATGGCCCCAAAAGGAAGGTTTCAGGTAGCTGTTTCCCCTGGCTATTTCCCACCCATTTTCAAATGTAATTGTCACTTTTCTGGTATTGTCCAAAAAAGGGTCAAAATGAAAAGATATTATCTGTTACTGTTGTTTGTATGTCACCCATTTCCTCCACTGTCACCACCAACGCAAAGGAAACATCTGATACTGTTCCTTATCACCCAATATGCCACTCTGTTTAAAACACCATTTTACCTAAAATATCACAAGTTAAACAGTAGGGATACAGGGAAGTCAATTATTATAATTAATTTCACAGAGCAGCATTCTGAGAAGTCATCTTTACATCAGGAAGCAGCCCACCACATCTGTGGTATGGCAGGTGACTTGCTGCGCCTAAGACCAGGTGACAGTGCTCTTTACAGGCTACAAGCAAATAAGGCTGCAGATGGGCACTTTTGGAGAGAAAACTCCATCCAAAACAATCCCAACATGACCTACTGATGCCTGGGATCTCACCCCAGGAAAAGGATTCCCCTTTGGCACTAGGTACCAGACATCATTACAGCCAGACAAGACCAACAGCCACCAAACTCCAGACATCAAGGCAGGCTTTGAAAGGGGAAAAGGAAAACCACAAGTGAGCCGCAGTATTCAAAAGACAGCGGAACTCTCATGAGATATGCAGAACCAACATAAGGGCTTATACTTGCTGAAAACAGAGTGCAATGCAAAGCATCCCTTCATCTTCTCCCTGCACACCCATGCCCCACTCTGTGTTCGAATCATTAAATTAACTATTCCAGGAGAAAGCTGAGACACAAAATAAAAAAGTCCACCTCACAAAAATGGCAGAAAACCCAGTAAGCACTTAAACTGTGAGAAGAGAAGGGAGGGGCCACACAACTGGAAATAAAGAACAAGAGGAGTTTGCTCTTTTGGCAGGCTGGTGGCTCACAAGACACCACCTCTAGGCACAGCTTCCAAGATTCTCTCAGGACTCGAAGGTGCCTCTCTGGCAGGGAGTCCCAAAGGTCCCAAGGAGGTGAAAGAAACAGGAATGGACAAGTTATTCATAGAGCAAATATTAGAGCATTTTGTAAGTCTGACAGATGATGCATCAGTACTCATTTATAACATCTATCATAAATGTTTTACTAAATTACTTGCCCTCAATTAAAACATGAAGTTAGATAAAAACCTAAGTTATTTGTGGATTTTAAGACAGGCAGCCACTAACACTTACTGGTTCAACACTCCCCTTGATGACAGCAACCATTAAGTCACTGCCATCTGCTGTCTCTAAAACAACAAATGAGAAATGAGCACAGGTTTTTCCTGACCACAATGCCACTTGGGAAAACACCATCAGAACTAACCCAGCCTGACATTCCTGGACTTTACAACAGAGAAGACAAGAAGTAAACAGATCTCAACAACAAAATAACTCACAAAAGATACTTCCCCCAAAAGGCTTCTTCAAATTGAGCAGGAACCATTAAGGAATTCATAAAACGTGGGGCTACAAAAAGACTCTGGGCTGGTACAACATCTTTTACTCGAGTTAGGCTCAAACCACACAAGGCAGATGCTTGGGATCAACGCAGACTGCCCAGATAACCTCCTGAAATGTACTAAGCCAAGTCTAATGGCTGTATATCTTGTTTAATGCAAGCACAAGCACTGGGAACCAAACACCTCTGCAGCTGATCTCTGGGCAGAGGTGGGGATCTGAACCTGAAGAAACTAATCCTCCGGGTCACCGCTGCTATCAGGGAAGCGCCTTTCATCAGCAGTGTACCGGGGCCCTCCCCAGACCTCCAAGAGCAAACATGGTCTGCACTGGAAGAGACCTCAAAGCTCATCCGGTTCCAGCCCCCTGCCATTGACAGGGCCCTCTTCCACTAGACTAGGCTGTTCAAAGCCCCATCCAGCCCCGCCTTGGTTGGAATAACCCCAAAACGAAGCCATTCCACCCGGACCTACCCCGCTGGGGGCGCTACGGAGGCGGCCGCGCAGTCTGGAGGTGCCCGTGGAGCGGGCGCGGGGAGAGAGCGGCTCCGTTCCCGGCGCCGCCGCTCTCCCTCCGAACGGGCAGCCTCACACGAAGCTCCGCAGCGGTGGGGCCACAGCGCAGGAAGCCGGCCGGCGGCGGCCTGCACACAAAGCCCGCTCAGATAGAAAACCGTAAAGTAAACGAGAGCGGCGGCCCGAGCCGCCGTAGCTCCGCCGTGGACGCAGAGCCCCGCTCTTTGTTCGCCACCGCGGGTAGGCCCGGCCCGGCGCGGCGCCTGCCCTCACCTCACGGACATCCTGTAGGCACTCGAGGACGGCGAGGTTGTTGGCCCAGCTGTGCTTGGAGCAGAGCCGCACCACGTCCTCCCGGCACACCGCCTCCTCCGACAGCTTCCACCCGCTGCCCGAGCTGCCGCTGCGGGGACCTCGAGGGCCCGCCGCGCCCGGCCCCGCCGCTTGCCCCCCCGCGGCCGGACCGACACCACCCACGGGGACGACAGCAGGAAAAGGAGGGCTGCCTGCCGCCGGCCGCGCCACCAGAGCCAGGAGCAGAAGGAGCACGGGGCCGAGGCAGCGCCTCCGGACACGTCCACACAACGCCATCTTGAATCCGCCACCTCCGGCGCGGCCGCCCGCCCACATAGCGGCACGCACGCTGCATGCAAATCAGCACGCATATGACATAACTCCACCGCCCACCGTGGGACATGCCCCTTTCCGGGTGATGGGGCGAGGCTTAGCCTGGGCCAGCCCCCTGCGTACCCCCCACCGGCACCCGCCCCACGCCTCCATTCCCCCCCTTAATCCCTGCATGGCTCCTCCCGTCATTGCCGTGTGAGCGGCAACCTTAGTCCCAGTGGTCCGCCATTGTAGCCCCAGTGTCAGCACAGCCCGGACGCTGTTATAGCCGCACTGCCACCGCAGCTGCACAGCCCGGACGCCATTATAGCCCCACCGCCACCACTGCCCCACGGCCGGGACGCCATTATAACCCCGCCGCCATTACAGCCCTGCTGCCACCACAGCCCCAGCACAGCCCATCAGACACACAGGATAGTGGTTGCTGAACAGCTGAGCCTGCGCCGGTGTCAGGAGGCACAAGGAGCTGAGCTGTGGGGAATGCTCACACCCCTGGGAAGGCAGCCTGGCCCCATGACTCCTACTGCCGCATCCACAAGCTGTGGGCGGTTCCTGCTCAAGGAATAGAATTGTTACTGTTGTTCTCAGAGGTGGACAGTCAAAGAAGTATAGTCCCAGACTGGTTTGAGTTGGAAGGGACCTCAAAGCTCATCCAGTTCCAATCCCCTGCCACAGGCAGGGACACCTTCCACTAGACCAGGCTGCTCCAAGCCCTGTCCAACCTGGCCTTGAACACTGCCAGGGATGGGGCAGCCACAGCTTCTCTGGGCAACCAGGAGACCGGGGGTGACAGGACTCCAGAGCCACATGTGGGAGTCAGGCCATGGTCCCTACTCACAAAGTCATTAAAAGCCTGAAGCTCTTGGCTCCCCCAGTGATGGATGACATGGTGCGGGGAAATGGTGCTTAGATCAGGGTCTGGCTAGAGTGCAGTAAAGGAAAGTTGAAGCCACTTATGGAACAATGAATTAAAAATACGAAATAGCTGCTGTGATAAACACATAAATTTATTGGCTTTCACAAATCATAGGTGTGTTTATGTGGATATGATTATACGAGTTTATAGTAACAAAACCAAAGCTCAATAAAAACATAAGATGAGCGAACCAAAGTCGTGTAAGAGAAGAATCTGTAAAGTTAAAAAGAAGAAAAAGGGGGGGGGGGGTGTTTGCATGCTTGATAGAAGAAAAGCTAGTACCTGTAAAATACAGAGTTAAAGTACTTTTTAGCTTAACTTAGGTTGTAGAAAGAGAACAGTGTTTATGTTGTTAGCCTGTGGAATTTAGTGGCCCCACTAAATGTAAGTTAACTGTTTCACACTGGTCCTCTAAAGTATCTTTAGTTTTAAAGAACAATGTTTGTGTTGTAAGTTTGTGGTGAGATAACAAGATTTAGTGACCCCACTATGCATGAAAGAGTTATTTCACACCATCCTTATACTTATCAGTTAGTTCAAAGACAGAGCCTCACAAACATCTGCTAGCTTGGGATACTCCTGTCCTGCTATAAATTTTGCAGGAAGGTCACACTGTTTCAAATCTGTGTTAGTTATTAGAATAATTACAGCTATGGCTGGTTTTAGCGAGTTGTGAAATTACTGAGGTGTCCAACTGGGCCAAGGGTGAAAAGAACACTGTGAGGAAGACTGCTTACTTCATCTTGAAGATCCCTACTCACATGAGGAAGACTGATTACTTCATCCTCAAGACCCCTGCCCACAGTTATTGAAGAGCAGTGCGCAGACGCCAAGAGGATGAGACTTACGATAATAAATTACTGGACTTAATTATAATGTTCCCTGCCTATATGCAGGGATTATGAATATGTATGTGACCAGTGGAATTGTGAAAGTATATAAACCTGTAACAAATACTAATCATTTGCGCCTCTAGCTACGGTCACGAACCCAGTGCTGTTTGCTTTTGCTTTATTGACTTTGTCCCTTAATAAAACCTTGTTATATTGTTTAGAGAAGTGGATTCGTATTTCACAGCTGCTCAGAGGAAAAAAAAAAAAAAGCATAATCTTGTCCTCAAAGCAGGATCTATAATGGCTGATCCCGCTGTAGATGGGTTTTGCAATGTCTGATACTACCTATAGGCGGCTTCTACAATGGCTGATCACATTGTAGGTGAGAGCTGGAGGTTTCTCCTAGGGCAGTAAGAGGGAATTGGATATTGAATTTGGTGGTGGATCATGTTAAGAGACCTGTCTGCAACCGTGGAACCTCTGTTGGAGGAGTGTTTTGGTAATGCCACAGCTCCCTCTGCCCCAGCAGCCAAAACTTTGAACACTGATCCACCACCAGCTGAGCAAACACAGCTTTTGGGGTGCCCTCCCAGTCCCCCATCAGCAGCATCTTACCAGGCCATCTCCCACCACTCTCCTGGGGTGGGCATGCCACAGAATACCAGCTCTGCTTCCAATGGCAGATAGCAATTGGGAACAGGAAGAATCCCATCTCAATTCCTCTGCCTGGTGAACTCCAGGAGCAGTTCTTCCTGGATGCCAGGGCATTGTGTAGATCTGCCCTGGATCGGTGAGGGGGGGGTGAAGCAGAGCTGTAGAGCTGCTCCCTTCCTGTCCCAGGCTGCCTCATCATGCCTGTACAGAGCCCTTCTTTTGGGGATGCCACCAGCCATCAACACCAGGAGCTACCAGAACACCATGAGCAATTTGGAGCCAACTGCAGCCACCAACCACCAGCTGCCTCATCCACAGCAAGGGATCACGGTCTTGTATTTGAGTGTCACACTGCAAGACAGCCATTAAGAAAGTGGCTGTGTGCAGGCACCCAGGGGCCACACAGCTGGAAACATTTAAAAACAAAATCCAGCAAAATCCAGCCTGTGCTTGGCAGCCTCTTTGGCTCAGTGGAAGTTATTTAAGGAGCTAACCCACCACAAGAGCTGGCTTTGCTCCTCCATCCATAGCAGGACAGGGATAGAGAGGAGCAGTGGAGCTGGGTTACAACTCTCTTCTCCTTCCCACACCCTTGGGAGCTCTCTGGAGACTAATTTGTTTTGTCAAGCAGCCTACATCCTTCTGCAGAGCATCCTATGCCAAAAGAAAACTTCCGCTCAACCTTGGATTTTACCATCCTGTGTAATCCACCATTAAATAAGCATTTCATAAAGAGCCCTATGCTCACTATGTCCACACAGGAAGTCAAACAAGGAAGAGGTATTTGTGCATAGCAACATCTTGGCCTGTGCAGTAACCGCTGCAGCTCATTGCAATTGCAGCCCCTTTCCCTCATCACAAGCTCAGTGGAAATTCCCTTTTTGCCACATTTTAAGCATGTTACCATCAAGGCTCTTGGATGAGTGCTGCATTAAGTGCTCGCAGTGGTCTCCTTTGTAGTGGGCACCACATTTAAGTTTCACCACTTCATGCAATAAAATGTATTTATATAGCCCCAGCTTTGCAGGGTGAGGCTGGGGTGAGCTGAGCTGCTGAGATGCCTCTTGCTCCTCCCCAGCAGTGTCATCACTGCTTTGGGGAGCAGAAAAGCTCTTTGTCATTCCAGGCAAAGGAGCTGCTCCAATTTTTAATTGGATACAGACCACTTGTTCCCATGAGGCCATGGGCACCACTCTGGATCACAGAGTGGTTTGAGTTGGAGAGATCTTAAAGCTCACCCTGTTTTAACCCCTGTCACAGGCAGGGACACCTTCCACTGGACCAGGTTGCTCCAAGCCCCATCCAACCTGGCCTTGAACACTGCCAGAGATGGGGCAGCCACAGCTTCTCTGGGCAACCTGTGCCAGGGCCTCAGCACCCTTACAGGGAAGAACTTGTGCCTAAGGTCTAATCTCAATCTTGTCAATTTAAAGCCATTTCCCCTTGTTCTATCCCTACAAGCCCTTGTCAGAAGCCCCTCTTCAAGTTTCCTATTGGCCCTTGTTTATACCAAAAGAGCTTGCCTTTGCTTCACAAAGCATCAGAAGCTTCAGCTTGTTACTGCAGAGCCTGTTGCTCCCCATGTGTTTATGCAGTTAGCTCCAACCTCTTAAAAAGATAAACATGAGCAATTTTCCAGTCCTTCCTCCAACCTGACAGAGTTCTTTTCTTACCCTGCTTCTGCCTTCACAAGCACTTGCTGCTGCACTCAGCTTGATGCCTTTAGAAGCTCCCTTCTGCAACCTCTGCTGCTAGAAAAGCACCAGATTAGACATGATGCAAGACTAAATGCCTGGACCCTCAAGCTAAATTATGCTTCATGGAGTGGGATAATCACTGAAATTAGCTTGAAGCATTTTTTAAACAGGCTGTTACCTGCTGAGTTTGCTCCAAGGATTAGAACAGCATTTTAGGACATAATTCCCTAAAGTCCTCTATTTTTTTTTTTTTTTTTGCTATTTAGAGGTACTATCTTGCAAGAAAAAGGGTAAGAACAATGTCCCGCATCCGCTTGGTGCTACCCATGAACTCCACTGCACCAGGGCATCAGTTTCTTACTGACATGCACCCCGCAACACCCAGTGCTCTGTGATGCCAGGGCACCTGCAGCTATGAAGCTGCCTGAGCAAGCCCATCTCTTTGAGCAAAGAGAAACATTTCTGCCTTTCTCAGCACCATCTTTAAATATCTTTCTCTTAAAAGCAAATAATGATAATTATTGTTCTCTTAAGTCAGGGAGGCTGTTAACACCAATGTGCTTGACTTTGCAGACTGAGTGCTCACATGGGACAGCAGCAGTCCCACTGCTAGTGCCACAAGCCCTTCTGCTTGATTTTGCAGGCATCTCTGCAGGGATTAGGGGTGGAGCTAGACTTGAACAGTGTTTAGGCAATCAGCCAACTCACAGCGCAAATGGGAAAAAACTTTATTAAAGATTCGTTACCAAAAAGGCAAAAGTGCCATCCTGGTGGGGAGACCATGCTCCCCTCTCCCAGCAGCGAAATCTCTTCTTTCACATTTACTCATTCTGGCATTTGATGCAAATCAAACTGAAAACTAAGGTTTTGCTTCCTCATTCCTTTGTTTCCCTTCTCCATGAATTCCTTTTCCTCCTATTCTCTCTCTTTTGTAAGCCAGTCTTTTAAGGAATTTACTACCTTGGTAAAAAATCTGCTTATCTACATTAGCAGAAATCTTACCTAGTCTCCTTGCAAACCAAAAAGGAGAACTAAATGAAATCCCACCAGGATGCTCTGGCTACCTCAGTGTAGATTAAGCTGTTTGTTTCACTTGCTGCATTGCTTAACTTTAATCCAGTTTGGTTCAGGACACATAAAATGGCTGCTTTTCTGCCCTCCAGGAAGCAGCAGGCACTGCCGGAGCCAAGAGAAGTGCTAGCAGGTCCTGCCTCACATGCACACATAATCACGCAGGGGCACGTCTTCCCTCACACTTTTTTAGCACTACCTTTTGTCGTTTGCAACACTTTGGATTATGTTCGTCGAAATTCATGCCTGAGCCACTCCAAACTGAGGGCTAAATCACAGAGGCAGATGCAAAGTCCCGATGGCATGAGGCCAGGCACGAGCTGGCTGCCTCCTCACCTTTCCCAGCCTAGGCTTTTTCTCACTGCAGCCTAATGCAGGATCATACCTGTTAAAGACACATGCAGAGGGCAGACCTTCTCTAGAGAACTTGGCTCACTCCAACTCCATCTTCCCCTTCCTTGACAACTCTCCTCCACAGGGAGGTGTGGCAACCAGTATCATCCTTGGGTTTCCTGCCAGGTTGCCACTACAGCCTGCTCTGGCCAGTGCTGTGCTGTGCCTTGGATCTGGTGTCACAAGAATTCAAATTAGGAAAGAAAGGTGAAACAGAAACAACATCGTGGAGACAAATATTAAAGCATGGCTGTGCACAGGTAAGAGCAGGAGCTGCCATGCTGCCCAGCTTTACTCACTGCCTCACACCAGATTTACTACAGGAGTTGCCAAGAGGCCACTATGCTCCTCAGTAACAAAATCCTCCCCGAGGCAGAAATATCCACACAGTGACTTAGTGCCTAAAACACCAGTGAAGCAGCTCTGCCATGGATTGTGCGGACACTGATGCTTTTCTTTCTTCAGTTCCACAATCTGCCCCTTTGACTCCCAGCAGAAATCAGCAAATACTTAACACATTTGACCTCTTAGCTGCCCTCAGTGCAGACGGCTTTCTGCACACAGCAAGTGCTACCTGAAAAATTCAAAGCTAAGAGGTCTTTTAATTCCTTCCCCTATGTATGGTTAAAATTTTCCAAATTTCTTGTGTGAAGAATGGGCTGAGGGTTAAGATGGAACATTGATGATGCCTGAAAAATGGCTGAGAACGAGCAGCTCATCTCATTGTACTGTTGACCCACTTCACCTGGTTTTAGCTGGAGAACTTCTCATGCTATTCTTTATTCTAACCTTTTGTTCCTGATCATTGTTAAATTGTCAAAAAGTCAAACATCAGCAAGTTTATTTCTGGTTAAAAGGCTGACTCTGCTCAGCCCTTCCCTCTCCCCACATCTGGTCAGGGCAGAGTGGTTCAGTGAGGGCTCCTGTCTCACTAAATGCCTTCCTTATTTCAATCTGAGGCCGAGTAACCTCACCTACATGCAGGCTTATGTTTACAAGATGCACCGTGTGCATCACCAAAACATTAGGTACAGCAGCATCAGTTGTATTTGAAAATTACCAACTTTATTTCTGTAATACATTGCAGCATATGAAAATAGAGGATCAAAATGCTATACATAAAATACAGAAAGTGAAGCAGAGATCTTTTTACACCCCTCATCATATCCTTAGATAAGGGTGTATAAGAGCCCACACATCCAGCCTGTGATCCCACCTGATGGGCACAGATCTACATCATCCATTAGTCTGGAGCACACTTGCACACAAGTACAACTGGAAACTGTCTGTGACCAGCTGGTAAGCTGGCAGCTAGGATTTAAGGCAGGTAAAAGGTCAGAAAAAGCAAGCTGATGACATCCCCAAGTTCCCACCAGTTCCTCAAAATGGGAAAAAAAAAAAAATCCCCAAAACCCTAGAAAGCAACCAGCACTCTTTTCAAAGGTACTGGCTGTTTTTTTACATCACTGTCTTTAAGGAAGGACACCACGAGATGCTGCAGCCAACAGTACAAGAATCATCTTTCTCTTCCTTACCTGTCCTTTTTCAGTACTACAGCTTCTTTTTCCACAGTCACACTGTTCCAAGTTTGCTTGTGGGTGAAGCAGGAAGAGAAGGGGAAGGAAATGAAGGTAGCAAATTAAGGAATCTCTGTGCAAATTATATGCTCAAGGAAAAGTAAAACCCACAGAAAAAGGTTCTGTGTATATCTTCCAAGCCTGTTCTCTCCATAGTCACAAAACAGGGTCTATCCCTGTTGAGGAATAACTGCCAACTGACCCTAGATATTCAAAAGAACACAAGAGTATGTTCCCTAAAGCAGCAGACTTGCTTTTAACACTGGGTGTCAACAATGTGAGATGCCAATTTTGCCACCTCTTCACTACCAGTAATCACAGCAGGACTCCACAGGAAAGTGCAGTGGGAGTCTCAGGTCTTCAAGTGCCCTCTTATTTTGTTGATTCATAGAAGAGATTTGCAAGTCCCTGCATTCTATTCACACTGGTTAAAAACAAAACCAGCAACACACACTAGAGAAAGGCCAAGAATTATTGCTGTGCTGAGGCACCTTGAAGAGTTTGGCTGAAGAAAACTGACCAAAACTGACCAAATAACAGAGTCATAGAGTTGAAATACAGGCAAGCCTAGAAAGAAGACGGGGAAAACAGGGAACTGCTCCTGTCACCAGGACATGCCTGTTCCCACCTGCTGTCAAAAAAGGGCCATGGCAGTTCCTGTGTCCTGTAAGCAGCACTTGTAAGACAGCAGTCCAGGATGGAGTATTGTGTAGGGTTAATCAGCAGCACATCAGGAAAGCCTCTCTGGCAGTCGTAGGGACCACTCTCACTGCCACTTGTAGATCTTCACCAGCTTCTCTGTCAGAGCAGCCAGGAGGTGGGCTTGGTTCACTTCCATGGTGCAGATGTCCAGCACGGGCATGTCAGCCTGCAGCTTCTGCAGCAAGGACCCACTTCCAGCATCCCATAGCTGTGGGACAGACAAGGTCAAAGACTGCAGGATTCTCCCCTCCCATCCAAAACAGAGCTTCCTCTCTCTGGAGAGACTTTCCTCAAGTGACTTACAGGACCCTTTCTCTACCTTCACACCCGGCTTGGATGCTCTTTCACAGACTTGCAGCACAATGCCACCCTCAGTGCCCTCTCCTCTCACTCTGACCCATGAGCTCTCATACAGGCTGTTGTCCATCTTTTGTTTCTGAGCTGCCTTTTTACAAAGTGCAACCTTTTTCCTCACCTTTTCAGTCATTCCCAAGAAGAATTAGTCTGTCCCTCACAGCACTTACCATGTGAGCTGTCCTACTGAGCATTATGCCATTTACAGTACCCAGTTGTGCCAGCATGTCCACCCGCAATCCTCTGGTGGACACTGCCTACATTCCTTTCAATGGGTGTGGACTACAGGCCATAGCTAATACAGTCTCACACAATGAGAAAATTACACCTGCTACAGCAAGTACAACAGCCCAACCTGCACAGGGTGATGTGCTTGACAAGGCCATTCCCACCTAAAACCACTGACTGATAAGATTTCTGTCCTAAGAACCCCAGTAAAACCCACCACCACACTGAAAGGAACAAGAGATACCAGGGCAGAAGTGGATGCCTCATCACCAGCACACACAAAGATGCTGCCATCCTCCTCCGGGCTCTGGAAAATGGCATTCTTGGTCAACAGCTTGCAGATGGGCCCAGCACTGAAAGTCTGAACCAGGTTAGAAGAACACACAAGGTCTTTAGAGTCCTCTGCCAGTGGGCTGCAAGTCAGCTCCATCATCACACAACGCACACATGGATTATTTTTGCCTGTAAGGCAGAAATAAGAGGTAATTTAATTGCAGACAAGTTTTAACTGTAAGAACATAAGCAGCACCACCCTGCAGCTGCCTCCTTCTGTCCTCACCCAATTCTTATTTCCATGCAGAGTCTAGCAGCCTTCAATATCTGAAAGTGCCTACAAGGATGCCAGAGAGACTCTTTGTCAGGGACTGTAGTGATTAGGACAAGGGGTGATGGGTTTAAACAGGGGAAATCCAGGTTAAACCTGTGAGGGTGCTGAGGCCATGGCACAGGTTGCCTAGAGGAGCTGTGGCTGCCCCATCCCTGGCAGTGTTCAAGGCCAGGTTGGACAGGGCTTGGAGCAACCTGGTCTAGTGGAAGCCCCCATGGCAGGGGGTTGGAACTGGATGAGCTGTAAGGTCCTTTCCAAACCAAACCATTATATGGTTCTATGATTCTCAGTGCTCTGACTGGGACAAGAGCTATATTTGTGCTGTGCCCTAGGCAAGAAGCTGCTGTTGAGCTCCACCAGCAGCAGGAAGTGAAAAGCAAGCTGCAGACATGGCATTACATACTGGGCCTATATGTTGCGAGGCAGTGCCGTGTGCTGATTTCTGCCTGAAGATCAATGCATCCTCCAGACTCCAGTGGCAGGTGATGAGGCTGGTAAGAGTTGCCAGCTTTCTGTTCCCAAAAGCAGGCTCCTTCCAAGGTCCCAGCTAAAATTCCACCGTAGGGCAGTGAAGCTGAGGCCATCCGGGGCAGATAGGACAGTGACACCATGGGGCACCTGAGAGGGAGGGTTGGCAAGGATCAGTGCTGGCAGCTGCAGCCCTGCTGGCTTCCTGCCTCACTGCTTCAGAGTTCCAGCCTCTCCACTTGCACTCCAAACAATGGGCCTCAGCAGGCTACAAGATGGTCTTTCGAACAAGGAACCCCAATGGCTTTGTCAAGAATAAATGAAATTTAACTTAACTACTGAGACATATTTAAGGAAGCATCAGAGTACATATCAAACTTATCGGGTAAATCGGCATTTGATTCTCTAAGCAGAAGAGATGGAAGTACCAGCATCTCACACTCCTTTGTAATTTGTCCTTTACAAGTTAGACATTAAACCCATCTCCAGAACAAATTCAGTTCTTAGGCTGCACCAATGGGTCCATTTCTGACCCCTGCATGCCTCAGACAGGTGCCAAGCACTCATGCTGAATTATACATACACTGTCCAACCTTATGAGAGACTTCTCACATCTGTGCCAGATTTGTATTTTCAGTCAAAACATTCACATGTAACTATTTAAACTATTGCTGGGTGATTTATAGAAGAAGCTATGTATATTAGCAAAGTTGAGAGGAATGAAAAAATCCTTACACCATACCTAGACTTCCGGGGGACTAGTTCCTGGACATGAGAGTTTGTGTATCTCAAATCATATATCATGATAGAGCCATTGACCAACCCAGCGTAGATGTAGTTTGTGTCGTCAAGACACCAGCAGCAGCTCCAGACAGGGCGGCCAGTGTTGTATGTCTGTACCACAGTATTTGTTGCCAAGCTGCAGAAGAGAAGCAAAGTGTAGGCCCTTTGCACAAGCATCTACTGATGATAAAACAACATAAGGTAAGTAAATATAGCTTTTGGAAGTCTTTAGACAGAAGCATCTCTCTGCAGACTGAATTCTAAATTAACTCCTCCTTTACTCCAGACATGAATCTGGCTAATCCAGACAGAAAAATCACTTTACAATATCCAAGTGATTTATAGTTCTTCCACACCAATGCTTCTTTTCCAGACTGAACTCTGGAGACTGGGAAAGGAAATCTCAGAGCAGGGTCTCAGCCGCTTTGCTGGCAAGAGAAAGCAAAGTTACTTTTCTGGAAAAAAAATAGAATTGACTCTAGTGTAATCCCATAATATCCGCATATTCCTGAGATCAAAGGGCTTATTCCTTCAGATTACATTTCTTTTTTTTTTTAAGAAGAAAAAAAGTATGCCTCAAAAGAACCCAATTTAGGCAAGAATAAGACAGCAAGTAGAGTAAACACAGTTAAAAGCACACTTATAGCATTAACTATAAATTTGTGAAAGGAAGGAGAATAGAGCAATGCAACACAGAATAGCATCTTGAATATGGTATCAGATTAGAATGCATTTGCAAAGGACAGCGTTGTCAGCATAGGCTTAGCTTGCTGAGAAGAGCAAGACACAGAAGCCAGATATCAAAGCCACATATCAAAGGAACTCTGGATATCCTTTACAACATGTGGTTTCTCCCTGGGGAGTGTGATTATGCTCAGGGCTCCAGAGAAGACAGAAATTGGTCCCACATAAGTATAGAGGGAACAAGTACAGAGACAAACCTGGCTGGGAAATGGAGAGCTTGGTATCAAGACAGTGACTTATTCAAAGCAATGGGGTAGGGGGAAGAAGTGGGGAGTTGGAGGTAGAAAACAACCACCACAAACAACAAAACATCCCAAAATAACCAAATGCAAAGTCATGGTTCTATTCTAAATACTCATAAGCCAGAATAGGACACTTAAGGACATCTTAGATAATTCCTCCTGGGCAGTGAGGCCCTGGCACAGGTTGCCCAGAGAAGCTGTGGCTGCTTCATCCCTGGCAGTGTTCAAGGCCAGGCTGGATGGGGCTTTGAGCAATCTGGTCTAGTGGAAGGTGTCCCTGCCCATGGCAGGGGTTGGAACTGAGTGAGATTTAAGATCCCTTGCAACCCAAACCAGTCTTTGGTTTTCTATGAAAGATAACCAAAAGGGACTTTTTTTTTTTTTCAGAGGGAGAAGTATGAAGATACTGCTGAAGCAAGCACTTAACTAAAGGACATAGTGAGATCAAGCACAAAAGCAAAAGGGTAACAAGCTCTGATGCAACCAACCAGGCAGCAGGAGACAGATATGGGAGTCAAGTGTCTGAGCAGATACTGTGATGAGAAGCCACTCTCCAGATTAAACCATGAAAAGAGTATCAACCCCACTCGTTAGCAAACTGACATGCTGACTCTAGCATCAGACACAGTTTACTTGTAACTAATAAAGCAAACATTTCAGCACAGTAACAGGAAAGCAATATTCTTCACATTTCTGTTGCAGGATTAAGTTCTCTTCATTGCTTCACTTGGGATTAATCAGTTATATTGGGATTGGGATTAATCAATTATACAACCATCACACATCCTAACCCTATACTAACTGACAGACAGATGTGCATAAGGATGTTATTACTCAATAAGAATCAACCAGCCAACAAAGTTTTGAAGCAGCTAAAGCTCAAGACTGAAGACCAGCAGAGTAGTAAGAAAACACTCATAGGCTGTAAATTCTGACAGGACAGGACATATTTGCCTCTTAACCCCTGCAAAATTACTGCTGCTTTAAATCTCTGCTAGCTGTGAAGAACCTGCAAAACAACACTATCAACATATTTCATATCCCAGATGAATCCCATGCTCTGCAAGAAGCTTAAAATCAGAGAAGCCATCAGCAGCACAGGGAAGAAAGTACCTAATCTAGACATCCCTTGTTCCTGTTTTATGCCATACAATTTCCCATGCTTCACATTTCCCTGCAATAACAGATAACAAAGTGGAAAGTAAATTTCACATCTATATATTAAGCTATATTAATTCTCAACACAACTTGGCCAATCCATGCTGAACTACTTTTTTTCCCCCCACCAAGTTCTCCATGGGAAAGTAGTACAGACTGGTAGCTCCATAGCACCTCCATCTGAAAGGTCTGAAAGTGTGAATAAGTCTTTCCCCCTGTTAGTTCCTGCATGCAGGAAGAATACATGACCTGATCTCATTTCAGCAGCATCTTTTGGAAAGAATGTCACGTGCTGCTAGGCATTTTCAGGAAGACAAAACAAAATCCAGTGAAGCCTCTTGCACAGAGCAGAGCTCCACTGGGACAGACTGCTCTCTGTGGCAGGGCTCACCTGGTAAGCTTGACAGCATTGTCCAGAGAAGCAGAGAGCAGCAAGCCATCTGCTCGACCACCGAAAGCGAGGCCCCGAATCTGTTTACTGTGGATGGCGATGTACTGACTGCTCTTCAGATCGGCCACGCTCAGCATCTTAACACCACAACCTGTCAAGAGAAAAAGGGTAAAGCAGGTTACTGCAGAAGGAGAACTAGCAATTCTGTGCCAGAACTATGATGTCTGTACCAAAGCCTATGGCAGGATAAACACATAGAAGTTACTTGTTGTTCTGGACAAGAGCTACCACAAATCTTTTGTTAGTTCAAGTGACAAAAGGGCTAAATCCTTAAGGATCCCAGGCAGCAAGAAGAAATTCCATGTCAGTTTTACAGTTCTTGTTACAAAAGCCTGCTGCTCTTTAGCCAGTTTCTGCAAAAACATTCTTGTCTAGATAAAAACATACACAGCAGGATTACATGGCTATTTAAGAGAACAAACATCACTGCAAAGAATGGCTACAGGTAAACTTAACCTGTGTATTACAAGAGTCACCATAAAGCCTCCATTCAGAGATTCACTCCCTGGCTTCAAAAGCCAAAAAAAGAAGGTCAGTTGACTGCAGAAGACAGTTTTGTTAGGCCAAGATAAGGCATTTCATCTCCAAGCCATTAACCCAATAAAGATGTCTTATAATTCAGAAAACATTGAAGTACTTTGCTAATAAACTCTCCCAGACTCCTAAGGCTAAAATTATAAGGACAAATTGGTGCTGTTCCAGGTGACAAGCCTCTTGCCCCTGGCTGTAACAATAAGACAAAACCAACAAAACCAGGGCTGCCCACAACTTCTTGGCTTTCTATTTCCTCACTGGCAAACAGTGTTTCTGTCATTTTTCTGGTTTTGCTTGTGTTTTTTTTGGGGGAAGGGTGAGGTGGGGGTGGTACTTTTTGGTATTTTTTGTTTTTGTTGGTTTGGGTTTTTGTGGGGTTTGTTTTTTTTTTTTTTTTTGAGTGCTGACAATTCAGCTGTATTTGGATCAATCCACCTACAGTTTGGAGATCAGCGTTCTTTGCTCAAGCACTGGAACCTCCACTGCAGTCCCCTTGTTCTTTTAGAAGGCCCACCTTTGCAAGGAGTACCAGACACAAGCTCAGTAGGCAGAAGCTGCCAGTGCAGGAGTCATATGAACTACAGGGAGTCTTGTCCCTCTTGTAAGGAACCCTTGCAGTTCTACATCCAGCTCTGGTGCAACAACACAAGAGGGACACAGAACTGTTGTAGAAAGTCCAGAGTACCTCTGATTGAGGACAGGCTGAGAGAGCTGGGCTTGTTCAGCCTGGAGAAGGCTCCATGGAGACCTTACAGCAATTTCCAGTGCCTAAAAGGGCTAAAAGAAGCCTGAAAGGGCCTTTGGACAAGGGCCTGTAGGGGCAGGACAAGGGGGAATGGCTTTAATCTGACAGACAGGAGACAGAGATGAGATCTTGGCAAGTTCTTTACTGTGAGGGTGCTGAGGCACTGGCACAGGTTGCCCAGAGAAGCTGTGACTGCCCCACCCCTGGCAGCGTTAAGGCCAAGTTGGACAGGGGCTTAAAGCCACCAAGTCTAGTGGAAGGTGTCCCTGCCCACAGCAGATGGTTGGAACTGGTAAGCTTTAAAGTCACTTTCACCCCAAACCATTCTAGGGTTCTGTGATCCTATTCCCAGTTGACAAGGCACATGCAAAGGTGAAGCAGAGCAGCAGGGAGCAAGTAGAAAACATTTGACTTTCACTCAGAAACCCCCAAGTCTTAACTTGCTTAATTACCAGGAATTAAAGTAGACTCTGGAGAGGGCTGTGATACCACAAGGCAGCTCAGTGAGTCACAGTATGCCATTACTCTGCATTTCCCAGACTGAGACACCAAGAAAGCCTTTTCCAGGTTGTACTTGCACTGGCTTTGGCTGGAGGGAAGGCTGCCTGGAAGGCAGATACGGGAGCTGACAGGCTGTTCAGAAACTTTTGCATTGTGCTGGACCATCAGAGCCTTCAGTTCCTGCAAAGGAAAACACCCAATAACTTTAATGTGCCACAGGCAATATAACAGTCTGTGCTACCTAGTCCACATGCTCCAACACTATTTGTTCTCATATGAAGACAAAGAATATGGTCCCCACTTCCATGCAGTTCCTGAAATGCTGGATTCCCAAATAGACCAACTATGACAGTGAGAAACAGAGACATTTGAACACTATGCAAATTCTGGCAGAACATGTTTAAAGTCCATTACTGTATGTATTAGACCCTGTGAAAGAAAGGACTCTTGGATAACACATGAAACCCAGAAGTAATTATTACCAGATCAATGCTGTTGAGAAGTAAACACACTGCCAAGTATTACATGCAGCTAAAACACAAGTTAATTAAAACCATTTTCTAGAACTTCCAGAATACCCCATAAAAAAAAACACACACACAAAAAAAAACCAACAAAAACCCCAAACAAAAGCCCAAATTTCAACATAAAGGACATTGCAGGAAACAAGTTAGTCTTTTTAACGAAGATGACCCTGTTCTTGTAAACACTGGGAAGCATATTCCAGGAACAACACAATTCTCAAGAGCTCCAGCCCTGTTTTCTGCCACCACCTCTTTCCCCTTATTCCACCTCAACTGATAAATGCTCAGGGATACACAGCAGAGACACAGCTAGGACTCCTTCCATCACCAACAAGAAATTCTTAGAATTCATCCTTCCAGAGATCATCAGGGGGTAGGTATGCGAGTAGTGGCACTGGCATATTGTGAGTTTACTAAAAATCCCCCCCCCAAAAAAAAACATTTCGACCAGATTGTAATCAAGGGCAAAACCAGAGGGCACAGAAGCCCAGGGATATTAGAAGGAGTGTATACATTAAGAAAATCACTGTTTGCTTTCTGTTGTCTGAGCAGCATAGATTGTGCTTCAAATACTATGTAATTTTTAAACAATTAAGGGCTGCAAGAGCGATATTATGAATGTATTAGATTGCAAGCTAGCTTCAATATTGAACCAGCCACTCCCATTTAACTTACACCTATGCAAAGGCATTCTCAAAGAGGAAAGATCAAAGATCAAGCTCTACATTAATTGTTATCATCAAGACCTGTAACTTCTGGAAACAGCTCAAGAGGAGAGCAACTCTAATATTTGACAGAGGTTTGAGTTATTCTGTATTGAGCTTGCAAATTCCACAAGGGAATGAAAATTTAATAATTAGAAAAAAAAATTAAAGCTTAAGAGTCAAGATGATCCCATTATAGCAAGCAAAGACAAAGCAACTGGGGAAGGAAGTGTAAGAGTGGCCAGGATGCTAAAGCATAAGTAGTCTGTGAAAACACAGGTTACTTAGAAATAATGAGTTGATTAAATTTTTGATTAAAAGTTACTTTCTTCTAAAAAGCAGGAGGACACCATCACCAAGGATCAGAAGATATTCAAATGATTTGTTGCTCTGGGGACTTTCTAAAACTGTCCTTTTCACCTGCTCTCAACATTCAACCTTTACACAAGTGATTAACAAGGAAACCAGGCATCTTTAAAACCACTAGGACTATTAGTACCATGTTTCCATTTTAACATGATGGTTGAAGCCAGCAGAATCAGGAAGCCTTGCTGGAGACACATTACCAAGGCAATTAAAAATGCTGCACTGAAGAACAGATTCCACTAATTGTGCTCAGAAGAATGCTGTTCTGGTAACAGAAACCTACATCCTCCTCGAGGTACTTTACAGAGCCTGCCTGCTGTTAATGAAGGGCCTTCAGGGCACACTTGTACCTGCAAATGCTACAACTGCCTTCCAAATGTCAGCTTGTACTTGTAGTTATGAACAAACACAATCACATGGAAAAGAAAAAGTTGCAGAAAAAAAGAGAGCAGAAGTCTGAGAAGCATGAAGGACAGTAGAAGCAGGAGAGCACAGCTACAAAAATTCAGAATAGTTTTCTTTGAGTATTAGTTATTTCCTAGCTGATACAAAGCTTAAAGACAAAGGCAGTTACCAGATCACCGTTGCTCTCTAGTTCTGCTCCCACTGACCTCACATGCACTGTACAGCCCTAACCTTGCATTTAGGAGTTAAATACATGGCTGTACGACCTCAAGCTTAGGTGCAGCGCTGCAGGCATTCTAGCTTCCTTCAGTTTGGGTTCAAGTTCACTCAAAGAGAAAGGGAGCATTTTAAATCAGCTTCAGTGTAAGTAACAGTGAAATGAAATTGTAGCTTTTCACAGAATCAGAATGGTTTGGGTTGGAAGGGTTTAAAGCTCATCCAGTTCTAACTCCCTGCTCAAGTAGGTTTGCATTCCTCTTATTTTCACACATTCCTTCTGCAGTTCACAGCACTTTATTCTCTCTACTGACCTACAGCTTTGCATGCCAGTTAAACATGTTTTCTTGTGCCATTAGTAACATCACTTGCTGAAGAAGCAGGGCAACATACTCAAGACGTAACAAGGCAAGTTCAGATTTATGTAAGGAAAAAAAACAGTCTTGCAGTGAGGATGGTCAAACAAGACATACAGAAAGGATGTGTGATCTGCTTGATACATAGAACAACTGATATGACAGTGCCCTGAGCAATCCAACCCACCATTGAATTTACCCACCTAGGGTCAGGCTGGAAACCTCCAGAGGTCCGTTCCAACCTAAATCATTCCATGCAAGCAGCTGCTTTACTAGATAACCTCTAATCAGAAAGAAACTCATTAGGCATGTGTTCAAACTGTAATCAAAGAACTTGGAGACTTATTCCAGACTTCCTGCTGATTTTCTGTTCCCCAGCAAATTGTTTATTCATAGTATGAACAAGCACCTTAAAATTGCTTCCAGCATTCCCACTAACCACTACAGGACAGTGACGAATGCAGTATAAATACTGAAGCACAGCTTGAAGAACACAGGGTACTTAATCTTTATAACATGCAACTTCAATTCTATTACTCTGGATACTCTATCACTTAATACCAAAAGAATTGCAGGAGGATATTACGGACCTGTAGTTTCATCTTATTTGCATTTTTCCTTACGGCAAAATTTGAAATGGCCCAATTTTTTTATTAGCCCTGATGAGCATAATGCATTGCACAGGAATTCAGGAAAACTATAAAGCCTTGTCTCACATCACATAGGAAGACTTCAGCAGATAATGTTGCTTTTTGTGCAGACATGAATAGCCAAGGCTATAAAAAAATCCAGAAGTAGGGAAAAACATGAAATTGAGTTACTAAACAGTGAGAGATTAAAAATCATCTACTTCTCACAACAAAAAAAAGTAACAAATTTGTAATAAAAAAGGCTCTCAAAATCTAGCACTAGTGGAACATGCCAGAATTCATGGCTGGAAGCACAAGTCCACAATTTCCAGGAATCATGCAAAACCAGCCATGACAGGTTACAAAAATCTCGCAGTATTGACAGAACCAGAAAGGAAGCAGTAACTTATTTTCAGTGATTTGTATTATCAGGGAACAGAGGTGCCTCTTCACAGCTGCTCAGTGCATGCACACAGGCAGTCCGGCTGACAGGCCAGGTTTCATGGCACCAGAAGGTGCTTAAAACATTAATTGACCTTCACTAGAGAAAAAAAAAAACAAGCAAACAAGAAAAGTTATTTTTGTTGTTGCTTTTTTCTTATGGATTTGCATATAACCATACCTGTACTCAAAGGCTCTTGATTAACTAGTGATAATGGGTCCCATTTAGTTTTATAGTACTGTAGAGATTTTCAAAGCTTATTTTGATGCAGGTAAGAGTAAGACAGTGAGCTAGGTTTTGTGGTGCCAGACAGCACTAAAGGAGGAACCTACAACATCAGCAGTTACAACACTCCACTGCTAAGCTGTACTTACAACTTTGATCAAGTCTTAGAAGAACAAGGAAGCAGGTCAGTGCTCTGTAGCACACATGAATATGCCAACCTGGGAGTTTAGGATACTCCTGATGTTTCACCAGTTAAATTTACTAAATCCTGGTGCTTACTAAAACTGAAAGCCTGTATTTGCCTCTCAAAGGGAAGAAGAGAAAGGGAATCCTCTGTGCATTAGTAGGATGAGACTCACCTGAACTTGCTTGTGGAGCTTGCTGCATTTGTCTGTCAAAACCTGCAGTTGGAGACGGCTCTGTGCAGATTCCAGCTCTGCCTGTCTCCGCAACATTTGCTCCTGTCTTAGGGAGCTGCAGGAGCAAGAGAAAAGGAATCCTTAGGACTAGGTATTACCTAGGATGTTTCTCTTGGCTGTCAACCTGATTAGAACAAGTCATGTTCAGGTAAATTAAAAAGTAAAATAATATCTGAGACCACACTCATCCAGTACATTCACCTTGAGGTGTTCTGTTACACAATTGTACCAAATGTCTCACTCGAGTATTGTTCCATAGAAACAATAGCCTTTCTTCTCATCCTCTCCAAATGCACTAATTTAATATAAGAGAGGAAAACAAATTGTGGGGTTTTTTTTTCCCCTACAGAAACAATTTAGCAAATTCTATACTATCAGTGTCCATGACATATAGCATGCAAGTAATAAAGCAAGTCATAACACAGCAAGATCTGCAAGCTTGTTTCTACTAACAGTAGCTAATTTTGTGTTTCAGGAAAAGAGCTGTATCAGAACTAAACAGACAAATTATCTGTGAATGCCCACACAGAAGCCATATTTACTACCTCATCTTGAGCCTAGAAGTGCATACACACCACTTAGCAGTAGCAGTTTTGATAACATACTTCAGTATCTTTCATATAGGTTTCACGTACAAAAGAATAGCTCTGCAATGACCACTGCATTCTGCACTTCAAAAGCTGGAATATTCCATTTGTTTCAGCAGATCATGTGCAGGGAGATCTAGCTTGCCTAAGTGCCTTCTAAATATACAGACCTAGCCTTGCACGTTCACCAGGCAGAAAATTCTGTCTTTTCCCTGTAGTCTCACATGATTTTTACTTGTGCTGCAGAAGAAATAGGTAAGATGCTGTATTTAACCATCACATTACACAAGTACCCAGAGCCTGAAGGCTGGCTTTTTTTGAATGTGGAAATAAAAAAAAAAAAAGGAAAAGCATGATCCTGTACATAATTCAGATCTGAATAAACAATATTGATGCATGCATGTAGAGTTCATATTTGTCCTCCACTCATGGCTGTGTGCCACATAGCAGGCATTGCCAGCAGCTTCTCTGGACTGGCAGGCAGTCAAAAACAGGAAGCAGAGGAGGTACAGGGCTACAGCAAGACTAAAATGCAAGACACAGTAGCAGTTAGACAACTGCTTATCCATAAGAGGCAAGATTTAAACACCCAAATGCTTTTGAAAAAAAAAAACACACAAAACTTATTTATCATTTGTTTTGCACTGTCAGTCCAGCAAAAGAAATCCTTTTAAAGAGTTCAAACACCATCAGGCAGTGGCAATCTGGACAAAAGAGGTATTTTTCCCATTGCGGCAGTTACTCTCTGACCATTTCTAATCAATAATTACCAGGATAGTGAGGTTTCTGCTGAAAGACTGCACTGAAAGAACAGCAGTGAAGTCAACCCCAATTAAATTTTATTCGCTCCAAGATTCAGGAGAACTGATATTCACAGCTTTCTAATCTCATAATAGTATCTGTGACAGCATCTTACTGAAAAGAAATCAGTCCCATTTTCATACCTGCTTTTCACTTTTTTCAATAAAAAGCCTGCATTTCAGTTGAAGAGGTAGGCAGCCATAGTAATGCTTGCTGACCTTTCATAAATAAAGCTACGTGAAGAGTCTGACAAAGTGAGACAGAAAGTGATTCATATGAGAGATTACTCTGTTTAATGCATGTAAGAAAGGTCAGCTCTTCAACCTCCTTGCATTTCCAACTATGCCTCACTTCTCTAATGATGAATTAGCAATATAAGGCTTTTTGGCAACAACTCTGCATGTTCTGCTCTTATGACATTCCAGGATACAGATAGCTTTTGCTATTTCACTGCTGCAAAGCTCAAACTCAAGCACTCTACTCCAAAAGAAAATTCTCCTTCCAGGCAAGACACACGCAACACCGGAAGACCTTACATTGCGAATCCAGCCATGCTTATTGTAATTCCAAAGGGAATGCACAAATTGCTTTAGACACTATAGAAAATTAAAGCATGAAGTAGAAGCTGGGCTGCAGCTTTCAGTGGCACATAGGCAGCAAGGATGTATCTTTATGTGGAGGCTGTGTACCTTTTCATCTGTTCTTGCTCATTGGTATCCAGCGCTTTCAGAGTGCGAGCATAAAGGATCACAATGTCAGAAGATTTTGCCTTCTTATTGCACTGAAACAAAAAGACAAGTTCAGGTCATCCACAAGAATTACAAGTTTTCCAATACCTAAAAGGGCTACAAGAAACCTGGAGAGGGGCTTCTGACAAAGGCCTGTAGGGACAGGACAAGGAGGAATGCCTTAAATTGACAAGGGAGGATATTGAGATGAGATCTTAGGAAGAAGTTCTTTCTTGTGTACCCACTGTGAGAGTGCTGAGGCCCTTGCACAGATTGCCCAGAGAAGCTGTGACTGCCCCATCCCTGGCAGTGTTCAAGGCCAGGATGGATGGGGCTTAGAGACCCCCCAGTCTAGTGGAAGGTGTCCCTGCCCATGGCAGATAGTTGGAACTGATAAGCTTTAAGGTTCCTTCCACTCCAAACCATTCTAGGATTCTAATTTCACTATCCAAACCACACGCCCCCACAAGTTTTGAGGTATTATTTTGAAAACCCTTCCAGCTTTGAAAGGAGGAATTGTCTACTTGACAAGAAGTCAATAAAACCGGACATTAACACAGCATGCTCTTTCCCTCATGACACCAGAGCTCTAATCACAGCTACAAGTTTAGGTCATGTACCCTACTCCACTTTCAGTAACGCATATCCTTGCTTCCCACTAAACTCACTCTACTAAAGCAGCACAGTCAAGTGAGTTACAGGGACAAAAAAGATCAAAGTGGAGGAAGCAAGATTTAAATCAAAACACCAGTCCAACCTCTGTTTTGGAAACATTAAGACTGGCTGCTTGGCCAACAGATGATGATTTAGGAACCCCTGATTACACTCCCAACTCTGTTATTTACATACTATATACCTTTAATCAAATACTATAGGCCAAAATCTGTAAGAGCAGTACAAAATACTGACATCCCACTGACTTCAGTGGTGCACAGCAAGTCAGATATTCCAATATCTTGTGCATCTAGCTGTGACCATTTAGTACCTTAGTCATCTAAGAAGGGATAATACCTCCCCATGAGCTGGGGCCTGGAAGAAATTACAACTGCAAGCTTATTGTTTTGCAAACATACTTCATTGGTCAGAAAAGAGGCAGGAAATAGATCAAGTAACCTCTGCTGAACATTAAATTACTACGTGCACTTAAAATGCAGACTTCTCTATTGTTTGGTTGCACAAGGATATTACGGGCAGGAGTTTCAGATCAGACAACCCTCCTTCTTTAGGAAAGAACTGCCCTGCAGAGCACTAAGTGGATAAGACAGCTTTCCTGGCAGCTAGCAGCTATCATTAGCAGAATCAGGAATGCTGCAATTTCACAGTAACTCATACTCCAGCCACTTGGTAATCAGAGCACCACGCACAGCAACCCTGTGCCACTGAACAGAGAATGACCAGTCGCAAAGGATGGCAACTGAAAATGAAGGGAAGATGATTTAGCTGCAAGGTTCTCCCCAGTGAAAGTTCTCCCAGGAACTTTTCAGTATTTGCATCACTGGAAGAAAGAGGGAGCAGGCACCCCATAGGAGTTGGTAGGGTTCAAGAAGAAAGCAGGCACAAAATTCCAAAGAGCAAAGATGCCAGGAAGGCCTGAGAATTCTGCCTGGGCCTGGAGTGGGTGAAGAAAAGCTTACATAAATTTGACAAGTGTGAGGGAAAAAAAAAAAAGGTTTGGGCCTTTTCTATGGCAAGAGTGAATCATCAGGTTTCTTCACAGCGCACATCAACAGGAGGTTTCTTGCTAAGAGAAGGCAATCCTGCACAAAGCCAAGCAGGGCTATGGAAGCTCCCAAAATAATAAAGCCAAAGAAATCCCGCGTTTCCAGCCACCAACTCAGCAGCAGAACTGAATCCTATTTCCAAGGTACCCATTGACCTGATTTTTGTCAATTTTCCTTTCTGGAGAGAAGGGATGAGGAATGGGAGCCCAGAACAGAGAAGCACAGACCTAATCAAAAGAGATCAGTATCACCCACAGAAACAAAACTGAAAAGAGCTCCTTAAAAAAAAAAAAGCAGATCTACCCCTTGCAGAGGGACATTACTTGTTTCTCAGTTCATACTCTGCAAGCTACCTCAACAACCTGATCTGCTTAAAGGCTGCAAAAACAGATGCAGTTCAAACCAGAGGATTAACCAACTGAAAACAGTTCTCAAACAGTTTTCTTGTCCAATAGTTCTTTATGCTCAGTTCACTTTTCTAGGAATGTGCCATTCCCACATGCCAAGACAACAGTGCAGTGTCATGAAAACATTTACAGGATTAGTACTGGAACTCTCAAACTTGCAAGTCTGCTGCTTACAAATGCTCTACTTTAGTGAGAAAATCCAAAACAGAATTATCCCTCTAAAGCAGTACTAGTTGTTCCTGGCACAATTAGATCAAAATTATGTTGAATTTTGTTATTTCTGACAGTAGGCAAAGGTGGATCCTTCATGCAGCAAGCACCTGTAACAGTTACAGTGACTAATCCTGCAGTAACAGTTACCCAATAGCAAGTCTTCCCCAGCACTCATAAATGTGTGTTTTACCTGAGGGCACTTCCCTTCCCGTCCCCTGAGCCACTTTTTGATGCATGTGTAACCAAATAAGTGTCCACACCGCAGTGCTGAGAGACGGTGGTCCCCACTGCTGGTCCACTGTTCAAAACAGATTGCACAGGTATCCCCTTCCTCCTCATCCAGTGGTGCAACAGGAACAGATGGCTCCAGCCCCTTTAGTGGCGCTCTCTAGGATCAAAAATTAAAAACAAACACACAAAACTTCTACGCAAATGCAGAATTTACCATATTTAATCTGGCTCCAAACGCATTAAAGTCATCTTACCTGCTTTACCTGAACTTCAGCCTCTTCACTTTCATGACTGTGTACTGCAGAAGCTTGCAACAATGCTTGAGGTGGCTCTACTTGGGTCTGACTGGAAGCTAAAGAAAGCATTGCTTAAATGAACCAGTACATAATGGGGAGAAAGAAGTTCCCCCTGACTTGATCTGAAATCATCAAGGCATAAAGTAAGCAGCGCAGTGATGGCACATGTTACATACAGAGCTTCAGATCAGTGTTCTGGATACTGGAGGTTAGGCAGCCTGCGTGTAAGCCCTTCCACTTATCAACAGCAGAGCCGAAGAATTTTGTTTTCATTTATAAAAAATAGCAGAATTTCAGTGAAAAAAAAAAGAGAGGCCTTTTGAAAACAGTAACTGTTAACGCGACTTTGATATGCTTGAAAGAAGCATTATCTGCATACATGTCTATAATTAGACTGATGTATGGTTACACCCCTGCATCATTACGCTCAGAAACAGACACCAATATGCAGAAGTTATTCTCCCAAGCGATCTAAGTGGGCATATTTTATGTGCCAAAGGTATTTACCATATGCTATCTGTCCATTCACCCTGACTTAAGCACTTTTCCAGCTGGCAGTTGTCTGAACTATCAGTTCTGCTGGGCCATATGTTTTTGCGGTAGGACACTGTTAGCCCTTCTGTTGAAGCATGGGCATGCAGAAACACTATGTTTGGATTATCACCACAAGTATACTGAAAAAGAAACAGAAATCACAGTCTCCTCCCATGTCCTGACAAAACAATAAAGTTATTAGTCACATTTAGTATTCGAGACAGATATTCTCAGTCCAGTGGAGACATACCACCTAACCCTCACTAATGTCAATAAAAATTTCAGCCTCCACAGTTCTGGGCTGGAGGGGAACCAGTGGCTTGTATAAGCAGAAAACAGGACAATGGAATTCCAGAAAACCCAACAGAGACCATATGGTCACACAACATTAGACAGCACTGAACAGCTTGAGCTCCTGTCACATGTAAGACTAGCTCAGAGCAAGCAGAATGAGTCTGTTCAAAAGACATCTCATAAATGCATCCTCAAAAATACATGTTAAGGTAGGCAAAACCAAAACTAAGGGCAGAGAGTGAGGTATAAGAGCATTCCTTAGAGACTGAATTAAAAAAAAAAACCAACAAACAAAAAAAACCCAACAACCACAAAAAAACCCCAACCCATAAGCAAACAACAAAAAAAAAACCCCAAACCACAAAATAAAACAACCCACTAATCTTGTTCTCTCTGTGCATCAATATCCTTGACTAGCAAGTTAATTATTTGTCACTCATGTAAAACCATATATACTCCTGACAAACAGTGTCATTGAAGTGAACAGCACCCTGTGAACATGCATTTAGATAAAGGACTGTGAGCCTGAAAAAGCCAAGGAAACAGACAAACAAAAAAGCCCACTGCCCTAAGCACCTCTATCTCCTCAGCTGTGGGTCATGAGAAGTTACACGAACAAAAGAAACAGACCAAAATCCCAAATAATTAAAAAATACTCAGATCATTCTCTGAAAGCACTGCTGATCTCCCAGGTGTAACCTACTGTCTTCAACAATACTCCTTGATAAGATGAAATAGCAGAAGCACAGTAAGTAACTGAACTTAAACATTCTGAACATTTCCAGGATTACTTATAAGCAGCATACTGCCAACAGCAAAAGAGTGTATTTAACATTACAGTAGCAATCCCCATTGCTGCTACTGCTCTTGGAACACTTGGCAGAAAGGCTTGTGGCAGCAACCTGCTCCTATCCGTTGTGGGCATAATGATCTCTGAGCATCGTCTGTTGGGAAGCTCAAAAGGATTTCCCCACCAAGTTCTGAAACGGCAAAATGACCTTCTAAAAAATCAAGTGTCTACACAGCTCTAATATATCACAAACCTCCCAAGCTAGCTGTCAGAGGTGTCTCCTGGGCTGATGCCATAGCACTGGGCAGTGCTGCAGCCCCCAACACTTCTTCCTCCTCCTCCTCTTCAGTAGAACTGCTGCTTTGAGTCTCATTTAAATCTATTGTTTCATCTGAGCTGTGTTCCTGGCTGTCCCCTGCAGTATGCAGGAGCTCCATATGTGGAACTTGTCCTGCAGCTGGCTGCTGGGTCCTGCTGAATCGAAAGTAACTGTCCAATGCTGCCCTGAGTGCACAAAAGCAAGAAACAAAAGCCAGTTATTTCAGAGAACCTAAAGACCCCTTTGGCATTCACAAAAGCTACAAAGATGAGACAAAACCCAAATAAACCAGAAACAGGAGTTTCTTACTGGCTGCAGAGCATCTGCACTCATCAACCTTTATACCCATCAGACAGTATTAAACACAGTATTTTTTTCTTTGCCTGGAGGTAACAAAAAACAACCCCCTACAGGAAAATATTAGTGTGTATGTTTGGGAAAGCTTTTTGCCAAAACTGTCACCAGAAAATATAATCAGGCAGTCCCCACATCAAAGGTGAAATGCAAAACAGAGCATAAGCTCCTCTGAGCTGGCTGGAACTGCCAAGAGTCAGCACTGCTGCAGAAAGCACCAGCAGGAATCTGGCAGAGCAGAGGGAACAGTGAGAGCAGCCCTGCAAGCAAGACAGAAGGTGCAGAAGGGTTCGGGAATCAACACAAGAAAAAGGGGAAATTTACTTAACACAAGCAAAATATCCTTCCAGAAGAGGTCAGAAAGTCTGTGCTATTCTTCAGCTTAAAAGGTACACGAGGAGCCCAGAATCTGGCCACAGCCACACACCTGGACTGAGCTGGGCTATTTATAAGGCAGGGAGCAAGGCAGTTTTAAATGATGCCAGACTTGACAACAGCGTGTTCAGACCCAATTTCATCTCTGCTTTACCTGGCACAGATTGTCCTCTGAGAATCACCAACTCGCTGGTGGCTGCGACCTCTCCTCACCCACAGATGCATGACCGGTGCCCCTTGCAGCCTTTGGAGTACACTGGGAGCCATGACAGGATGCAACTGCAGGTCAGGTTCAGCAGCTGCTTCCTCTGTACCAGCATTTGGTGTGACAACAGTGTCATTAGCAGGTAGAGCTGCAGCACTATCTCCTCCTTCACTGGGGATCGGTGCCTGGGATGACAGCACAACATGACGAGAGGGCTCTGTGGAAAGTGTGTTGGGATTCTCTTCAGAGGAAGCAGCCTCTGCGTGGAGATCAACTTCCATCTCTTCTTGAGCCATTTCTGCAAACAGTTGAAGAAAAACAGTATTTATTTGCAAGTGTGCACTCTGCTTCCAGCCTGACAGTAGCAAGAATCAGCAATGAGTGACTACAAAGCCTTTAGAACTCAGACACCAGAGAAGACTTTCTCCGTTTGCATTAGAGCTAAATCATCTCAAGTTGACACATGTACGTGAGTGGGCATAGCAGTCAGAAGTCTTTGGCTTAACAGCAGCTAGCACAAAGGCACATCACGAAATCAACTTACGTAAGCCTTTTAATGAATATGGAAAGTTAATGATTTCTTGCTGGCATAATTTGCCAGTAAATTCATACAGAGAACAGGATTTGGAAGTAATGAGAAACTCCATTGTGAGAGACACTGCACAAACACCCACAAAGACAGCCAGAAACAAACTCTACAATGCAATCTTTTGTTGTACAGCTCTCAGGTTGTATTTTCAAGTTTCTCTGAATAAGATTCTGTATAACAAGGCAGTGTGATCCATACCCACAGCTTACTTCACAGGCCTTTCAGGTACTTTATATTCACCAACACCACACAAACTCAGAAAGGGTATCACAGCAGATCCCACATCCAAGATGTCACAGTCAGCAAGCCTCCTACAGCACCAGCGTTTGTGGGTCCAGATTCAGTCTCAAGCTACTATAGTCACCCTGTTCTACAGGCAGTCTCACAACACTAAAGTTCAAGATTATTTTATCAATTGGATAAATAAATGTGTAAAAGAATAAAATACTCCTTTTCTGAAGGAGGTACATGGATTATATTTTACAAAGAGCTGAAAAACATTTCACATTCTCCAAAAAAAAAATACTTAGGCAATCATAAGCCTGAAAGGCCTTGGGAATTGAGGACCTTTATCATCACTTACAGCTCAAAGCACACACTAAGGTTTATTAGGCTAGGTACTGTGCAAAGAGAACAAACTGCTTTGAGTACAAAGAATATCCAGAAAATGTATAAAAGAATTACTGGAAAGACTTACTTGTATCACTAGCAATGCTCAAATATTTTTATAGACCTGTTAAGAAATCCTAAATTAAGAATAATTTTATACTTCTTATCCTAATTAGAAATTCAGCATAAGTTAGGCGAAATCCAGATGTTAAATGCCACCTCTCAGCAAAACAGTCGTACAGTCCATTCAGTGCTCAAGTACTGCTTCTCCAGCATTCCACTCATGTTTATGTCAAACCTATCACCTATAAGCACAACAGACTCCTTATCTTCTTTGTAAATTAACCATGAGACTAGAAAACACACATCATTTCCAACGTGACACCTTGGAGTCTTCCTGAGGGAGCAGAAGCCAGAACTTCCTCCACCCAGGCTTCCGACGGCTCCTGGGAGAGCCGCAGACGGGAAGGTCTCCACCAACAGACTCTGGCCCACAGGAGCAACGCCCCAGCGCTTCCAGCAGACACAGCCAGGAGGCTCCACAGACCCTCTGCAGCACTGACTTGGCGGCCGAACGCTTAAGCACCAGCTTCCCCTGGCGGAGGGGCAAACCGTGCTCTACATCTCCAGGTGTTAAAACGCCTCGCCTGCTTTAACATAAAGTTAACCAAAAGGACCCAAACACGACCCAAAACTCAGCACACAGTCTACGAGCACCGCTTTATTTCTGGCTTCTTAAAAGGCTCGCTTGTTTTAACCAAGAACCAGACACAAGACCGGCGCGGGATGTGGGAAATCTCTCCTCCGGCAGCCGCGGGCACCCCCGCGCTCGGGACGCCAGCCCAGGCCTCAGGCCAGGGCCCGCTCAAACAAGCCTCCCACCGCCCTGCCCCGGCGAGACCAACCGGCAGCAGGCCCCACACTCCCGCGGCCCTCCCCGCAGGCCCAGACGGGCCCGACACTCACCAACCGCTGCTCCCACCAACCCGCTCGAGCTCCACCACCCCTGGATAATACGGGCTCTACGCGCCCTTCTATAAGGCAGGCCGGGGCCAGGCCCGCGTTCTCATTGGCCAGGAGCTCTGTCAGTCTGTCCGACAGACCGGAGGTGGAAAGGAAAAGGAAAAGGGGCGGGAAAACAAGGCTTGTTTTGATTGGCTACAGGGACTGCCGGAGGGCCCGGCTGATTGGGCGGTGAGACCCATGGCAGGCGGAGGGAGGGAGCGGGGCGGGGCCAAGACAGGGGAAATGAGTTTCCATTGGGGGAGCCGCCGCCGGGGCGAAAAGAGCGGGAATTTGAGCGCATTCAAACAGGGCGCGGGGCGCTGTCATGGCGGCGAGGCTCACCGGGAGAGGGCGCTGAGGCACCGGCCGCGCTGTAGCCTCTTGCCCTCCCTCTAGTTCCCTTCGCGTCTCCCCGGCTGCTCCTGCCAGCCTCCCTTTGCATCCCCCTCCCTTTGTATCCCCTGCAGCAAACGTCTCCCAGCTAAAGCCTGTGGCAGGGTTCCCTCGCCTGTAAGGGTGGAGGTCTCAAACACACATGTATTGAACAGGCAGTCTCTGTGAGCAGGAAAGGGGGGCAAGTAGCATGCTGTGTGCTTCTTCTCCCCCTTGGATCACTCTCCAAAGCTGCTTTCGGCTGCCCTCCCATGCTTCCGGGTTAGCTTCCTTGGTTCCTGCTTCTCTCCAGGTCAGACAGAATATCCACGATCTCTGCAGAACACAGCAAGAGCATTAATCAAAACAGACATCTAAACAGAGTGTTTGGTGGAGGCTTTCACTCTCCCACCTCAATGGAAGATAGCTTTATGTCTGGATAACAGCCAGGACAACGAGTCACTGTCTCCTCAGGCCAACACAACTGGGTAGCCGTTAGAATCATAAAATCCTACCCTGTTTTGGGTTGGAAGGGACCTCAAGGCTCACCCAGTTCCAACCCCCTGCCACAGGCAGGGACACCTTCCACTAGACCAGGTTGCTCCAAGCTCCATGCAAGCTGGCCTTGAACACTGCCAGTGATGGGGCAGCCACAGCTTCTCTGGGCAACCTGTGCCAGGGCCTCAGCACTATCACAACCCAGACTGAATTCAGAGACAGTCAGATCTCCCCTCCCTTGGAGCAGGTCCTGAGACTGCAATTCACTGCTCAAAGCCCAAGCCAGGAAGTGCTCCTGCACTGTGTTGTGGCTACTCCTCCAGTTTATGGGATCTGCAGGATCTGAGTGGGGATTAGCACACACAGCCCCGCTCCCAGGTTTGTCCAAGAGAAAAAGCTTACTCTTACGTGATGCCAAGTGAACATCCTGGTGATAATTGCATAAACCTTAACTGTATGAACCATCAGTTACAGGAGGAAGAAAGGTCTAGTGTTAGGGGACTTGTTAGCATAGGAAGGTAAATCAAGGATGGATCCCAGAACCAGACAAATTCATACGAGAAATAAGGGGCAAACTGACTGCTGCAGCAGCTGGCTGGGGGATACAAGGGGCCTGTGGAGCAGATATCCAGGACACCCACCCTCAGCAGAAGGGCGCTGGCAAGGGTCAAAGGCTCGGCACTGGTCAATGACTTTCTGCAGGTCTTCAGGACAATCATCCCCAACAGGTTCTTGGTATTGGTGGTTGCAGATTTTCTCCATGATCTCCTGAGGAGTGCAGCCTGAACAGCAGACATGCGAACACAAGTGTCAGGATGAAGCTTTGTTGCCACAGGAGGGTGCTGCGGAGGATACCCAGTGCAGACCCATGCCAACAGCCTTTCTGCAGCCCTCAGCATGGAGAAGGCTGCAGAGAAGCCACCCAAACTGTGTCTGCAATGAATTTCCCTGATATTTGGCATGACATTATTGGGCTCCAGTAGAGCAAGATGTGTTTATGCTTCAATGCACAAGAACATCAAATAGAGACAAAAATTACTTGCATGTTTGTGGTTTAAGCAGAAATGCTTTACTGTACTCTATATCCCACGGGTGCTCTGGAAAGGAGCAGAGAGCACCCAGTACCAGACAGGAGTCACACTTGCTCATATGGCTTTTATACAGGGGACCAGATACTTCTGTCTCACCTTCAAATGGGATTTTGGAGGTCGCAATCTCCCCCAGCACGATCCCAAAGCTGGAAGAAGACAAGCAAGAATCTGAGTATTCAACCCACCACGTCATCCTCCCTGTGCCAACAGCAAACATCTGCTTAATGTGGCTGATTAAACCTTGGCCCTCTTCTACAGCTCAACAGCGACCCTGCCTGGCATCTGCCCGCTTACAGACATCTCTCGGGAAGGACAGACGCACCTATATATTTCACAGGGCCTCCTGTAGGGGTAGTTGATGTCTTTCAGATTCTCAGGAGCAATGTACGCCAACATAGAAACTTGTTTCCAGTTATTCTTGGCTTTCCTCTTGATGGATGACTCCGTTTCACACAGCTCAAATCCTGAGAGCTGATTGAGTGAGAGAGAGAAAGGGCAAAGTGGCAGATATGCAAAATGCTGTAGAGAAAACAGTGGGCAGTAAAGGCTGTCGTGCTGCCACGTGCTTCCCAGCACGTGGCTCTGTCTGCAAGTGAAATATCAGGTGAAGGCAGGAGAATTGCCCTGGTTTCAGCTCATCTCAGGGTGAATGGCTCAGAAACGCTTACTTTGATGATGATAAAATGGAGATAATGATGAACTGAGGTGTCAGTGTCCAAGGTGACAGAATAGATGGTTCTGCTCTGGGTTTTATTCTGGACCATCATAATTCCCTTCAGTGTTAGCAGGCGGAGACATCCACAAAAACATGCCAAACTCCCCAAAAGTTCTCCAGGTATGGCTCTTACCTTTACACAGTAATCCCCAGCCACCAGGAACTTGCTGCTGCAGATGCAGCCATGGAGTCGGGACTTCTCCTCTGTCTGGTGCAACCTGCAGCCAAGGGCAACATATGCTGGTAATGGACCCACCCTGACCTGGGGGCTCCCTCCCTCTGTGCGGGGGATGGACTGACATCTACCCAGAGAAGCCAGCAGCTCTCTGCTTGTCTTGGTGGACCAGTCTTGCCAAGCCAACCTTTCCGGAAGGGCAAAATAACGAGCTTTGTGGATAAGGACCCATAAGAAGAACTGGCCATGCTGTAGGGTGCTGCTGAAGCTGCCCTGTGGGTGTGGGGAAGGGAGTTTCCCCATTCCAGGCCTTTGCAGGCTTGAAGCTGGAGGTAGGTGCCAGTGACCAGGGAAAATGGATGCATCTAAACCCATTCCCGGCCTCACCAGCCTCCCATCCCAGTGTCCAAAGGTGGTAGAAACAGTGTCTGCCAGGATACCACTGCTTACTGAGAGATACCAGGAAGCTGAGCATAGCTTGTGGATTGTAAGTCTCACCGGTTTATGCAGGAGCTCACCTGTAAAGGCCTCTGGCGGCTCCCAGAGCCATCCGAATGCGGATGTCCCAGGAGAGATGCTGTTGCTTGGTCAGCACATCACGCAGCGTCCCATGCTTGCAGTACTCCATGACGATGGAGAAGCAGGGGCTCCCATCTGCAAAGCAAAATTTTGAGTATCCCACCTTCTGCCTGCTCTTGGGAGGGAACCATGATAAACTGCACTGGGGACAGGCAGGGAAGGGAAAAAGTGACATGAATGTGGCCCCCCTACCTTTCTCCTCAATGCAGATCCCGTACATACGCAGGATGTTTGGAGATTCAAACTTCTTCAGGGTCTGAATCTCCTTCTCAAATATGTCTCTCACCTTCCTGCAGAAAGGAACAGCATGGTGATATCCCTGCAACAGGGCACAACCTGGTGCTGAGCCACCCTCCTGTCCCAGGTGCCTTGTGTTGCCTTCACCCAGACAACTCACGCCGGGTCGGTGGTCAATGGCCTCTTGAAGGTTTTGATGGCAACAGGGTACTTGAGGTACTCGCCCTTGTAGAGGCTGTAGCTCTCAGTGTCCTGCAGTTGCCTGTCGAAGGTGAGGTGGTCCCGCTTGATCTCGGTGATATCTTCTCTTTTACCAACATTGACCTTCTTCAAGCCTGTTCCCGCCAGGTGCCAGAAGGGAACAAGGGATATGTTACACAGATCTCAGAGAGGAAAGACAATAATCAGGGTGCCTTGAGTTTCCACTCAACTTACAGTCCATCACACGCACGATTTTGTTCAGCTCGCTTTGCATCCAGTCCACCTTGCTCTCCATACATTGCCTGTCGATGCAGATCTCCCTGGTCATGTCTTCAGGTTCCTCAGTACCTGGGGAGAGAAATGTGCAGAGGTGGGACCACTGGATGAATATGTGGAACTGATCCAGATAGTTTTTTTCTCATGGTTTAAATGTCCATCTGTCTGTCCTTGGACATGGCCATCAAGCCAAAGCTGGGCAGCAGCTGCAGGGAGGTGCCAATCTCAGGGAAGAGGGTTTGCTAAATGCAAACTTACTTGCAATCACCTGGTCCAAGAAAGCCTTATCATCCCTCAGGTCCTCAGCATCCTGCATGCGGCATGTCTTTGCCTGGAAAGCCTCCAGGAAAGTCTGCTTCTGCTCTGCCTGCAGCAGGAGCGAGAGCCCCTGGGCAATGTCCTCCAGGCTTTCATTCACCCAGACAAACTCCTCACCCGTGCTGCGGGCTCTCAGGAACTTCTGGATCCAGCTGGTCTGGCTGTATTTCATCACCAGCCTCTGGGCTTCCCCCAGTGCCCCCAGCAGCTTCTTCAGGAGTTCCTTTTCATGGTAGGAGATGTGTTTTGGTGGCTGAGCCTTGAGGATCCTCACGGGCTCCAGTAGGATCTGGATGCGCTCCACTAGGCGCTGGCACTGGTGCTTACAGCACTTGACCTGTTCGAATTGGGCATGGATGGCCTGGGCCACAGAGAGGACCCTCTCCACGATGTCCATGCTTGCAGCAAAGGGCTTGGCCACTGGGAATGTGGACTGGCAGTGTCTAGTGGAGGTGAGCCTCAGATATCGTTCAGAGATCAGCTGGATATTGCTCTTCTGCACCTTCTTCTAAGACTGGAGTAGGCACACACACAGAGACATCACTAGAAGCAGTATGGCCACATCTCACTCTGCATTAGCAGATGTTTTGGCTTGATTTATATAAATTAATTTACTGCTAGCCTTCTCCAGAGAGCTTACACAGAGACTGGCCCCACACCACCTTGGGGTCCTGCCTCAGAGCCTACATCTTTGACCATAAAGATCCATTTTTATTTCTAGTAAATGTCTCTCTGTTGTCACCCATCTAATAAAAGCTTTCATACCGTCCCCAGTGTTTTTGACTTCATATTTTCTCCCTCTAGCTCTGTATTGCCCACTTAAGATTTTAAATCAAACTCTTTCTATGTGCTTAGCATCCCCACAGGGATAGTCCCTGCTCCCCAGACTATGTCCAGGCAGCACGGACAGAAAGCTGCCCCTGTTGCAGGGAAATGAGCAGCAGCCACCCATATCATTGATGCAGACAGCACTAAGAGAGGTGAGCCAGGCTCTACCAGCTGGAAACAAGACAGAAATGCACCCAGAAACAAGCTCAGCCTCTTGCCCTTCCTCTTCATCTCTCTCTAGCATGGCCCCAAAGAAAGAACCAGCTCATCTGCTTGCTAAATCAGCTGGGTTTACCTGGCTCTGCTTCGTTCGCCACGGCTGCCTCCGAAGACTGAGAGACATGGCAGGACCACTGCATATTTATAAAGTGTGTTCATAGGGTGCTTTCCCCTTCTGCTCCCGGGCAGCGGAAGAGGCATTATGCAACCTGCTGTACTTCCCACACCACCCCGGTTTCCTTTTCCCAGCAACCTTCTTGGGTGTCAGAGGAAAGGGTCAGGAGGGCTCTATCTGCCTGTGCTAGGTTTTGCCTGCTGGAAGAAGAACTGTCTGTGGAAAGCACCTGGGGAGGAAGGAGATGGGAGAGGCTGTTCTCCCCATATTGACGCTTGTTGCTATTTGGAACACTGCAATCCCTTCTGCTATGGGGCATCCCTCCCCAGTCTTCAGTGGGGCTGCTGGACCCTGCCTCCTTCGTGGGGACTGTGCCATAGCAGCGGTCCCACACTGCAGCATCCCTGTGGTGCACTGCCAAGAAGGACAGAAAGCCAACCATGTCCTGGGCTGCAGCCCCAGCAGTATGACCAGCAGGTCGAAGGAGGTGATCCTGCCCCTCTACTCTGCTCTCGTGAGACTTTACTTGGAGCACTGTGTGCAGTGCTGGTTTCTTCAACACAAGAAGGACACTGGAGAAGAAGGACAGAAGCTATTGGAGCAAGTCCAGAGGAGGCCACGAGGATGATCAGGGGCCTGGAGGACCTCCCATATGAAGACAGGCTGAGAAAGTTGGGGCTGTTCAGCCTGGAGAAGAGAAGGCTGCGTGGAGACCCCATAGCAGCCTCCAGTACATGAAGGGGGCCTACAAGGGTGCTGGAGAGGGACTCTTCATCAGGACTGTAATGATAGAAGAAGGGGTAATAGATTTAAACTGAAACGGGCAAAGTTCAGATTAAATATAAAGTTCTTCCTTGTAAGCTTGGTGAGACAGTGGAACAGGTTGCCCAAACAAGTGGTGAATGCTCCATCCCTGGCAGTGTTCAATGCCAGGGTGGACAGAGCCTTGGGTGACATGGTTTAGTGTGAGGTGTCCCTGTCCATAGCAGGCTGTTGGAACTACATGACCTTAAGGTCCTTTCCAACTCAAATCTTTCTGTGATTCTATGGGAAGTGGTGAGGATGCAGTGATAGGGGAGGAGGTTGGGTAAGCAGAGCTCTTCCCTGCTTTACCAAAGCACTGTAACACCCTCAGCACCCTGCTGAGGTCCTCACAGTGGCCAGCAGGACCCTCCAGAGGACACCCGTCACACACTAGGGATGCTGGTCCTTTGGGACCTTCTGCTACCCTCCATATCTATGAAGCCTCAGGACCCCCCAGCATCAATCAAAGGAAGCAGGCTGCAGGCACCCATGCCGGAAACAGCGCTTGACCTCTTCCAGGAGCACAGGAAACTTTTCAGTTGGGTTCGTCAGAGGGCCAGGCTGGTTTCGGGAAGCTTGGGGGAGCATGTGATGCTGTTGCCTAACTTCAGAGAAGTGAGCTGTGGCTTAGCCAGCTTCTGCTTACTGGGAGCATAGGGTCACACAAGTCTGCTGTGGTTTCCTGCTGCAGAGAGCATCTCCCTCACCATCACCATCACCCACAGCACAGATTTCGTCAGCATGGGGAGATGTGAAAGGAAACCCCAAGGGACTGTAGCATCAAGGGCCATCAGCACCTGGGAATGGATACACCCAAGCTGGGAGAATGTGGTAGGAGGCCCAACGAATACACTAGCCAGACCCTGTTTAAAGGCTTTATTTTTCAAAATATACAGTTTATTTACAATTGTAGTGTCTACGGTTTCACACAGAACTTTATTCCAAAACCTGCAGTAAACATTCAGGAAAAAAAAAACAAAACAACACAAACCAAATCACAGAATCAGCAAAAGGCATCAGGTAGTAATTCTGCTCATTGGAGTCTGAGTTTTGAGTAGCCACTGTCTACAAAACCCATGAACTTGATAAATCTGGGACAGAGATTTAGGTTTGCACTGTTTAGAAAAAGACAAAATACAGACATAAAGGATCCCCATGCAAAGGACTGCAGGCCAAGTAAACCCTGTGTGGGATTGGGCCGAGAGAAGGATCCAGGATATGGAAGCCTCTCAGCACAAGTTAGGTGACAAAGTTAACTGCAGCGTGTTGTATGCCCAGAGAGGGCCAGAGGGCTTGAGCAAGGTTCAGGGCAGAGGAGGGAGGGTGGCATCAGGCACTTCATGTCTCAGGCAGCAGATCTGCCCATGCATCCGTGTCCTGGAGCAGGAGAGCAGCAAGGAAGGGGCAGGAGCGACACAGGGAACCCCACAAACTCCTCCTCCCCTTTCCCTGCATCCTCACACCCTATCCCCCTTGGCAATGCCACAGTGCACCACAGGGATGCTCCAGTGTGGGGCCACTGCTGTGGCACAATCCCCAGGAAGGAGGTAAGTGCCCCACTGAAGGCTCAAAGGGACACCAGCCCCAGCCCAAGATGGGAAGAGCCAGCAACCAGGTGCCATACCATCAGGGCCATTACTCCTTCTTCTCAAAGGTCTCCTCAGGGATGAGTGTCCCGAAGGGGTGATCCCAAAAGCGAGTGGTGATGCCAAAGCCTGTGGGTGGGATAGAGAAAGCTGAGCCCACAGCACCACTGGCACCAGGATGCTGCTGGGGCAGGGCACAGCTTGCTCTACATTAACTGATGAGGGAGGGAAGGGAGGAAGGCAACGCAAGGGTGAGAAGAAATAGCAGAAGTTGCTGGCTGGGCCATTCTGCCAGTCCCATGGATGATAGCTTATCTGGATGGGGCGGTTTCTCCTAGGAAACCGGGCAAAGGCCAAGTTGAGCAAGTGCCAGGTTGGGGAAGGTGTGGAGAGGACTTGGGGGAGCCCTGGGCCTCACCCTCTGCCTCACCCTGTGCCTGACAACACCTCCAGGCAGGATGAGATGCTGCTCCAGGCAGGGACAGGCACCCACATCCATGTCCTTGCTCCGGCATCCCCAGGCAGCCTTGGTGCCTATCAGTGAGAAGGATTGCTGCCTTCACCCCTGCTACATGCCAGCTCCCCATCCTCAACCTGGGACCAAGAAAGGTGCCCAATAGGGCTGCAACACTTCATGCATCACTTCCCCAGCAGCATGGGTGGGCTTCCCCACCCAAAATACCAAACATTTCAGAGCACCAGCTACACACACGCAGAGAGGTGAGGCTGTGACAGCCCTTGATCCCTGGCAGCACACATGGGCAATGGAGCACTACCTGATTTTTGGTGTTCGAAGTGGTGCTTGACGTGATAAGCCTTCAGCCCATACAGGTAGGTGCCCTTCTTCGGTGACCCATAGTGGAGGTAATAGTGCATCATGTCATAGACGACGTAGCCACAGAGCCCCCCAACAAACACTGAGAGCCCCAGCACCTCGGGCAGCAGGAGCTGCAGGACACCATAGAAGAAGCCGATCACTAGCGAGGCTGGCACGGGAGGAAACACCAGGCGGGAGCTGTCAAAGGGAGACTGGAAGCAGAGAAAGATGGTGTGAAAGGGAGCTCCTAGCTCACCTCACATCTCCCAGCACAACCTTGCAAAACAGGCTGGGAAAGCAAACACCAAAGCCTCCAGAAACCCTCCCCAAAAGATGAGCCCAGCAGCGAGAGCAGCCACTTGCCCTCAGCCAGGTGGCCAGGCAACTGGTGGCTTTGGATGGGAGGTCCCTGAGCTCCACAGGGACATTTTCTCCAGTGAAGCTAGAGGGAGCCCATGGCTTTTTTGGTCTTCCCGCTTGCCCTAACAGAGCTTGCAGCTTTGACTCCAGTTCCTCAGAGCCCATCGTGCAGTCCTCACCAGTATTAAGTAAAGGCACAGCCTGGGGCAAAGATGCCACGAGTCACACGCTGAACACGCACTGACAGGCTCCGCCTGAGCAAAGGCCACTGTTCCCATGCCCAGTGGGTGCCAGCGGAGGTGAGCTGCGACTCACCTTGTGGTGCTGCCCATGCAGCAAGAAATGCAGGGTGATGAGATAGTAGTTACTAGCAGGTGGCTTCATGTGGAAGACAAAGCGATGGATGAGGTACTCTAGCAGGGACCACAGGAACATCCCCACGAGGAAGATGAAGGGGAAGTAGTATTTGTGGACAGGGATGGAGTACTCTACACAACAAGACATGCAGTGGTTAGCAGGGCAGGTGATATGCGAGTGCTCTTCTCCATCACCATCCTCTTCCTCATCAGCTCTCCCTCCCTCTCACCTCTCATCCACCTCCTGCCCCAAGCTTCACCAGGGAGCTCCTCAAGCACCACTCCTAACCACATCTTCTGTTGATTCCCATTAATTTATACTTGTGATGGAAAGAGTTGGCTTCTTGCTGCCACAGAGAGCTGGTGACGGGGGTCCCCTACATCCCAGATGGCATTGAAGGCTTGGGATGTGCACTTGCTGGGACAACCTGTCTGAACAAAGCTGCTTCACCCTCCAGAACAAGGCAGGAGGGACCTTATCTGTGGAGGCAGCACTCATGACAGTTAAACAGTGCTGTGGTGCTGGGTTTTTATTATTTTTTGGGAAAAAGAATAGATTTGTTGGGCACTTTCCTCCACAGAGCATTTTTCAGCCACCTCCTCCATTCAGGGCTGGCTGACAGCCCTGCATCTTTGCTGAAAGAATTCAGATCTCCTCCAGTGTGTTCAATTTGGGGGAAAAAAAAGCCCAAAACCAAAACAAAACCACCAAACCCTTGGCAGCAAGGTGTCAAATGCCGCGAGGAGCCGGAGATTGCCTGTGCAGCCGGGCACAGCTGGCACCGGGTGGCACCTTGCAAAAAAACAGGGAGCCCAGCAGAAGAAAAAAGGACAACAAAGACGACAGCCTGCCCTGGCCACGCTTGTTATTCCCGGGGGAGCAGACAGTGGGAGATTCAAGGGCAGGCGTTCCGGGCAAACAAGCCCTGCACTGTGCGATGCCAACGGCGCTGAGAGCAGGGTTTGTTCGTCTGCTATGCTGGCATCCAGCGGTGGCCCAGGGTGGGTGTCAGCGGGGTTGGCACACACTGCAGTGCCTGCAGGGCTTGGGTTTGGCATGGAAGGAAGGGAGGGAGGAAACAGGGAGCAGTCTGTGTGCTCCATGGCTCTATGTTCTTTGCTGGGACAGAATGGTGTAGGTGAGAGGAGGATATGGAGGTGGGTGAGCTCAGGCTTTCAAGTAACACAGGCAGCTTTGTGCAGGGGACATGCCGGTGGCCATAGGGACAGGGGGTCACTCGCTACTTGTGCATGTGACTCGTATTGAGCATGCATGGAAGGAGGGATGCAGAAAGGATGCAGAAGACTTCACCCCACCCTGGACACAAAGCGGGAGCAGTGAGTGAGTCCAAAGGCTTTGGTGCTGCTTATACCTGTCGTGAAGGAAGAGAAGAGCCTGGTGTTGCCCTGGTCAAGGGAGGTATAGCTGACCCAGCTGAGATAGAGCACTACAGGAGTCCACACCATGAACACCACATACCTGTGGGATAGAGGGAGATACCAGAGAGAGCATCCCATGGTGTGAGGCAAGCTGTGTATCATTGCCCCCCATCCCTACCCATGGACGCACTGGCTAGGGCATGGCACAGACCCCAGGGGCTCACCACGCTGTCTTGGAGAGGGACTCGAGGAAATCCGAGTGGAAGAGGCGGATGGGACGATCCACAGGCTGGTGCACCCACTCGTCGTACTTCTCCCCCAGGTAGCCCACCTGCCACAGCAAGGGCTTCTGCCAGTCTACCAGGTCCTGAGGGAGCAGACATCAGTTGTACCCACACAATGCCCTGGTATTGGACACAGAGCTGTGGGATCTGGAGCTATAAACCCCACCCCATGCCCCACAAGCAGCTGCTTTTTGTTCCAAGCAGCCCAAAACTCCCTGTAAGCACTGGCACAGGACAGAGAAGCAGAGCCAGATGCACATCAGGTCCACCTATACACAAGCACAGGGCTGAGCTCACCCCCTGTGTCACCAGGTACCTGCCAGTTGTTCAAGGTGAAGGTGGCTGTACCAGACCTGGCTCAGCATCAGGTTTCAATAACACAGGCTCTTTCCCCACTGGGAGCTGCCAAGATTAGATAGTGAGCAGCATTATTCCCCCCTCACCAGCCACATCAGTGAGGTGGAGGTTGGGTGCGGAGCCCATCCCCATGGCATTGCCCTGACCAAGGGCTTTTCTCCTTGTGGAGAGGACACACAGGGCAACCACAGCCATTTAAGTGCTCCAGCAGTGAGGAGTGAAGCAGAAAGGGATGGGGAGTTGGGATACAAGATGGGAATACAAACACCAGTTATGCTCCCATGCATAACTGCATTCAGATGGCTGCAAAAGCAAGAAGGGACCCGTGCAGCTGTGCATGTCTGTATGGGACAAAAATAGAGAGGCACAACCGGCAGCACCACCTCTGCTGTTGCTCAGCATCCCCAGGCACGTCTTCTGCTGGCCTGGCCAGATAAAGTGATCTCTTGGTCCCACCCCTGCCCTGGGACAGAAACCACACTCACCGCACCAAACCACAGGCCTGGCACCTCTCCATCGTCCAGGCTGGGCTGCACAGTGCCTTCACAGCACCAGCACCCACGGCTGTACCACTGGTCATTTGTCAGTGGTGGCAGGGGGTGGCTCAGTTTGGAGAGCTTCATAGCAAAGGGCTGAGGTGGCCATGGCCATTACTGGGGCTCTGCTGCTGGCAGGGATGGATGTGATCACCCAGGAGGGGAAACAACCCCAGCCCGCAGGGGTGCATGGGATGGAGACACCCTCCACTGGAGAGGTAGAGGAAAAATCAGAGCAAAAATATCGCTTTGGTGTAACTGATTTTAAAGGCAGTCAGCAAGTGATATATAAAGATATGGGGAAGGGTGAAAGGTGTTCTCCTGCTCAAAATAAAACCACCTTTCGCAAGATAAAGGCACACTCACTGAGGAGCACACAAGGCTCCTCAGCAGCCAGAGGGTGCCACAGAAGGAAAAGACATTCAAAGGCACCTTGGGAACAAATCCCTACCTCTGTGGTGTGCTCAGATTGGAGCTAGCAGGGCAGGGAGCACTCTGGACACACCGGGATCACCCTGCCCAGGACAGGGGATCCCTTAGCGTTTAATCAAGGGGGAAAGAAGTGGGGAAAAGCAATAACTAAGGCAAGTAAGGTGCGGCCTGGCAGCACGTCCTGCTCGATGGGCATGGCTGCTGTCAGAGAGAGCCATCTCCTCCCACGCCACCGCAGCAGGAGCCTCCCAGCACAGCCACGCCTGGGCAATAAAGCAGGAGTGATGCTGTCTGTGCTGGGAGAAAGGGCAGAAGCAGCCGGCTCGGCCCACCTCCCTCCCGGCATCCCTCCCATCCCAGAGGTCAGCAGCCAGACAGCATTCCTGCAGGGGACAGGATAGCTGGCCTTCCCCAGGAGCACTCTGGCAGACCCCCAGCTCTCACCTTCTCCACATCCACTGTTTTACAGCGGGGATCCATCCGTGCTGGGGTCTGGGTTGCAGCACCCACTGTCTGCTCATCCACTGGCTTGGCAGGGCTCTGGAAAAGGAAGGAAAACCCTGCAGTGAAGCATGGATGGTAGACATGGCTGGGGACAGTGGTGGTCGTGCCAGCCAGGGGCACAGGCACAGCAAGCTCATGACTGCCTGCTAAATGAATCAGAGGGAAATACCTGATGAATTTAAGTCAGTACCTGCAGAGCAGGTTCCCAAGGGATGTGGCCACCAGCTACCATTGAACTTTCCATCAGCAATCACACGTTCAGGTCTGTTTGAAACCTCTCCCCAAGCTCAGTGTTCAGAGCACCTCACCATGCTGCCAGCAGGGCAGCCGGTTCTGGTGCTTCAGCGGGCATCGCTGGGTTAGTGTTCACCACACTGGCGATGGGCTCCCTCCTCCTCACTCCACTGTGCTCCAGCAAAAGCCTGACTCGGCATTTTGGTTCCCAAGGTTCATTTTGGAGCTTGGAAGCATGGCACAGCTGGTGGCACCAGCCTGGCACCAGGCACAAGAAAGAAATGCAGCAGGAGGGAGCTCACTGCAGGAAAAAGGCAAAGTCCCATTTGCAGGGTGGTCCTGGGCCTGGCACCTCAGCCACAGGCTACACAAGGTGGGGTGGGGAGGCTTGGTTTTGACTAGAAAAGGCACACAGAAGCTTTGGGGATGCAGCAGGATGAGCACAGGTTGCCGTCCTACTGCCGGGGCTGGCCAGGAAACAGGAGAAACCTGCCCTGTGCGGCACTTCGAAGCAAATCTATCGCCAGCCCCTGGCAGCAGCCTCCTTCCCATTGCACTGCTTGCTCTGGCCCTGCTGCTGGCACAGGGCTCGGTGAGGGCACGGCATGCCTGTGCAGGCCTGGCACTGGCCATGCCCTGCGGCACTGGCCGCCTGCCGGCTCCCAGGCAGGACGTGCCAAACATGCCTTCTCTCCTGCTTTGTCACCTTGAGTTACCCATTAACCAGCAGCAGGGTACGGCACGGCACGGCAGCCCCAGCACACCAGTGCCCGCCAGGGCTCCTGGTTGTTCTGGGAGGAAGGGTGTTGTCCCGGCAGCCATCATGGGCCCTCAGTGAATGCTCTCCCCACTTCTCCAAGCGGGATGCAATTCCCTGTGGGAATAAACACCCCCGCAGCCACTGGGAGCTGGGATGCAGGAGGATCAAGTGTCACCTCACTAGGGTGGACAGGACTTTACTCCCTGCCACACTGGTGACACCAAGGCAGGCTCCAGCACTCCTTGCCCATCAGGCTCCCAGTTCCTGTCCTGGGCTAGCTGGATTTCAAGCCTCATTCCACTGGTACAGAAGCTGCACTACCCAGCCCTGAGGCAGCCTCTCACCCTGGGGCAGGGCAGGGCTCATTTCCAGCAAGGCTGGATTTGAGCAAGTATCAATTTTACTGGAGGCAGAGCACCAGTATGAGCTCTGGACCAACACATCTCCCTCTGCAGGGGTCCCCACTGCTGTTTTTGGCTTTGCATGCTCTGTCCTTCAGGCAGACTTCCCAAAACTGAGGTGGGATGCCTTGAAATCCAGCCGAGGATGGTGAAGTTATGGCTTTGCCTCCTCCTCACTGATCCTTTGGGAGAAAATTTGGCTTTACAAGAAAAAGAGACAGCTCCTCCTTCTCCCCAAAAATGAGACCTTGCTCTCCACCTCAATGCTTGCACTTCAGCCTTGCTGGCAGCAGGAAGGATGCTTAAGAAAGCGGGCTGATGCAACCCCTGGGCACCTCTCCTCCACTTCCTGACATATTCACATGCCTCCATCTCCCCTGCCCATGAACACCTGAGCACCATGTCATGTCCAGAGGCTTCCCAGTCCTTCCAGGTCAAGGAGGTGGACAGGGGCTCAGACCCCACCTCACTAGGAGCACCCAGTCTGGGCAGGTTGGGTGCCAACAGTGCGATGCCATCGCCCTCTGTGTTCCCTTGCAGCACCCTGCCTCACCTGAGTCACCTCCTCCTCCTCAGCAGGGAACCAGAAGGAAGGCTCTCCTCTTGCTCATCCCAGGGCTAGCACTGAAAGAACCAGCAGCAGTGGCGTAATGGGGTGCAAGCCATGCATGCATGCCCTGGCTCGCTCCTTGGAGCAGCAGCATGCTCCTTCCTTCCTGGAGCACAAAGGGATCCTTTACAGACCAAGACCCAACAGCACCCAGACCAGCACTGGGGCTTCTGCCTTCCTCCTCTTCCTCATGAAAAGTGGGTTTGAAAGAGGCTGAAGGGGTCTTTGAGAGTGCCAGGCTCTGCCTGTTGCCTGTGTGTGATGTTGATGCATCAGTGCCATCCCCAGGCAAACTGGTCCTGCCAGGAATAATGTGCAAGAGCCTTATGTAACAAAGGGAAAGTTAACACCTACGAAGACCATGTTCCCACTGCCACCCCAGCAAGGTGCTGGCTCTCCTGCTCTGAGGCAACACAGCCAGACACTCAGGGCACAGCATGATGTGGTAACTGGGTGAGCCTGCACCCACCTCCAAGCATCCCTCTGCCCTGCAATGGGTCAGGCAGGGGAGCTCATCTCTGGTCCTGTGCTGGCTGGAGAGCACTGGCTATAGAATCCTAGCCTGTTTTGGGTTGGAAAGGACCTCAAAGCTCACCCAGTTCCAACCCCCTGCCATGGGCAGGGACATCTTCCACTAGACCAGGTTGTTCCAAGCCCTGTGCAAGCTGGTCTTGAGCACTGCCAGGGATGGGGCAGCCACAGCTTCTCTGGGCAACCTGTGCCAGGGCCTCAGCACCCTCACAGGGAAGAACTTCTGCCTAAGAGCTCAGCTCAGTCTCCCCTCTGTCAGGTTAAAGCCATTCCCCCTTGTCCTGTCCCTACAAGCCCTTGTCAAAAGCCCCCCTCCAGGTTTCTTGTAGCACCTTTAGGTATTAAGGACTGTTACAAGGTCTCTGCTGAGCCTTCTCTTCTCCAGGCTGTTGATGCCACAGAGCAGGGCTCAGGATGAAGGAAAACAAACGCAGCTGTGATGTGGGCAGGTACAAAGAGGAGAGACAGTCTGGCATGAGGCCCAGTGTGCCTGGGACACAGGCAAGAGGAGAAGCTGGAAACATCCCTCTGGCCCAAGTAGGGTGATACTGCCTGCAGACTGCTGCTTGAACAGCAGCCCGGACCCAGTTTTCCACCCAAGGACCTTCAGGACCTTCACCAGGCTCCTGAGCTAGCCGGATTTGCTGGTGCCCCACAGGAGAAGCTGTGTTGGCAATGTAGGCTCAAACACGTAGCACATCCCACGAGGTACAGGGAGCACAGGTGAGGGCCCCACCCGCAGTGACATGGTCCCAGCATCACCATCCCACCAGCAACACAGTGCTCAGGCAGTGGCTGGCAGAGCCCCACGAGGCTGCGTCGCAGCCCATTAAACTGGGTGCAGCAGGACTATTAAAGTGAGGTGGAATTTAACTTGTTCTAATGACAATAAAAATAAAAAAGTCACTTCTTGTTGCAATGCCTGAGAAGAACACGCGAGCACCTACGTCCAAGTGAGCTCAGGGTGGGATGGAGAACCAGGGCAAGCCCAATATGGGGTGATGTGGGTGAAAGGAAGGGGAGGACACCAACCCCAAGAGGCATGGGAGATTCACTGTGACTCATGGCCACGTCACACACCCCAGAGAGGCTGTGATGAAAGTCTCCCATTGCTTAAATTGGAGGGGTAATTAAATGATCCAGTTTCCCTCTGGCAAGGCTGCTAAAATCCACTTCTAGTTTGGGTAATTGTTGCTTCTCACTTTGATCTCCCTTATATATTCTGTTTGCATAGATAAAGAGTTTGAGGGTTAATTTGTCCTTAACCAAATGAGGCTGGATGATGCAGAAGAGGGACCTGCAGCCAAAGGTTGGAGCCGAGCTCCCAAGAGCAGCAGGAAGAGGCACAGAGAGGCTTGCCAGCTGGATGAAGGCTGCCTCTCATCTTCCTCTTTGCCTTTCCTGCACTCATCATAGAATCCCAGACTGGTTTGTGTTGGAAACAAGGTTAAGCTCATCCAGTTCCAACCCCTGCCATGGGCAGGGACACCTTCCACTAGACCAGGTTGCTCCAAGCCCCATCTGAGCTGGCCTTGAACACTGCCAGGGATTGGGCAGCCACAGCTTCTCTGGGCAACCTGTGCCAGGGCCTCACAGGGAAGAACTTCTTCCAGTTTCCAAACATAAGCAGTCAGGGATGCTGGATGCCTGCAGGACCACAGCATGGCATGGGAATGGTGCAGCCCTGGGACTCCTGACAAATGAGGAGAAGCACCAGCAAAGCCATAGGAGTCCAAGCCAGACTAGGGCAATGCAACACCTCCTTCAAAGAGCTGCTTGGGGTTTGCCAGCCCAAAAGTAGCCAAAGCAAAATTCCAAGTACCAATGATGGCATCAATTCCCCTTCTCCCTCCAAAGGATTTCTGGGGGGTGGCAAGTCCGTCAGAGCAGCTCACACAAGGTGCATGCTGGCTGCAGCACAGCCAGCCTCACCATGCAGCAGGCAGCTTCTTTCAGTCCCCATCATGTTACAAACTGGGATGGTTTATCTAGTACCAGGTAGTGTCTGATCTCCCTGCACTCTAGTGTTATCATGCTGTATATTTGCATAGGGACGGTGGCAATTCCCTGCAGTGCGAGAACTCGTTTGTCCGGAACCTTCCTTCTCCCCAACCCGCTGGGCTCGTCACGCCTGCGAGGAGGCGGCGGCAGCAGTGAGTGTCCCAACAGAGGAGGTGCCATCTCTGGGACTCAGGGAATGAGCCGGCATCGTGCTGGGGCTGAACAAAGCCCCATCTGTGGCACTGCCGTTGATAAGGGCCGAGGCTGCACCACAGGGAGCGAGAGCAAACAGCCAGTCAGAGGGACCAAGCAGTCATTGACCTTGCTGGGATGTAAGGAAGGGAAAGCACTGACCTGGGCTGGCAAAGGGGCTGGGGTGGCCCCACTGCCTGAACATTCTGGGGCGGCAGCACCCGGTGCCATGCTGCCTCTGGGAAGTCCACCCACCAGAAGTGCAGCTTCTTGGGGCACTTTCCTTTCCACACGGGCAGTGGCCGAGCATGGGGCTGTTGTGGAGGGGACAGTGCTGAGTCACAGCCACCCGTATCCCACACCCAGATGCTGGGGAGGTGACCGGGCTCCTCACTGCAGTGCTGGCCGCTTGCTGCCAGCAAGTCCTGGTGCCCTACACTTGATACCCAATGGCCAGCAGTGCCAGGAAGGGTGCCCTGCTCCATTACCCACCCCATGCCACACGGCTCTGCTAAAACCCACACTGAGATGTATGTCTCCATCTCAAGCACCCCTCCATAGAACCAAGCACCTCTCTGCCATGCTGGCATGCCAGGATCCACTATCAGCCCTGCCATCCAGCATGGCCAGGGTGGGATGTGTCCATGGGGTGGGATCCCAAAGATACAAGGCTTTGGGTGCCTGGGACATGGTCACTCTCAAACCCTGAGCTGCCTGGACCCTATGTGTCTTGGGATCCTCTGCCCCAGAGAGCCCAGCCCCACTGACATTGACAGCCCCATAGATTTGCCTGGAACCAGCATGCTCCATGCACCTGGGACCTTTGCACCCCATACACCTCAGGCATGGTTCATATAGTGGTCCAGGAACCTCAAACATGCCCTGCCCCACTTATCACTCATGCTCTGAACACCCCAGAACCCCCACAGCCTGCACCTCTGACCTGTACCTGGATGTACCAGGATGTACACCCTAAATAGCTTCTGCGTGTCCTGTACTGACTTAAATCCATGGAGCCTGGACATGGGGTCCCTTAGAGACTCTGTACAACTCAAACTGCATGTACCCTGGACTTGGGGTGTGCTACAGACTCCTGCACTGCTCAGATCCCACACAGCCTGGGCAACCCTATGGGTTGTGTACACCCTGGACCTGGGACACCCTTAACACCCAATGAGCTCTGCACACTCTGGACTCGGAACACCCTCTGTGCTGTTAACCGCGGACCCGGGACATTCCGCGGCCGCCGGCGATACCTGCTCCTCGCCGGGCTCCATCTCCCCCACGTAGTACTGCTCCAGCCAGCGGCGGGCGTTGTCCGAGTGCCGATGGGGCGGCCCGTCCAGCGCGGCGCTCACGTCGGTGCCCGCACGGCGCCGCAGCAGCTGCTCCCCTCCCGGGTGCAGCCGCACGAACCCGCTCAGGTCGTAGAGGCGGCGGCGGCAGGACACGAGGCAGGCGCCCTGCGCGCACAGAGCCCGCACCTCGGCGGCGCTGAAAGACCGCGGCGACGGCGACGGTGCCGCCGCCATGGCCCCGCTGACCGGTGCTGCCCGTCCCGCACCGCGCCCGCTCCGCCGCCGTCTGCCGGCACCTGCACACCCGCGTGCGGGCATATGCCAGCCGGCCACGCCCCTCCATAGGCCTCGCCCCCCCCCGACGGGGCTTACCCGCTGAGGCTCCGCCCCCTTACCGGGAGCGACGGGCGGGGAACGGGGAGCCCACGGATGGGTGATGGTGGGGCTGGGGTACCCCAGGGTGGGACTGAAGCAGGCACAGGGGGTGATGCAGGCGGAGGGCTCCAGGGGGGCAGCCGAGGTGGGGGACGGGCGCATGCTTGAGAGTGGGTTATAGGGGGCACTGTGGCAGTAAGCAGTGGGGGGAAGTGGAGCATGGGCACCCTAGGGGGAGCGATGAGGGATGGGGGCATCCCTGGGGGGAGTAACTGGGGGTATGAGACATCCCTCCCTCAAGCTTCGTGGTGGCTGAGGCAGAGGGAACTCAATCCCGGCTCAAGCCCACCCAGGAGAAGCCACCCCTCCCCGGTGTCACTTGCTATGAGGCGTTATGTGTCCCCCAGCTAATTAATACTTAATTAAATGTCACACATGTGATTAGCCGGCGCAGGCAGCAGTGGGGGGGAAGAGGAGGAGCAGAGACCAGCACCCCCAGCCCCTCCTCCCCACCCCCCGGAGAACCACAGACAGATAAATCACAAGGAATGACAAGAAAGGAGCTTTCCCCCCCACTCTGGTGAAGCACTCCTTCCAAGCAGCACTGAGGCTGGGGGGGACACCACTGCTGTGGGGTGACACCCTTGAGCCTGGGTCATGTGCTGCCATACTTTGGTGTCACGGGCCACAGCTGGTGATTAAGGTGGGGTTTGGAATCAGGAAGAGGGGGACCCCCCTGGCTCTGCCCCGGCACCCGGCTTTGGGGCATTACCAGAGGCCTTTAATCAAGGCAGATGCAAAACTTGCTATGATGGCTTCACCTTCCAGCCCTGCTCCCAGCGTCACATGAAGCTGCTGGAGCAAGTCCAGAGGAGGCCATGAGGATGATCAGGGGACTGGAGCACCTCCCATATGAAGACAGGCTGAGAAAGTTGGGGCTGTTCAGCCTGGAGAAGAGAAGGCTGCGTGGAGACCTCATAGCAGCCTTCCAGTATCTGAAGGGAGTCTACAAGGATGCTGGGGAGGGACTATTCATTAGGGACTGTAGTGATAGGACAAGGGGTAATGGGCTTAAAGTGAAGTGGAGGAAGTTCAGGTTAGCTAGAAGGAAGCTCTTCCCTGTGAGGGTGCTGAGGCCCTGGCACAGGTTGCCCAGAGAAGCTGTGGCTGCCCCATCCCTGGCAGTGTTCAAGGTCAGCTTGGACGGGGCTTGGAGCAACCTGGTCTGGTGGAAGGTGTCCCTACCCATTCAGGGGTTGGAACTGGATGAGCTTTGAGGTCCCTTCCAACCCAAACCAGTCTGGGACTCTGTGACTCTATGTGGTCAAAACCATCCCTTGGAGGCTTTGCAGGGATTAAGGTTTCTCAAGTGAGCACGGAGGGAGTGGCACCACCCCAAGGCAGATGCTGAGGGAGCAGAGGGGACCCCTGGCTGTGGCCTCACCACACTGACCCCTGTGACTGTGCTGTCTCCCTGATGTCCAGGCCGGTCCTGCTGGTGGTATGGGTCCAGCCACGTACTGATCTGTCCCAGACACTCCCCAGGGCCCCAGGAGCCATGAAATCCCGGAAAGGCATTTCCTTCCCTTCACACCCACACCCAGACAGAAGGGAAGGCAGGCCAGGTGCCACGGTGATGACCCAGGAGTCAGGGGGATGTTCCCGGGTTTCAGACTGTTCAGGTCTCTTGAGCACATCGTGCTGCAAAGGGCCATGACATGGGCTCATGTGTGGTTTCATCTCCTGACAGGGATGGGATCAGCTTTTGCCAGCTCCAGTTTCCCAGCACAGCACAGGGTGCACCAGTGGCTCTCTGCTGTGGTTCCCCCCTAAGTACACAGGGGTTGCTCTTCCAGCTCCCCTGCACCAGGGCATGGGGACATCAGTAAGCTGACACCTTCTCTGCCCTCACTACAGGGTGCTGACAGCTCCCGGTCTCCATGGTGGGGCTCTGTCCTCCGTGCAAGGGACAGGGGTGTCCCCAGGATGGGTGAGCAGACCCGCAGCTCTGTGGTGAGGATGTCACCCACAAGAGCAGGGATGCTCCAAGCACTGGAGGCACTGGGAGAAGGTCGGTGTGCAGACCAAGCTGTATGACAGACACTGCTGTCACAGCAGTGGAGAGTTTTGCCGCTGTCCCCCCATCCAGCCACAATCTCCATCCCTGTCCCCACATCATGCTGGCCCCCAGGGCGAGCAGCATCCAGAAGTGGAGCAGGGTGATGATTAGCCTGGCCCAAACAAGAGCAGCCAATTGGTTTTGGCTCCTCAGCTCTGAACTGGTTTACCCACCAGGCAGACGCTGGGGCCGGCGCGAGACAGACGCAGGAATGTGCCACGGGGCTTCGGGCAAGATCAGATCCTGTAGTGCAGGCACAGGCTGGCACTGGGGGAATGGTGCTGCAGCCACAGGGGAGGAGAGGGCTGATACAGGCACTGCAGCATCCCTATGGAGAGCTTCTCCTTTGCATGCTCTCCATCAGTTTTGCTGCCAAACTGATAATGGAGATTAAACTTCCTTCTCCATGCATGGAGAACCTCAGTGGGCACAGGAAAGGCCCCCATGCTTCCCACCCCCCTGCTAGCTCTCCAGGGCACAAGAAGGGTTTGAAAAGCTGATGGTGGCCTTAAGAGCAAGGTGCATGTTGCTCCAAAAGCTTTCTCGTGCAGGTACACTTGGAAAGCCAGTGTGGATGCACTGGGCAGCCCTGGGCACACACTCAGCAGGCAGCTGAAGCAAGTCCTGCCAAAACAGCTACTTCGGGTTGGCCCAAAGGTCCCCCGTGCTCAGCAACCTCCTGTGCAAAGGCCAGCAGCAATGGGGCAAGACCAGGCACAGTGGTATCTCCACAGAGCACTGCCGGTGCTGCAGGTGGCCTGGAATGGAGCTTCTCCCCTTGGAAATACTTGATCACTCCGGGAGCCCTGGCAAACCCATGGCACTGGTGATGCCCTGAGGGAAGTGCTTTCACACCCTTCCCATGCTCCTGCCTTGAGTGGCCAGTTTAATTCAGTATCCCCTTGTTCTGCACCAGCAGAAACCACAAAGGGGTCACACCATTTCCCCAGCACTCAAGACTAACCATGGTCCATGACCTTGGTGGCTGGATGCTTTACGTGATGTGCATGGACTGACCATGGCAGCATCCCCAGAGCTGATTCAGTGCACAGGGTGCCAAGACACCCCTCTTGAGCTGTGCCTGCCTTCTTTTCTTGAAGCCTGAAGTTCTAAGAGATTTGGCCAGATTTGGGAACTGTTTACATGTTAACAAACAGCACGTGGCTCAGGGGACAAGTAGGCAGGGACAGAGCAGATGGAGGGGCTGGTGTGGGTGCAGCAGCATGTCCTATCTCTGATTGCTGGTGCCGAGCACAGCAAGGGCAATACACTTCTCACTGGGTTCTGGGCAGGTGAGAGTAAACCATTCCAGTTTCCTTGCAGTAGTCACTCCTGCATTGAGCAAGACCGCTCCCAAAGCAACCACCACACATGCTGCAGGGTGTGAGACAAACACCTGCAGCATTCAGGAAGAAATTCCACTTACCAGTGCAGAGTTGCACAAACAGGCACAGCAAAGTGCTTTTCCACCTTCCTTCGAAGCCTCAGCCGCCCTCCACCTCAGGCACATTCAGATACTATGCAGATAGACCCTAATGAACTGTAATAACACATAAACAATGGCATCCATCGGTCTGTCACCCTTAAACAGCATGTGTCCTTTCCCTCACAACCTACGCACACACTCAAGCATGGAAATGAAAACACTTCCTAGCTGAAGGGCTGGCGTGCAGGAAGGTGGACAGCAGGAGCTGCCAGTAACAGCATCTTCACCCCAGGCCCAGCTCAGCACCGACTAAGCTTGCTGGGGGTGGAGGCACTGCCCATGGCCCCCCTGAGCTGCAGGACGTGGGGTTAGGTTCAGCAGCTCAGACACTGCCTGGCTTCACTTTCATAGAATTACAGAGTGGTCTGGGTTGGAAAGGACCTTCAGATCATCCTGTTCCAGCCCTGCCATGGGAAGGGACACCTCACACTAGACCCAAGGCTCTGTCCAGCCTGGCCTTGAACACCGCCAGGGATGGCGCATTTACCACTTCTCTGGACAACCTGTTCCAGTGCCTCACCACCCTCACAGTAAAAAGCTTCTACCTTCCATCTAACCTGAACTTCCCCCGTCTCACTTCAAGCCCATCAACCCTTGTCCTCTTGCTACAGTCCCTGATGATGAGGCCCTCCCCAGCATCCTTGTAGGCCCCTTAAGATACTGGAAGGCTGCTCTCACTGTTTTCCCAAGAGGTGCATCACAACCCATGGGCAGCTACCAGACGCCATCCCATCATCCTGCCGGGAAAGTCAGTCTGGGGGTCCCAGCAGCAGGATCCCAGTTTGGGGTGCAGGGAGAGGGCTATGGGTGCAGCAGCGACTGCCACACTGGGAGGGAGAGCTGCAGAGGGCTCCCCGTAGAGGGAGAACCAGGAAAGCAACACCAAGTTCTACCAGAAGATCACTTTAAAAATATCTTTAATGGTTTAATGTTTTCAGATACACCCATCTGTTTATTCCACAGCAAAGCTGGCACAAAGGCTGGGATCAGGCACAGCACGTGGCCCCGTGCAACAGGCAAAGCACAGGAAATTGGGATCAGTGCTGGCATGGCATGGCAGTAACTCCAGTGGGTTCATCCCTCACCATGCATTTGCCCAAAGCCAAAGCTGAGGCTGAAGCCTACTCAGGAGAGCTCGGGGTGCACAGGCCATGCACACAACCACACAGCAGCATCCCTGGGATGGGAGTGCCCACGGGCACAGCCCCAAACAGACAGATAAATCCAGTACATTCTGCTATTGAAGCTCCACAGGGAGAAAAGGCACAAACCTTTTGTGTCCATGAATCCCACCACCCTTCCAAAACCCCTTTTCCCCTAAAAATTGATCCCCATCTCAGAAGCCTTGCCACTCAAGCACACCCTCAGCAAACCTCAACTTATTCACAGATGTTCCTCATAGAGTGTGGAGAAAACAGTCAAAAGGAGTTGCATGGAGCAAGCTCAGTAGGGAAGCAAAGGCTTTCTGAAACCATCTCAGGTGCCACCATCCATGGAAATGCTGCATGAACCCCAGAATCAAAAGGCAGCATCACTGACAAGGCAGGGACAGGCAAGTTAAAGTGCATTATATCACCAGGTCAGAGCAGCAGATGGAGATACTTTAAGAGTAACAGGACTAAAACTGCTGGAAGAAAGGAACTAATCCCAGTGACCCTGGGCACACGGTGGGGCTTTACACACCAGGTACAGGTACAGACCCGTGATAGGGAAGCTATTTAGGAAGTAATCCTAAAAATGTCACTTTCCAGGATTTTACTCTTGCTTTATGGGATAATCTAATAAATATAAACAGCCATTCAAAAAATAACCCCACCTTATTGCTTCCTAAAGCGACTCCGAGCAGTCCTATGGACTGTTTGTTCTCTAAGCCCAGTTCACAGTTTGCCTTTAGAGCTCACTGCTGCTTGTGAATTATTTCTGCTTTAACTATTTGGCTCCCTTGGAGTCCCTGTAGAGACACTATGCAGTTGAAGAAAGTTTGGCTCTGCCATGAGAGTCCTTTCCAAAGAAGCTTTTTAACACCTCTTCATCTCCATGAAGACTAGCAAATATTCATACACCCTTTTGCAGAAGGGAGTAAATTTTTTTGGACTGGCATCTATTGCCAGCAATGGACACAGGGAATTTGGTCAAATCAGTCTGAAAGCAACAAGTGTAGGAATATTGGAAGCACTTGTATACATCACTGCAGTGCATCATCAGGACATCCTGCTTAATCTCCCTGTGGCATCTTCTCCAAACACACTGTGGAGGAAAGCTGATTCACCATCATTTGGGAATTTAAAGATTAAGTGCAGCTCACGAGATGTCAGCTCTGCTCAAAAGGTGCTCTCGAGCAGGCAGTGGCACCCGCAGCCCGTAGGGCACACCTCCTGTGTGCGAAACCACTCCATCATATGGCTGGTGTGGCCCCCGTGTCCACACGTCAGGCAGAAGTTGGAGGAGCCTCGCACCGCCACGTGACAGATAGCGCACTGGAAGGTGAAGCCCTTGCAGATGGCGCACTGGGTACCGCGCACCTCGCTGCGGCAGTGGCTGCAGTACACGCCGAACTCTGGCAGGAGGGAACAAACAGAGAGTTAGTGCTGGCAGCCCTGCACACAGCCCCCCGTTCAACAGAGGAGGCCCCCAGACTCACTGCCCAAGAGATTGGCCTCAAACCCCTGCCCAAGGTGAGAGAATGGTATAGAATCACGGAGTGGTTTGGGTTGAGAAGGACCTTAAAGCTCACCCAGTTCCAACCCTCTGCCACGGACAGGGACACCTTTCACTAGAGCAGGTTGCTCCAAGCCCCATCCAAGCTGGCCTTGAACACTGCTAAGGATGGGGCAGCCACATATCTGTTAGCGATTTCAGTCTGGTCTCAGTGCCATGGCTGTCAGCCATGGAGGGGCAATGGCAGTGGTCAAACTCACCGATTTTTTCCTCCAGTTACTCCCCAGGAGGAGTTTCAGGTGCCAAGGTGAGACAGCCACTAATTCCCTGGCATCTCTCCTCCAACCCTCCTCCCAGGTTAGGTGCACCTTCTCCCAGAGGCCCAGGAAGAAGGCATTTTGGCAGCTGCCCTTAAGCAGCAGTTCTGCGCACCTGCACTGCTGGAAAAATTTTGGAATGAAAGTTCTATTTGCCTATTGGCTGGCTCACCCACAGTTAGAGATCTTCCAATAAGGCACTAGAAGGTCACATCAACCCAGATTCAGAAATTAGGACAGCGCATGTCTGGGCTCTTTTTCAGAGGGAATAAAGAATGGCCATCAGCATAAACAGCTGAACATCACTAGCATAACAGTGTGTACTTTTCCATCTTTGCTGGAGAGATGTTACCATCTACAAAGCCCTTGAACCAACATCAAGTCCTTGAACCAACATCTGCAAGCCTCATCTCCAAGCAGAGCTGAGAAGCAGCAAAACCCATCTCTCAGCAGAGCTAACCTCTGGGCAGCATGATGGACACTTTGCATCTCACCGAGCGACCCTGTGTTCCTAAGCTCCTGAGGCAGAGCTGTGACTCTGCCTGGCAGCTGGAGCAGACTGAAGGAGGCACTCACCAATTCCTTTGTGGGGATCGGGAGGACAAGAGACAAACTTGAGAACCTCAGCCCTCTTCTCTCGCAGGCCCCAGCGGTAAAGGATTTCTCCATAGCACTTCTTGAAGTCATCAAATTGCTGAGTGTTGGCGGGATCCAGGAGCCTAGAGGAATAAACAGGGTTGTCATCCACCCAGTGGCTGAAATCCCCTTCCCAGTGATGTCTATACAGCCAGGTAACACTGCTAGGAGAGCAGATTACTTCCCATGTGCTGCTGACAACCTGGCTGAACACTAAGGCATCTGGCCTTCCACTGAAGGGTGTGGACTCAATGGGTGCACTACCCACTGGGGCGCCCACTTGTAGGTGTATCATATACCAGCCAAGCAGAGTTAATCTGCAGTATGAAGCTTCTCCATATGAAAAGGTCCAGGAGCAGGTGTGGTACTTCACAGCACCAACAGAGACCTGGCTGTGGTGTTTTAGCTGACTTGGGTACAGAGTAACACACCCCTGAGTGCCCCCAAGACACCCTATAACCTACCTTTTGTTCTTCTCATGCTGGTCTTTCTCACGCTCACGATGATCGGGATACGTAAGGTTTCCATAGCGGAAGTCATCCGGAGAAGACTCACACCAGGGAGTGGAGGCCTGCTCTGTGTCTTTGTTTGCTGCAAGCATCAAAAGGCCATGAGCACACCTCAGAAAGCACAGTGCTCATGAGCATAACCTCATCAAAACCAAGGTGGGGAAAGAAACATGGAAGACCACTACCTTAGAAAACTAAGTGACTATCTCTATTTGCCAAGTGTTTCTACTGCACTTGGAATCCTAGACTGGTTTGGGTTGAAAGGGATCTTAAAGATCATCTAGTTCCAACACCCATGCCATAGGCAAGGACAAGTTACTCTTTTGGTGACAGGATGGGAACAGGGATCATCAGGCAAAGAAATCTAACATGGAGGAATCCCTTTTGCTTTTTTCCACTTTAGACAGCAATTAATCAGGCATTCAATCACATGGAGTTTGCTTGAGAATACTATCCCTGGCAGACTTGGAAGGAGACAGGAGAATCCTCCCTGTCTCTTTCCTAAGGAGGGAGGACTCTCATCACAAGGGCTGCAGTTACGTAAAGGGATCTCTCTATGGGAGGTATTGCCGTTGGGACAGGGAGAAGACTATTAATAATGGCTACAAGACATCAACAGCTACACTAAGCACCATTCTGCGCTCTTCCTCATATCACAGATGCCCTGATATCGCCCTGAAAAGTTACAACTTGGTGCTAACAATGCTGATGCTGCCCCAGGCCGTGTGTATCACAAGGAATTAGCCAACAGCTTCAATTCTGACACTGAAGCCCTTAAGAATGACTTGTCTTTGACACCTTTGCAGCTCAGCAGAAAACCTCCTTAGGTCTGTGGGTATTTCATGGCACCAAGAACATGAGATAACCACAGCCTTCCCAACTGCTGCTGTTTTTCCAGTGACAGGAGAAAGCACAGCACTCCTTTTGGTGTGAAATTAGCTGGCTGACGACATTGCAAGGCCACTCTTGATAATCACTGAATGACTGTGGTGACTGGAAGAAGTGCCTGAGGACTGAAGAAAGAAAATGTCACTGCTGTCTTCAAAGACAAGGAGAAGGAATCAGGGAACTGCACGGCAGTCAGCCCTACCTCAATCCCTGGGAAGGCAATGGAACAGCTAATCCTGTGAACCATATACAGGCACGTGTAAGTCAAGAAAAATACCAGGAGGAATTGGCATGGTTAACAGCCCCAGTCAAGGCAGTCACCCCAAGTGCTTGCTATAGCCACGCTGGAAGAAAAACAGTACAAACTGGTCTGTCTCTTTACTTGGCTCCCACTGGAAAAGGCAGCAGTGGGAGCTCTTGGCTCTCGGTTAACCTGAGATCCAAGGGCTTAGCTAGGTATGTTTAGGGTGTTTGCAACATTTCCTCCAAAGCCTAGTGGCATAGCATGCTATAGAAGTCAGAAGGGGCAGGACTGCATGAGCACTGACATTGTTACTGCAAGCTCTGCTCACTTCCAACCATGGAGTCCCATCATGTGGGCCAAACTCTAGCAGAGTACATTTACCATTACAACCTTTCTTCCCTCACAGGAAGGAAGGAGCAGAAGCCACCTAAAATCCAGGCCAGAAGGTCAGGAGATCCTGCTATTTCCTACCCAGGTCTTCATACCTATGCTCCAGCCTCCGGTGCCAAGTCCAGGATCTGACATGCTGGAACAGGAACCAGAGGAAGTAAAGCTGGGCTGTTGAGAGGAAATGAGAGGAAATCATGTTACATATATGAGCGATGTTCACAGATAGTTAAGACAAATGGGGAAGAACTGGCCAGCATACATATCGGCTGTGGGAGGCCAGGTTGGAGGCACGAGGAGGAAAGGGGCCAGAGTTTGGGCACCCCTGTAGCCTGGACTGGGCTTCAAACACACTGCAGAGCATGGCCAGGGTCTGCACATCGTGGAGCTGAGAGTAATGAGCCAGCCTGTGAAATTAAAAGGATAGACTGTGTGGGACTGAGCAGAAATCAGTGGCAAAAGCATTCAGACTTCAGGTAAACTAATTCTGAGCCTCTTGCCTAAACCAATTCGGGACACATTACTGACTAGAGGAGGCATGTATGCTCTGAAGGACTCAGTTGTCATTTCCGTTCTGTCACGGAAGAGCCAGTCCTCCTCCTGAGCATGCTCACAGGCAAGAGAAAGATGGGAGCTTTGGGAATACAGCAATACTCATGCCCTGATTATCCCAAGTTTGTGTAGCTTCAGGAACAACATCCACAGAACTGATTTTAAAAGCTGCAGCCATTATACTGACCCCCAGCTACAATGTCTTTCTGAGAAAACCTGTTTTGCCTTGTGGACCACAGGTTTTCTGTGTGGCTATGAAGTTTCTGGTTGGTCTGAAGACTGCGCTCCCCTTCCACCATTGCCACATAGCAGGAAAGAGCTATGTCAAGCAACAGGAATGCCAAAGTACATCTCACAAATCCTGTGCCTCCAATTAGGGTATACTGAGATAATGTCAACTACTAATTATGTCCTCTCCTGAAGAGATTCTATGGCAGAAAGACATCTGCAGCTAATACTTGGCTTTGAGACCAGTGGAATGGTTTCCCTCATGTTTATATGGCAACAGCAAATCTGAAGGTGGAAAACCAACTGCACCAACACCCTCATTTAGGTGGGGAGCAGAAAACCAAAATCCCTAAGTCAGGCATTGTGTAAATGCTGGAAAGCAGAGCACCAACTCCACCTGGCTTATTGATCAGTGTCACCCAAAGAGGACCTGGGTGCTAGATGGGAGGCCAAATGCTGCCTCCTGTATGTCATAAACACACTTGCAGCTTCCCTTCTTGATGTACGTCAGGCTTTAGAAGTGAATATACATGCTGTGACACTACACTACTCCAAATCTGAAATGACACCTTACCATCAGGTACATAGTTATGGAAGGCTTCAGCAACCATTCCCCAACCCCTCCCTGGCATTCAGATACCTACAGGGACTCCAGTAATTGACGTCCAAATGGATGCTGTGCCCAAGGTATCTCCAAATCTGGGTCAGACTTTGGTCCAAGACACAGATCAGTGGCTACCATGGCCAGTGACCAAACCTGGCAGACAGGAAAGAAAAGCATCAAAGCTACAATTAGGAACAACCATACTCTCAGGGCATAGGTGTGTACAAATTCCCTCACAGACAGATAATAATGGAGCTTGCTTTTTTTTTTCCTAGCAGCCGGGAGCAGTTTCAGCCTCTATGTCACAAATAATATATATAATAACACAAACCCAAAGCTTTCGCTGTTCCACTTGCTTTAGGTTTGAGTTAAACCTTGAAGAACAACCTACCACTCAGGGTAGCGTAACAGATCTATTAGTCCATTTTATAGTAATAGACCTCAAAAGGGTTTAGTTTTAGTTTTGATACTGTTCTTGGGTTCAGAGATGTCTGGTGGCTTAAAGTTTATTTTTCACGCAGTGATTCACCAGTATCTCTTGATTAGTTGTTTTATTGATCATCTCTGTTGTCCTGGCGCAGCCCAGTGCAGTCAGGAGTACAAACTTGCCATTTCTACTCAAATGGTTTAGCTATTTCACATGATATTTCTCATTCATTTACATACTCAACTCTGAAAACCGCTGATCTTTTCAGCCTCTATACTGCTGCTCTAGGACTGTTTTTGTCTGTTGGGCCTTTTAAATTGGGGCAATTAGAATATTCCAAGGAAAAGCATAGTTCCTAGTTTGGCATGAAAAAGAGAACAGGAAAAGAGAATTATGTTGGAAAGACAGCAGAAATCAGAGCCGGTAACATGCAAAAGTAAAGAAAACCCACATGCTCCAAACAGGAAGAACAGCCAGGAGCAGCAGTCCCCCAGCTACTCACTGGGAAACCGAAACAGGAGAGAAACTAAAACCAAAGATGGGTCTGAGTACAAGAGAGCAAAGAAAGGTAGAACTGGTAAGATGCCACTTCCTACACTGCTACAGAGCACATCTTACATGTAACCTGCAACTCAAACATCCCTACCTGGTAGGAATTGGGCAAGCTGCAACACAGAGCGGAGTTACACAGGACAGGGAAAAACAAACAAGAAACAGATGTATCTCAGAGGAAGTTGGCAAACATTATTCCACCCAAGCTCTGGTCCTATGTGGGCAAACAAGAGGGCAAGATGAAGCATTGACAAAGAGGACCTAGACCTACTTCCTCTCTCCTGCTCCAGGAGAACCCACCAAGAAGCAAGACAACAGCTTGAGTTTACTTCTGCTTAGATGAGGTAAGCCTACGTATGTTCCCTGCCTGGGTCTAGGAAAAGCCAAATGCTCAGGAGTAGAGCACAGCTCCTCTGGCAGTGCCAGCTCCTGTATCTTTCAGATGCTTCGGTCTCCTGTCAAATGTTCTGCCTGTTGCAATGGACCAATCACACAGAAAAAGATGTGCTACAACAGTAATTTTTCTCCTATTATTAGCTGCAGGCAAGTAGCCAGCCCCATTTTGGGGCTGGGTTCCTGGGTTCAGACTCCTGTGGAGAAGCAGGTTGCAGTTATCACCCAGTGCCAACGCAGATGAATACCAAACAATGGGAACCATTATGCGTAAGAGAGAAGAAAAAAAATCACCCATCAAAATGCTGACAGCCGCTCAGCAACTCTGTGCACAGTTACTCCATTTGCTGACTCAAAAGCAGGCTGCATTCCTTGCTTTGCCTGCAGGAATTCCCTGAAAAATGTGCCTCACTCAGTTTGACAAAGGGCATAAAACAATCTGCTTGCAGCCCTGGGAAGGAATCTCTACATGCCAAGAGTCAGTGAGATAGAGACCACCTCTGTGGCTGTTCCACAGGCCTTGGTTCATAAATTGGAAATTCCCTGGAACAACTGCTCAGCCCACGGGGTTTTTGGGGTATCAAGGTGAGAGCACAAGCGTGCTGAGGAAGAGCTCTGATTCAATGTCATTACCTGTACGAGGTCCCTCCGTCCCACAGCCAAGGCTGAGGCAGCATTCTTCTGGCAAGTCTCTTGGATATTATTCACATTTAGTCTAAAAAGAGAGAGCTCAGTTACCTATGAAGGTAAAAGTTAAAAAAAAAAACATGCTAAAACCCACATTACCTATAAAGGTGGGGAGGAATGGGGGAGAAGTAATACTGACAGCAGCAAGTAGCTCAAAATTTCGTGATCAGTACAAACCTGCTAGCATAGCCAGGATCCCATCACTTCCTTTTCTTATTCAGGGATCACTGCCATCCTTCTCCCACTGTTCATCTTTACTAACACACTGCACATCAAGTCCAGCTTCCAAACTAGCTGGGATTGATCCTAAGAAGCACCATCTCTAAAGAGATACCAGACCAAACTTGTACCAGAATACCCCCTAAGCCAAGATACATTCTTGTCTCTAGAAGCTGGTGCCATCAGTTATGTGGTGCTGTGCCCATTCAGTCAATTGGTCTGCTCTGACTGACCGGGACTGAGACAGTAGCATGCTGAGGAGAAGCAGGCTGGTCTTCAGCCTGCCCTGCAGTAGGATAACACATTCACTGGGGAGTGTCTGAGAGGTTGGCAAGGTGGCCTGAGGAAACCCATGAAGGCTTTCCTGCTTATTGTCAGAATTCTTCCCAAGACGTGTGGCACTTTTACTGCTTAAGATCTTAGAGCAAACGGAAAAAGGTCAGGATGTTCACACATGAGATATCCAGAGTGGAAAGGTCCAACAGTTTTTTTAAAGAACACTTTTTTTTTTAATTATACAGAAAAAATCCAACACAGAATATTTTTATTTTCTCTCTCTTCCCATACCCTTCTGTCTCCTCTAAGAAGGAACATCTGCTTCTTCCCTGAATGTCCATAAATTGGAAATTCTGTGAAGGACGAGGCAGTATTGCCAAAGCTAAGTTAAAAAAAAAAACCAAAAACAGGAACAGAGATTTTGTAACTATCTGAAATAGAAAGTTTGGAAAAAGAAGCAGTCTGTCCTTAAAAAAACCCTGACCAAACAACCAGAAATCACAGAACTTTTCCATCTTTTCCATTAAAGCAAAAAAATTTGCTGTACAGACACTGGCATGTACAACCAAGTCTCCAAGTGAATGGGGCATTCTAGATACTTCTGAAATGAAAAAGTCTTATGAGATTTTAACAGGTTTCCAGTACGAGAATGTGCATTTATTGGAATTTTTAAGCTTGTGCATTTAAGTGTGGAGTTTAACACAAGATTTGAAAAGGAATTTGTACTGATAACTTCTCTCAAGCTGCAAACATGTAAGATCCACAATGATGGTGCTGGAGCACCAGTTCAAACTCTGTATACAACATCCCAGCACAAATCTCTTCAACACACTTTTCACATTTATAGGAGACAAGTTCCCTCTCACAGGCTGAGGGATACCATGATAAAGCAGCAAGGCAAGAACAGAGGAAGAAGGTACAGAAGCACTCAAAGATCAGGGCTGACTGATATCAGGAGCAAAGCACAGCCAAAACCAGCTGCTTTGATTTGGAAAGGGTGCCAGCCCATACATACTCACATATAGAGCTCTCCCAGCAGCTTGTGGACAGGCAGCAAGCAGGAAATATCCTGGATAATAACTTTCCCGGCAGCTTTAATGGGTCGGTTGTTGGCATCTGTCCCCTCTCGTTTGCTTTTCCACCTCCTTGATTTCTGCATAATAAATTGCAACGTGTTACTGGGGAGGACAGCAGGCTTTTTGGGCCAGGGAAAAAAGCACTAGGGTCAGGAATAATGCAAGCAGCACCCAAACCTGCCTTTCAGAAGGCTCTTTGTTACCCTGGAAAACATCCATGACATGCCCAGGAGAACAAGCATCTCCATCTGTAGAAGTGAAAAACTGGTCAAGGCAGCAAGCTCAAGGTCAAACTCACTCAAAAAGTATTTTGTGAAAGCCAATAAGAGAACAAATCGGCCTCAGGATGCCAATCAAACCTGGGCAGGTTTGGCAGGAGGATGGCTCAATTGTCATTCTCATTAGAGGTCCGTCCTGGAAACCCTCTGTGCACAGACCACTGTTGACTTCAGCCAACATCAGCACAGAGATGTGGGGAGGCAGCTTTCATTTGCCTTTAGCTTCAGGGCAAACTGACAGCTCCAGAGTCTGTTCTGGTCTGCTCTTTCAGTGTTTGAGTAAATCTCTGTTTAGCTTCACACAGCAGGGGTCCCACCTCCTGCTTTATCAACAGCTTCAGAAAAGCAACTGGCAGATGATAAAGCAGGACCTGAGTTTTCCTAGCTACCATACTCACAGCTACTTACAACTGGCTCAGGACATAAGGTGGTGGGGAGAAGGGAGAAGAGGAATCAACACAAGGGAACAAAACCAAGAAGCAAAGATTCCCAGATACTCTCCTTAACAGACACGGAGATCACATTAATGCCAAGCTGCATAAAGCTACCTTGGCTGTAGGAAACACCATAGAGTATTTGTCTAGTATCCTGAGCTCTTCCAGCTCCTCGCTCTAGGAGGGTGAGGAGGAGAAGGGATGAAAAGATGAGTGGCAGCACAACAGGCAGTAGGCACTGGAGCTCCACTGGCTGCTATGCAGCATTTCTCAGAGCAACAAAGAATGCTTTGCAGCACTGCTCCCCTATGGCTTGTTCCCTCACTGACACACAGAGTCGATGCTCTTCGTGGAAGTATCCTGGTCATGCCAAGTTATGCAGGGTATTCTAAGGCACTTGTGGGGCTTCCTACATCCCTATCTGAAGCAAACAGCTCCTTTGATGGGGCCAGCAAACCAGCCCTGTGGTGACAGCTCTGCAAGACAACACATCCATGCTCCTAAAGAGCAGCTACTCTACAGGAAGGGCAGGACTTGGACCTGCAATTGGGTCACCTCTACTGTGGATGTTAGGCCAGGTCTGGGATGGGTGGGTACCAAACTACCATCATACATAATCCTACGAGAACCTGAGCAGGCCCATCACAGTCACAGAATGCCCTTAAAAAAAAACCTCATTAGAGAAAAACACCTCATTAGATCTTAAGAAATTAATTCCTCTTTCACTGCCTGCCTGGCTCAAGCTGAAGCCAGTGTGCTGAGGAGATCTTGCTGTGCTGAGTGTACATGCTACTAGCACGTCACAAGAAGTAAAATGGCGATGTTCCTGAGGCCACTCTGAACAGTGGGTGACTGAGGCTCAGAAGCTCAAGCACAGGCTTGACAGTAAGTGAAGAAGGCATTTCAGACCTCAAAGAGGTGGAGCTGGATTTTGCCAGGGTTGCCCACGTAAGAGCATCACCAGTCCCCCTGATCTTCCACTGCTCCTCAGAGGAAAGAGAAGTAGTGTGCATGCTGCTCAATATTCAGAGATGCCAAATGGTGGTGGAAACAGAGCTGTCAGCATTCAGTGCTAGAAGGCTGACCAGGGTATGATTCTGATCTCTGCCATGTCCCCTCAAGTCCTAATCCATTCAAGCAGAGTTTGCCTGCAGTATTTATCTGCTACATCACTCTGAGAAGTGCTATGCAGTAGAAAGTGGGTAGAATGTGGTCAAGTGGGAGATCAATCTCTCTGGAATACATCAGTTCCTAGTGAAGGCAGTTTGATTTACCTCTGACTCTCTTCTCATCAGGCAGACTATACCTCTTTTGATAATACCTAAAAATGTAGCTACCCTCCCCATGCTGAAGGATGTGGGATGTATTACAACAAGGTTCCCAAATAACAGTGGCACCTCTACCTCATTCCTTGTCAGGACAGCCAAATGCTGTCTGCTAGCTTCAGTGAGGAGCTGTTGATGCTGCCAAAAAAAATACTTGCGCAAAGCTTGGGAACCCCTGCAGGGACATGCAGCGCTCGGCCACTGTCCTGGAAGGGCTACCAGGCTCCTCACAACCAAAGCTGTTGTGTGTTCTGTGTTTGAGCAGGTAGTTGGACCCAGGCTTGCAGATGCACAACCACATTCTGCAGGTCTGTCACCAGGGATCTTCTAAAGCTTGGCAGGAATTTGGAGAGCAACTTGCCACCTCCTGACCATCCATAAGCCAGCTGCCCCCAGGACTCGTAGACTATGGAGAATTCCCTCTGACTGAGGCATGTTCTCTGTCCCATCCTAAGGAACAGATTCAACCTGCTCCTGCCCTCTGCAAGAGCAGACTGAAGAAGCCTCCTAACAGGCATTTCAAAGGCTAGAAACATGAACAACACATATCACTTTCCACAAGTAATTCAGTCACTTTTTTGCTGTTGTTGTTTTGAGGAGAATGACAACAAATGAGGATGACAATGGAAAAGAGATCCCATGAATGGTTTCCACTTCTTGCTGTTAGCATATCACCAGACAAATGAAGACACTACATGTACCAGAATCCCCTGAGAACTTGGACTCACAACAAAATTGTCCTGTTTTCTCCCTCTAAGCACTGCCTATTTACTGGCAAAAAGGGATGCCCTAATTCTTTACTGGTGGAACTCTTGGAGAAGAGATAGTTGATGGCCAATATGTCCTGCCAGCACTACACTGCCACAATCACTACTTCCTGCCCCTGTGGCAAAAGAAAATCCTAAAGCCAAATGTAAAGTCACATTAAAATGTCTGTTTTTTTGCAATTCATGTTTGTCTCAGCCACAGTAACAAAATGTTAGAAAAAACTATGAACAGAAGTATGGGAACCATCACCACTGACAGCAGAAGCTATACTTTGAGCCAAATAATTGCTGGTGTTCATTACAGGAGTGAATCTCCACCAGGCAGTATTTGAGCACTATTAATAGGGGTTACCAGAGGCAAGAAGGGCTCTAGCTTGTGTTTGTCTAGACAAGGTTCACCACAAGGCTCCTTGTTCCCTTCTGCTTCACCTCTTCTCCCTGGGGAAGCTCTCACTATGGTGTTATTTAAAGGTGTCACCAAGACTCATGGATGTTAGGGTAGGATAGAAAACAGGTCTCTTCCTAGGGGCTGGAGCACAGGTCACAAGGGGGAGCAGGGAACACAACAGCTGGAGCTGAAGCAGAAATTAACATGCATGCACCAAGGTAACTATGACAGTGAAGGTCAAAGACACAGGTTTTCTGCACTGCCTCCAACATTTCTAGCTTCTCCTGCAGCCTAGAATCCATGTCAAGCAGAACTGCATCTACCCAGCTGCTCCTGAGAGTTTGAGAGGAAGAACAGAAAGAAAATAGCTAGTGACAGTAAATTAAGACTCATCAGTTCCTCAGAGCATTGGAAGGAAAGAAATCAGAGTATTTATGACAATCACAGGGTTGAAGGTGACAGTGGCAACAGCACCAACTAATGACTAAAAAAGCCAGCCTGTATCTGCACTACCATACCTAAGGCTGTAATTTCCTGCAGTCCGAGGTGATAACAATGGCAGTAAATGGGTTACATGTAGAAACAGACAGCCCAAGAATAAGCCACCAACTGCTTCGTAGCAACCACCATCATCACTATGTACACAGTAGAAGTAGTTCTGAAATGCTGCATGTCTGCTTGGAAAGGATGCCCAACAGTTGGGTGTGTGTGTCTTTGGATCCTGCTGAGGCAGTGCTGTAAGCAGCATCATGAAATGTAAAGTGCCTATTTGCATAAGCAGATGCAAAATTTCAGCATTTGTGGTATAAAGTGGTGTTAGTAGAGCACAGGGAAAGGTTGCGGACAGAAGTGAACAGACTTGATGCAAAGACTAAGCTACGATATGGCATTTACAAAATGAAGAGGTAAACCTGCTCAAAATCAGGTTCAAACTGCTTCTAATATTATTTTTTTTCTTTTAAAGTAAGATTTAAAAATTGCTGCCTCCCTGCAAAACGCTATGCTCCTTTATTCTGAACTACTGCATACAGATTAACTCCCCCATGCAGGTCATGCAGCACTGCCTGGATTTTTCTTTTCAAAATAATCAACACTTACTATTTCCAGCACCTCCCACAGTACCAGGCAACTTCCACAAAGGGGGTAAAAAAAAAAAACAACAACCAACCTATCAGAGGCACTTCTGTGGCCCCCAGCAGGAATATTTCTTTAGAGCTTTTATTAATTAATAGCTGGCAGCTGCCCTGAAGCACTGGCATTTCTGAAGTGGAGTCATTACCTAGAAAGAAGGGGGAATTATTCCTTCTTCTAGACTTGTCTCTTGCTTCCCAGAGCACCCTGAGCAATGCTGAGCTCTTACCCCAGAAGGGGGGGCAGCTGGTCTGCACAAATACTCCACACCTCTCTCCATGCTTGCCTGCCCATTCGCCTTGGGCACTGTGATCCACTTTAGACAATGTGATTAGCCTCTTCCAAAGGTTATCCACAAATACAGTTAAACCTTCAAGGCTTGTATTAATCCATATATAATTTTTAAGTATATGCTACACAAAATTATAGCTTTATCACATCACTACTTGCTCTTCCTTCCAAGCCAGTGGTAAGGGAATTAAACTGTGGCACTTTGTGCACTACAATTTACCACACCACAAGCTGGCAAGTCCCTTGCGTGGTTTTCTTTCTTTCAGCCTTTTCCTGATTCAAGACTGATTTTGAAGATTTTTTGCCTTCACTGCTCACATTTCTTTATTAATTCTTTGCAAAAGCCTTGATGGTGTCAAGTAAATTACTTCAAGTAAATGATGTCTTTCACCTATTATTTGCTATTATAGTCTTAGAGCTGCTGTAATTAGGAAGACTTGATGCTATTATACCGGGTTAAATTAGGTGTTACAGGAATTGTATTTTATTCCCTGCCATCTTATGAAGGGATAGCATGAGAGACAGCAGCTGTGAAAAAAGAGTTTCACACAAACATTGTGAAAAGTGGTCCTAAAGAGATAATCTTTAAACTGAAATGGAGTTTTCTGAGTTTTGCCTATGCTTGGCAGATGAGTGATGAGATAGTAATTACCCAAATTTACAGCACAGCTTGAGCAATGCTGATATCATCAAGATGTTCACATGAATGATGTTCAAGCTTGAGAGACACATGGACCTGACTAATGGAAAACAACTGCCAAAGCAGCCTCAGAGGGGCAGGTGCCAGGAAGAAGTCGCTGGAAGTGTAGCCTCTCACACTGAATGCAGGGTGGTGCCATTCCTGGGGCTGGGAGGAGATCACAAATTAAGGAGAAATTCTATTTATTGCTGTGGGAAATTAGGCCTTATGATGCACGGCCCTGAGAATAGGCAGCTCATTTTATGGCAAATCATTGTCAGCAACTCAACCGGTTTGTTTCTTCCACAGCTCTTAAGTGATCCTCCCTCTCCAGCAAGGCTTTATCTTTTTCAGAAATGAGGTGCTCCAGTGTCAGTCTCACCAGTTGAATGATGAGGCATAATAATCATTAAGCTCCTCTGCAGCTCTGTTACTTAGAGTTTGATTTTTTCTTACATTGCAAACTACCCCTTGGCATCCTTTCCTGACTGCTAGGCTAGGTAAAATAGGTGTGTTGTAGGTCAGTATTCATACCCTGCAAGCTACTGTCTGCTCCTGTCCACTTACACGCTCTTACTGAAGCCCTCGGCCCTGTGTGGAGTGCAAGTCTCCCAACTCTGTGCAGGTTACTCAAAGGCAGGCCGGTGGCATTTTATTCTTGGGCCCTTGGGCAGAAGACAGGGTTATATCAAGGACAGTATTAGCACAGCGCACAGTACCGGGAAGTCGTTAATTGCTTGTATGGACCAACGTCGCCAGGCAGAGCGAGGAGACATCTGTATGTGAAAACATTATACCCAGGAAAAGGGAAGAAAGACACCAAGAAAAATAAAGACAAAAGGTAAATAGACTGAAATGAAAAGTGCCTTGAACCAGCAGAGTAAAAGATATTGTTCCCAATGGTTCTGTTACACAACAAACAGTTGTAAACCATGATCCCCACTTTCATCCACACAGTTGTACTATGCGTTACTTACAGCCCTGTGTCTGTGCCCCACATCAGCCTCCGCAGAAGACTTTGCCAACGACAGATCTCAATAAAGTCTTCCACACAGAGTTGTATTAATGCAAGAAGCACAGGACTGTTTCATGTGCTTTATGACCTTTTTCATACCATCAATTGACAGCTGAGCAGAGGACAATACCCTGGTGCCTCAAATGCCAGGCTCCTACTCTAATAAATTTTATTCCTCTTGGATGAGGAGGAAAATAAGTGCAAACTGCATTATTTTTAACACAGCTGTCCACCATGGCATAGAAATCTGTAGGAAGCTAAATAAACACTCCTTCTTACTCAGGTATCTCTTTAAAATCCAGTGTCCTCCACAATTTCATACACTGGAACCTGCTATAACTGTTCACTTTCATTTTAAACAATACAAGTCACATGTCAGGATATCAGAAGAGATACAGAGACCCTGCTACTTGGCAGCGCCACGTATAAATTGTCCTCATGGGTTGAGGAACTCTTTCAGATTGAGTAAGTGATCAAATTCACTGACTGACTATGCAGAATAGCTCCAAAGTAGGCTTTCACTACAAAAGTACATACATTTCATTAAGCATGCAACTCAGTATTAAAGCAACAATAAATGGAATCTCTCAAAGCACATTACTGCACACTCATTTGGAAAAAAAACAAACTTCTGTTTCGGTTCTGTAAGAATCAACACAACAAAAAGTGTTATTTGTGTTGTACGCAATGTATTTTACATTTATTTCCAGCTGATGGTGGGCAGTCAAGGCCATCAGCTATGCCTGGCCTCTACCTTCCCTTGCATCTTGCTGCTGGGAGAACCCTGCAGCCAGGGAGCCATGAGAGAGGAGAAGACTGCAGCCTCACCAGAGAAGGAGAAATGGGTCAACTGAAAGAAATTCAGTATAGCAGAGAAGCAGCAAAACTAAGCTCAGCCCTCTTGTGAAGTCCTACTCTTCTGCAGTGAGAGCCACTGCTGCCAGCCTCCACTCTCACGTCTGTGAGTTTGAGAGGTTTGCAACCAGGTAGACACCAGGCAAAACCTGAGGGATATCCTGAGAAGCAACAGTTTCCAAGCCCTGCCCAATTCCCCAATGGGAAGCATCACTGTCACCACCCCTGTGTGGAGCTGTCTCTCTGGAAAATCTGAGCTGTCCCCAGGTCTCCACTGGCACAACACCCTAACTGAAGCCGGGGGGGGAACCACAGGCACAGCACCTTCTTTGAGACAAATCCAGGTTGGAAACACTGGTGGCATTGCCTCAGTATAGATACAGCTTCTTCCTGCTGACTATTCTTCTTCAGCAGGATTTTTTTTTTTGATGAGTGAAAAGGAGGAAGAAAGGAGTGTGCATGTGTGAATAAAATAGGAGAAAGATATACATGTGTGTGTGTATACACACTCATTTAGAAGAGCACAGGAAGGCTCAGTGCTGGCTTTAGTTTTATTTGGTTATTTAAGGAGATCTCTGCTGGGTTCAGCAGCTCTCCTCCCTTTACAGGAACCTGAGATATTACCTGTCTATAAATGGGCAAATTCCACTTGTTTGCTAATGGTAGTGATGCCAGTGGGATTGCTATATGTGATTTAAATACCTGCTTACTACTGTCAAACTCAGTTTTGGGGCTGAAGTTATATAACACAAGAGTTTAACACCAACATTTCAACTTCTGTTTTAACACAAATATAAAATCCAAGCTTGAGAGCAAGGAGTTAATTAGACTTAAGAGTCTGGGCTTTTTAAAAAACTCACAATGAAATGACATAAAAATATGTAGCATTGATCTAACAGAGGCCATGACATTATTCCCCTTCAGCAAAGATTTTCTGATTGTTTAGAAGTTAAAGTTGAGCTTTGGTTTTTAAACTTTCATCTGCAAGAACACTTGAGTTAGCTTTCTGCTATGGCCTTTACACTTCTTCCAATCCAGTATGCAAGGAGAGAGCTTGACTACACAATGCTGTCTCCATTTTCTTCCCTCCCAATGATACAAATCTTGTAGCCATCAATACAAGAGCTGGGGAGACAGGTCACATGAAATTGCACCAAGCTGCTTCCACATGTTATTTTTAGCTTTGTCTGTAATCTTAGAGAGCTGTGTGTCACAGGCATGCATGCTGCAGAGGACAGAGGTAGCCCTTTAAATAAACTCTCCTGCAAAGACCAGAACAGGCTGTAATTATACCTGGCAGAACCATTTTCTCTTCCCATCAAAAAGGAGTTTGTGTGGGTCAAAAAACAAGAATGGGGACTCAAGAGTCTTCTGTGGTCTGTGTGGAGGCAAAGCTTGCCATGAGGAGAGAGTGTTTCCCCATGGCTAGAAAGTGCAGTTACTTAACTTATATCATGAAAGCAGGACATAGTCCCAGAGAGGTCAGCTGTCATGTCCAGCCATACTGGAAAATCAATACCTCTTTTGGTGCCAAGGAAGGATGAGAGCTCAAGGCTCTGACTTTCCCTCTGCTCCCAGGACAGGAGTTCCCAAGTTCCACCGCAGCAGAATGCAGACAGCTCTCAGCTTTCGTTGAGGTACCTGGAAGCTCTCTACTGCTGCAGAGGATGAGTGTCCTCAGCATGGACAGTAGTGGGAAAATTACTTGAATGCCCCAAATTCTTAGGCTCTCAGTGGAAGCTTACTGTACTTCTGTAAGCCATTTCACCCTCTGCTGAAGCAGAGAGCTAGTTTCTGAGCAAGCTGCACGGCCTATTACTCCCACAGCATCTGCTTCAGGCACATCAGGCCCTCAGCTCCCTGAGAACTACAGCCGTCCTACAATTACCAACAAGTCTTCCTCACCCTCTATGATCCTGAAGAAAACAATCCCACTCGCCCCCAAAGTCCTTCTTGTAAACAACAATGACAGCAAGACCTACACCTAAACCAGAAGTATGTGGACTGGAAGATCTTTGGAGAATCATGTAGGAATGACTTCTATTTTAAAAAAGTCCAAAGGGGCACATATCCCTGAAAGAGACACCTGTAATAGAAATAACCAAATATATCCCATAATTCAGGAGAAGTTGTCAGTTAGCTGCAGAGAGCCACAACCCTTTGCAGTTATATACATCAGGGAGTAGAGGACAGCAGAGTTGCCTATATGTATTTATCGAGAGGCTACAACTTGAGTGTGAGATTTTAACCCTACTTAATGCAAAGTGAGACAGTGTAACACACCGAAGAAAGCTGTGATGGTCAGTGTAGAGAAATATCAAAATAAGCAGGTCAAATACTGGAGAGGATCAGTATAGGAGATAAATCCATTTGACATTTTTACAGAGCTGTCTGTAAAAAGATGCCTTCTTTGAGGAATATGAAGCTTCTGTTACTAGGAATGCTCACAGCTATATGAAAGGAATACAGATCACAAAAGCTGAAGTGTTAAAAAAGGCTTTTTGGCCTGGTGTTTACCCTCTCTTTGTAGTAGAAGGAGCTAATGGAGACTTGCTCCTTCTCACTGCGTGTTGGACTCCCGCTGTACAAACGCAGATTGCCTGGAGTCTCTGTGCGGATCTTCATTGGAGTAATGAGGCCACTATGGTATGCTGATAAAGCTGACAGGGACCTGGAAAAAAAAGAATACACTTTCAGGAGCTTTTATACACCAAACTGCCCTGGAGGTTCACACCAACATCTCCACTAAGTTGCTAACAGTGTGTTGAAAGGAGTCTGCGAGGGCCGTGCTGTAAAGGACCAGGCTCTCTGTGTCGAGAACACTGCTAACACTAGAGGTCAGCAGCTCCAGCGTAGGAATTGATCTATTTTCCCACCCGTGACAGCAGCACACCTCACCTGGGCGTGGGCTCCATAGGGGACACCGCACGGTGCATGGTCATTGGTCTCGTGAAATACACCAGGTACCCTAAAGAGACAGGATATGGCATAAAGATCACAAAGTGAGGAGAAGATTGTCCAGGGGTGGGTTACACAAGGAAATACGATCATGTAAGGGACTGGGTGCCTACCCATTACCACGAGTGCTTTTAAATCTCAAGTAGATAACCACATTTTCTGAAACCAAATGCACTCCCTGCAAACTCATTAAAATGCATGTTCTGTTGAGATGATTGTCTTAAAAGCACCATCTCAAGTGGCTTACAGAATGTTAAAGGCAGTAAGAGAAAATGAGCAGGTACATACTCCTGTTTTGACTCTTCACCAGAACATATCAAGCACTGCTATTTTAGAGGAAAGTGAGGTGATGTCTAGCTATACAGAGAAACCATTGCAGCTTGTACATCTCTCCACAGATAACCACAGCCATCTGAAGCCACTCCAGAGTACTCTCTCACAAGCCTTACCCCATTTGTTAGCATCTCAAGTGTCTTCATATACCCACTCTTGCAATGGTTTCAGGACTTAGCAGGTTTCACTGAGCCTATTCAATGCAATACCACCCTGTTTTTCTGGGAATTCAATAAGGACTTTGTGAAAAGCAGCTCTAAAACATGCTCAAACTGGGATGTGGTCAGATGTGGAGGAGGCATGCTTGCATCTGAAACAGCTCAGTGAAATTTAACAGCTCTTACTCAGACCTTAATCTGTTTTTAGGATGATCTCTGCATTGTACACTTTCTTGGAAACCTGGACGTGATTGTACACCATCTCCCATTTAAGAGAATTTTCCCAAGGACCTCGGAAAACAGAAAGGGTGCAGAGTGAGAAAAGAATGGTTAGTAACAAGAATATAGTTTCAGCAAGGGGTAAGTTCAACCCCAAATCACCAGAATTTGTGAAGACTGAGCACCAGAATATGTACAGCAATTTGATGTTGGTAGGAGAAAGCTAGGCAAGGAAAACAGCTACTCCCAGTCTTCTGTAAAAGAGTGGTCTATCAATGCCTCTGGCATGCCACAAACCAAAGGCCATTTCTTTAACCAGCCCTGGATTTCCAAATCCTAAAATCCCACACACTCAACACCAACTGCAAACAGTTGCTAACTAGCCCCACTATCTGCAAATTTATCACAACCTCACTGCTTTAATACCATTTCTTACTCATTGCATAGCAGTGACCAAAACCTTGTTTTATCCACAGGCAAGCCTTCCCCAAAACATTCAAAGGCCCACTCATCAGGTAAGTGTTGTAACATATCAGTGATGGGGCTAACCTGCACCACAGAACCTGGCTCCAGAGGTCCGTGGAAATGGTATGTTAGAGTCCTGGTATGAGCCATAGGCATTGGAGACCCGGGCGAACGTGGGCAAGGGGGGTGTTACGGAGTTGGACAAAGCGTAGGGATTGCTGGATGTACTGTCCTCTTGGTTCTGAAACAGAAGTTACTCAAGGTCACACTCCTGCTGCCACAGAAAGGAAACACAGCTGGAGCACTGGACATCACAGCGTGTGGCAGCCTCATGGAAGGTGCTTGTTTGAGCCAGAGCAGATCAAGGACAGAGTAAGGCTATTGCTCTGTTGCACAGGCACTTAAAAGCACATTTACCTTTGAGGAAAGGGCTTCTCTGGCTGCTTGTCCAGAGATATCTCTCCCACCACAGCCATGTTGAAATGTAGAGCTTAACTTGGGGTGAAACTACATAGAAAATCTAATCCTCTCACTGGATATGACTCCCAAGACTGGATATGACTCTAAAGGGAACTCAGCTAAATCTGACAACTCAATGATGCAAGTGAGACAGTCTCCTTAAATAAGAATACCACACAACTGTGGGGAGTTCAAATGCAGGCTGGAAGTCAAAGTGAGGAAGGCAGATAGTGTGCAACACCGAGGGACCTCAGGCCTATCCATGAATTTTGGCAGAAATCTGCATTTATATTGATAAAGAGTACTACAGCTTAGGTGTAAAGGAATTCTCTAAAGGCAGTGACACCTGGCTTGAGTCATCAGATTTCCATACAACAGAGAAAGTTCCTACTCTTAGAACAACACTGCTGACACCAAACAGATTAAGCCTTTTCTTGGTAAAAATACATAAACAAAAAAATAAAAAAGCCCTTTATTTGTGATGAATAAACAAAACCTCTTGGAAAAGAAACCTGAGGAGCCTCTCCAATCTCTTCATGAATGCTGAGAACACCCACCCTGGTACAGTTCACCCACACACAGACCTAATACCTGACACTGGGATGCTGAGTAGGTATCACAGATCTCTCAGCTATGGGCAGGCTGTGACTTGGATTTATCTGCAGTATCATCCTTACAAAACCTCAGCACAAGGCTTCAGAAAAGACTTTCACAGATTTTTTTTTTTTTAAGAGATTAAACAAACACCCTAGAATAGGACTAGCAGGATATGTGACTAGAACTGAGGAGGTAAAGGCATCTGCCACTGCCTTCCAGACAAGAATGGATCCATCAGCTTCCCAAGGCCTCTTCTCTCATGGATGATAACCATGCTCTTGCACTAGTTCGATATATTGCGAGCTGGTAAACTACTATGCACCACTCAGGTGCTCCAACTCACAGTCATTGCTGCTAACCTGAGTACCAGTGAGCATGCAGAGTTCCCCAAAGCAGCAATCTTCAGGGCCTGATTTTCAAAAACAAAAGACATCTAACGATCCACTTAGTTTTCTTCAACACAACCAGAAGTGTAATGGCCAGTCACAGCAGTCTATTTACATGTCTAATGAGGCTGGACTCTCACAGCAGAGTCAGAAGTATGGGATGTGGGAGAAGACAACAACCCTGGACAGAAAGCCCATGCAGCTCTCCATACCACAACAGACTCCAGCCAGGAGACCAGCTGACGCAGGCAGGGCTCCAGGCAGCTCTGGTTCCGCTTCACTTTCTGCAGAGAAGTGTCTTTCAGTATCTGGAATAAAACACAAGATGCAGCTTGAATCATGGCTGTATTAACATTTTTCAAGCATCCTTTTTTGTCTGCAGAGTAGCTAAGATGCCAGGATCCAGAGAGGCCAAAGATATCCCCTAACACCACTGGTGTGCTGTCTATTTGAGAAATCACTGTGAGCTTTGATCAGAGCACTGAGGCTTCATCTAGATTCAGCACACTCAGACAGGATTTGGACTTCTATGCTGTTGTAGCTCACACATTCCATACCAGTTTGTGGAAAACTGGATGAGGGTTGGTTTCTGTTTCAGGAAGGAATACAAACTGATCTATCAACTTGCTGTTGGGGAAGGAATCCCCAGCAATAGCAATAGGACTTCCTACACCAGATGATCAAACACTTGGTCTGGAATTAGCTGACACTGTGTAAAAATTCCCTTAATTTTTAAAACAGTTTGAGGAGGACAGAAGGAAGCAACACCCCAACTCAAAAATATGATCTCTTTCCGCAGCTGGATGCTTAGCTGGTCATTTTTTTTATTATGGGCTTGGGGTTAATTGTGTGAAGAGAAGGATGGTAGGGATCCTCAGGCAACAGCAATACACATCACACCAGAACAGAGAAGCAGCGAGGAACATATGTTTAAAATGCACCGGTGGCAAAAGGCAAATACTGGGCCACAAGGCCAACAAAACCCTAACCCTGAGAGCTCAACAACGTATCAGTTCAAAGCCCTATGTGTTCAGAAAGGTGAGATGTTTTATTGTCTCAGTAATCTAGACATCAAGTATCCAGCATTTGTTAATGTATAAAGACACTGTATACCGACCACCCACCTTCAGCAGCTTTGCCTTCATGGAAGCAGTGATTGAAGTTGGGTTGATGAACTGGAAGGACGGTGCAGCATTATTGGGATACTGGACAGGGAACATCACCAGCATCCTGACTCTGTGGTTGCCACAATGCACTGACACTGTACAGCTACGACTCACCGCATCCATCTGTGAGGAAAAGCAATTGTTCTGTAGTTAGATCTCCAAGGCCTTTTAAACTTAAGAGTGACTTAAATTCATGCTGAGGGGCTGATTCCTCTGCACACCCATAAGAGAAGTCATGCTGTTCTCAATGGCAGTGAACATGGTGACAGCAAAAATCCCCAGGCAGATGGGCACAGGCTCAGCTCACACCAGCAGACTGCCAACCATCTAGAGACCACAGCCAGGAAATCAGGCTTTGCTCCCAAGTCACTGCACCACAGCAAACTTCGCTTGGCCATGGAGAGCTCCAATCCCAGTGCAGCAGTAATTGGCACCATCTAACATCATATACCAGGGTCTTGGAAAACTCTATCAGGAGCTGTGAAACCAGAGGGGTGGGAAAAGGAGACAGGCAGCTGCCTCAAACCTCCTACCAGTACTGTGCCTTCAGCCAGCTTCCACACAGAGAGGAGGGTTTGGTGGGCAAGGGAGATGTCAAAACTGAGGGGAGAGGCACAGGATGGAGATAGCTCAGCAGACCAGACATGTAGTAGAAAAAGCCACTTTCCACTCCACAGTCTAGACAGAGAGCAAAGCACCGTCCAGCCTTCTTGGGAGCAGCCAGTGTATTTACTGCGCTGAAACAGTTCCCTCACTCCCAGTGTCTGGTGTTACCTTCTTTCCGACTACCCCTGGCCAAGAGGATCTCTACAGCTCAAAATAAACCTTGTTTACAGACAGCAGTCACTGCAGCAAAGAAGGTTCCCCTCTAAAGCCTCCAATAAACCAGCCTGCCCATATCCCTTTCCAATCAAGCCAGCAAAAGGAAACACTCTACCTCCACATTGACATTTCGGATCTGCACATTGATCAGCGAGAACTCTTGCTGCAGTGTTTGGGGCAGCCCCAATTGCTCTGTTTTCTTTCCCACCAGTGGGTCACTCAGGAAATCTTCTTTTAAGGCTGTCAGGAACGATGGAGAAATGGTTGAGACAAGTTATAACAGACAGACTTTTGGCATGTGATGCCAGGAGTCAGCCAGGACAGCAGGCTTTCCTCTGCACTTCTGACACATGGAGGTATGAGTTTTACCTGCCAAAGACCTGGGAAGTCTGAGCAGCTGTTTAGAAGCAAGCTTCTGGGCCTTGCCCTTTAAGAAAACCAAACCTATCTGCACACAGGTTTCCCAAGATGGTTACAGAAGCTGCCTGTATTCTATAGAGCCCTAAGTGATCTATCTCTGCTCATTTGAGAACCCTTGTCCTCCCTACACAGTACTGCCAGAGTCTGAAACAGCTGAACTAGATCCCCTCAGGTCACTGTGAAAGACCTGCTGCCAAAGCAATCTCCAGGAGGAGCTCTGGTCTTCAGGACTCATACCCCACCTCTCCTGGCTTTCAGGGAATGCTTTCAAAGTATGATAAAGCCGAGGAGAGAAAAAGAGGGTATTTCTGGCAGTAGTAGAGGCTTAACACATTTATAGCAGCCATTTTCACTTAATGTTGCAAAGCATTCTTGTGCTTTAACAGATTCTAAAGCCCATCTAAACACTGGGTCTAGTGTCAAAGTCCAAATAGTTTTCAGAGGACAGTAACCCCAAAAGCCAGAATACATTTAAACATCCAGGGAAGTGCTGCAGGACACAAGGAATTATGGTTAAGATGGCAAACTTGACTGAGTTTCAGGAGAATTGGTCTCTGCCTGTGGTGGTGACTGGCTTTTGCCTCATCTCTTGCTATGTATCCCCATTAGGGCAGAGGCAGCTCCTTTGGAAGAGTGTTTTGCTGTGGCACCACTTCCTAAGATAACAAAATAAGTACTTTTTGATTCCTTTGTTCCAAGGACACAAGGGAAGTCCCAGTTACTTGGCTGTCATCCTCAAGTTTGCTATATCATATTGCACAGACTATTCCTAGCAAAAAAATAAATGAAAATAAATGCAAAAAGCTGCCCTTTTACAGGCCTTTGCTTAAAATTTACTGACTTTACTGCTGGGATAAATATATCTGGTTTTACTGCTGCCCAGTTGGTTGCTGAATTTGGATAGGTAGGATGCTTAGCTACCCTTTTCTGTTTGCAGTTTTATTATAGTGCCTATGTATACTTCACAAAAGAGAGCTGAAAAGGGGATTAAACGAAGATTAGTGGCTCTCAGGGAAGATAATTATTTCTAGCTCAAGACACCACATAGCTTACTGAAAAGCTGTCTCCGAGGTTCCTGATACGGGCAATACCCTCCCTTTGTCTTCTCCTCCCATTCCCTTCAAATTAGTTTCTAGTCCCCCAAAGCCCAAATATTTGCCTAGATTCCTAAAGACACTTTACAGGCAGCTGCCAGTGAGGAGAGCTGTGCACTGAAGACACAGCTGGTGAGCTTTTTGATTTATCTGCAGAGCACTGCTTTCTTCAAAGATCCCCAAAGTGCTTTACTAATATAGCATGGAGAAACTGCAGCTGAAACACAGCCACCTCCAGGGCGAAACATAAACGCTCCACAACAGCTTTTAGGCTAGAAAGAAATTAAATTCCTCCTTAAGAACTTGCCTGGGCATTAATCCTGCAGTCACGGTATTTGCAGCAAAATCTACCCTGTTAAAGAAAAGTAATTTTCATTCCCCTTGGCTTCAAGAGAAACCCTACCTGCTGAACCAAAGCCAGACCCACACAAAAACCATATAGGACAGATGAACATGACCTAATCAGGGACAGTGAAAGAGTTAACTCTCTCCTGTGGAAAAAGAGAAGTCAGGCAGCCCTGAGAACACATAATGCTCCCAGTGGAAGCAAGAGTGGCTGTGCTTCCCGACACAGCATTGCTCATGGAGAGCACAGGCAGCCAAGCCTTTTCCTATCATATTATAAAATGTAGGCCGAGGAGCTGATGGCTTTTATAAACTTGTTCTTCTGGCTGGCAGAAAGGAACTTCACTGGGATTTTCTGGGCAGGAAGCTTTCAGTTAGTAAGAGATGCCTTCCCTAAGGGACCTCACAGCTGGGTCCTTTACTCAAAGGACAGATATTAGATCTTTTTTCTTCTCTCCAGTTGGCTGGCAAGTCAAAGGGAGACTCAAATTGCTTTCCTGTAAGCAACTCACATAGAAATGGATTGTAGCACCTTGATCCAATACAGAAAGGAACTCTGAATTTAAATCCAAGCTATCACAAAGGTATGGAACCTTTTTATTAGATATAGAACAGTCTAGATATCCTTTCCACAATGCACATTATCACCATGGGCCTCAGCTGCTGCAATCTCTTCTATTCTTGCACCTACACGCTACAAACACTAACACCCTGAATGTTTAACCTGGCCAGAGCCTTAACCTCACAAGTCCTCCTTCGCCTTCCTTCCTTGTGTGCCTTCTCTTTATAGAATCATAGAATAGTTAGGGTTGGAGAGGACCTTAAGATCATCTAGTTCCAACCCCCTGCTATGGGCAGGGACACCTCACACTAAACCATGCCACCCAAGGCTCTGTCATGCCTGGCCTTGAACACCGCCAGGGATGGAGCATTTGCAGCTTTCCTCGGCAACCCATTCCAGTGCCTCACCACCCTTACAGTAAAGACCTTCTTTCTTATATCCAATCTAAACGTTGCTTATTTAAGTTCGAACCCATTACCCCTTGTCCTATCATTACAGTCCCTAATGACAAGTCCCTCCCCAGCAACCCTATAGCTCCCCTTCAGATACTGGAAGGCTGCTATGAGGTCCCTGAAGAATGCTTCATCAATGCTTTCTGTTAAAACCTCTAACCCACTCCCATCCACCCATCTGGTACTTAGAAGTTAGAGATAGTATTGCTCCCCCTCTGCTCTGCCAGCCTTCAGTCACCTCTCATCAATACACGAAAAAAACTTCACAAGCTCTCCCCATGCTAATTCTGGGGGATGGGAGAAGACACCAGCAAACACCTCCATGTTACATCAGTTCACACAGTGACCCCAGCAGAAGTGTTTAGGTACCAGGTTTGAAGTAAGCAGCTTGTTTCTGAGTGCTGTACCCATACAGTCCCTTCTTCTGTGGGTTCACCTGTCAGCTGAAACTAATCTACCTTCTTAAAATGCAGAATTACTTACTGTCTTACTGCCTTACAATACTGCCTTATTTTTTGGCAGCAAGCCACAGTTATGACAAAAAGAGAATGCAATGGTATTAGTAACAAGGAAGAGCTTCATTTTAGAGCTAGAATCATTGTGATAGAGGAGAAAAACCTTGGGAAGACCATTCTGAGACACTCATAGTGTTTTCCCTCCTCACACATGGGGAATCCACTAGCCTTTGGAACAGCAGCAGTTTGCGCTTTGTCTACAAAGTTATTTTCTCATGTCAAGATGCATCTTCTTCCCAACACAAAGACAAGTGGTGTTTGAAGTTCCACAACCCATCACTTGTCTCACCTTCCTCATCCCCATGTCCAGAGTTATGCTGGGGCTCCGAGTCCTGTGAGTGAAGGGTCTTGTCTGGCTCTGGCAGATGAGAAATCCCATCTATGAGGTCCTCCACTCCATCCAGGATATCATTAGCACATAGCTGAAAAGAACAAACACACTCACGCACTGCACAACAGAAACCAAGCTGTGGAAAGAATGACCACTAAACAACTCGTTTCTCCAGGGAGCAGGATTTGCAAGGTAGGTCTATCCACACCACAGTCATGCCCTAGCACTCATCATTGTTTCTATGACAAAGATAGGTGATCTTCCACTTTCCAGCATCCTCAGCTCTGTCACCTCAGACAGCCTGGCCAAATCTCCTGCTCACTTACAAAGCCTCTTAATTGACAGAGCCAGTCTAAGTAACAGGTTTTACTTTAATCAAACCAAAATCTAGTATGACTTTAATTCCTTGAATTAATTTGTCAGAACTAGTTTAATTTTTTAGATTAGATATAACACCAGCACACTTTCTGCTTTTGATATTTACATTCCAGCAGGACGTGTTCTAGGTTCTGTATCAAAGGAGACCATGAAAACTTGTATTTTAAGTTCAGCACAGGAAAACAGAGAAGATGAAGAGAGAAAACATAGGGAGGAGAAAGAGTGTGCAATGTAGCAAATTACAGCACTGGTCACCAGCAACATGCCATCATGTGTGTTGTTTGATTTAGACAAAGACAAGGACAGAAGAGTGGAGTGGGAGCCAGCAGAGGAAGTGCTCTGACATGGATGAACAATTGATTTAAAGACTAGAAAGGAATCAAATGTTCACAAATATATCAGGTAGGAGTAAAGGGTCATTTTTCACAGAAAAAGTTTGTTACAGACCTGCAGGACTCCTGCAGGATCTATGCTGAGAAACATGCTTCTCAACATGTTCATTAAAAACCTGGAATAGGAGGTGAATAGCAACATGACCAGGTTTGCTGATGCCACCAAGTTTTTTAGGGTAGTAACAAGAGTGGCTGACTGCAAACAATCACAGAAGGACCTTACAGGAGTAACTGTATTAAAATAAAAGATGAATTTCAGACAAATATAAAGCAACACACATAGGGTTAAAAAATGGCAAGTTAAAGCTGACTGAGGGAACAAAATGCGGAGGGCCAGACTAAGCTGATGTTTTCATGGAATGATGCCTGATAATTTACAAAACCACAGTACTGTGAATTCTGTAGAAAGAACAAAGATCATATCCCCAGCCCAAATAGTGAAGCTGAAAAAGGGTCATGAAAGGCAGAGGAGCAAACATCTTGTACAAAGAATGAAGTAAATAAAGACCTTCTGTCTTGAAAAAGAAGGCAGCTGAGCAGGAGTATCAAGGATATCTATGGAATCATTAGTAGCATGTACAAGATGGCTGCTCATTTCATCTTCAATGCAATGAAACTGCCAGGTTGCAAAATAAACACATGAAAGGACTTGTTTTTCCACACAACATGCATGAAAAGTCATGAAACTCCTTATTGATAGGATGTTAAAGATGACAAAAATTTACACAGGTCAAAGAAAAGACAGAACAAGTCAATGGAAGTGAAACTCATCAAGCTCTATTGAGTACAAAGATGCCAGACTCAATGAGCCTCTAAGCTGCAAATTGCAGGGGCCTGGCAGGGCTCCGTACTTGCTTTGCTTGCTATCCCCTTCCAAGGCATCCACAGCTGAAGATGAAACAGGGCAATATGGACCATATGAACCTCTGGTCTGGCCCAGCATGGGTGTTCCAGTAACTGCATCAGCAACTTGTAACTGCTGCCAGACAGCAGAGTAACAGGATTCACACTGCCTGAACCAGCCTAAGAAGCAATGGAAACAAGGGGAAGAAGTGCAGGAGAACAATCCCATGTACCAGTACAGGTTGGGGGTTGACCTGCTGGAAAGGAGTGAAGGGGAAAGGGACCTGGGGGTCCTGGTGGATAGGAGGATGACCATGAGCCAGCAATGTGCCCTTGTGGCCAAGAAGGCAAATGGCATCCTAGGGTGCATTAGAAAGGGTGTGGTTAGTAGGGCAAGAGAGGTTCTCCTCCCCCTCTACTCTGCCTTGGTGAAGCTGCATCTGGAATATTGCGTCCAGTTCTGGGCCCCTCAGTTCAAGAAGGACAGGGAATTGCTTGAAAGAGTCCAGCACAGAGCCACAAAGATGATGAAGGGAGTGGAACACCTCCCTTATGAGGAGAGGCTGAGGGAGCTGGGTCTCTTTAGCTTGGAGGAGACTGAGGGGTGACCTCATCAGTGTTTACAAATATGTAAAGGGTGGGTGTCAGGATGATGGAGCTAGGCTTTTTTCAGTGATATCTAGTGATAGGACAAGGGGCAATGGGTGTAAACTGGAGCATAGGAGGTTCCATGTTAACATCAGGAAGAATTTCTTTACTGTGAGAGTGACAGAGCACTGGAACAGGTTGCCCAGGGGGGTTGTGGAGTCTCCTATGTTGGAGATATTCAAGGCCCGCCTGGACAAGTTCCTGTGTGATGTACTCTAGGTTACCCTGCTCTTGCAGGGGGGTTGGACTAGATGATGTTTTGAGGTCCCTTCCAACCCTTGGGATTCTGTGAATCTAAAATGTCAAGAGTCATTCAGTCCTGCAGCCATGGAGATGGCATCTTCAGAAGCAGTGCAGACATTAACCTATCTCCACCTTCCCCAAATGACTTCTACACTTACTGTTACACCACAAAGTGGCTTTGCACTTCCACAGAAGCTTTTGAGGCACAGAGAAGCCTCATCACAGGCCTCCTTAGGGGTGTTTCTGAGCTGGAGCTGAAGAAGAAAGTGGAGCAGCAGCAGCTGGCTGACATGCCTACAGCTCTAGGATATCAGAGGAGTTACTGGGAGTATAAGGAAAGGGAGGTCAACCCAGCTTGTAAGAAAACTGTCTACAGCTCAAGAGCTGAAGTGTTTACGTACCCTCTGCAGCTGAGAGTCAATCCGCCACATGCGCAGAGTCTGATCACGGGACCACGTAACCAGCTGGTAGTCTTTAGAACCTACAAAGGACAGAAAAATTTTACAGACCTGGCTGAAAACAAAGACTATCTCAGCCCTGTGTTTGGTGTAAACAGATTAAAGCAAGCCAGCAGGGAGATCCAACGGGTAAGACACCAAAAGGCAACCTGAGTCATTTTCTGCTTTGAATTGACCTAGGTGCATCAGCCTTTATGTCTCCCTGCACTAGTTACCACACCTCTAAATGGGGTATAACTTACAGGCAAAAACCACAAAGTATAATGAATGTGATGCAAGTTTCCCAACTAGGAATGGACAAGTTCTGCTACAATACTTATTTAAATAGAAGAAATAATACAGTTGAGAAACAGATTTGTTTTTACAGTTGTAAAGTCAAATTATCTTCAACCTATCTGTTTCAAGATGCCGATGTTTCAAAACATTTCTAAGTTAAGAGAAGCTTGTTCAACTCTCCCCCTTCTTCCTTCTGAAAGACTTGGCCAATGCCACGAGTTCAGGTTGTAATAAAATACATCTAGGTACATACTACCTACCAACAGACTTAGATACACAGACTTATTTATGCCCATGTTTAGGCCTTGTGACACAGCTTAAGTTTCCCTTGTCAAACAGCTGCTACACTCAAGAATTTGCTGCTGCACAACTGCTTCCTACACTCCTCTGCTGAGACACAGGGCTGTCTAAATACAGCACAGCAGGCTCTGTAGAAACAGAACTGTGTTATCTTGGTTGTCTCCATGTTGAAGCAGACTTGGAATGCTTGCATGATTAATCTATGCTGCTTGAGATGACTTGCAGCCTCAGATATTTAGCTACTAACTCAGATAAGACACACAACTGTGGTTCAAGCCTGCCTGAATGTTCATTCGCAAGCTGGCTTAGACTGCACCTCCAGCTCCTAACATGGTTCTGTACCACTCTCCTCTTTTTGAAAGAGGAAAAGCAAGGTATAGAGAAGAAGGTGACTTAACTGAATTGCCCCAGTAGCTGGTGGCAGAGGGCTGGACTTTACAAAGTCATACCACAAGTGACACCAAAGCCAACCGTCCATGTTCTGTCAATGGCAGCTGAGGTGTTGGAAACAAAGCCTCACTCTGTGTGGTTATCCAGCTTCTAATATGGAATATCCTATATTTAGCTGCCTACACTGGAAAATGCACTCAGGACTGAACTCTGACAGCAGTCTCTCTATCCCACGCTCTTCCTCCCCTGCCTTTGTCAGCACACAGATAAGGTGCATTCGCTGTGTCTCTGGTCTGGGATATGCTAGAGGCTGCTGATCCAGGCAGTGACTGAGGGGTTAACTGATTAGCCTGGAGCTCTGAGCAGGATTCATGCACCCATCTAGCGGTTTGTACAATTTATCCTAAAAGATACATTCAAAAATAGACACAGGACAGTGGAAGCAATTAAGAGTCACTGCTGACCCACTCAGCATTTGGTAATTTACTTTGTTAGCATGGAAACAACAGGGCAATGCTTCTGTGGGCGTTGTTATAAAACAAGTACAAAATACCTGAAGCTTGAGGAGGAGCAGGAAAGTGGGTAGGAGCTACTCCAAGGAAAGGCAAGAGTCAAATGGTGATAGCAAAAGCACTGAAGCCAGGTACCAGCCTTTCCCATCCCTGATTAGCTGATGGCCACAGTGGAGGGGAGAGAGCCCATACAGACCTAAACTCACCTTCTTTTTGCTTCCTCCACTGAAATTCCAGCACCACATCATCATGTCCCACAAAGGTGTGGACAGGCGTGTTCAAGTCAAAGACATTCCAGAGAAGGAGACTGTTCTCCCGGCGGAGTTGGGGGACCATTACTGTCACCAGCCCATTGCTGAAAGGCTTAAGAGAGAAACACCCTTTTAGTTAGCCTTGGGCAGTCATGATGCTGTTATCATACTCTAATTTTTCCCTTTTCCTATCAAGAATATATGTTTTTTAAAGAAGGTTAGCCCAAAACAAAAACAGGCCTAAAACTGGGATGGTCGAAAGCAAATGTGCAAAACTACTGTCTTACAAGGTAAAAGGTAAAAGAGATTGAGACACTCCATGCAGCTCATTTAAGATTAGTAATTTTCTTCTGCTGCATCCTCACACTTTAGCTGAGAGGCTGAAGGGATTTCACCATTGACACATGGCATCCTTCCAGCAATTTCCTTGGAGCTGCAAGAACCGCTACCTGGGGATTGAGTCCCAGCAGCTGCTCAGGGTCACGATGCTCAGACTGGAACCCAGTCCTGCACCCACCACCATGGGGATGGGAAAAGAGTATCAAAGATTCAAGGCACAGCACTGTCTTCAGACCACATTCAGATGTCTGGGAAAGAGAACACAGATGACTGATGTCAAGAGCCTTAGCTTCACGCAGCTGCGTGCTTGCTTTATAAATGGCAACAGTTCTTGGATTTGATATGCTGTAAGATCCCATTGTGCCACACTTGGAAACCTTGGGAGGAGAGGAAGTGCTCAAGAGAAGGAAGACCATAGGTGCATTGCTCTGTGCAACATGTACCAGTACTGAAGCTGAGCAAAAAACCAGGAAAGCAGCAGCCACTTTCTGAGCCTCTTTCTCCCAGAGCAAACCACCTGCACTTAGGTCTTCATCCCTCAGGAGGACAATGCCCAAGATCGGGATCTCACAGTGCTTCACATCCCTTCTGCTGAGTTCATTCCACAGGGGATGTTGCTTTTCTAGGTATTTCAAGCACCAAGAGGGATTTAAAAAACCAACCTAATGTCCAGCAGTAGAACTGGTGAGAAGACCTTCAGCAGTTCTTCTTTATTTAACGTCCCTTTCTGCATTTGAGTTTCTCACTCACCGTGTACCTTGCCTTCCAGACAGGAACCTGGCAGGGAAGGATATTAAGGTATTTCCGAGGCTGACGGTAATCCCAGAACTTAAAGAAATAAAACACAGAAAGACATGCAAAGGCATGAGTCAGCTGGCTATACTTCAAGGCTGCAGTCTTCCATGTGGCTTGCAGATATAACAGAATGAAAAACATACCATGGTGCTCACAGCATCATTAGTAATCCCATTCACCAACAACAGAGATGGCCCCGAAGGACAAATATCAAGCTATCAGCATCTGGCAGCACCCCTTAGACGAGTGACTTGAGGTCACTTTCAGTGATCATAGCTTGAGTAATTAGAGCAGGGAGACCAGCAGCCTGCTTGGGCTTTCAGAGCTGCAAGGCACCCTGCAGGCTCCCAGCCAATGTGCCAGTTCAGACTGGAGGCAGGCCCACCATGCTGTTAATGCTAATTTTATAATAAAGAATCTAACCTTTTGCTTTGCTAGAATACACATCAGTTGCATTTGCCTCAGATCTTAGCTAAATGTGAATGAACTCCATTTGGCTGACATACAGAGCGCACAATTCCACCCCAGGTAAAAGGCCCTGCAGAGCAGTGCTTGCAGGCAGTCCCTTATTGATAACCCGGTTCAACATGAGTTTGGGAACCTCGAGGCTGGAGTCTGTCTTCCCCCCAAGCTGCTGTAATCAGCTTGAGGCTGGCAACACTGCATTTGAGAAGTCTCTTCTGGCAAGTGTGGCCAGCCCCCTTTTGACAAGCAACAGGCAGAGAGACAGTTGTTTTCAGCCTCAGTACTGCCCAAATCACCACAGGTATGTGGCAAACATATGCACCCATCCTGCAGTAACTTTTCTGCCTGTTCTCTGAGCACACCCCTGGCTCAATACACACAGGTGGACAAAAAGCAAAAAATAAGGATCTAGATCTTGCCAACGGCAAGCACTCCTCAAGCCTTCTGTAGCAGACGGGAAACTGCTGTACCATCCTGACATCAACCAAGCAGGAATCCCAAAAAGTAACACTTACCCTGACAGAGTTGTCCTGGCTTGAAGTGGCCAGTGTATACTCATTGTCAGGATGCCAATCCAGACCATGGATTTTAGAGAGATGAGCTGCCAAGTACTCTACTGCAGTACTGGGTTTCTGCAAGGAGAGACATTTTCCTTCTCAGCACAGGACTCATGACATTTTGACTAGTTCTTTGGCATAAAAAGAGACAATTTAACAAGGGAGGTAGAACACCTTCCTGCTGGAGAAAGGCAAACAGTCCAGCAAAAGTGGTTGAAGAAAAGGTCCTAGGAAGCTGTGGCAAATTCCAGTCACCAAGTACAGCCCTGAAAGATACTTTCTATTCAGTAAAACAGTGAAGTGCTAAGAGAACAAAAGCAAAACGTTAACAGACATAGTTTCTGGGGAAGGAGGCTATTTACATGCTCTCTTCTGGAGGAGGATTTTTTACAAAGGTGTGTAGTGACAAGACAAGGGGGAATGGCTTTACACTGAAAAAGGGTGGATTTAGATTAGACATTAGGAAGAAATTCTTTACTAAAGGTGGTGAGGCCCTGGCACAGGTTGCCCAAAGAAGCTGTGGCTGCCCCATTCCTGGCAGTGTTCAAGGCCAGATTGGATGGGCCTTGGAGCAACCTGGTCTAGTGGAAGGTGTCCCTGCCCATGGCAGGGGGCTGGAACTGGGTGAGCTTTAAGGCCCCTTCCAACCCAAACCAGTCTGGGATTCTATGAATATGCACAGACTCCTCAAAAACCCCCCAGCTTACCCTTTTGTCCCATATTCGGACATCCCCATCATGGCTTGTTGCTAAACAGTTGGCATTCTTCTTGTTCCATTTCACCTGGGAAGCTCCAGCTGCAGCACAAACACAGCAGGTCAAAACAAGCAGTTATAAAGCCAATGGCACAGCAGACCCTTGGCCTGGGCTTAGAGCTGCTCTTCTTAGCACAGCAAAGGCAGCTCAAAGGAAGGATATCCCAGAAGCCTGCATGAAGGATGGCATGAAAATTATTAACTCCCAATTCCTCAGCGTAGTGTTTGTGTTCAAAGCAAGACAGTTCCAGTTACATGCCTACAGATCTACACTGCAGCTTCTAGTCACAGGTTGTCCTCAGTTAGAATATTCATGTTCATTAACTCAGATGGAGCAAGTTCTCCCAAGCAACTGCAGGTTCCCTGCTCCCCGCCCAAATCCCTTGTTTTTATTCAAGTTACTTCCAAGTGCTCACAGACTGACCAGTTTGTCTCCCCAACATCCTTTCTGCCATCTCATGCACCAGTGTTACTGGTTTATTATTGAAAGACAGGTGTAGAAGGCTTGTGTCTAGACAGCTGGAGGTAAGGATCACTGGGTAGAAGGAAGCCTCAATTGTCAAAATACACAACAAAGTCAAAGACATCACAGCTTTGTAAAGAAACTGCATAATGGTCCAAATATGATTATATAGAATATCATGTGTGACTCAGTCAACAGCAGATGAATAGTTATTTCTACTCAAAACACAGCTTCAGTTGATGTGGATTGTTCAAATACTGTAATACAAATACACATTCTGTTTATCCTTATTCCACCAGTATTTTCAAAATATTCTGAGCTATCAGAAAGGTGAGGTCCATAAGAAAGCCAAACAGAGCTCAGCCTGCTACTATTCCCCACTTTCTGCTGCACAGTGAGCAGATTCATCCTGACAACCTATCAAAAAATTAGTCAGGAAAACAAACACTACTACTACTACTACTACTACTACTACTACTACTACTAATCATAGTAACAATCTGTAAATAGGCTGCCAGTTGATGATTTGATCCACTCACCGAAGGGTACACAAACCTCTGGACCAGCACTAAGCAGAATTGGGCATGGGAGGAAGGATGCCTTCTGGGGAGCTAGCTGACCCATGGAACCTCACCCCAGGCACCAGAACTGAATGCTGCTTTTCCCTGATTCAGGAAGGTTTTTGCACTATGATAGATGGGTTTACTGGGTGCAAGGGAAGAGGGAGACATTGCAGATATGCAGCCCAAGGAGAAATAAGCAGCAAAGCCTAAGACATACACAGTGGGGGGATTACTCTATTACTGGGTGCAGTAGCTCAGGAAAAGGACATTTTGCTTTTCAGCTGTGCTTCACCCAATTCCAACACACAGCTGGTGAGGACTGACACAAAGCACCTGCCACCGGGCTGTATTACAGGTGGCTGGAAAGTCACACTACCAATAGCCACAACAAGTGTCTTTCAAGAGCAAGCACAGCCCAAAGAGAGCACCTTTGTGTCATGCTGAAGGTGCCCCAGGGAGGCAGAAACAGCAGGTTAATGTACCCAGCCCCTCAGTAAGTAAAGGGGGAGGCTGGCAACCAGCAGGATTCAACAGCACTGCCTGCAGTGTGATTTAGTTTCTCAGCTGATTTAAGCAAACATAAAAGGATGTGGAGGTATTACAGACAGACAGCACAGGACAAGCAGTGCAGCAGGATGATTAAGCAGAGAGGAAGCTACATTTAAAAAGCACAAATAGCATGTGACTGTCCACCAATTTCAGGACAGCCAGTCCAAGCACCATCCTCCATGCCTGGGAACCTCTAAGGGCTTCACATCCAATCTGAATTTTGCTCCTCTAAGAGCTATGAACTGGGGCCTCTCAGGCTGCTCCTACATGGGACGATCACATGTGGTGGCACTTCTGTATTCTGCCACATTCAGCCTCAGTGCATGACAAGAGGGAGGAATAACATCAGGGACACATGTCAATAGGATTGTTTAATGCCTACATCACATGTACATATTATACTTACCAACTGCAGAGAGCGAGACTGTAGGCTTCCTGGTATCTCTGAAACACAACATGTCTAATATGAGTACCCACAGCATAGCTCAGAAGTTCCAGCCTCCCCATTGAGCTCCTTGCTATTCCAGGACTAATTGTATTGCTGTCTCCTGCGAGCTAATGTGCTTTCTGGTTACCAAAATACACCTGTGTTAAATGGAATAAAGAAAGAGGTGACTAGCTGGAGGACAACAGCCATCCTGTCTTGCCACCACATGCAGCAGTTTAGGACACAGGATGGAACTGTGAGACAACTAGAGGGAAGAGAAACATGTACAACATGTGGCATGTTGCAACTGGGCAGGCAAGAAAACTGGGCTCACAAAGTGCTGCTGCAGTAAGCAACAAGACAGCCTTTGCCAGGAGGATTAAAGGAAACAGAGCTGTGGAAAAACTTGACAAAAGCTACTGATGTGTTTTCAAGCCTTTGCAGACCCTGATTCAAGGCAGATGGAACAGTGACTTCAGAGCAAAGACTTCACGTCTAGCACAAAACAACAAAATCAGTAGAAAGTAAGCCCAGCTGTGTGCAGACTCTACAGGCCAAATTCTGCAGGGGCAGAAGTCAGTGCAGCACCATGACAACTTCTAGCAGCCAGGACATGGATGAAGGCAGTAATTTGTTCATTAACCTTGCTTCTCAGGAATTTACCTGCCCTTTCATGAAAAATGCCAGTGAAAATAAGGAATATTGTCTTCAGCTTTTTGCATTTGCTGAAAACCAGACCATTATCTGGAATGGACTGCACTTCTTCCCTCTACGAATTTCTGCCTAATCAAACAGTTATTTTGTATGAAAAATTAAGTGGGCAACTTCCAGCTGTCCTTACTGCAGGGCTACCTCTCTAGAGTGTCACTAAAGACAGCGATTTCAGAAGGATGTTCATTTGCTGGAGGCCAGCAAGCCCAGGACCTCACCGTCCCAACAAGCTCAGAGACCTTACCAGCACAGGTGGGATGTAGAGGCTAGTCAGAGACTGCCTAAGAAGCATTTATGGTCAAGTGATATAGACAGACACAAACCTTTAGAGAGCTCTATTTTTTGCTTGGCACTAAGATAGTAACATAGGAAAACACAACCAGCAGTTATTGTCTCTCTACGTCGTTTAATTACACATTAATAATATATTGCCATTCTCAAGCACCATTTAACCAAGGATCTAAGAGCTTCACAGGAGCTAAACAAGCCTCAGGATAGCGTGGTGCAGTGGGGTTATATAATTATCCTCCTATTACAACTGAGCAAGGGAGGCAGAGAGGAACCAAGTGACTTGCCAGAGGTCATAAAGAGTTGCTGTACAGTCAGCAAAAGTACCCAGCAGCCTCAGTGCCACCTCCTTGCTTCTCAGGTGTAAAATATGTAATTCTAACATTGGTGGGTTTAGGATATGTAGTTGGAGATAACCCTTAACCTGAAATTGCTCACTTAAGAAATTTCACAGTAGAAAGCACCAGAAATCAAAGGAAAGCACAAACAGGAAAATGTTCCCAAATACAACTACCACTCTTCCCACCGCTGAGGGAGAGCTAGCAACAAGCAGTGACTTTAGTGTAAAATGGCTGCAGGATCTTGAAATAGTGTTCATTCATGCTGCTAGAAACCCCAACAGACTGAGGAACATCCTCAGTCTCCAGGAAAAGCTCCCAAGGAAAGATATGAAGTGGGTAGGGAATGAAGCCAGTCAATATTTTTTCAACAGAGGAGCATGACTACGAGTGCCAGTCTGCTGCCCTTCACTGACTCTGAATTGGCTTGAAAACAGGGGAAGAGAAGTCATCTTTCAGATTATGGGATGTAGACAAAGCCCCTGCAAGCACAGCTGAAGAGCAGCACCCTTCAGTGTGTGCTTTGCCCTGACAGCTACTACTTATGGAAAGGAGTGCAATGATTCCCCTGCAATGGAGGAACATACTGATTCTTACTTGATGTCCCAGATGTAGATGTATGTGTCAACAGAACTGGTGACCAGCAGGTCTGGCTCAAACACTGCCCAGTCCAGGTCACTGTAAACACAAAATCATAGCAGGTCAGCAAAGGCAAGCACATGAGGTTTGTATCAACTTCTCACAAGCCCCACTCCATTTCTCTGACAAATTCATGGTCACTCCATAACATCTACTGAAATTTTCTAAGTAAAAAGCAATATCTTAATAATTTCTCTAAGTAAATTCCAAGAAGCAATGAAATGCTTCTAAGTGAAACACCCATGAAACATGCTCCTGACCCTGAACCTTAGAGCAATTATGCTTGTTCTTTTCCTTATCAGGATTATTATTGCTGGTAGCAGTAGTAGTTTTGTGTTATAGTTACAGGACTGTTCTTATCTCAACCTGTGGGATTTACATTCTTTTGATTCTCCTCCCCCTCCCTCTGGGAATGAAGGGGAACAAATCAGAGGGAGTGAGTGAGCAGCTGCGTGGTTCTGAGTTGCCAGCTGGGCTTAAACCACCACACAAGGACAGTGGCCTAAGGCAATGACACAAGCTATCAAAGGCTAAGCTGATATACTGTGGGCAGCCATGAAAGGGTGAGCTGCTTCACAGGTGATCCTGCCTCCAAATGGGAAGTCCAGAAAAGCAAAAACAGGCTCACAGCAGAGCCTGAACAAGATGACGATCAAAACACTCAGCTTCTGTGAAATGGTGCATCGTTTTCCACCCATTAGTCTGCAGCATAGCTTGTGTGTCCCTCACCTGATGACACGCGTGTGTCCTTGCAGTGATGTGCAGACTTCCCCATTCCCTTCCTTCCACTTATACAGGTCAACACGCTGATTGCTCTGAAATTAAATGGAAGAAAGGAGATAGTCAAACAAGGTAGGAATCTGTTAGAACCAGGTTCACTTCACTTTGAATGACTTCAGTTACCAATAAGTCACACCATGATTAGCAATGTCCTTGCCCAAAGCAAAAGAGCAAAGATAAAACTACAGGCTTCAAGGTCTCTCAAAAGCTTACACTTTAATTACTTAAAGTTGGAGATAAACAAGAACGGGAGGAGAAAAAAAGTCACAGTGCAAAATATTTCCATGACATGATGTTCTCAGAGCTTTTATTTACTACCAACACCCTGTAAATGCAGGCAAAAGGCATACAAATTCTCTTGCAAGAATACCCTACCAGTCTGTTCAGATGAGTTTTCAGTGAGGGGGATGATGGATCACAATTGGTCCTCCTCAACTCTCTCTCAATTCCCTTCTGAGATAATGAGAGCTATCGCCAAACATGAACAATACAGTCTGATGGCTTTAAGGTCACTTCCACCATTGCCAGCCCAGGGAAAAAAGCTTTCAAGTGTTTACCACTAAGTGTAAACCACAGGAGCAAACCAGATGAATCAATTACAACAATATTTAGGGCTCTTTCACTTATTCCAGGAATAAATCCTCCTCAGTGCAGCCACACACAAAAGTTACTTGGAAATAGCTTTTGTGCTTTAAGTTCATATTCTGCCTCAACCAATGTTCACCTCAGCCCAGGTGGACTCCAATCTTTCTGGGGCAGGAATTGCCTTTGTGGGTGCATACATAGCACCAAGCAAAGTGAATCTAAGGCCACAACTGGAAATTCATGCTGATTCTGCAAAAACATGAATAACACAATCTTCATCAGCACCCTGATCTTCATTAGCCCCTTGTTTTCAGATTTACAGGTAGATGAGAGAAAGGATAATTGAGAAGATACGTACAGTTTTTGTTGCAGTTTTTTGTGGTGGTGGTGTTTTATTCTTCTACCCCTAACTGCTTCTTATTAATTGGAACTTGCTTTCCCTGAAATGGAAAGTCTCCTTCCAACTCAGCAATAATATACGCTATTTCTCTAATAACTCACAAGAGCTTTGAGCAAGGAAAACTCCTTGCATGTTTCTCATTGACAGAAGGATTTAAGGGGGTAGAGTGAAATTACCCAACAGGATTTATCCAGGACTCCAGAGTTTGTGCTACAAGACAAAGGATTACCAGATCACCAGACTTTTAGTAGGGCATCTCTAATGGAAAGTGTTCTCCCTAGCACCAGGTGTGGTGAAATGACAACTCCCCGCACCAGGAGCATTTTCTAGAATATGTGTTGCTCATGTAAGTATCAGTGTGCACTTCCAACAGTTTCATCACCCTCTTGTTCAAGCATTTGTGGCCACACAAAAGAAGTAACAAGGATTTAGGATTAAAAACAATGGCATTTCTTGAAAGAACAGCTTAGGAGTCCTCAGAAATGCACTCATGCCAAAGGGCAGACACAGCCAAGCACAGCAAGAGGACATGCTTCAGCTCTTCTGGAAAGAAGCTAAAAAAATTAGTTGTTATCCAAATACAAGGACAGACTTCTCCTCTGCCTGCACCACTGCCAACTAACGGCACTGCAGACCAGCTGAAACTGTTGGCATACAGAACACCACCCCCTGTTACACTCCCTTCCCATCCTCAAGGATACCCACAGCAGAGGGATAGGACCCTCAGGGCTGTCCACAGTAGCTGCATGGTATACTTAAACATATGACAAACTCAACAGCAGACTGATGGGGGAATGATAGCCAGCCTGAGTGCAGAAGTAGCATATCACATCTTCACAGTGCTGAATCCAAGCTGATTTAGTCTTTCCAATGCACCTTCGCCCCCCTGAGGTATGGCCCTCAAACATCCACACTGCTTCTAAACCTGACCTGGGACACACAGACCTGAGCATGTGGTGTAAGCCTGTCTTCCTCTTCTAAACAAGACAAGCTAAATTCTAATCCTAGGACAGGGCTGTAATGCAGCAGCACCAGAATGCCAGCCAACTATAGGCTGGATGAAAAGGTGTTCCTGGCCCAAAAGAGAGAAGCTGCCTGATCTCATCCTTTCCTGGGGTAATGGCTGGACTTCATGATCATAAGGGTCTTTTCCAATCTAGCTGATTCTATGATCTTGGGTATTTCTTCCCTCTTGTACATCAGCAAGTACATCTAAATGACCAGAGCACCTTAGTAGAGAATCAGAATCACAGAATGGTTTGGGTTGCAAGGGACATTGAGGTCATCCAGTTCCAATCCCCTGCCACAGGCAGGGACACCTTCCACTAGACCAGGTTGCTCCAAGCCCCTACAACCTGGACTTGGATACTACAATCTTCATTCATAAACAGGAGCAGCAAGGTTTGATGTCACCTACACCTAGTTTCAGTCTGTAGAGAGAGGGGTTCCTGCATCTGCTCAGGGTGAGCAGATGGGGGTGCAAAGAGCTGTCTAGCACAGCCCTGGTTTACAGCAGGGTCCTGCTCAAATCAGTATTAACCAATCTCTGGGTATTGCCTTCAGAGTGTGTTTGGAAAGAAGCTTTCCTGCTCTGCTTGTGGCCTGCACAACACATTTAATTATTTGGTTCTGATTTTCATAGACTATGCAGAAGTGGCACTGAAGGACACCTTTTTGCAAGTTTTACTAACTCTGTACTGAGAAGCAGATAGCTGCTGAAGGCACCTTTAAGATACTAGTCAGTAGTGCCAGAGCTGGGAGGAGACAGGCTGGGCAATTCAGACAGCAAACAAACAAAGGCTCCTAACTGAGAACACTGGTCCATTTTCAAGACTGTCTTTAATCTCAAGTTGTAAGTAAGAGTGAGAAGTTAAGTGACAGTCCAAGAAGAAAAATGAACAAAAATCCCAGGAAAAAACACCTTCTGCTAAACATTTTCTCAAGAAAAATAGCTGAAACCTCTCTATTCCCAGATATTCCAGGATTCTCAGGCTATAAAAGCAGATGCAACATGGCAGCAAATGCACCTTACCATGAAAACAGTCTGTGTTTGGCCAGTGCTGCTTGCTGCAGTGCTATGGTTGATGGACAAGGCTGCCATTAGCAGAAGCTCAGGGCTCTGAGTCAACAATCTACAGAGCATGATAGACCGAGTAAAGATCAGAACTAAACGCTGTACTCAAGTCTCACTTGGCCACTACTGCTTCTTCAGATCAGTCTATTTATTTCTCCACACATTGAGTAAGAACTCCTTGCTGGCTCAGTCCCTGCCCATCTGCAAACCTAGACTGTTACAACGGTGAGCCAGTATTGACTTGTGCTATTTACAGACTGCCTGGTGCACCACATCCCAGCAGGAAGGTGAAAAGAAATCACCATAGAGTAAGAAAATCAATAAATCTCATAACACAATGGAAGTTAGAAAGAAATTGCATCCCCTTTTCCTTCCAGAAAAGGACCATTTGAATGCCAAATTTATTTGGGAAGTTGTTTTTATAATAGACAAGCAAGCAAAACTAGATGCAACACTGACTGACCAATAACTGAGAGCCATCAAGCCAAATACCTCTCTGACAGTAGTTGAGTGAGGCCTTAATCTTGCAATGTGACTTGCAAAAGCATGCCTGTGCGAACTCCATACAGTCTTCCAACCTTGCAGAAGTCCACCCATGAAAGCAGAAGATGGTAAGTTATAGCTCTTAAATGAGTGAACTTACTGAAGCTGCAAAGTAGTATGCATAGCTGTCATGCGGGTTCCACTGCACTGCCCCTATGTCCCACTTGCTCTGTCGTGAGATCTTTCGATGCCCCTCGTTTGGTGCGTCCAGATTGACTATGTAGAGGAAACGGCGGCTGCAAGACACACAGACACAAAGGGCCTATATCACACAGGACTGATCTCAAAACCCCAAGCTCACATGGAGCTCACAGCCTTGGGCCCAGAGCAGTGAAGAAGAGAAGCATTTCACAAGACAGATGAAAAGACTCTTCTTGAGACTGCTACATTTGCCCACATACTTCAGAAAGGACTACATTGAAAAAAACCCAGAAAGACACACTGAAATTACACAGGATCTGCAAATGTAATGGGTAGCTCTGACCACAGAAACCCTCAGATAACCAGGATACAAAAGGAAGCACTCAGAAACGGTGCAAGCACATACAAATATGCCTTGCTGGCCTAAAGCTGCAGCAGCAGAGGTGAGGTGGCGCAGGCCGGGAGCACAGTGGAATAGCTTCACAGGAGCCAGTTTCAGTTTGAAGAGGTTGCTCTGAGCACGAATTAAAGAGCTTTGACAAACATCAAATGATTCTGTGTGGCTGCATCTTTCCACACCACACTGCTTGTGGGGCTTGGTTCTGCAGACAGTACAAGTACACCTGCACAGAGTTGCCGCAGCTGCAGCAGCTTACAAACAGGCATGGACACAACACTGCATGGATCTGGTTACATTACTTACCTGAGCTTACCTGCTGCCCCTATATGCAGCAGAGATATGTTTGCAGGATGCTAAACCTGAGTTCATACAACCTGCTGGATGTGGCAAACTCCCCAAAAAACTAGGAAAGGTATCATTCCTCCCACAGTGTGATTCATCTTACAAGCAAGATAAAGTGGCCAGAAATAACTGTGAGCCAGCTGAACTCTAATGGAAAACCAGCACCAAAACATATTGAATCACATATAGTTAACCACACATCACACATCAGCTGCATTGCAAGCATACAGCTGCTCTGAGCACTGTGAATCCTCTTAAGAGAAGGAGTGAATATTATTTGCTGCCTTTCCAGTCCTCAGGGCTCCTCCCTACTCCAAAAGCCAAAGATGTTGAATGTTCTTAGGCTCTCACAGAGCTTTAAAATAAAGGAGGCAAATCCTCAAGGACTGCTGAGCATGCAGGAGAAGCTTGGAATGCAGGGTGGATGATGAATTACAAACAGGGTGTCCCCAGCTTGTGTTGGCCTAAATAAGCAAGCTGTGAAACTAGGCAAGTGTAAGGAGGGAGTATCAAGTTAGACCCAAGCCAGCTGCTGAGCTGGTTATTCCTGCATAGGGCTGCTGGCTAAGGGTTTACATGGAAGAAAGAAGGCCCCGAGTTACACTAAAGGATCTGTTTCCTCTACGGCTGACCAAAGGTCAGCTGCACCCATGCAATCTGAATTTGAAGTGAATATCTGAATTGGTGTGGTAATTGTGTTATTGACAATGGGATAAGAATACCTGTTGGCATTGAAAGGGGCAGCAAGGCAGGTAACTGCTGAGCTGGTTAAAGACTTGCCCTCAGGGTATCTATGTAATGCCCAGCTCTCTCAGGAGCTCTGGCAGCTTGGCATCTACTGCTCTTGTTGAGTATCATCCCTCACTGAACCAGCAGAGGAACAGGTCAGAGAACTTGGCTCTCATGCCCTGTATACCATAAGAATATTTGTGGCAAATTCTGTCTTTAGGAAATTATTTAATCTGTATTTCAAGCAGAATCCAAACACTAGTTCATGATGCTCCACCTCCTACAGGTAGATTTGGGAAAGCCAGGAGAGTATTTTATTGTGATGTTATTTCTGGCTTTCCCCTCTATATCCCATTGGAAATGTAATCCAGAATCCTCTTTGTCAAGCCATGAACAGAATTCAGCTACACCTTTCTGAAACAATATGTAAGCCCTTCATCTCAGGTCAACCTGAAGGTTGCTGATTTGGCTTGTGGAAACGACTGTCATATGGTTCTAAAGGGGACTGTCACACTCACCCTGAGAGCACTGCATGCTGTCCCAGGCAATCCACTGACATCGCAGTCGCCTGTTAAAGAGAAACAGAGAATAAAACTAAATTATGTCTGTCAGGCCAGCTTCTTAGCCAGACACACAGCTCTGCGGAGGAGCTCAGGAAAACCTGCCAGCTCATCTTTAAGGTACAAACTGCTCTGGTAAGAGTCAAGGCTGATATCAGTCAAAGATGGTAGAAGTGGCATCCCTTAAAGAAGCACAGAAGGGCAATGGAGTGTAGCAGCTGATTTTGGGATGTAGGACAGCACACAGAAAATATTTTTCTTAGAGTAAACTGAAGACAAGACCTGGCAGACCCCATTACAAGCACAGAGACCTTGCTCCCCTCTCTCCACTATGGCAATCACAGCTGCAGCCTTTCAATCAGCAGTCTCTAATAATCCGTATTAATCAGCCTCTGCTCCCACTCAGGAGCTTTCTCAGTCTCCCATCTAACATTGCAGGGCCAGATTTAATTATATATGTTCTGGGAGACAGAATGCAATCATTTGTGTACGGCTGGTCTCCAAAAATGAGAGATGGCTAAGAAGCATCAGAATTTAATTTGGCATTGCTTGTAAAGAAAGCCAAGAGATAACTTAAATACCATAAGAAAAAAGAAGAGACTGCTTGAACATTGTCTCCCATCTTTATGTTCAGAATGGAATGGGATGATCACCTTATTTAATTCCCAAGAGAATAAAGGAAACTTTTACTTGGAAAGCCAAACAGTTTGGCCCACAAACAGAGATATGACTTCAACACAGTTTTTAGTGTTCACAGTTCAAAAATCAGACTATGCCCCATATTCTTCAAACTGATTGCTGTCATCTTCAAAGCTTCCTCTTTGAAGGCTCAGAATGTCCCTGTTCGGGATTCTACTAAGTACTCTCAGTATGGATATATCAAGATAAGATGTCCCACAGCTACTACTTATAAAGGAGAAAAAATGGCAATCCCATTGCAATTCGATCAGATGTGGCAGGAGAATAACCACCACAAAAAAACTTGTTTTTTCAACCAGGGTTCCATCCCCTAATTCCAAGTACCCAAACTAAGGGGAAAACAGGTTCACAGGCTCATTCTTTGCTAGAGACCAAGAGTCTACAAGGCAAAGAGCCACTTTTGCTGTTCCAGGAACAAGCTGCCTTCACTGCTTTTTTCTAGGTAACAAATCCAGTCTTCTGGCAAGGTAGTCCTAGTCCTAAAATAATGCTGTAAAGAAGCAGCTGGTTTTAAAATCAACTTGGTAAAGAAGGAATTCCAGCTTCCTAGATTTCACAGCACCTTGCAAAACAAAAGTGGGTTCTTGAATATAAAAAAAGGCGAGCAGGAGGAAGAACTTCCCCCAGACACACTTCTGAGGAATTAGAATGAGGATCGCTAAAGCCACTAAACTTTCTCACATGATGAAGAGCCGCTCAGCTGACATACTCCATGCAGCTGTGGCTATCCTTCCTCAAGACAGAAGACAAACATCAATTTAATGTGATAATTCCATATACAAGTTTATTTTTCCTCATGTTGGCACCAGGGTATCATAAATCCTTACAAATTGTTTTTAATAATGAACATTGGTGATCTGTTTTTCCAAGCACCAAACATCATAAAATGCAATGAACAATCAGAATGAAGTAAAAAGCTTTATGTGTCAGGCTGCTACTCTGGCAGGTTACAAATGAAGTAACCTTATGGCAACAAACAGTTCTCTACAATACTACAGTCTTACCTAAGCAACAGAAAAAAATCAAACCAAACAGCTGCCATGTAATGTGCTTGGTTGATTATTATGTCAGTCTTCACAGCATAAAGTTTCAGAAGCAGGGAGCTGAAACTGTACAAACTGACCTAAAAGCAGCTTTTATCCCAAAACATCAGGATAGCTAGAACTGCTGTTTATGAGTAACAATTACATGAATAAGCACAGTAGGAGTACTGCACATTTGAAAACCAGCTGTGAGCCCACAGCCCAGCCAGCATCTCCTCAGACTTCACGTCACTCAATTTCTGGTAAGCCAGGAAAAACACCTTTTCATGTCTGAACTTTGGTTAGTTTTGAAGCCAGTTTCATTCTCTCTAACCAAAAGGCAACAGACCAACTCAATTTGCCAAGGCTATACTGCTTTTCAAGAGGTACAAACTCTTAGCATACCTAACTGGCTACCTGCACCCTGAGTTGCTACATATGGTACTATGTCACTGTTGGACGTGGTGAGCTTTACTCTCCTTTTGGTAGTACAGGCAGCCTGACAAGAGCCTGTGGGTCACATCTAAATCAGAAGAGCATGAAGACTGCCACCTCTGTCAGCTTGAAAAGCAAGATGACACTTGTAGGCAGTAAAGGCCCCAGATTACGCAGATTTTCTGAAGTGTTAACAGGTTGGGTCCTTTAGTTTGTTCACCATGCCAGAGTGTGTCACGTGAAAAGACAACTGCTGTGCTTGCAGACACGTACGGGCTATATATGTAACTGGTGCCCACTCCTTTGACTCTCGTTCCCATTTAAGTTGGATTTGGGGAAGGGATTTTGGAGACAGTGTGGCCTGTAGGCAGAGCCCAAGCCTCGTACAGGACGACAGAGCCAAGGTGTTTCAGTTTCTCAAGTTCAAGTTTCCCATCTGCAAAAATGTTTGTGCAGACTCCTAAGAAAAGCTCAAGGACAAACATAAATGAATTTAGCTTGAAGCAGCAGCCTAGCAGCTACTGCAGCTCTCTGGTTTCATATGAGGGAGCAGGCAGGTCAGAACAGCTCTAGACAGATCACACCAGAGTGAGCCGAAGGGACAAAAATACCTGTCGTTAGCCTCTCTATTAAGGCATATGCCTGCACAACAGCAAGAGTGAAACTAACTGTTGCTGAAGAGGATGGAAACACTTGTGTTCTCCCCCTCATATACCAGTCATTATGAATAAAAAATCAAATCAGGCCACGTATCTCCTGAGCTGGATACAATCTCAATCTGTGATCTAAGGCATACTTTTGTGTATCATTACTTGTTTCCCAAGAGCAAATCTTCAACAGCAGTCAAAACTGCTTTAACATTTCTTACAAGAGTAACACAAAACTGATACAAAACTTTTGAGGTATAAAAGCAGAAGGTTTTCTGAGCTTAGAGAAAAGGTTGGATGCAGCACCAGAGGATTTAATACCCTTATTTGCAATGTTGAATGCAGAGCTGATGTCACTCCAGCACAAGAGGAGAAACTAGAAAATGACAGTTTGTATACCTGTTTGCTAATCTTTCTGGACTTCCTGCAGAAGCTGATCATAGTTTACTCACCATATGCAACTATGCTAAGCAACTGTCACCTTAAAAAAAACCCACACTTCTTATAATACCTTCTATGAGAGCACATAAACTCTGAGGAAAGCTCCCCTGTAGCCAGCAACTTCAAAACCAAAAGCTGACCGTTTTACTATTTACAAGAAAATACAAACCACTTTTCTACCATGTTTCTACCTAATCGAGCATCATCCAACAGTTTATATTGCAAATGAGAAAGGAGCTATAAAAATCTCCGACGAAACATGAGGAAAGATGTGTGGGAAATGGCAATATCTTCTATTGGGTCTGACATTACACTCAAAAAAAAAGTCTAAATAAGATTAGAAATAAAGTGCCTCATGAATTAAGGCATTATCTCCGCGCAAACAGCTCCGAGACTGGCTCAGCCCCGTCCGCCTACAGCCGGCCAAAGGCCCAGTGGGAAGGCCGAGTGCGTCTAGGCCAGAACCCCCTCCCCGCTCCTCACAGGAGCGACCGGGCGCTCCCGGGGCAGCCCCACAAGGGCCGGTCCGAGGAGCGGCCGGTTCGAGCAGCAACCCCCGGCGGCGGCTGCCCCCCCGACCTGGGCGTCGCGGAACTCCACCACCACATTCTCGCTGCTCCAGCGCGCCGCCATCTTGGGCCGCCCCAGCTCCCGCGGGACGGGCAGCAGCGCGCCTGAGCAGAGCGGCGCCCCGCGCGGGGGACGACAGGAAATGTAGTCCTCACTCACTCTCGCACACCCCAGCCCCCCCGGTCATGGCCCCGATTCGGTGCACCGGGGGCAGAGCGTTCCCCGCAGCTGGCGGGGTCTCAAGGCTGGGGTGGCCCTAGCGCGGCCGGGCCTCCCCGGACCGCCTAGCTGCGGCGTCGTCCCCGCCGTTACGGCCCTGCTGCAGTCCCCTGGGGTCGAGGGCTCTGCTTCGTGGGGCAGCAGCCGAAGCACGATGTCTCCGTGACCCGCAGAGCCACTGAGGCGGCGAGCGCAAGCCCAGGCGGCGGGTCCGACAGCATCGCAGGGGTTAAGGGCGGCGGGCCGGGGGGGGGGAGGGAGGGAGGTTGGGGGAGGGAGCATGCGTGCTGTCGGCCTCTATTGTCTCCGGCGCGGCGCCGAGCACCCAGGCGGCTGGCGGCGGCCGGCAGCGAGGCCGTGGTCGGCGCAGCGCAGCGGAGTGGGGCCCCGCGCCCCCGCCGCCCCCCGCCGCCACATGGGCCGCAGCTGATCGTCGCCCGGCTGCTCGGCCGCGCCCCGGGCAGGAGCGAGGCGGGCGGAGCGACCCGACCGGCGTTCACCCTCCCCCCTTCCCCTTCCTTTCCTTCCCCCGCCATCCTCATTCCTCCCCTCCGCGGCCCCGGAGCCCTCGGCGGGAACCGCCGAGGGTGACGGCGGCGGCGGCCTCGGAGCGCCCTCGCCCTTGCGGGCCCGGCGCGGGGAGGATGCCTGGGGCGGGGATGGGTTTTCGCCCGTAGCTCCGAGCGCCCCCCCGCTTCCTTCCGCCCCCTCTCGCCTCCCGGGGGCGGCGCGGCCCCGTTCCCCGCGGGGGGCTGTCGCTCAGCTCCCTCCGGCCCTGCGGCGCCCATATGGGGGGCAAGCAGAGCACGGCGGCCCGTTCGCGGGGCCCCTTCCCGGGGGTGTCGACGGATGACAGCGCCGTGCCGCCGCCGGGAGGAGGGGGGGGGGCCGCCCCCCTTCGGCCATTACCGGGCGGGCGGCGGCGGCGGCGCCATGGGGCTGCGCAGCCGCTCCGTCAGCTCGGTGGCCGGTATGGGCATGGACCCTGCAGCGGCCGGCGCCGTCCCCTTCGGGCTGTACGCAGCGGCGGCGAGGGCGGCAGGAGAGGCCGAGCGGGCCCCGGGCGGCGGCAGCGGCGGTCCAGGCTCCGACTCCACGTACGCCCATGGCAACGGTTACCAGGAGACGGGAGGCGGTCACCATAGAGACGGGATGCTGTACCTGGGCGCCAGGGCCTCGCTGGCCGACGCGCTGCCCCTCCACATCGCACCGCGGTGGTTCAGCTCGCACAGCGGTGAGTGCCGTCTCCCCGGAACCTCCCCACAGCTTCCACTCCGTCCATGGCAGCCCCGGTGCAATGGCGGGCATGGTTTGCCTGGGAACAGGTTGTGAGGGGTGCTGCCCCTGGCTTGGTTGGCTGTTCATCCCCTCTTGTGCTAAGCCTGAAGGAAAGACCTCCATCCCTTTCCTGGTACTGAGGATAGCGTCTGTGTCAAGGGGAAGGGAGGAAGGGGCTGGGAAGGCAGAAGGCTTTCTGTAAGGGAGGTGGTTTGACTGTGGGATGTGAAGTGGTAGGTGTGGCAGACGTGTATCCCCTCTACTTTGAGTTGGGAGAAAGTGGTCTAAGCGTGCTTTAGCTGGAGCACTGGGTTTTGAAGACCAGACCAAGCTCCTTATGCCTCTGCTGAAAGTACTTGGGGGTGCTGCTCAGGTATAATTGTCTCCATGCATTAGAAACTGGGAAAGGGGCAGAGGAAGCCTTTGAAAACGATGTATGGGATTTTATTCCCCTCGGTTCCTTCGGATAGAGGGCCACAGAGAGGCCAAAGGGGGTTTTCTCATTGAAGCCAGCTGGCACTGTTGTGATGCTGGGAAGGAAGCAGAGGAGGAACTGCCTGCCTCTTTAGCAGGGCTGGGGAGCCAGCTAGGCTCTCTTGCAGGAAATACGTCAGGCTGAGGGAGGGGAACAGTTGCCCCCATCTTCACCCTCCTGGCTGGACCCTTCTGTGTGTCTGGAGAGGAGCTGTGGCTGTGAGCAGGGCTGTGTCGCTGACCTTGTTTTGGCTGGGTACAGGGAGTGAGATGGGAGATCCTCCCTTCCCATCATGGCTAGGGGGGAAGTCATTTCAGGGATGTCTCCTTGTGTTTCCTGGAATAGTCTGGGATTTCTCTCCCACCCGTCCCCTTTGTAAGCTCTGTAAGCGTTCTCCTTACATGACGTGGTCTGGGAATTTCATAATACACTTTGGGACAATGCCTTATTTTCAGAAAGGATTGAAACTGAAAGAGTGGACAAGAACAAAGTGCAAAACAAGGCTTGTGGGACCCATTTTCCTCCTTTCATCTTGGGATTTTTTTCCATTTACCCAGTCTCCATGGGCAGCTCTTCTCAGTTATATGAAAGCTGTATGCCTTGCATTGCATCCTCAGTGGCAGAACACCCGGAGCTGGGTGCTTGCAGCCCTCCCTGCAAGATGGAGAGGGCTGACTGGCATGCGAGACCAACTGCTTCTACAGACTTTCTTGCTCCATGACCTTATGAAAGTGTGCTGCTGCTCTGGGTTTTAAGCACAGATAGAAACTAAGGCGCAGCATCCTTGCAGGTATTTCACAAACCTCTGCATGAACAAGTGCCATGAGGCCTTTTACTGCACCTGGCACTGGAGCAAGGAGTGTTCCATTGCTGAAACACCCTGGGGCTAATCTATGCTTAGAGGTGGTCAGTTAGAGAGTATCAGTTACATTAAATGATAGTTTTCAAGCTGCAACACTGAGAGGCAAAGACCTGCTCATAAAAATAAAACAGCTGCAAAATGGAGTAAGCTTTTTCTGGCTGCTCAGGTTAGTACAATGCTGCTAAGTTAAAGCCAGTGCCCTTGGAAGATTGCAGTACAAGCTGTGGGAGGTGCTGCAAGAACTGGGTTTCCCTGGTGTCTCTTTTGAGGCCCTTTGAGAGTGAGCTGTGCTGAAGCAGCAGTGAAAGCAGTTCTGTCTGTGTGGAAGCCTATCCCGGTGGTGGTTATTCCTCATTGCTAATTAAAGCAAAAGGAATGGAGGATGCTTAACAAGCTCCAACAAGTTTTCAGGATGGTTTTTAAACTTTTGCATTCTTTCTCTTAGTGTAAGAAGTTAATGGAGGATTTGGAGACTGAGAGGAAGTAAACCACCTCAAGACTGCCAACATTCCTGTTAATCTCCTGTTGCAGTTGGTTAACCTACAGCAGGGCAGACAGGAGCTACACCCTTCTCTCCCCTTGCATCCCCATCGATCTGCTCCTCTCATGGTGTGGAGCCACTCCATTAGTCACTGGAAAGTGCTGAAGCAGCAGCACTCCAGTAAATGGAGAGGAGCTTTGACATTGCTGTGCCTGATTGTCTCTCCTCCTTTGAAGGATGACTCGGGGCTGTGGGGATGAGGGGACCCTTCGACACACCAAACCTACTCAGCAGGATGTGTACGTCCTGATCCTGGGGGTCTGCCCATGTTGCTGTACTCCTTCAGGAGAGGAGTCCTCCCAGACTGTGGCCAAGAGGTCTGGAGAGTGGATCCTTGCCCTGACTGCCCTTTCCTCTGCACAAGCTGGGGACCCAGGCAGTGCTGATCTTGGCACATGGGGGAGGTTGTGCTCATGGGCTTGCTTTTCTAGGAGTACTTGAGTTGTGGGGTAGAGCCAGGAACCTCAAAGTGCAGCCCAGGCTCTGCAGGGACCCTGGTGGGACAGCAAGGAGCCCTGGCTTAACGCCAGTGATAAGGTGTGGTTGTTGCAGCAACATGTCTGGGATAATAGGAGCATGCAGATAGGCTGGGCACCTCACTGCTCCATTTATCTGTGGTGCTGGGCCCATCAGCAGGAACCCTCGGGAGAGCTGGGATGGGCCTGAGCTCTTTTCGTTGGCTGATCTTGACTCCTTTCCCCACTCTGCAGTGGAAGGCTTGCAGAAGAGCCAGTAATGGAGGAGAGGCCTGTGCAGAGGGAGGTTGGGAAGTGGTTCCTAGGGCCAGCATGTGCTGCAGCATCACTGTAGGGTGCTGTGTGTCATGACAGTCAGCAAGAAGAGCCCACTGCTGAATCCTCCAGGCTCTGCCACAGCTGCTGGAGTGCAGGGACAGCAGAAGCAATTCTGTACTGGTGGCCTTCCAGGGTCAGGGAAGGAGAGCTACTGCTCTTAGGAATAGCAAAGCCTAAGTGGGTGTTTTAAATGGGGTGAGTGAGGGGGCTCTGACCTTGCAGTGGAGCTTGTCTCTCTGCTGAGGCAACAGCACCTCTCTGAGTAAGCATATCCCATTTCCTGATGGGGATTTTCCCAGGCGTGCCTGGATCCACGTGAGCGGTGCAACTGTTCCACCCAGAACTGCTCTGGGATTTCCCTGACTACCCAGGGTTTGAGGTCTGCTTCCTGGCTTACATGCGTGGAAGATGGCAAAACAGCTTTTGCAACTTTGGAGTTTGCCTGTAGTGCTTGACCCCATCTCTATAGCTTCATGACCATTAGGACTTCTCAGCAAAGCCAAGGCTAGCAGGAAGAAGGGAGAAAAAGGAGATGTGTGGTTTAATGCTGCATGTCTTCAGCTTTGTGTGGTTCTCTTGGTATCACTCATGTTACTCATCTTCATCAGAAGATCTCAGGGAGTTTGCAGAGGCTGTAAGTAGCTTAAAGTTTATCTGGAATTCCCCCTCATCACCCAAAGCCCTTGTTTGAAGTTCTAATAAATCCATATCTCCTTTTCTGCTGGCTAGCTAAGGGAAATGCCATCTTTCTGTGCTAACAGGAATGTCACAATCTTTCCGTGGACTGACAAAATAAACTGTTTTTCCTGGATGCTGGCAGCAGCAAGGTCAGGAGGTCTCCTTTGCCAAGGGAGCTGCTGTATTCTCAGTGGTGCCTTGCCCATAGCAGGAGGACCCACCCTGAGGGAAAGGGAAGAGTGGCTGGCCCAGAGATTGCAGCATGGCTGCTGGGCTGTGTCCTCCAGGCAGCTTTAGAGAGTGAAACAAGTTGGAAGTGCTGTTTAACAAGGGATGTGAAATAGAGATCACTTGTTGGAGAGGGAGATGAAGGTCTGTCTGAATGCTAGTGCTGGGCAGCCTTAGTCTCTCTGCCTGGCTGGGTACTGTGGTATCCAGTACCCATGTCTGTGCTGCACCCTTGTTGTGCTCTGACAGCTTCAAGTCTTGAGCCTTTTCTCACTTGAAAGTCCTCACTCCTGTACTAGTCCTGCCATTGTGGACTCCACCAAAACCAGAAGCCTTCATTCTAGCTGGCTAGTCAGCAGGTCCACTTTCAGCTGATTTTCCTGACACCAAGTTCCAATATGCAGATACTGTATGTGCTTCCCTCCCCTCTTACAGGTGCTATGCAGGGAAAAGGGCATCCCAGGGTCTGCAGGAAATTGCCATTAATGTATCTATTTTTCACAGAGGAAATTTCCAAAGAAGGCTGCCCTCAAGCCATCTTTTTGTGGGTTTGGTGCTGGTGGTTGCCTGGCAGCTGGGTCAGGTGCCCACAGCATTGCCAGGCCTGTGGATCATAGAATCACATAATGATTAGGGTTAGAGTGTATTTTAAGATTGTGTAGTTCCAACCCACTGCCATGGGCAGGAACACCTCACACTAGACCAGGTTGCTCCAAGCCCTATCCAAACTGTCTTTGAACACTGCCGGAGATGGATCAGCCACACCTTCCTTGGGCAGCATGTGCCAGGGCCCCATCACCCTCACAGTGAATAATTTCTTCCTTAGATCTAACCTAAATCTCCCTTGTTTAAGTTTGAGCCCATCGCCCCTCATCCTGTCGCTACACTCCCTGGTGAAGAATCCCTCTCCAGCATCTTTATAGGCCCCGTTCAGATACTGGAAGGCTTCTATGAGGTCTCAATGCAGCTTTTCCTTCTCCAGGCTTTTCTTAGCCTGTTTCAAGGCACTGTTTGGAAGTGGTCCTGATGACTCCCCAGGCTGGTGATATTCAGCTATTGGACTCCTTGGGTCTGGAAGGGTTGCTTTTCCACTTCAGCCTTCTCCAGGCCAGCTGCAGGGCAGCATACACCCTAGGCAAGAGGCAGCCTTGGTAAAACAAAGTACTGAATACCAAAAGACGGGGAAGTAGAAGGCAGCTTTGGTGCATACCAGGCCTGCAGCCTGAAGATGAAGTGTGCCAACGTTGGTGTTGTGTGTGGGGAGCCAGTGGCAGTTATCTGTGGTCTCCACAGCAAGAGCTGCACTGCCTTGACTCCAGTGCCCTCCAAAATCTCTCATATGCCTTGCCCAGGAGCCAGGCACTAATTGGTGTGGGTGCTAATGGCTTGGCTGGACTCGCTCCTCTCTTAAACCTGTGCTTAAATCAGTTCAGGGGAGCTGGATGCCCTCTCCCCTGTCTGCACACGTGTTCCAGAGATGCTGAGAGGGATGCTCTTGTGCTCCCTGGGCTGACCCACTTCCCAGGCAGGATTGTCTTCCCAGCCCATGACTTAAGTTTATCCCATGCTGGTTTGTTTTGCTGAGGTGTTTGTTCTGGTGACTGGAATAACCGTGAAGACTTCTCTTATTTATTAATGTGCTCTTAAGGCCCCTGTGCTCCCTCTCTCCCATTTGCTGACCAGAGAATAAGTCAGCTGCAGACATCTTTGGTGGAGGAGTGGTACCAAGGCTGGTGCTGGGCCAAGGGAGCCATGGAGAGTCATGCGAAAATGCTGCTAAATGCTGAAAATTAATTTCAGGAGAAACACAGGGAAGGAGAAAATCCCACTTTGGAGGGAGAGAAAAAAGAAAAAACCTTTTTTTTCCCCCCAAATGTAATCTCTGTGTGACAAATCAGACAAGCAGCAAAGACCTCTTTGAATGAATTCCCTCTGCAGGGACCAATTCTGTGGCACCCCAGCAAACTAGTGGGCTACCACAAGGCACATCATATTGCCTCTGCTGCTGGTACACCAAAGCCCCAGATGTGTCAAATATTTGGCTTTGATGTGAACTGGCTTTCTCCTGATTCCCTTGAAAATTTAAATCAGTGACAGGACAAGGGACAATGAGTTCAGACTTAAACAGGGGAGATTCAGGTTGGATATAAGGCACAAGTTCTTCCCTGTGAGGGTGCTGAGGCCCTGGCACAGGTTGCCCAGAGAAGCTGTGGCTGCCCCATCCCTGGCAGTGTTCAAGGCCAGGTTGGACGGGGCTTGGAGCAACCTGGTCTGGTGGAAGGTGTCCCTGCCTGTGGCAGGGGATTGGAACTGGAAGAGCTTTGAGGTCCCTTCCAACCCAAACCACTCTGGGATTCTGTGATTTACACAAGTGATACTGTAAAGCAGCAGGCCCTGACGCAGAGCAGTTTACCTGCCTGCTCTGCTGTGGCTGTACATCAGGACACAAGAAGCTTCTCTCTGTGGAGGCAGACCCGTTTCTTCCTGCAGAGAGAGCAGGAGTGGTTTGAAGTTAGACCTTAGATGTCTCCCCTGCACCAGCCCCACCAGGCAGCTTCCAAATGCAGGTGTCCCCACTGGGCATGGGTCTACCTCCGGAATGCTCCTGTTGTTTCTTGCAGGTGCTGCTTTGGTTGAACACTTTCTCCTCAGAGCTTTCTGGTGGGAGGCTGTCAGGAGGTGCAGCTGCAGGAAGCTCTTCTGGCCTGGGGCCTCTTGTGCCACAGCACAGTGTTTCCCATGGGCAGAGCCCAACTGTCAGTGGGTTTCCTGCCCTGCCAGGCTGTGGGCAGAGGAGGGGGCTGTGGGCAGGGATGGGTGCTGTTGGGGAAGCTGCAATGCACCTCGAGGTGGAGCTGGCTCCTCTCCACTCCTTCCCTCTGGAGCTGAGCTGCTCTGGCTGGTGCCAGCAGCAGGTTGGGGAAGTTCCTGGCTCTGTGCTTGTGCACACTGGTGCAGCTGTGGGCCTCCCGTCAGCAGCACAGAAATGAGACCATACACCTTGTGCAACTGTCTAGTGGCGCTCTGTAGAGGAGCAGAGAGATGTAGTGGAAATATTTACTCTTTTGCTAGTTTTAGCAGAAATTCCTCAGGGCTGTATGTTCCCAGCGAGTCCTCCCGCCTCGTTGAGGCTGTGATGAGTGTTGTGGCCGCTGTTTCTGAGAGACTGTCACCTAGCAGGCACAGAAATGGGGCTGGGATGGGTCCTGGTGAGGAAAACACAATGGCAGAGATGAAGAATTTCTCTCAAAGCTGCTCAGGGCTGTTTCCTGGCCCTAGCAGGCAGGACGGCATGACAACAGTGGATATTTTTAGAGGCCAGCTGCCTGCAATGCAAGAGAAGGAAAGCAGCAGGCAGGCAGGAGAACTGAGTGATGCTTTTCCTGTCCTGCATCCCTGTCCAGCATTTTATTTTCTGGAGCTGCTGGCTTTAAGGAGTTTACACATCCTCTGTGCCTCTTTGCCTGTTGCTGCCTCAAAAGACTTAATTTTACCTCTGGCTTTCTCCATGGCTTCTCTGATCACAGCTCAGCAGCTCAGTGGTGGTGTTGGGCACTCTACTCTTTGCAATGCAGCTTGGTATAGTGGGCATTTGGGGGATTGGATTTTTTTGGAGAAGTCTTTGTCACCAGTGAGGGAAAACCCACAGTTCCTGCTGCAGTCACGGTAGTTGTAGTAATCCATTTGGGAGCTCTCCCTGTGAGGCAATGGAGCTGTGTTTTGTCAGCAGTGCTGCAGGGGAATTGGATTTGCCTTTCACTCCATTCATCCAAGGCCTATACATCTGTGGCTGGGGGAAGTGAAGGAGAGGACGTTGATGGCTTAGATTACTGTCTGCAGGGAGGTTGAATCAATGTGAACTGAAGTCAGTTTTGGGGCCTGATGTCTGTTAAGCTGGTGCCGATCAGGATGGGGTGAGGCTGAGCACCCTCCTGAGCTGCCTTTACATTCCAGGTCATTTCTGCCTGGATCTTACTGCTTTGAGCTATTGTCCCTCTGCTTATTTATTGCAATATGGATTTCACAGCCATGGAAGTCTCCTGTTTGCATAGATCTTACACTTCCAAGGGCTGTTGTAGACACCTTTGATTTCTTTTTGCTCACCGTATGAAACAGACAGCACCCTGTGGCCAGTCCTGGGTGAGTGTTTCATGGGGAACTCTGCTTTCCAAGGCCCTGCTTAGCTTTGGAAGTGAGGGTACACTGTGCTCCACTGGGTGTTGCATTGATGATTTTCCTTTCTCCTGGGGAAGAGAGAGCATGAAATCCACAGCTGGGATTTTTGTCATCTGCAATCCCATCTCCCTTCTGCTTCAGCAGCCACTGGCTGCAGAGCAGTTCAGCCCTTCCTGTGTTCAAGGATGGCACATGTTGAAACAAAGAGGAAGCAGGAGCAGAGGAGATGGGACAGCCATGCAAGGTTGCTCCTCCCTATGGTATGGTGCGCAGCCCATCCTGCCTCTGCTAGCAGGAATTGGCATGGGTGTATATCTGTGGCTGGAGAAGGGGAGCTCATGACTGGCTGGTCAGCTTGGTGCTGTTGAGCATCCCTCTCCTCCTGCACTGTGCACAGCAGAGGTGTGTGATCATCCTGCAGGTCCACACACCACCTTTTCCCTTCCTGCTGTCCTGTTAGCTGGGAGCATTCACTGGGCATCCTTTAGCAGTTCCAGACTCTCCTGTGGAGCAGGGAGATACTCTCTGCCACGCATCTCTTCCTAGCACACCAGGGGCAGCTGAGGTTAGGGCTTGCTCTGCAGTGTGCTCCTCCACCTTTTTCCCAATTGTGTCTTTCTTTCTGCAGACACGAACAGTGTTAGCTGCCCAAAGGCATTTCCCAGCTATGTGCTGTCTGTGGCTCTAGCTCTGTGTGCATTTTGTCTTTGTTTGCTGCCCATTACTTTAAAAATTGCCTTTTCTCTACCCTGGAGAGCAGTGCCTCATGCTTTTCACACACCCCAGGGGCTGTGGGTCTTGCACTAATGAGAAGCAGTTGCCCCAGTAACACTTGCCAACGTGGCCCAGGCATGAAATGCCACAGGAGACTCTCTGCCATGGAGGTGCTGCCATGGGATGCCGAGGGAGGAGGTGTCCCAGAAGCCGGATGGGATCGCTTCCCATCAGTGCTGTGCTCTGCTCCCTCTGCCAGCATCACAAAGCCAGGACATGTCATCGTGTCTCAGAAGTGTCTCTTCATCCTCCCTAGCGAGACCAGCTGAAGCTGAGGCAAGACAGAGCCTTGACAGCATAAAGGCATGAGTGTTTTGCTTTGGAAAAACCTATGGGTCATAGGGAGGGAGCTGGGGAGCTGCTGCATCACCCCACACAAGATCCAGTTGCATTTGGGAGTAGCTCAGGTCAGGCTTTTGCACTTGAGACTTTGGGAAAGCAGGAGTTCCTCCGGCAGCTCAGCAGCAGCAGGAGCCCGCAGTGGGGACTCCATGGGTGCCTCCCAGCAATGGCTTAGCCAGGAATGACTCATGCCTGGTCCCCGCATGACGTTTCCTCACTGCTCCGTCACAGCCAAAGCGTCCCAACTCTCCCTTTCAGCTCTGCTTTCTGAGTCTCCATATCCCACTGTGCTGCGGGAAGATCCCCATGGCCCCATTGGCTCTGTGCATCTTGCAGATGATTGCTGCCTGCAGCAGGGTTTGTGGTTGGGCTTCCTCTTCTGCACAAGAAAGAGTCAGGAGGGAAAAAGCAGGTGCACAGGCAAGCCCTTTGGAAATTCCCAGTGTGCCTGGAGGATCCCTCTCCTCTTTGGGCAGTGAATTTGAAACCTGGAGCCTCCCTTGAGAGGTAGGAGAGCAGTGCTGGGATATCCCTGCTGCTCTTGTGTGCCATTAGATGGCCTCAGGCTGGTTTTGTGACTAGCATGAGCCCCGAATGAGCTTGAAACTCAGTAAATTCAAGCCCTGCAGCCTGATGTCAGGAGTTTAAGGTGTTAATGCCTTTGCTGGGCTGTTGCCCAGGACCCCTCTGCTTAATTTTGCTGTTCTCTGGGATGCTAAAATTAGCTTTGGGCTACACACTCTTCCTTATGAAGCCTGTTCCCAGCAACTAGGGGAGTATTTCTGCAGTGAAGTAGAACTGGCAGGCAGGGTGAGGTTGTTCCTCTCATCCACGTCTGGGGAAACTGATTCTGCAGCATAGCCTGGGCTGTAGGAGGGAGATGCTCTCTACCTGTACAATAGGGTACTACACTACAGGCCATGTGTCCTGAAAGGCTTTGGTGTGTCCATCTGCTGAGGCTTGATGGCTTTGGGTGCTCTGGAGCAAATGTCCCTGTGGGGTTCCCTCTCTTGTGTCTCCTGCCTGTTCCCAGTGCTCGGGCTTTCCTCAGCCCCAGTATTGCAATCTGTTCTCCTCCTTCCCATCCTCTCCCACCACCTCTGCAAGAAGCCAGCTGGCTAAAAAAATACAATAAAATAAGATATCTCTGCCTCCTGGCTTGCAGCAAGGCAATCTTGGGCTGCTGTGACATGATGCCACCCAGACCGTCTGCTCCATGTCCTGCATCTTTCCTGCTCTGTATCCCAGCTGGAACACTGATGCCTTTTCATTGCTGCTGCATCTCCTCTTTGTGGCTTGAGTTGGGTGGGAGCAGGCAGAGGCATCTCTAAAACCTCAAGTGTAATAGTGGTGCTGGCCTTAGCCAGTTTCATGGTCCATGGCACGTCCCTGCCACCCTTGGCTGGTGTGCAGCCAACCTGGTAGCAGATACCTGCAGCATGGGGATTTTGCCAGGAAGCCACTGTGAGTCACAGACAGCTTGTCTTAGACACTGTAAAACCTTGCCTTGCACAGAATTGGCTTCTTTTTGGGGTGCCTGCTTCACTTCACAAACATTTATTTTCTCCTGGCTCAGCAAGGTGGACTGACTCAGTCTGCAAAGAAATGATGGGGTGAGATGGGGATGGACCAGGACCATTTCTCTGCCAAGGCCTATTGGGCTTCATTCCAAGCACTGTCATCTAAACATGTCCAGTCCTAGCTGATAATCTGAGGTTGGCTCATTGGCATCCCCCAGCCCTGCCTGCCTTTCATCCTCAGGAAAGTAGGGTGTTTCCACCCTGGAGCCAAACTTTATGTTCTCCCACCTCCATGCAGCCTTGAACTGGGAGAAAATACACTCCTAGGGTCCTTTTTCAGAGCTGGCAAATGAGGCTGCTTAGGTGCTTTACTTCTTCCTGCCCATGTGTCTCTGCTCGTGTCAACCCTCATGCTGCACAATAGCCCAGCACTGTCACCACATTCACCTGGCACCCTGGGCCCACATTGGGCTTTGGCTTCTGCATCTGCCCTGTTGATGCTGTTTCATTCTGCAAAGGGAGGTGGGTTTGGGCCTGATTCTGTTGGGTGCCCTGGCTTCCAGGCACTCCATGCAAGTGCTTCGTTGGCAGAGGGAGCATGGTCCTTGGTGGGACAGGTCCTTGCTGCAGCTGTGAGCTGCCTCTTTGCCCCAGTGCCAGGCAGCATCACCAGCTGCCTCGCTCAGAGGCTGAAAGTGCATCACTTCCATGGTGGGTGATGCTCTCAGAAGAGGACACCCATGCAGCTCCTGAGCTATCCGAGGTACCCAAGTACTGCAGATGTGCTCTGTGCACCCCATGTGTCATCTGCCAGTGTGTGCTCCTGTGACAATTGCTTTAGAAAAACAAGGAGTAAATTTATTTTCCAGGAAATGTGAGGTCTGAATATCTTGGCTGTGCAGGTTTCCTTTGCTTGGCTGGTGAGGAGGACAACTACTCCATGATCCCTTCCTTCCTGGGGCTGTGCTGGAGCCCACAAGGGGTAATGGAAGGGGAGGGGTCAGACTCCTTTCACCTCTCACAATTCCACATCCTTATCTGATTCAGGTTGACCAACTGGGCCTATAGACATGGTTTTCTTTTTTCAGTATTTCCTTCCTCTGCAATCACTAGCATAGGTTTTCTAAAGATGATCCATCTCTTCCATCTTCTGCCTGATGCCAGTTCAGCTGGGGAAGCTGCAAGGAAGAGTTAGGATACTCAGGTTTTGCAGGAGGAGCTGGGATACTCAGGGTTTGCTCAGCAAGGAGAGGAGGCACCAGGGCCCTGCTTCAACTGTATGCTTGGACCATATATTCCTTGTGTTCATCTTGAGCTCAGACACATCCTGACCTGGTGCAAGCCAGCTCTCTTGGCCAGGGTCCCAGAGTGCCCGCTGGAGACATTGAGATGTGCTGTGCAGCTGAGGTTTCCAGAACTTGCATGGACATCAGGCTGCCTGGGGCTTATCTCTGAGCTCTCTGGTACTCAGGTTGTCCCTTGGGGTGGTGGGCACAGAGAGAGGGACCCCTCCTCGGGTGGGCACATTCTGGGGATATTGTTATACGGGACTTCTGGTTTATCCCACTCTTGGGGATGCCTTTGGATGCTACTCTGTATGGGATGGGTTGCTTGTGCCTGAGCTGCTACTTTCCCCTGCCTTCAGAGCACATTATACCCCACCAGCATCTTCCTCCCGTTGCTGGAGGTGCTGCTCCCTGTGTTTCAGCTGTCTACTAGTGACAGAACCAAGGTCTCCTGCTGCTGGAGTGATGCCACATCTCCTGGTGGCCCTGTAGCCTGGAAATAAGCTGTCTGCAGGCAGACCAAGTTAGGTTTGGTGAGTGAATGGTATGTGCCTTTCTCTGTGGTCAGGGATGTCCTTGCAGCTCCTGTGGATGCCATCTAGCCCATCCCCAAGGGAGCAGCCTCTTCCACTTGCAGGTTGTGGTGTGGTTGACTCTGTTGTGCTCAGTGGCTTCCCCAAGCTGCACAGGTTGCTGTGGGTATCACTTGTAGACACAAGTGATGGGAATTTCCTGTCCCAGCTGTGTTTGAGATGATTACAGGTGGGCTGGAAAGGCATCTTAACCCTACCACGGCAGCCTGTGTGGTAGTGCTTTTGGCACTTGAGGGTTAAGCACAGCGCTTTTTCAGCTTGCATAGGATCTGCTGTGGTTTTTCAGAGGTTCCCAGCTCTGCTTCACCCATCTCTCTAAAATTAACCATGTAACCTTCCTAAAAATACTCAGAGGGCAGTAGCCCCCAGGGAGCACCAGCGCTGCTTGCTCCCAGTTTCTAGACCAAGCCATCAGAGAGATGAGATCACCTGCCAACCTATGTCTCGAAGCCCTGGAAAGCCCTTGGCTTTCTCAGTCTCCTGCAGGATATGAGAGGCTAGGCCTGGATCTGAACCTGCCTTTCTGGGCCAGCTGATTTCCCACAGCACCCTCGTCTTCCTCACTGGCTCCTGGCGAGAGCTGGTTCCTGCCTGCACATCTCTGTGACATGCGGTGACTGTGCCAGCTTTGGGTTTAATGTGCCGCAGGCAGGAGCATTGACAGCTGCCCAGGGTGCTTTGGGAAGGAGGAAGGCCTTTTCCGGGAGCATCCTTAAGCCTCCCCATGGAGCTGGGCCATTTCTCTCTTTCCTTTCTTTTTCAGGCATGTGGGAGGAGGGTGGAAAGGGCTCGAGGAGGAGGGAGAGCTGAATTTTCCATGAGCAGCTGTCAAAATGTAATCTCCTGCATCGCTCGGGCTGGCAGTTTAGGCAGGATAAATTAACAGGGATTTCAGGGACCATGGAAAATCCCATGGCCTGGGGGAGGACCAGCCATGTGAGGAGCAGCCCCAGGCCCCGGTGCCTGCCTGAGCTATAGAGGGATGCTCTGAGGTGCTGGGCTCCACTGTTGGGTGTTCCCTGGCCCCACTGGGTTTTCCATCTACAACATTCGCCTGGAGGTCACCCAAAGAAGGGATGAGGGAGCCTGAACCCTTCCAGGCCTCCCCTTTCCCTGCGGCTCCAGTGAAAGCGGAATTCAAGCAGTTGCTTTTGTAATGCCAAATATTTGTGCCGACAGCTGGGGTGCAGGGTGCCCGCTGGCCCCAGGGACCTTTCCCAGCTGGCTCCTCACTCCTGCCCAGATCCAAGAACTGCATTTTCATCCCTGTCTCCAACCCTATCTTGTGAAATGCAGAGCCAGGAAAGCATGCACTTGGCTCAGCCCCCAGACCCATGCAGCAGCCAGCATCCATGTGTGGAGCACGTCACACACGTGCTGGGGTTTGTGCACGAGCCCCTCTGTCTGCACAATGTCCCCATGTCCTTGTCACAGGGCCATGGTGGTGCTGGGGGTCTCTGTACCGCGCCAGCTGCCCCGGGAGCACCAAGGAGCGTGATGGGTGTTCATGCCAGCTATTTATAACTGTGCTAAAACTACCCCAGCCAGCAAAGAGGCCTGGAGACACGGCAACAGCGCTCACCAGAGCCTGCAAAGGGCCCTGCTCTTTGCTTAGCTCCTACTGCTTCATGCCCTGGGCTGGGTGGTTTCATCCAGGACCCTCTACTTTTGCCCTGGTTGCGCATCTCACTGGATCCCTTTGGATGCTGCCGAAGCCAGTAGATCTGGGGCAGCCGTTTAAAATAACACATTGGCACAGAAAAAAAATGGGGGGGTTGGGTGCAGAGAAAACGAGGTCTTCCCGTGTGGTGCACGGGGGACAGTACCTCACCTCTGCAAATGCCTTGTCCTGACACCAAGCTGGCAGCTGGAACACCTTTCCCAAAGGGAACCCTTCACAGATGCCCTGTGCCAGGGGCTTGCCCCTGGGAACCGGGCCCCAGAGCTTCCCTGGTGCTGGGAGACCATCCTCCTTCAACCAGGATGGGTTCAGCCAGGGACAGGCTGGCTGCCAGGGGAGCTGGGTGACAGGAAAGGTGTCTCGCAATGGGAGGCTCGTTGGGGCTTGCAGGAGGCAGGCTGGGAGGCCATCTGAGCCCACTCTATAAATACACCAGGCAGATAAACACTTGGGAGGAGGAAAAAAACCCAACTATTTCAGCTAATGGGCACTGCTGCCATAAGGTATAAATTGGTCAGGAGTAAAATTAGGCTGGAGAGGATGAGGCAGGTTGGGGCTGCTGCCCCTGTGACTCCAGCTGCCAGCATGGCTGTGGTGCAAACAAGATGGGACTCACAGCAGAAACCCATCGGTGGGGATGTGACCCTGCAGTGACACCCTGCTGGGGGTCTCCCTGTCCTAGCAGGTCCCTGTAGAACCAGTCCCCTGCTATCCATGACTCGCATCCTTGCTGTGCCCTCCCTGGGAATAGCCATTCTCTGGAAGAGTAGGAGTCAGCATCTATGTCCTAGCCTTTCATCCAGGGAGCTGGGAAGTAATCTGTATTTATCAGTGCTAATAATGAGAGCAATTATCCTGACTGTTTGCATGGTAGAGGTCTGAGCTGCCTACCCTTAAAGCCACCCTTCAAGCCACCCACACTTTCTCCCTTCCAGGAAGCAGAAAATATGCACTCGCCACATCCACGTGATGGCAAACAAGAACCTGATTCATCCTTAGATAATTTGTGTACATTCCTCTCCTTTCCTGAGCAGCCTTTGCATATATATGAAGAAAGATTTTAAGCAGCGCTGCAGTCAAACCTGATCTGCTTTTAGAAGACAGGTCCTTAAATTACCTTCTCCCTCTCTGCAGGCAGGGAATTGATAGATATTCTGGTGCAAAGCCATGGTGGCAGTGGTGGCACACGCGTTTGGCTGCAGCAGCTCAAGCTCTGCTGTGCTGGGCAGTGACAAGCTGCATGGCCTGGAGCAGTGGGACGGCAGGAATCCTGGGTGGGTGACCTGCAGGGCTGGGTGGGGTTTTGCTCCCTGTGTGTCTGGGGATTTGGGGCAGCCTGGCTCAGCAGTGCTGGGGATAATGCCATGGCAGTCTGTGTGGCTTAAGCTTGTGGCAGCACCAGTGGGGTACCCTGGCACAAGCCAGGCTCCATCCTCAAGCCCAAGCAAAGATGCAGAACAGATCTGGCCAGCTTTATCCAAAAGTCCAAGTCACCAGGCAAGGCCAAAGCTAAACTGGGACATCAGCCTGCAGGGTCCCTTCTCCTGGAGCTGGTGCCTGGCATTGGAGGGGTGAGCACCCACCTCACTCCTGCCAGAAGCTGGATAAAGCAGCAGTGTGGTCTCATGGCTCCAGCATGTCAGTGCTCTGCTGCAGCCCTACGGCAAAACCTCCTTCCTTGCAGCTCTCCTGGATCGCTGTGGCAGCGGGGACATCACTATCCAGGCACAGAGACGTGCCCCTGCCCTTGCCAGCTGTGGGTGCTTCATGCCCCTGACTGCTCCTCGCCCTTTAAGGGCCGGCAGCAGCTGATGCCCACGTGTGCTCTGCCTTGGCACACTCCTTGTGCCCTCTGCGCAGCAGGCACAGGGGCAGGCAGCTGTCCCCTTTCTCAGGTGGCTGTCCCCTCGCTTGGGTGGCTGTCCCTTCTCTTGGGTGGCTGTCCCCCGTGCTGGCACTGCTGGTGGCTGGCACAGGATGAGTGGGTGCCCCACGGGCACTGCGTGGGGTCAGTGCCACCATGCAGGCAGCAGGTGAGGGGCTGCCCACTGCCAGGATGGGAGATGTGGGATGGATCCTTCTGTTTCCCTCACTTAGGGCTCTTCTCTCTGCTCTCCCTCCAGGTTTCAAGTGCCCCATTTGCTCCAAATCGGTGGCTTCTGATGAGATGGAAATGCACTTTATCATGTGTCTGAGCAAACCTCGCCTCTCCTACAATGGTAAGGGCTGGGCTGCTCAGCGGACACGGTGTCCTGCTGGCTTGGGATGGCTCTGGGCAGCCTGGAGACACTGCAGGCTACACGGGCAGGTGGCTCAGCTAGGCTTGCCAAAGGGCTGTGCTCCAGTGGGATGGTGCAGCTCACAGCCCTGCTCAGCTCTGCTCCTCCGGCATGGCTCAGCCTCGCTGCTTGTGCCTTTGGGACCCTTTGGGATAGAGCCCTCTCCCCACATTGCAGAGTGCTGTGGCCAGAGGGACCCATCTTGGCCAGGTATCCTGCCTGTGGTAGGGGATATGTCCTCCTGGGCTGGCCCTCTAAAGGGTCATTGCTTTCTTCCCAGTCTCACTGGCAGTGGAGCTTACTGGGCTGAGCACTGCTCCTGCATCTCCCTTCATCTTGATGCTCACTCACTACTCTGTGGTGCTCTTTGGAAGCCTGATCCTGGCTGCCTCCGCAGAGGTGGCCATGGGCTTCTCCTCCGTCCCAGGAATGGGAATGCTGCTACAGTGGGTAATGTCTCACCACTTCCCTCTCCTCCCCTCCTAGATGACGTTCTGACCAAGGATGCTGGTGAGTGCGTGATCTGCCTGGAGGAGCTGCTGCAGGGGGACACGATAGCCAGGCTGCCCTGCCTCTGCATCTATCACAAAAGGTACCACATGGGGAGCAGGGGACACAGCCAGGCAGGTGGCAGGGGGGTAAGAGGACAGCCCATGGCTCAGCAGCACAGTGGTGACATGCTTTCCTCTCTGCAGCTGTATAGACTCATGGTTTGAAGTGAACAGATCTTGCCCGGAGCATCCTTCTGATTGACCTGCCGGGCATGCTTGCTGATTTCTCTCTAAGGTGAGCCTGTTGCGGGCTGGTCAGATTAGACTGACTACTAGGAAGGAAGGAAATCCTTCTCCCTAAGGGTGCTCGGGCATTGGAACAGGCTGCCCAAGGCAGTGGTAGAATCACCATCCCTCAAAGCGTTCAAAACCCGTGTGGATGAGGCTCTCAGGGACACGGACTAGTGGTGTCCTTGGCAGTGGTGGGGTAATGATGATCTGATGATCTTAAAGGTCCTTTCCAACCCAGTTGATTCTGTGACTTTCCTCTGCTGGGTTTAAATCCTGGGCCAGGAGGGGAGGATGGGTTGGGTTGGGGTGGGATACGGTGGCTGTAGCTCTCACTTGTTATCTCTCTGCCTTTGCAGGGCACCTTGCTATACCTGCTGTACCTCCTCTCCCTGCCCTCCCTGCCCCGCCTGGAGTTTTGGGCTGACTTTAAATTCCTCGAGAAGACAAAAAATAAAACCCAGAAACTTGAACCCATTCGGGACAACAGTGATTTTTTTTTTAATTATTATTATTTTATTATTATAATTTGTTTTGTTGGGGTTTTTTTGCTTTTTTTTTGCTTTGTTTTGTTCTGGTTTTTTAAATGAACCAATTTAAAATAAAGAACCATCCAGAAGACGAGTGAGACCAGCAGAGCGACCTGCTGTCCCCTCCACAGCTGCTGGTCACCAGGAGAGTTCTGCCTGCCAGGGAGGCCCTCGGCCGAAACCCTGCCATGATGTTTGGCTTTTCACCCCAAAACTAAAGGGGAAACTGCTGGGGGAAAGCAGCCGGCCAAACGGAGCACATGGCATTCCTCACCGGCAGCCTCCCGCCTGGACCTGCCCGCGGGCCCTGCTCGGTGTTTTTGCACTGACTCAACAGGAATTTTCTCCTCTTTCCATCTCCCTTTTGGAGATCTCCATCCTGGGCCCGGCAGCGGGAGATGGGGACTCTGCCCCATGCTGGGAACAGGGACAGTGCTCCCCCATGCCGAGCCGCAGGGGTCAGTCTATCAAAGTGTTTACAATGAGTAACAAAAAAAAGGGAAAAAAGAAAAAAAAAGAGAAAATGGTAAAAAAGAAGAAAAAATGAAAACCCCAACTACAACTGAAGCTTCGTGTTGACTGGCGTGTTCTTCAGTTTGAGCTTCCCTGCCCCGGCGATGTTTACAGACTGGTCACTCTTTAACTCAGCTATAACCACTCAAGAGACTGGAGAGCCGCAGCATCCCACCACCCCTCTGCCACCCCTCACTGGGCTCCTCTTGCCAGAACTCCTCCTTGCCATTGTCCTGGAGTCAAACCCTTGTGAGGAGGGGATGGGTGAGGTCCCCGATGGCCTCTCCCCAGCCACCCCTGGCTATGGGGGTGGCTTTGCCAGAGGTGCCAAGATGGAGCCGGTTGCTGGCAGTGACCCCCCCTATCCCAGCCCAGCCCAGCCTATCCCATCCCTGTCCCTCCCAGCGCGGCGGGTGTGTTTTTGTTGGTGAGACCTCCCCTGCTGGTGGCCGTGCCCCTGCGGGAAACCTTTCTGTATTTATATATTAAAAACAAGGGGGAAAAAACAAAACCTTCAAAGAGTTCAGAGCCTGGGGGAGCTTCCTTCATTAGTCAAGGTGTTTTGATATGGTATTAAAACAATGTTCAATAAAATAGTCGCTGTTATTTTATTTCATTGGCTTTCTTGGTGAAGCAGAGCGTGGCAGCACCCCTTCCCTGTCTTCACCTCTCCCACACAGCCTGGAAAGCTCTCAGTCCCACAGAGCCCCATGGCACTGGGAAGGGGTTAAAGTGGGACCCCACCAATCCCCTAGCCTAGGGGTATGCACACCTTAGGGCAGGGAACCCCTGAGGATGGGCTTGGGTGTCCTGTCCCCCCAAAAAACATCACAGTGCATGGAGGCTGTGGGTGCAAAGGAGTTTATTGGGGGTCCTTGGCCCACAAGGGTGGGGGATTTGGGGAAACACAAGGGGTGTGAGCCTAGTGGTGGTGCCACCATCAGAGCACCTTGCCAGGATTCATGAGGTTGTGGGGGTCCAGCGCAGCCTTGATGCTGCGCAGGGTGTCCAGCCCCTCTTGTCCTAGCTCCTCCAGCAGCAGTGCCCGCTTGCCCAGACCTACGCCATGTTCCCCAGTGCAGGTCCCCCCTGCTGCCAGCGCCCGCCTGCAGGATGATGAGGTCAGGGGATGGGGAAGTCCATCTCTCCATCCCTGTTCCCCTGGAGCGTCCCCATCCCCACCTGCCCAGGCGCTCAGTGAAGGCATGGACGCGCTGTGCCTCATCCTTGTCCTGGGTATTGAAGACAAGGATGCAGTGGAAGTTGCCATCACCCACGTGTCCCACCATGGGGCCTGCAAGGGACTGTGGGTCAGGTGGGGTACAGTGGGGAGGACAGCAGTCCCCCAACTGACACCCCCCTCTGCCCCACTGACCAGTGAGGCCGGAGTCCTGCAGGTCCCGCTTGGTCTCCACCACCACATCAGGCAGGCGGGAGATGGGCACGCAGACATCAGTGGAGTAGCCCTGGGCCAGGCAGGATACAGCAGTGGCACCACAGCTCCACAGGGCACTGTGCCCCAGGGCAGAGCAGTGGCACCACAAATCCATGAAGGGCTGTCCCCCAGGGCAGAGCAATGGCACCACAGCTCCACGGGGCATTGGTGCCATTGTCCCCGTGCCCATCCCTCACCTGGCAGCCGGGCCGCAGTGCCAGGGCTGCGTACCAGGCACAGTGGCGCATGGCCCAGAGGCGCTCACGTTCCTCCAGCTCTTCTGCCCAGGCCAGGTTGGAGCCGCCATTCAGCCGCACAATCTCCTCTGCCAGGAGCACTGGGATGGGGTAGATGGACACACAGCACCCCCGGGAACCCCAGTCCCTACCCCAGGCATCCACCCCACACCCTGGGACACCCATGATCCCCCCATCCCCTGCTCCTGGGCCCCTCAGCAGACCCCTGCCTAAAGAGGTTTGTACCCATCCTTCACCTTGGAACTCCCCAGTTTCCCAGTCCCCATCCTGGGCATCCAGCCCTATTTCCTCTGGGAACCTGTCGCTCTCCTCAGGACAGCCCAGGTCCCCTGTCCACAGGCTTGGGATAGGAGACCACATCCACTGGACCCCTCAAAACACCAGTCCTAGGTTCCAGGCAACCTCACCCTGATGACAATAAGGTTCCCCAATCCCTGCCCCTGGGCACCCATTCCTTGCCTCAGGATGTACCTGGCTCCCCATCCCAGGTAGTGGACATTGTCACTTGCCCCAGAGCCATGCCACAGCCACTCAACACTGTCCTTCATGCCAGGACACCCTTGGTTCCCATCCATTGTCCCTGGGCACCTGTGACCATGGCCCTCAGCCGAGCCTACCTGTCTGCTGCTGCTGCTCAGCCAGGCCATGCCGGGAGCCGTGGAGCTCCAGGAGCAGTGTGGGGGCCACGGGCAGCTCCATGTTGCTGAAGCGGCTGCAGGCACCTGCCATCACCTCATCCAGGAACTCTGACCAGAAGAAGACAGCGTGAGCACTGCCACAGCACCCAGACCCTCAGCCCGAGTGCCAGACCCATTCCCTAGCACCCACCGATACGTGCCACGGGCACGGCAGCCTGCAGGACCTGCACGGTGCAGTCCACAGCTGCCTGCACAGTCGGGAAGGCAGTGGTGGTGGCAGCGCTGGCCTCGGGCAGCGGATGCAGCCGCAGCGTGGCCAGCGTGAGGAAGCCCAGGGTGCCCTCGGAGCCCACAAACAGCGAGGTCAGGTCGTAGCCGGCCGCCCGTTTCCTGTGTCGGGCTAGTGAGTGCGTGCTGGTACAGGCTGCACCCAGCTTGAACCCCCCCATGCCCACCTGGGCTGGCGCCCGGCGCCTGCAGTGTGCAACAAGCGCCCATCCGGCAGCACCACACGCAGGTTCAGCACGTTGGGGCGCATGGTGCCGTAGCGCACGGCATTGGTGCCTGAGGCGCCTGTGGCTGCCATGCCACACAGCGAGGCGTCCGCACCGGGGTCTGTGGACAGTATTGCACGGAGTGGAGACGGGATGGGCAGATGTCATAGCGACAGGGACATAGGATGTCCCCATGAGACCCCGTGCTCTGCCCAGCCCTGTGCACCCCTGGTACCATTGGGACCTCGTGAGATCATGGCACCCACTCCCATGTGGACACCCCTGGAACCACAGCACCTCAGTGGTCAACTCCAGCACCCTTGTGATCACAGCACACCCACGGGCACCCCCCACACCCCAGTGCCACCACCCCACACCAGACACCGTCCTGTCTGTTCCCCAGTGCTCACGGTACCGACAGGAAACCAGAGCCCGGTGTCACGCAGGTAGCTGTTGAGGGCCTTGCGGGTGACGCCGGGCTCCACTGACACGGAGAAATCCTCGACGCTCAGCTCCATGATGGTGTTCATGTGGCTCAGGTCAAAGCAGACACCGCCCTGCCATGGGGCACCACAAGGGCTGGGCACGGTGGCACTGGCAGCCCTGGGCAGGGACCAGGCAGGGGTCTGGGGATCTGTACCTGCACGGCATTGACGCCGCCCTCCAGGCCCGTGCCAGTGCCAAAGGGCACCATAGGCACACGGTAGTGGTAGCAGAGTGCAGCCAGCTCCTGGACCTGCCCCACCGCCTGCGGCCACACCACGGCGTCCGGAGGGGCACAGCTGGGGACAGGAGCATTGCTGCCACCGGCCCCCCTCCACAACCCTCACCTCACAGACCTTCCACCTTCCCCCAGCCTCATCCCCGTGTCCCTTCTTCCTCACCCCAGACCCTTCCCCCCATTGCTCTTCCCCTCCAAGGATCCTCTCCCAGTCCAGACCCTTCCCCCCCGTATGCCCATGTCTCTCCCCATGACCCTTCCCCAACCCAGACCTTTCCTCTCCCCAGTCACTTTCTCTCCCATGCCCCCAGCCTAGAGCCTTCCCCTTCCAAAACCCTTCCCCTCCCGATGGCCCTTCCCCTCCACAGCGCTCTTCTTCTCCCCAGACACTTCCTCTCCCCATGGCTCTTCCCCTCTCCCAAGTCCTTTCCCCTTCTCAACCCCTTCCCGGGGCCCCAGCCCAGGTACCTACACATGCATGGACTCGTCATGCCCGTGCTGCTCCCGTACCGCCATGGCCGTGGAGACGTTGGAGGTCCCCACCACAGCCTTCAGGGCCTCTACGAAGTTTGGGGGCAGCGGGGACTGCGGGGGGGGAAACGAGGGTCCGACCTGGAGGCCATGGCCCCAGAACCTCCACCCACAGCCGAGGGCAGCGCGGTCACACCGGGATCCCCTTCCCGCCGTGCCCCATGGGACCCCAAGCCCCTGCTCGGCCCCACCTTGGAGCAGCAGCTCCGGCGGCCCAGGGCCCGCCCCAGCCCCAGCAGCCGCCGCAGGGACATGGCGGGGACGGCCACGACACGGGCGAGACCGAAGTGCGGCTGGAGCGAAACGGGAGACAGGAGCCGAGCATTTCCCCGCCCCTCCCGCCTCCGACACCGCCTCCGCCGCGTTAAGGTGGCTCCAGCTGATGTGGCCGCGGCGCCCCTGCACGGGTCCCCCCTCCCGGTGGGTCTCAGCCTCCCGCGCTTGGCCTGCCCGCAGCGGCAGCACCGGATGTCCCCGCAGCGGCAGTACCGGTGTCTCTGCAGCGTCAGTACCGGTGTCCCTGCAGCGGCAGTACCGGTGTCCCCGCAGCGGCAGTACCGGTGTCCCTGCAGCGGCAGTACCGGTGTCCCTGCAGCGGCAGTACCGGTGTCTCTGCAGCGGCAGTACCGGTGTCCCTGCAGCGGCAGTACCGGTGTCTCTGCAGCGGCAGTACCGGTGTCCCTGCAGCGGCAGTACCGGTGTCCCTGCAGCGGCAGTACCGGTGTCCCCGCAGCGGCAGTACCGGTGTCTCTGCAGCTGCTCCGTGTCTGGGCGCCTGGACACGACCGCAGGACCCCAGCCTGCTTTGCTGCCGGCGGCACCCCCACCCAGGGCACCGGGGACCCCGCCGGGACAGATGGGGCTCCTGTGTGTCTCGGGCTGTCAGCCTCTGGGGCAAAGAGAGCAGGGACACAGAGAGAACCCAAGGGCACCCAGGGACAGGAGGGTGGAGGGTTACCCCAGAAACCAAGGTCAGCCTAGGGACCAAGGACGCTGTCCTGGTTTCGGTTGGGATAGTCAGTGTTCTTCCTGGTAGCTAATACAGCCGATGGATGTGGGCCGAGGTGCGGGACACCAGAGCAGCCGCAGGACACTCTGTGCTGCCGGTGTGGGCCGAGCAGGGCAGGGGCGGGATCCGGTGGATCCTCGGGAAGGCACCGGCAGGGAGCGGGAACCTTGGGCCATGGTGCGGGAGGCGAGGGGGAGTCCGGGAGGGAGCCGTATTGAAGCACCGCGGCCCCGTGAGTCGGAGCCACCTTAACGCGGCGGAGGCGGTGGCATGGGCTGGGCAGGGTCCCGCTGCGATCCCACTCCTGCTGCGCTCCTGGCCTGGGCCAAACCCTCTGGGATCCCTGTCCTGCCATGGGCGAAGCCGCCATATCCCTTCAGCGGGGGCTGGGGCGGGCCCTGGGCCGCTGGAGCTGCTGCTCCAAGGGGCTCGGGGCTCCCGTGGGGCACGACGGGACGGGGGGTCCGGTGTGACCGCGCTGCCCTCGGCTGTGGGTCTCCGGCCCATGGCCCCAGGTTGAACCCTCCCGTCCCCCTCTGCCCACATGAGGGCCCTTGTTCCCACCCCTTCTCCGGGAGTTTCTGCTGCCCCCGCCTTCGTGGAGACCTGAGGGCGCGGTCGGGGCCCCAGCTGTCTCACGGGGCCTGGGCCCAGGACCCCCGGGGCAAAGATCGGGGCTGGGCCATGCGCATACAGAGGGAAGGGTCTGAGCTGGAGACGGTCTGTGGAGGGGCAGTGGGTGGGAAGGCCTGGGAAAAGGAAGGGACATGGTGGTGCGGGTGTGGGGCCCTGGGCTCTGGTTCCCCATCAGTACCGTGGTGCATCATAGGTGCCACGGACTGGGGGTGCTACGGTCTATGGGGCCCTCTTCTGTGTGTCATGGTCCCTTGGGGTGCTGGGCTCTCCATGGTTCCAGGGTCCCACCTGCTACCTGCAGATGCCAGGGCAGATGCCTCGCTGTGCAGCATGGCAGCCATGGGCCCCTCAACCACCAACACAGCACATTACTGCACCATGCTAGATGCAGCATCCCTGGAGACATTCAAGGCCAGGCTGGATGTGGTTCTGAGCAACCTAATCCAGTCGAAGATGTCCATGCTCACTGCAGGGGGACTGGAATAGATGAGCTTTGAATGTCCCTCCCAACCCCGATTATCCTGTGATTCTGTAGCCTAACATGCAATGTGGTGCTGCTGGAGGAGCACCAGCCCCATGTAGGAAGGGGTATCCAGCTACAACCTGACCCTGCTCTTTGTGGGCTCCAGGGATACAGAAGTCACACTGTCCCTGCACCCACTGCCTGAGGCCACTGCCACCTTCAGAATCATAGCATAGTTTGGGTTTCAAGAGACCTTCAATGTCCTGCATTTAAGACTACACTAAACCCACCCCCCACTCCCATGAGCCCCACTACAATGCTCTGAGATACTCCCAGTGCCAGCACCAGCCCCCTGGAGTCCGGGCTGGGTGGCCCCACTGCCCCCATTCATTTTCACCCCTAATCTTCTCATCCTCTTTCCTTTGTACCCATAGCCTCTACATGCTATTATCTCTTTTGGGGTGATGCCCCAGCCTTCCCAATGGGTTCCCTTCCCACTGCAGGCAAACACAGATACGCAAGAGATGGGGGGGTTTCTAGGCAAATCTTTATGCTGTTGGGGGCTAGGGGGCTGAGGTCTGGGGGGCTGTGACACCATAGCTCTGGGAACCAGCAGAAGCTTCCCCTGCATTCAAAAGGCACCAATTTTGGTTTGCGTTTCGGTTACAGCTCGTACAGGAGTTAAAACCCAAGAACATACAGGTCAGGCCCTTCCTGCCCCAGGTCCCCTACAATCCCCTTATTCCCCTGGGAACACTTATCCAGAGCCTCTGGCACATAGTACAACCTGTCCCTGCCCCACCACATATGGTGGCTTGCACAGCATTAAAAGTCTGGCTGTTGGAGACCACTTAGGAGGCCCTCCAGCAGTGGAGCGGCCAACAGCATCAACCCAACTTGCCAGACACATCCCCATGCTGATTCAACAGGAACAGGGCCCCATGGCCTTCAGGCTGCTGGGTTTTGTATGGAGAGAGGATAGAGCAGGGATGAGTGGGTATAAATCCACACCCCAGCTTTGCTTCATTAAGGGCATGGCTCTAAAACCAATCCTGGCCTCTGGCCAGAGGGAGGAAAAAAAGGAAGGGGGATAATGGCTGCAGCCCCTCACCCCTCTAACAGCAGAGCCCCAGACCCCCGGTGCATATGGGGAGTCTCTATGTACAAATCCACTTACACCAGGCAGAGAGGGATCTCATGGAAGGGATGTGTCTGGGAAACAGGGTGGGGGCTATGGGAATAGCAGCCCTGTGCCATCACATGGCTGCCAGCTGGCCCAGCACCATCCTGAACTGCTGCGTGCTGTTGGCAAGGTCCTTGACACGCTCTACCATGTCCTTAGAGGCAGCAGGAGAAGGGTAGTGGAGGGCGGCTGCCTTGGTGGTCACCACGATCTCCTTGAGCATCTCGCAGAGGAGGTTGCTGTAGTGCATCACCTTATGCTGGACGTCCTGGGCCTTGGCCTGGCGGGACAGGGTATCCCCAATGAAGACGAGCTTGTGGGCGCTCAGGATGATGAACTTGCTGTGGGCCACAAAGATCTTGGGAGGCTGGTTGGTGCTGACAGCGGTGAAGAAGGCATCGACAGCATTGGTGAGCGTGGTGAGGTTGGCCTCACACTGCTCCAGGTAGAATAGGAGGAGCTGACGATCAGCAGGACACAGGGCACCCCGCGCTGGGCCATAGTGCTGGGGAGGGCTCCAGTTGGACAGGTCGTTGTCAATGGGGCGTGTCACCTCCTGCTCCAGCCGCTCAAACTGCTTCAGCTATGGGAGGGACAGGTGTGAGGCACGGCAGCCATCAAGCCACTGCCTGATCCCCTGCCTGGAGCCACAGGCACAGCTGGCAGTGGCCACCAGCTCCAGGTGACAGCTGTGCCACAGGGGACACAGTAAGGGACAGTGCCAGCCCCAGGACAGCTGTGCCAGGCTCCTCTCTCCTCCACAGCACTGGCACAGGAGGTGAGCTGGAACCCACCAGGGGCACAGCCATACAAGACAGGACCATGGTCCAGGCCAGTGGCAGGGGGTACAAGGGGAGCAGGACCCAAGGACCCTGCCTGTCACAAGAGCTGTGCCCAGCACTGCACACCCGCCCCATTACCTGCTGGTGCTCCAGCTGGTCCTTGCTCTGCCGGATGATGTTGCCTTTCTCCAGCAGCTCTTTCTGGGTCTTCTCAAACTCCTCCTTGCCCTGCAGGGAAGGAATGGGCATGACATGAGGGTCAGCAACACCAGCGTTGCTGAGATGAAGCCCTCCCCTGCTCTGGGATACCGCTGGTCTCCCTGGTGCTCAAACCACAGAGTAAAATCAAGATGTGGGTGGAAGAAGCACTGCAGTGGTCAGAACTGTCTGATCCCCCCTTGTTCTAGGGACCACTGGCACAGAACCCACCCTTGGGAAGCAGCTCCACAATCTGTGCTCACCTGGAGATGGACATAGTCATAATCCTCCATCCAGCCGCTCTCACTGTTCTCATAGGGCCCATCGGGCGACTCCTGGGCCAGCAGCTTGGGTGGGGAGGGCAGGGGCCGCGACTGGATGCTGCTGGCCTTGTCAGAAGAGTGAGGGGGGCCATGGCTGCCGCTCTCTGCTGCCGGCTTTGTCCGTTTGAAGAGGAGGGAGGCATTGCCGTGCAGGAAGGAGGCCAACTGCTTGGTGTCATCAGGAATGCCACGTGAGTGCATGACAAAGTGCTCCAAGTCATCCGTGCCCGGCTTGCCACCAGCCAGGGTACTTGGTGCCCAGTGGCAAGCGTCCAGCGCTTGGCCATGCCGTGCCAGAGCCTGGTAGACCTCCTCCATCTTCTGCAGTTGCTTGCTGAGCTTGGTGTAGAGGGATCGGTCAGAGGCCTGGGCAGCATTGCCCACCGCCCCCCGGGCAAACTCCAGAAGGTCCCGTAGGGCCGTCCGGACACCTTCAGCTGCCCCACGGATGCTGGCAGCATTGGCCTCCATGTGCTCGGGGCTGCGCCAGTTGGCACTGATGAAGGACATGAGGTAGGAGACGGCGCCGCCAACACCGTGCTGGAGCTTGGCCAGTGTCTCCATGGCGGCATCCAAGTCCAGGGAGAACTCCTTGCTGGCTCCCTTGGCTGGCTCCTTCATGGGCACCACATCCAGTGAGGACGTGGAGATGTTGCTACGGGTGCTGCCTGTGCTGGAGGCTGAGAGGCGCTTGGCATCGGCGCCCTTAGCCTCACGATCCACTTGTGGTGGGACATCATAAATGTACTCGCCCTCTGTGTCCAGGGAGCCTTTGCTCGGAGCATGCAGGTCCCGGGGCACGTCATATACCTCCTGGGGGGAGAAGGCTGACCCACCCAGCTTCTTGAGGCTGGGGGGCACATCATAGATATCATGGGAGAGCTGCGGATCAGGGGCACCTTTCCCAGCTGCCGGTGGCACATCGTAGACATCCTCTGGCAAATAGGGCTCCTGCTGGGCCAGGAAAGGGTGGCGGGAGGCGTCAAAGGGTTTTTGCTTGGCAAAGGCAGGGGGCACATCATAGGTCTCCTCCCGCACCAGGCCATCAGGCACGTCCTTGCTCACAGAGGGGGGCACATCGTACACCTGCAAGGTCAGCAGCAGGCACCATCAGCATCATAGGGAGAGCCAGCCTGGGTCACACCAGGACATGAGCACATGCTGTGCCATGCTGGGGTGCACATCAGCGCCAGCACCAGGGATGCTAGACAGTGCTGGGGGAGCACCAAGATGGAGACATACCCCCAGGGATGCCCCTGCCCCCAGGGAGGCTGGCACAACCCTGCCGCAGCACCCCAGCCTCCCACATCCCTTTTGGGGTGGGAATCACAAAGTCCTAGATCAGATCAGGATGAGAGAGACCTTGAAAGATCATCCAGTACAGCCTTATTCCCTAGATAAGATTATCTAGAGCCCTGTCCCCTCACAGTGCTAGGGAGGCCAGCAGACCCCTAGGGATGTTGTTCCAGGGAATGATTGTTCCTTTATATAGTGTTTTATTAAGAGAAGCTGGGATGTTCTCAGCAGCACTTACAGTTTGGTGCAGGTTCTTCTCCACGCTGGGGGGCACATCATAGATCTCCTGCCCTGAGTCCTGCCCATTGGGACCCTTCACTGACATAGGTGGGGTGTCATAGACCTGGAGGGATGTGACACAGGACTGTGTGTCAGGAATGGTGTGAGTACCCACCTCTTCCCAAGGACCACTGGGAAGGATGGAGGTGCCCAAAACAGCACCAAGGCTCATGACGTGCGCAGCTTTGGGTGTCATTTGTCCAGATTTGGATCCCATGCTGTGACAGAGCACCTCCCTCCCCACAACCAGCCTCACCTCCTGGCTGAACTGGCCTGGGACACCCCCTCGTACAGGCGGCACGTCATAGATCTCATGGGAGCCTGTGGAGAGGAGGTGACGAGGGAAATCGTACTCATCCTGCTCGCCCTTGGGGGAGTCGTAGACGTACACTTGCCCCACACGGGTGGGCACCAGCACCTGCAAGAGGGAAAGGGATGAGGTGGGGCCACCGAGCATCCCCAGCCTGCCTTCCCTCCCCACATCAGCAGTCCAAAACGCAGCAATGGGGCTGGAAAGATGGGTGCTGGGATTGTCCGGCACCAGTAAACCGGTGCCCACGGGAGGGCGCTGCCTGGCAAGGCTGCGCTGCCAGGACCGGGATGATCTCACCAGTTATTTATAGCGGCGAGCCTCGGCGAGAGACAAAGCCCAGCGGCAGCACGGCCGCAGTGTGCGGGAGGGAATGGTCTGTTGGGCACGGGGCCGCGGGCAGGGACCTGCCAGCGCCCGGCGGGTACATCAGGTCCCTGCCCATGGCTTAGCACCTCCCACCCTGCTGCACCACAGGGATACAACAGCGGCACAGAACCAAACCCAGAGGATCACGGCACCCTGGGGCAAGAACGGCCGAGCCACTGGCAGAGATGCCGGGCTTGTCCTCCATGTAGAATACTCCCCATACACTGGCAGTGATTTGGCAGCCCCACCACCCCTCACCGGTCATTTCCTAAGGGGTTTAGTCAGGGCAGCATTCCCAGAAAGCACGATGATGAAAACACCTTGCTCCTTTTCCCCAGGATGACGTGCCCGGGAAAGGGCAGAGCCAGGAAGAGCCCAGTGTCCAGGATGCAGCCGTTAGGCTGACCTGGACAGGATCCCTGTGCTGGGGACAGCCTGGTGGCTCACCCTTGTCCTGCCAGTAAACCCAACTGGCAAGCACTGGCAGGACCCTTGGCTTGGCTGGGACATGCTGGCACTGGCTGCCTGCCCCTGTCCACACTCCAGCAGTGCCATACCGGGTAGCACAGCCACCTCCATAGCTGCAGGATCTGGCAAAGGGGCATTTCCAAGCAGCTCTTGGGTTAACAGCAGCCTATGCCTGTAGCAGTCACTGGCAGAGCCTATACTAGAGACGAAGAGGACCCGAGTGCCAGATGCTGTGCCAGCCCTCATCTAGGTAGACTACACTTAACCTGAGCACCTCAGCCAGCACAGGGACCCTCAACAGCACACCCACTCCTGCCTGTGGTGCAGGCAAGGATGCCCACACACCCCCCATGATACACAAAAGGAGTGCCCGCACCAAAGACAGTGGTGGGCAACTAATAGCCCTATAGCCCTATCACCCACGTTCCACCATGCACCACAGAGAGCCCTACAATCACACTACCATCCTCAGTCCCCCCATCCTACCTTTCCTTGGGACTTGTGCCCTTCCCAGCTCCTCATGTCCAACGACGGCGGTACCTGGTAGATGTCTTGAGCCTGACTGGCTGAAGGGGGAACCTGGTAGACATCCTGGGGAGGGCTGGCAGAGCCCCCAGTGTATGCCTCTGCTGCTTGGCCCAGTGAGGGGGGCACCTGGTAGATCTCCTGGCCGGGGCTGGGGAAGGCATGGGGAGGTGTCTGCTTCGGGTAGGCAGGTGGCTGCTTAGCTGGGGCAGGTGGAAACTGTCCAGAGGGTGCCGAGCCTGGGTACAGACCCTGCTGTCCCTTGTTGGGGACTGGCATCAGGTAGACGTTGTCCCCTTGGGGGGCATAAGCAGGGTGCATGGGTGTGTACTGCGAAGCGGGTGACAGCGGGGTGAAGCCCCCTTGGTGGTGGTAAGGCAGAGACAACTGAGACACCGATGGCTGCGGTGGTGCCGGTCCCTGTGCAGGACCAGGCACTTGCTGCTGCTGCTGCTTCTTGTCATACATTCCCACCAGGATCTTGAGGCGGTTCCCGGGGACGATGCCCTGCCGGCCGTGGAGGGAGCAGAGCCACCAGCCATCCAGCCCTTGTGTGTTGCGCTCCAGCACCGTCATGATGTCGCCCTTGCGGAAGGAGAGCTCGTCCGGGGACTCGGCCACGTTGTCGTACAGCGCCTTGGCCAGCACGTTCTGCAAGAGAGCCCCGCGCCGGGGCGGTGAGCCGCGGGGAGTCATTGCGGCAGACCCAGCACCAGGACGGAGCCCCGCGGCCTCTGCTGAGCGGGTCGCACCGGCTGGAGCTCTCTGCTCCAGCCTCCCTTTCCTTCCCGGCTGTAGTTCAACCCATCCTTCCCAGAGGTGGTGGTGGGAAGGGGACGGGCCCCTCCACCTCCCCGGCGTCGGGGGGGGGGCCCTCCTCCGCCTCTCCCTCCCCTTCCCGCCGCCGCCGGGGAGGAAGTGCCATGGCGGTGAGTCAGCCGCGGCCATCCCCACGCCAGCCGCCACCGAGCCCCTTCCGCCACGGCCACCCTCATGGCGGACACGGGCCGTGTCGCCGCAGCGTGGCCGAGACACGGCACGGAGCCCTCTGGCCTCAGCCGGTGCCACGGCGGCAGCGCAGGCCGCGGCCTGCCCCAGAATGGCGGGACCGGTCCGGCCGGCTCCCTCCCCTCCCCGCGGGCCTCGCCGGCCGCCTGGCTCCCCGCCGCCCCGGTGGGGAGGCCCGTAGCCCCTGTGGGGTCTCTCCGTGGAGCCCCGAGTGGACAAGGCCTCCCCGCCCCGGCAGGGCTAGGCCAAGGTCACCCGAGGGGGGCTCGGCCGCCCCGAGGAGAGGAGGGGACCCTACCAGGGCTCTGGAGGCGGAACGCGGCCTCCCCCGAGCTCCGAGGTGCCGGGGCACCCGGTGAGCCCTCACCCCGTGCTCCGTGAGGAGCGCACCCCGCCCCGGCTGCGGGCCCCCTCACCAGGTAGTTCATCTTCCCGCGGGGCCGGGAGGCCCTAGCACCGGGCGGCCAGGGGCCGGGCCGGGCTCGGCGGGGCGGGCGGGCGGCGCGGCGGCAGCGGCGGTGCCGTAGGGATCATTATAGCGCTTGCCCGCCAGGGCCCGGCGGCACCGCCCGCGCCCATTGGCTGAGCCCGCCCCGCGGGGGCGGGGTTTGCGTGGGGCGTGGCGGGGCGGGTGCTGGGACGGGGTTCGGTACCGACGGCGGGAGGGGGACCAGAACCGCGACCGGGACCAGGAAGGGACTGGGACCGGCACCAGAACCCGGGATGGGACGGGACGGGACGGGACGGGACGGGACGGCGGGGGGGGACCGGCAGCGGGGGGTGTACCACCGTGCAGGCAGGGTGCAGAGGGGGTGCGGTGGTGTGCACTGGGGGTGTAACGGACGTACGCGGGCTTGTGACAGGTGGGTGCCATGGGGGTTACGTGTGTGTGATGGGTTCGGAGCACATACATGTGTATGTAAGGGGTGCGTAGCAGGGGAGGTGTGTGTGAAAAGTGTGCAACAGGCAGGTATGTAACGGGTGTTGTGGGCAGGTGGTGGGTGTTCAACAGCAGAGGAGTACTGGGTAGGTTTAAGGGGAAGGTGATGGGTGTGTGTAGGTACAATGAGTTTGTAACACAGGGGTGATGTGTGCAGTGGAGGGGGTGTGTGTAAGTGTGTGCAAGGGCTTTCCCTAAGCTGCATGTCCCACCCCAGCCCAGTTGCTGATGCAGGGTGATGGTCCATTGTGGCACAGCATGGCACAGTGCGGCACACATGGCATGATGCAGCACACGAGGCACACGATGGCACATGGCACACTGCAGCATCCTGCACGTTCCCCACCTGGCCTGTTCCAACAGCCCGGACACATGGCCCACAGGCGCCCTGGCAGCCAGGCTTGATGCTGCTCCCCATGAACTGCAGGTCTGCTGCTGGCATGCGCATGGAGCCAGGAGTGGGCTGGGAGGGCAGCTGCAGGGCGAGTGGGGAGCTCATGGAGGCACACGTCTGAGCTACAGCAGTGTGAGCTGCGGGAGGTGTGAGCTGCATGGGCAAAGACAAGCTGCAGGATATGTAAGAGCTGCAGTGGAGCACAGGACCCGTGTGACATGCACAGACCTGCACAAGCTGCAGACACACATGTGGCCCAGCACAGGATCATGTGATAGCTGAGTGTGTGCCGGCAGTGGGGAGCATGGGACCTCATGTGTGTGCGCCCAGAGCCGCGGGGAGATCTGGGAATGCCCAGTGAAGGTGCAAGACCTGTGCACATGCAGGGAGCCAAGGGGACGCACACGGGGGTTCCCAGCAGCCACGCTGTGCACACAGGAGCTTCAGAGCTGTGGGCCATGGAGCAAGCGGTGCATGCCGAGGCAGGCCAGGAATGCACCTCCACCAGTGCACATGCTCCTGCCGTGGCTTTCCCTCTCGGCTGCTTTCACATCAGGGCTTACCTTTGGGTTGTACCAGTGTGCTGCAGTGGAGCCGAGGCCACACTGCCAACACGTGTGGCACCAGAGAAAGCAAGGCTTGCTCTGCTCCCCAAGAGGCACCACCACCATCCCCTGTTACCAGCAACCTCCCCATACCATCCCCTGCTTGGAGGCAGGATCCCCAGTGCATGCCGGGCAGAAGGGGAAATCGAGGCACGACAGGGTGTAGGAGATATCTGGCACAGGGACTGCGGTTGCACCGCAAACCGCAGCCACCCTGGTGGTGCAGCTGGAGGACTGTGTTTTCCTCTTGCCAGTGGCAGTGGTGACAGTGCAGGGAATGAGCCCCGTGGGCAGCTCTGGGATGGGCTCTGATCTCCGCAGCTGATCCCATGAGGCCGCAGTGTGTTTGCTCTGGAGCCCTCAAGCCTGGTGAGGTTCTGCTGGGGCAGCAGCAAGGGTGTCTCTTGGGATCCCTGGGATGATCCAGCCACCGCATGGCTTCAGGCAGGTGCTGAGGAGCCACAAGCTCCTTGCTTTGGTATTTAAAAGCAGCAGGGATTTTATTTCCCACTCTCCTTGTGAAGAAATCAAAGCATCCTCTGTCAGTCCTCAGTTCTGGCCATTTTAGGTGCATTGGAGCCAAATGCATCTGCTGGCAACAGCTTCTGCATCCCCCTGCTTCTGCAGCTGAGCACCCGGTGGGTGACAGGCACCAACAGGCCTTCCTGCAGCTTCTCCAACTTCTGATAAAATGGAATGCCAGAAAAGAGGATCAGAAGTGGAGCATTACAGGGGCCCTGTGGTGCTGGGGATGCTCAAAGCTACGTTGGTGCTGTAGTTGGCTGCTGGCAGTGGGGTATGGTGAGGGCCTCACACCGTGATTCTCCACCGGCTATGGTTCACGCAGGGTTGGGAGTTTTGGGATGGATCCTGCTTGGGATGCAGGTTGCCCCAGCAACGGTTGCTATGGAAGACACTTCAGTGGCAAAATTTCCAGCCATATTCATTTGTCTGTCACTGTCTCTGGGAGAGTCCCTGGTGTCCAGTGAGCCAGCTCTGCACCAGGCAGGCTGCTCCTGTTGTTTCTGTGCCTAGCCTGGCTTTTCCTGGCAGGGAAATGTGTTGGAGGACCACAAAGTGGAGGTCAAGGGGAGCACAGTGGGCATACCTGGGATTGGGGGAGCAGGTGAGTGGTGCTGTGCCAGGTTAATTGGTTAATTGTTGTTTAATGCCCCATCGACCCTGCTACGCCTCAACCACCAAGACAGGATGTGTTGAAGTGATCCCACACCTGGGCCACAGCTCTGGCACAGTGGGACATCCCAGGAAAGGGGGCGCACTGGGGGAGCTGGAGCCATCCCTAGTGGGAAACAGGCTTTGGATGGAGCTGCCTGCTCCTGCCTGCAGCACTTTTCTGCAGCCCTGCCAGGGCTGTGCTTTGGAAAGCTGCCTCCCGCCTCCTGGAGCAGCAATAGGATTACACGGGACTGAGTCTCCTAGCAATGAACGGAGAAATAAATCCTGTAAGGCAGGACGGGATTTATTAGCTTTCAATATTCTGGAAATAATGAGGACATTTCTCTTGGCTTGTATTATCACGGGACCCAACAGGATCACAACAAGGATTTATCCCCACGCCTCTCGATGGTGCAGGGCTGGTTTTAAGCTGCAGAGGAGACCGCTTGCTTTTCCAGGGAGCAGGATGGTGGGAACAGGACAGCAGGGCACCTCTCATCTCCTGAAAAGCTGAGGTGGAGCATGGGCCTAGGGCTGCCCCAACAGTAGTGGCTCTGTTCATCTCCCTGTTCATCCCCCAGTGAGGGCTTGGCTGTGCCACCACTGCCGGCTGACCTTCAAACACCAGTGCCAGCACCCACCAGTGTGTGAGGATGCCCCAAGTGTGGACCCTCCAATGTGTGGGAGACCCACAAACCACACCATTACTCCCCATTAGTCCTGAACCCACGGCAGCCATGCTGTGCTGCTGGATCACACATTGCTGCAGGGAGAAGAGGTGGGAGAAGCTGAAAGCAGCAGCTTGGGGAAGAGGATGTGGTGCCCCCAGCCTCATCAGCCCTTCCCACCACCAAGTCCCCATGGGGAACTGCTGTCCCACAGCAGGGAGGTGCCTCCTGGGGCCACACTTTGCCCCATGGCAGCCTGGCCAGCCCAGAATCCCATCACAGGCCTGGGGATGGCCTGGCAGGGTCCCATGGGATGCACCTTGAGAGCCAGATGTGTGTTCCTGCATCCCTACCACCTCAGCAGCTGTAAATGCACACCATTCCATGCCCTGCAGCAGGTTCCCCTGGGCAGCCTCCCCAAACCCCATTGAACAGCTTCATAACAGTTTCACTGCAGCTCTGGAGCATACCCCCGACTGATGGGGCACACAGACACAATTACTGCCTTGTCTGGGGCTCAGCCACACAAGGGGCCCTTTCAGGCAGGCCTGGAATGGGGAGCTCCTCGGGGCGAGGTGATACTTGGGGCCATGAGGGACTGCTTGCAGTGCCAGAGTTATCCCCAGCAAATGCCCCGAGTGGGTTCTGACCCACAGAGGACACATAGAGCTTCCTGGAGAGGATGGCTCAAGGTGGGAACATCTCAAAAGAAGGACCCACATCTCCTGCAGGATCTCCATCTCCCTCCAGAGTGCTCAGGGCTGGAGGGGATGCCGAGGGCTGGCCAGGACCGGGGCCACCCCCCTTCGTGGGAAGGTGGCTGGGAATGGAAATAGCAAGTGGGGAGGGGTGAGGGGGGTGGGGGGTTGGCTTTTTGTTTTCCCTTCCTAAGCAGCCAAGCTGTGTTTTCTGGAGACCTGTAAATCACTCCTTGTCTTTAGAAAAGACAGGCAAGGAATACATGATCCAACCAAGCAAAAACGCAGGACACTTGGGAGCTCAGGCGGAGGAAGCCAGGAATCAGCCCCAGGCTGAGGCCGCCACCGGCCGTCCCACAAACCCTGTCCAGGCTTGCCGGGCTGGGCACTGGTACCACAGCCCAGCTCACCTCCAGGATTCCTGGAGTGGGGAGCCTGGCAGAGAGGGGAGCTGAGGCTCTTGGCCACAGCCATGGATCCGTGCTTTTCCAGCAGGTCAGGTTGCTTCCAAAGACTTCAAAATTTTCCACATTTTTCAGCTGAAGGGAAGGAAGGAAAAACCCCAGAGAGGATGGAGCTCTTCTGGAGAGCAGAGCTGGGCCTGGCAGGCAGGGTCCGGTAAACTGGGGGTCACTCATTTTCACAGTTTACCAGCATGCCCGTGGAGGCTGCGCTGGCCAGATCCCACTAACACACTGTTAGCATGTGTGGAAATCCAAAGGCATTCCCCCAAGCCACCCAGAGCCTGGTGCTGCTGCAGGGCCCTCTCTGGACACAGCCTGGAGCTATTCAGGGCTTTTAAGAGCAGGGCTGGATTTGGTACCTCTGGCCTTTGGGTTCTTCAAAGGTTTCCCTGTTGCCATCTGCCAGCCAGGAGCCCTGAGCTGAAACCTCCCCACAACAGTGCCCTGCATGGGGACTCCAGTTGTTTTTGCAACCAAAACCAAAGCAGCAACTGGCTTGGGAGCGTTTCGAGATGAAAACCTGTCATCACCCCCTCGTTTTGTTTGTGTCCAATTTCAGGCTCGTTGAAGCAGGTCTGTAACAGCTGATTCTGTACAGAACAGGCTGCAGCTCTCCCCAGCACGTGGTGTTTTGTTCTCAGCTATCCTGCAACACCGCCACAGAGCAAGGGCTGACTCAGCAGCTGACACGTGAGTCCAAAGCTGAGACCATGCTCAGCACCATGGGCAAGGGGCCAGTGCAGCATTGCTCAGCCTGCTAGCAGGAAGGATGGAGCTGGTGTTGCTTTTCCCCCCGCCACAGCACCAGCATGGGCTGCCCACCGAACAGGCTCCTAGCATCCTGTGGGGAAAGGCACTTCTACTCCAAGGACCTGTATGGGACAAACACTGGGAACTACCAAACTCAGCTCCAGATCAGAAGAAGAGCAAGATGATGGTGTGCTGCTGGCCTCCAGCTCCATCTGCTCCACACCCAGCCCCTCTGTCTGCCCTCCCAGGCAGCTTCACTCGCTGAATGTCCCTGTGTGGCTGTGCTGTGGGAGAGATTCCTAACTCCTGCCAGCATCACTAGAGTATGACTACACTGTCCCCATCAACCCCCAGTTCTGGATTTAATCCCACCTCTAAGCAGGGATTTTCACTATCACCATCAGACACTTCTTACCGTATGCAACTATTTATTTCTCTGTCCTCTGATTCCCACAAAAACCAGCATGCAAGAGTGTCAGGGTGGAATACTTTATTCACATGAATGGTCAGATCCTGGCCCATCCTGCCTGCTGCAGCTGCTCCCATCTTCTAGACAGCATGAACAAGGAAGGATTTCTTCACAAACGACTTCTACTGCTGAACTCACGACAATCAGCTTGCTTAACACGCACCCCCCACACCTCCCCCCAGCATCATCAGACCCCGTAAGCAAGTAGAGACAGTTCAGCTTTGTCCAGGCAAGAACATAGTGTGGCGGGGCAGGGAGGCTGTGGGGCTGGCAGGGCTGGGAGAAGGGCTCCAGGAAACAGCTTGTGCAGGCACAGCACCCATAAAACCTCCCTGCAGCTCTACTCTCAGAGCTGAATATGCTGGCACCCTCCCAGCCCTCACAGTTCCTCCTGCTGCCAGAAGCACCTAGGGTTGACAAAGGATGGGTGCCACCATATCTTCTCCATGGAAAGCTGCTGCCAGAATCCCATCCTTCTATCCCCTTGTGGGCCATTTAACCCTCAAAGTGGCCCATTCCCACAGACTAATACCCTCCCCGAACTATTGCATTAAAAGGAAAAGCCTGTACATTGAACCATACAGGCTGAGTCTTGGGTAGAGGTTTCCGTGCTCGGTGGTCCAGCGATGGCTGGCAGCCCCCAGCCAGCACTCGGGCACAGAAGGAAGCAGGATCCCCTGCAGCCATACACAGCACTTAGGGCTTCATCCTGCTCAGTCTCAGGTCACGTTCGATTTCAAACTGCCTGTGATCCACGCGCTCCAGGAATGCTTTCCTCTCGATGTACCTACAGGGAGGCAGAGGCTGTTAAGCAGTGCCTGTAGCAGCCAGGGCTGCCCCCAGCCTTGGGACACAGCTGACCCAAAGTCAGGAGCAGAGAGGAAAGGCATCATCTGCTTCCCTCCCTCTCTCTCCATGAGCTATCAGTGCACTGAATGTCTCCCCTGGACACAAGAAGTGCCCTGTAGCCTGCTGGGTGTCCCCTGGGGGACTCACAGAGGCCTGGGGTGAAGGGATACTGCAGGCTGGAGGTACGGACTGGCTGGTTCTGGTTCCAGCTCTCCTCTAGTGGCTGAGAAATAAGAACCCTAGACGAGTTTGTGTTGGAAGGACCTTAAAGCTCATCCAGTTCCAACCCCCTGCCACGTGCAGGGACATCTTCCACCAGACCAGGTTGCTCCAAGCCACATCCAACCTGGCCTAGAACACTGCCAGGGATGGGGCAGCCACAGCTTCTCTGGGCAAACTGTGCCAGGGCCTCAGCACCCTCACAGGGAAGTACTTCTGCCTAAGAGCTCATCTCAATCTGCCCCCTGTCAGGTTAAAGCCATTCCCCCTTGTTCTGCACTTGAGGGCCCTTGTCCAAATCCCCTCTCCAGGTTTCTTGCAGCCTCTTTAGGCACTGGAGCTGCTCTAAGGTCTCCCCTTAAGGAGCCTTCTCTTCTCCAGGCTGAACCAGCCCAGCTCCCTCAGCCTCTCATCAAGCAGAGGTGCTCCAGCCCTGGAGCATCTCCATGACCTCCTCTGGACTCGCTCCAACAGGCCCACATCCTTGTGTGAGGGGCCCCAGAACTGGATGCATCCTTCACAAATAACTTGAACTGGCTCAGGGAAGGTCTTTGGCAGAGAGGCAGCTCTGATGCTCCTCTCTCTTGCCCAGGTGACCCTGTAAAGCATTTCAAACCCAACCACAGCAACACAAGCCACAACACAAGCTGGTAACAGGCACAGGGAGCATTAGGGACACAAACATCATAACCCATGAGCAGCAGCTCAGGGATTCAGCCCAGGAGTTTCCCTGCCAAAAATCAGCTCATAGCCACGGCTGAGCATTTACCTCTCCCTCTCAGCAAAGCACCTGAGTGCTGCAAGGAAGAAAGCAAGCACGCCTGCACGTGGAAAAGCACCTTGCCACTCATTAATGGCATGCAGATGAATTTTAATGTACTTTGCTGCAACCCTTGCCACAGTTTAGCCTGGGGCTGTGCTACTAATTAACCTACAGAGGGAGCGAAATTGCAATTCAAAACAGGAGCTGTAATTGAATCATCACAATTGTTCTGCATTTGTTCCAGGGCTGCAAGCACTAGGCTGTCATGACAAGGTCATTACGCTCCATGCATTTGGCTTCTCTGTGTCGGTCACTGCTTTTCCTGCAGCTGGTGCCTGCTAACCAGAGAAGCCTGCTGCTTGAAAGCAAGACTGAAGGCTGCAGGGAAGATGAGCATCTGCAGATTTTCCAGGCTCCAGGGTGGGGGCAGCATGCACGGATGTGCCTAACACCCACCTGCATGGGAAGGCTGAAGCCCCTTCCCACCACCAGCAGCAATCCTCCTAGGACAGAGGGCCTCCTCTGCCTTTGGTGATGAGGTCTCTGCTTGATGCTACATACACTGAACTGGCACTGAATGTGCTCCAGCAGCAGGGTGCCTTCGCCCTTGCTGCAAGGGACAGCCCTGATGCTCCTGCCCACCCAGGCATCACTCGACATGAATTAATCCAAATTAATTTCAGTGAGTGATTCCCCTGAGCGGATGAACGGCCCTGCACGTCCCTACTGCCACCCCATGCCCCATTGCAGCTGACACAACTGGGTCAGCTCATCTCCGCTGGGTGCGAGGGCAGGGGTGTAATGCAGATGATGCGCTGGCTGTGAGGAAGTATTTTTCTGCACCCTTCACTGTCAGAAGTTGGGCTGAGAGCCTTGGTCCCCTCCCCACGCTGGTTCAGGAAAGGCAGGCAGGGGAGTGTTACTTCCCTTCATCCCTGCAAGCAGGGAGGGGACCTGCATCCTGGGACCGGGCTTGGAGAGGCCACAGGAAGGAAGTTGGAGGGGTCACATTGAATATTGTGTGTCATACTGCTGGGCGTGTGGTTTTCCTCCCCCTCCGCTGCTGAACACTGACCACAACCACAGCTGGGAAGGCAAGGGACAGGGTTACTGCTGACAACCTGGGAGCACTCCTACTGCTGGGGCAGCAACACCATGAGCTACTGATTTGGAAGCTCTTTAAGCCCTCTGCAACACCATTCTCCCAGCCCCAGCAAGAGGTCAGTGCCTTCTTTTTCCTCCTCCTCAGCTGCTGTGCCTCTGGTGGGCAGGGACTGGCTCCTGGGGGATGGATAAGGATCACGAACCAGGAATGTGTTCTCACTGCCACAGAGGCAGCTGTGCATGGAGTAGGTTACCCCATGGCGTTGTCCTTGGCCAGCCATAGAATAACACCGCAGGGGCTGGAGCAGACCCTGCAGGGCACTGCTGTGCATACACAGAGGCTGGAGGTGCTGATGGGCACAAGCAGGGAAGCAGCAGCTCTGCAGGTGTGGCACAAGCACCCTCTGCACCCCAAACCCTGCACCTGAGTCACATCTCCACCTCTGGTTCCTAGCCTGACTCGTTGCAACTGACAGCAAGGCCGTGCCAAATGGCAGTGCAAAGAGCATGAGTAAGGCACAAACACCCATCCTGCGCTTATCTAAATAACCTTTGCTACCTGAATCAATAGTTTCCTGTAAATTATCAGCCCGTGTGGAAACAGGGCGGCTTGATCCACAGCGGAGGAAGGTAGGGGAGAAGAGGCTGTCCCTGCTAACCAGGGCACTTGCAAACTGCCCTGGGGAGGCTTTCACTGGTGCTGCCTCTCCCCTGCCAGGCACCACCAGTCACGAGCACACGGGGCCAGCCCAGGCCTGCTCCCCACTGGGCCTGCCCTACAAAGGTGGCCCAATTAAGAGGCCGTTTCACATTTCCATTTATAAAGCTCATCAGAGAGATCAACAGCAAAGGGGACAGCTGCCTCTGCTCCTTACTTCATCCTCCTGTCAAATCCAGTACAGGTCCTCAACATCTGACACAATCTGCACAAACCCAGATTCTGCTGCAGGGGCAATGCAAATCACTGTATGCAGCTTGTGATAAGAGGGATGGAAAATCAGAGGCAGGGGTGGACACAGCCACACATTCCCTCTGCCTCAGGAATCTGGGGCCAGGCTGCAACCGGCTGATAACCAGCAACAACATCAGAAACATGCCACGGTCCCAGAGGAGGGCTGGAGAGGTCCAACACACAGGGAGCTCTGGGCTGTGAACAGCAACTTCTGCAAGGCTACCAGAAAAAAGTTCAGCCTGCCTTCCCTTCTGAGCAAAAAGAAATTCCTCTTGCCTTCCTCAAGACATGCATGGATCATCCCTGCACTGTGCAGGCAAGCATGGCATCCAGCAGACAGCTCTAGGAGCAGGTTGTGGCTGTCCTGGTCAGGCAGACTGTTAGCTACAAAGCAGGACAGAGGTTTCTAACATATGTCAGTACCAGGGATTAAAGGCAGCACCCGCTCCCTCCTGCCTGGGTTGAAGGGTTAGCAACGGCTCCTTACAGTTTTTATAGAGATGGGTAAATGATTGCTCACTGCAGGCTGAGCAGAGCCTATGTTATTAAAGGAGAAGAGGTAGCTGTGGAAGGGACAACAGGCTCTCTTGCAAAGTGACCTGAAGCAGGCAGCAGTGGTGTCTGTGTGCTCTGCCCCCCGAGCAGGCTGGCTGCTCTTGTAACTGTGCAGCATGCCTCACACCTTGAAGGTGGAAGTAATTCATAGTGAGCAGGTACTCATCTGATCCCCTCACATTACATGCCTGACTGGCACAAACAGATTTGTGAAGAGTGGCTAAAATTAGCACACCATCTCAAATGTTTCTCATTAGTTTAATGATGAAACCTGATTAACAATAAAGCCCAGTGGGTTTTCCAGCCTGGGATGTGACAGGCAGCAAAACCTAAAGCTCTCCAGGCTTACAGATGCTCTTAAATATTGCTGCTCTGCTTTGCTCATCTTTTCAACATGCTAATCCCTTCTTCAGCCTTCATTATGTTAGTGTCTCCGGAACAGTTTACCAGGTGTGAAAATCAAGCTGTCCTGCTTGTCTAGGGTGGGAAAGGTAACAGCTCTGCCCAGGAAAGGTCGACATACTGGGTCTGAACAAGCAAGAGATGCCACAGAATACTCATGCAGGGCAGCCTGGCCTGTCTGGGGTGCGTACAGTCCAGCTGAGTCAGGCTGATTCCACTGGCTGCGGAATGAAATGGTGTGTACCAACACTTGGAAGGAGATGGTCTGGCTTTTAATGATGGTACTACTACCACCAGCCCAATCCAGAGCAGTGAAGGGCCAAAGCTGTTACCACATTTGGCACCCCTACAGGACATCTGTACAGGGCAAATTTTCACTACACATCCCATTGGGACAAGCCAGTCAGGTGCCACAGACAGAAACAGGACCCTTATCTGGAGGTGGGCACTCACAAAGCAGCCTGCAGCTCCTGATGGGGCTTCATGGGAAGGCAGCCTGGCTCTGCCTCCAGATTCCTGGTATGGGCCAGTTCAATGGGGCCTTGTGTATGGGGCTCTGACTGCAGTGTTAGCCATGCTGCAGACAGCATCAGCAGTGATCTGGGGCTCTGCCACACCTGTTCATGATGTAAATCGCTCACCAACTTGGATTTCAGAGATCTCTCAAGAACACCTGACCCCCTCCAGCACTCCTAATGAGTTGCTCTACTAGTGCAAGGGCAAGTGTTCAGAAACCTATCAGGGCAGAGCTGATGGAGCAGGGGTGTTGTGGAAGGGTGCAAGACCAAACTGAAAAAAAACCACAGCAATTATGAAGTATCTATTTGAAATACAAACTCCAATGTGTTGGAATGCAGAAGCTCTGAGTTTTTTCTGCAGAGTAAAACAACAGCTTAAAATAAAAATACATTTTATGAGCTGTCCACTAAGCCGGTTATGTTTTATCAGAGCTTAGCACAGCAGCTGTAGTGGAAACACCACTTCTGATCTTATTACCCTTCCCTGTAGTGCATGTTATTAACTGTCTGTTTTATTTACAGCATTGCCATTTACTTTTATGATACTTCCATTAACTTCATTGGAGTGAACATTGCTTGATGCACACAATCAACACCCAGTGCTGCCATAATCTTTAATGCACATTGCCAGCTGTTCTGGGTTTGGAGGAAGAGAGAGGGCAGAGGCAGCTGGAATGTGTCACTTGAAGAATGGAACAAAGAACATACGTCCCAATTTGAGACAGGGCAAAGGCAACAGTGTCTCCTCATGGGAGTGCTGTATTAGACCAGTTCCTGCTGTATCTGTGCCACTAACAGGAGAGAAGATAAAGCACAGCCAGACTCTACTTTAGCTGGGCTTGGGTTGGAAAGGATCCTAAGACCATCTAGTTCCAGCCCCCTCCCATGGTCAGGGACACCTTCCACTAGACCAGGTTGCTCAAGGCCCCATCCAATCTGACCTTGAACACTGCCAGAGATGGAGCATTCACAGCTTCCTTAGGCAGCCTCTTCCAGTCTCTCACCACTCTCACAATAAAGAACTTCTTCCTTAGATCTAACCTAAATCTCCCCTGTTTAAGTTTGAAAGAACTCACCAGTTTGTCTGAAGATTGATAGGTGCTTGCAGGCTTACCTGTCTCCCTGTGATACCTAGAGCAGCTACTGCCTTTATCTATCCCAAGAATAAATCCTTGGTCAATCCCACAGGTTTGCTGAACTTTCTCTCTAGCAAGTGATGGAGTTCTTACATGTATAGGAAGTGGTGGGAAATGTTGCACTATTATTAGGTAAAGTCCCTCTTACCCATCTTTCCCACGGTTATGGATCGCCAGCTCCTCCACAATCCCCTCTTCCTCCTTGAAGTTCTCCCAGTCCAGTTTAGATTTCTCCAGTGTGCTCATCTTCTGCTTTTTGGAGCTAATTTTCCCCAGGAGACTGCTCATACCACTTGGCCTTTTCACCCTGATGGAGATAAGGAAGCAAATGTCACTTAAAAGCAGGGAGAGAGCAATTAAAAATGGAGCTGAAGAACATCACGCATGAGTGGTGACCTTGATGGTGGTGAGCCACTGCTACTAAACAGATGGCCATCAACTTCAGGCAGCCTGGAGGCAGCAAGGTCACGCTTCCTGCAGATCCTGCTCCCCTGTTCCTCTGGAAGCAGCAGAGTTCATTTGACACATATCTCAAGTGCTCGCTTTATGTGAAAGGGCTTTTTCATTTATCTCCTTAAGAGAACAGAAAGCTTTCAGGCCAAAAGAGATCATTAAATCATTTACTTTGACCCCTTGTATATACCAGGCCAAGCCATTCCACTGATCACCTCTGTGCTAAGCCCAGCTCTTTGTCTTCAGTTTAAAGTGCTGTTTTCTGGAAGGGATCCAGCCTCAGTGCGTCATCAGTGCTGACAACACATTCATGAATTAACCATTTCATTGATATTAATGCATTTGTTTTCAACTTAATTTTGTCTAGCTTTAGGTTCTGGTTGCTGCTTCTTATTCTAAATTCAACAGTACTTTGGAGCCCAGGTGGGCCTCATTAGTAACACACTCATACACCATAATGAATTTACATCTGAATTACCATCTCTCAGGTCCCTGTTTAGCAGAAAAACAACTTGGTCTTTCAACTCACTCCTTGCTTCTAAAAGACTGAAATCCCACCCATGTGGCAGGGCCCTGAATCTCCCCTTTATGCTGGGAAATGCACACATGGGGACTCAGGTCAGCCAGGTTGCCCTCTAAGGAAGACAATTCCCATGCTAGGAACAGGTAAAACAAACTGCTATTAACCCTTTGTAAACTCCCGCAGGAAAGGGGGGGCAAACAACATCCCACTGAACTCGGTGTTTACACACATTCCAGAGATAACTTCAGGTCTGCAGGGCCTTTGCCTCTACAAGAAGCTGGAGAGGAAATGATTCTCGTTCCTGAGAGATGGAGGAATTTGGGGAGGGGGCCTACAGAAGGGAAGGCAGCCAGGTGAGCACGGCAGGCTGCTTTCCATTAGTACTCTCCAAGAACACTCCCGCCCAGGGGTAGCTGTTCTTGGGAACATAACCAAAGCTGTCCTTATCAGATCATTAGCATGGTTTATGCTTCCATAATTTGCAATCCTCTAAAGGAAAATAATTCTGCAGTTTATATGGAATTAAATCAAAGAAAATGACGGCTTTTAAAGTCTCAGCCAGAAGATTCTCAATGCAAGAATGGCTGCCCATAGTCACCTCAGGTTGCAGCTGCCTGATAGAGATGTATTTGGGCTACAAACCCTGGATTAAGGGCATCTTGGCAGGCTCTATAACACTTGGACAAAGATGCCTGCCCCTCCTCATATGCCCAGCCAGAGGAGCAGAAATGGCCCAGGACGTGGCTTTCTTCTTTCAGTCCCTGCCCACCGCAGTGCCAGCCAACACTTTCCACTCTGAGGGACACAGAGCGACCTGGGGGCACTTTTATTCACTTTTATCTCTGAACATTTCATCAAGATGTTTACAGCTCTTCACATCATGATCATGCAATAAAACCTTGATCCTTGCTTAGCCTCTGATTCTCCCTTCCCTTTCAAGACATGATGGCTTCAAGCATCCCTATCTGCAGGTAGCAGGAAAGTGGTGTAAGGGGGGAAAAATGTGCAAAGATCTTCTCAGCACAAGGTAACACTCGACAGATTTGGTTCCACATCTGATCATACAGAACTACACATGAGCCTTGCACAACCACCAAGCTCAGCGTCTGCATGTTCATGTGGGAGGGAGAGAGATGGAGATATGACAAGGAAGAAGGCAAAACCAAACAAAATATTGGGCAAGCACCCCCTGTGGCACTCCTGGCTGAGCAGCCACCTGGACAGCAGAGCCTGGTGCTTGTGCATGGCAGCTCCTTACTGCAAGGCCTTGGGGTTTAGCGTGAGACTTAAAGATGCCCTGAGACAGATGTAGAGAAGTGTTAGGGTTGATCCAGCTGGCACTGCTCCTCTCCCCCAAGCCTGGCAGGCAGAAGGTGTTTAAATTAACACAATGAAGGTATTCAATAACACGTTTCTCTGGACACACTTAACTTTCCAGACACACTTGTGCTTACAATTTTGCCAACCTTTGAAGTGGGAGAAGCAGAGGTGCAGAAATGGATGATGTTGTCCTATGTCCCTAGATGTTTCCTAAGTGCTTTTTTTGGGCAGAGAACCCCAATGGTATGAGAGCCATCTCAACATCTCACCTGCATCCACCAACTCTTCTGCAGGTGGAAGCCTACAGCCAACCATACAGCTGTATTACAGACAGGCCTATCTCTGCATAAGACACAGCACACACCTGGAAAACCCACTTGAAGCTGTTTCAAGATCTCTCCTGGGTGTCAGAGAAATGCCTGTCCTGCAGAGCGACAAGCAGGCGCAAAGGCAGGCTCACACATGCTGAAATTGATGCCTTTTCTTCTTCTCCTCAGCCTGTCAGCTGCCAAGGGGAAGAGCCAAGTTGGGACAGGGGCCAGGCTGGGCTGCCACACACGTCCCTGCATGAAACACAGACTGGGACATGCCCACAGGCAACTACTGTTCCCAAACCACAGCGGAGGATATACAGGAGGGAAAGGAACCAAAGGCATGATTGGTTCAGCAACCATGGCCAGAGGTTGAAGCAACAGCAGTGCTGGCTTCACAGCAGGGAGCAGGAGCTGCAGGCTGCAAGTGCTTATCACACACCTTTTCTTCCATGGTAATTCCTGGCATAAATTAACAATGTCTACATGCACACATCTATCTGTAACAGTGCTCAAGGGCCCTCTATCTCCTCTTGGCCATGGATCTCAGGAGCACACATTAAAAGATACAATTCACCCCATGTTTGAAGCTACAGAGTCTAAGTTACAAAAGTGGACCTCCATCAACTGCTTCCAGACAGCCACAACATCTGCAAGTCAACAGTTCCTTCAAGGCAAGGGAACCTGACCAAAAAGGGCAGGTTATGTTGCACCCTTGTGTTGATCACTACTCCAAAACCACTGCTAATATCTGGTGTCAGCTCCATGCTGGAGATGGGCTGTGGGCTGGATGACCCAGCTCTGAAAGCCCCAACAACCCTTGGTCCTGTGCTGTTTGCCAGGCAATGAGATGGGGCCAGACACAGGCTGAAGGACATGTTTGAGTCTGCTGCTGAGCCTTCACTCCACGCTGCACCTTTCATCACCCTGAATAAATCCAGCAGCAAACCTGGGGGTGGAAATTCCTACTCTTGTGCCAAAACAAAGTCAATGAGAAACATTAAAGTCCAATTAAAAACTTGCTTGGCCTTAAATGCCTCATTCATTTAAAAAGCAAGTAAAGGGACCTGATTAATTGCATTCAGTGCCAACAGGAGGAATTATTACCCTTTCTATATTCATGAAGGGTATCTGCTGGGGCATCTTTAATCACTAAGGTTTTTAAAGGAGAGAAAGTAATTTGGTAAGACATAATGGATCCCAGGGATGAGAATCAGGACAATCACCCATTTAGGACCCAAAGACAACCTCCTCCTTTCCATGATTAAAAAGCACAGCCGAAGTCAGCAGCTGAACCAGCAAACCAACATTCTGGGAAGCTCTGCCTTGGGTGGAGGGACTTCCATGTACCCATCTAATGTCTTCAGGACAAAGACCATGTCTGTATGTCACCTGCTGTGGCTGCACACAGGGACAAGCAGCAAGCCAAGAACTCCCTTCCTGTCCCACCATAGCTGAATACACTCTGTGTTTCTGTCCTTAACAACGACCCTGCAGCCCAACCAGGACCTTGGAAAACGACTGCTACACCAGTGATAAAGTGTCACTGTCACATGTAATGCCTGTTGTCTTGTAAGGCTGGCAGCATCTGAGAAATGTGTGCCTGCTTCCAAAGAGGCAGACTTCATCAAAGCTTTATAAAATAATCTTCAAGCAATAGGAAGACAGGGCTACAAAGGTTTCGTAGTGCATCTTGCCAGCCAAAGCAGGATGAGTTCCAGAGATGGGTGCTCTGAAGGCCTCCTGACACCAGCCCCACACGTAGTTGAGGTTCCAGTACATCATCAGCCTTTCACTTATGTTAAGGTTTCCCCAGTGACTAAATTTCCTTGCTCAGGCTATGACTGGTTATCTTCTTCCTAGTAGCAACTAAGAACAGCTCATTCCCTCACTTTTTGCAGCAGCCTTTTATGTCTTTGAAAGCTTTTCCTTCTCCTCCCCTGCTAAGCTTGTTCTTCACCAGACTAAACAATCCCACATCCTTCCAAGCTTTTCTCATTCCTCATGGTTTCCAGCCCTCTGACCACTCTCGCTGCTCTCCCTGAACTCTCTGCTATTGGCCCACATCTTCCTTAAAATATAGCATCTAAAATGGGAAAGAAAGGGCTTCAGCCACAACTTTACCAGCACTGGGAGCAGGAGGAATACTTCAGATGCCTCATGAAGCATGCAGCTCCTTACACGGCTTCCTATGACGTCTGCCTTTTCACAACCGTGTGATAGCACTGACTCATGTCAAGCCTGTGATTCAGAGGTATCTGTGTGCTCTGCTGCTGCCAAGTCAGTTACTTCCTTTCCCAATCCATGCAAATGATTATTGCTACACAAAGGCAGAGCTTTGCACTGGTCCTTCTGTGCTGTTCCCCTGTCTGCCTTCACATTTCCCTTGACACAGTGGTTCTCTGGTGCCTTTGCAAACAGCCTCTGCCATTCATAACACCAATGCTGCAGCTGCTGAAGAGTACCAGTGGGGAAAGTACCCATGGAGACAATTTAGCAGCTGAACCAGCATAAGCTGGCCACAAAAGATCAAGCTGATAGCCAGAAGCAGGAAGGGACCAGCAGCAGATGGCAGGAGTAGCTGTGACAGTTCATGCTGTCCAACTCCAATAACCAAAGGATGCCCACAGGACACGTACTCATGTGTTGATCAAAGAGCCAGCAGCATTCCCAGCTCCAGCCTGACCTCCACCCTTGGGAATCACAAACTCTCTGCTGTTCTGTTTCTGCTGGCTCCACAGGAGTGTGGAAACCACAAAACCTGCACTGCTTCTCCATCTGCCTTCTGTCATCCTCCTTGCTGTTGAGGACAGCAACTGCTGTAGTATGAAGGTCCTAATTCCTTCTTCTAGCAATACGTTTAAGAGCTCAGTTTGTTAATAGTGGGGCATCTTCTCTGGCTTCACTGCAGGATTTGCACCTCCCAGAGGAGAGACAGTTTGGTGCTGGGCACTCTACCACCTTCCATCCGAAGCATCCGGTCACTCTCCATGAGGCACTGCAGAGCAACCTTTTTTTTTTGCAGAAATAAATCTGGACTCACAGAGGTGACATGATTTCATCAGGAGGAAATCTTGTGAGGCCAGGCAAGACCCCGTATCTCCTGCCCCAGCCTCTGTACACAGCTTAACAAAGAAATCACCTTTACCATCAAAACTGCAGGTTACAAGCACAGGCTAAAAAAAACAAAAAACACTTTCAAGGAGGTTTAGAACTAGAATAGCCAGTTTCTGTTGTGCATTAGATGATTAGATGATTGCAGCAGGAAAGGATCCTGCCAATGTCTGGCAAAAGATGACAAGCAGAAGGCATCTGCTCGCAGGTCTTCAGTATGGCTGAACAGCTTTGCAAATCTTCAAGCAGAAGAACCCAACTCAAATATCAGTAACACAAAACAGTTCCCTGCTGGCTCCCTGCAAGGCAGGGCGGCACATCAGATCCCATCAGCAGAATAGTATGCTGGTGAGTAAACATCACTGCATGCAGAAAGCTGACATCTCGGGCCATGCAGCCCTTAAAGTTCTGCCTTCATCAAGCTCAGGCTGTCCTCAGCCCCTCTCCTCCTACCTTCCGTCCCCACCGGAGCCTGCAATATTTCCTAGAATCCCAGACTGGTTTGCGTTGGAAGGGACCTCAGAGCTCATCCAGTTCCAACCCCCTGCCACAGGCAGGGACACCTTCCACCAGACCAGGTTGCTCCAAGCCACATCCAACCTGGCCTTGAACACTGTCAGGGATGGGGCAGCCACAGCTTCTCTGGGCACCCTCTGCCAGGGCCTCAGCACCCTCATAGGGAAAAACTTCTGCCTAAGAGCTCATCTCAGTCTCCCCTCTGTCAGGTTAAAGCCATTCCCCCTTGTTCTGCACTTGAGGGCCCTTGTCCAAAGCCCCTCTCCAGGTTTCTTGTAGCCCCTTTAGGCATTGGAAGATGCTCTAAGGTCTCCCGGAGCTTTCTCTTCTCCAGGCCGAACCAGCCCAGCTCTCAGCCTGGCTACAGCCCTCACAGCATCTCTATGGCCTCTCAACTTGCTCCAGCAGCTCCATGTCCCTCTTGTGTTGTTGCCCCAGAGGTGGATGAAGGACTGCAGGGGGGTCTCCCCAGAGAGGAGCAGAGGGGCAGAATCCCCTCCCTCGACCTGCTCATTCTCTGGGGGTGCAGCCCAACGTGTGGGGGGGTTCTGTGCTCAAGTGCACACTGAAACTTGGGTCATAGGGAGCTTCTCATCACCCAACACCCCCAAGTCCTTCTCCTCAGGGCTGCTCTCAATCCATTATCCATGCAGCCTGTGTTTGTGTTTGGGATTGCCCAACCCAGTGCAGGACCTTACAATTGGCCTTGTTGAACTTCATGAGGTCTGCACGGTCCCACCACTCAAGCCTCTCCAGGTCTCTCTGGATTCCATGCCTTCCCTCCAGTGTGTTCACCAACTGATATTTACTTCCAGTACAGCAATAGCAGCTCTATTCCTGTCACCCCAAGCACTTTGATGGCAGGTGAGAAACTGACATTCAGCAAAGAGGAAAGCACAAGGTTTTGTAAATAGTAATAACTATTCCTGTCACAAAGTGCTGTAAAGCTGAATAGTTCCCTTAACATAGAATCATAGAATAGTTAGGATTGGAAAGGACCTCAAGATCATCTAGTTCCAACCCCCCTCCCATGGGCAGGGACACCTCACACTAAACCATATCACCCAAGGCTTCATCCAACCTGGCCTTGAACACTGCCAGGGATGGAGCATTCACAACCTCCCTGGGCAACCCATTCCAGTACCTCACCACTCTAACAGTAAAGAATTTCTTCCTTATATCAAGTCTAAACCTCTGCTGTTTAAGTTTCAACCCATTACCCCTTGTCCTATCACTACAGTCCCTGATGAAGAGTCCCTCCCCAGCATCCCTGTAGGCCCCTTCAGATACTGGAAGCTGCTATGAGGTCTTCATGCAACCTTCTCTTCTCCAGGCTGAACAGCCCCAACTTTCTCAGCCTGTCTTCATACAGGAGGTGCTCCAGTCCCCTGATCATCCTCATGACCTCCTCTGGACTTGTTCCAACAGTTCCATGTCCTTTTTATGTTGAGGACACCAGAACTGAACACAAAACATCAGGAAATGCTTCTCATACAAACTAACCACAGCTGGGCAACTCCTGCAGCCATTAAATACTTCCATTTTAGCAACGTGGAAGATTCCTGCCCAGTGCACCATGGGTCACCCACTGTACTGGCCTCCAAATGACAACCTGGTGTGAGACACATTGCACAAGAAGGATGTATGCAGAGACCTGGCTGGGGGCCCATGTGCCAGCTCTGCTGTTCACCCCGAGCCTCTCCAGATCCTCTTCCTCAAAGAGGAGCAAAAATTATGGTGGGGAGGAAACGTGGCACATGGCAGAAAGGGAATCAGGGTGCTATCTGCTCCTCAAGGTCAGGGCAGTAAGGCAAGATGGAGCAGGTGGCAGCAGAATGATGGTGGCTGGTATGGCTTGCAGGAATCCTCCCTAAAATGATAGAACAGGTCTTCCTCTTCAGACCCTAAAGCCAACCAGCTCTTCCCATCCTTCACCCTGTGTAACCAGCCAAGGACAGAAACAACTCCCAGGCAAAACCTAATCACATTCCTTTTTTATTCCCCTCCCACTACGCGGCATCGCTCCCTGAACAGGCACTCGGATGGATGCAAAGAGCAGCCCAGCTTGTTCTCAGCCCTGACTGTCACAACAGGTAGTTAAAAATAACAAACAAGAAAGCCTCCCCGATCATGAATAAACACTGAAATCCCATGTGGAAAAAAAAAAAAAACAAAAAGCAAGTGAGGAGGACATACAGATAAAAAAGCATGGTGGATGGTGCTGGAAGGCTGGCAGGGTGGTGGTGATTCTGGTCAGAAGGCAGAGGCCAGGACTGAGTGAACACAAAGCAGGCTGGCTGGAAGAAGACAGCCCAATTTCCACTGCCTGGCCAGGGAACTCGCTGCCAGCTCAGGTAGTGGTGCCTGTGCATATGCTCCACTAGCTGAGCTGGTAGCAGATACCCAGCATTTACACCCTAGAGCATGTATAAACCAAGCCAAAAAACCTCGCTGAAGTGCTCCAGGAGTAGCAGTGACTTTTGAGACAGAGTTATAAACCCAGATCTTTGTAGTGAGGTACACAGAGCTTCTTGCACAATGAAAAGTGACATGCACTAAGTCACCATGGCAAAGCAGCCGTAACTGAGGCAAACCCCATTTGGTGCTGCTGCAGGGCACCTTCATCCTACACCTATGTCCCAGCACCCACCTGTAACAGTGCCACCTATGTCCATAGGTAATAAGAGACACAAGTGCCCTGGCAAAACATAGTTACCCCACCTGCAATCCTGCCAACAGAATTACTGCTGCTGCACAGGGAGCTTCACTGACAAGAGGCAGTCAGCAGCTCCTGGTGAAATCATCTTGAGTGCAGTTACCCCTGCAGAAGGTGGTTGGTCTGACTGCAGCAGCACCAGCCTGAAGTGTGGATTTTGAGCTCCTGGCATGAGTTAACTCTTGGGCTTCTATACAGGCTTCTGTACAGCACAATTTAACCTCAAGTGTCTTTGCCATCACTACTGTTGGAAAGCAAGCCAGCAAAACCTGAAGAGCTAAGCTGAGCCCTAGGTCCTTCTAGTTTCTGATGTCATCCTATATCCCTAAGACCTCAGGACAGCCTCAGGGTGAACACCCCTACAGGAACACTGATGTTCACAGCTTGTTTCCATTCTCAGGAAGTCTTTGACATCACTCTACTGAGCTGAGGAGGTGATCCAGGATCACAGCACAAGGCATGACTATTGTTAAAACATGCCAGATACATATGGAAGAGAAGGTGTACCCTCTTGAGAAGGGAGAGTGATAGTTCTCCTTTCCCATAGTCAGAGTCTGTGTGGAAAAGAGTTTGACAGAGATAAAAGGCATTGCCAGGCAAAGACAGCCAGACTGCTACACCCTAGCAGCCTGGCAATCAAAGCCTGGCCTGAGATAATGTGGTTTCCATCAGTGTAGAGGGCAAGGGCAGATATGACAGACTAAATGCATGTGTGGTGCTGCCTTAGTGAGGGTTCCTGCAGGCAGTTGCAGAGCTTGTAATAAGCACAGTTGGTTCTGGATGTGTTTGTGCCTAAATACAGCCTGTGGGGAAACCGAGGTTTGTCACAGGGGTAAAAACATGTCACTCCCACCTCCCAGAAGCAGTGAGCAGTGGCTCACCAAAGAGAAGTGTTTCAGCTACTGGTTTATTGCTGGATTTGTTATTAAACCAGCACAGTGAGTTGTGATGCGACTTTACAAACTGCATCACACTGCTTTGCTCTCGCAGAGTGCACCTCACCTTCAGGAGGGAAATAAATGTCACAGCACCACCTTACAAGTAGCAAAACCCACACAGCAGGTGAGGAAGGGGCTGGCAGAGCATCATGCATGGGGTGCCAGCAGGGATTCCAGTTAGTGACTTGTTTTCTGGTGTACTCTCCAAGGCATACATATATTTCATGCCCATCTCCATGTCATGAATTTTGTTGGATATGTCTTTCCAAAGTGCAGGGCTGGAAAAACAGACCTAAGCGCTGCCTTGCTCTGAAACAGGACAGCATAGATACGGTACTACCCAGTTCTCCAGTCTGCCCACCAAACTGGGGAACAACCTGGCTGTAAACACGCAGTAATACTGCACACATGAACGTAGTTGTGTGTGAAGCACTGGGTGGTGAGGCACTGGCACAGATTGCCCAAAGATGTGGTAAATGCTCCATCCCTGGTGGTGTTCAAGGCCAGGCTGGACAGAGTCTTGGGCAACATGATCTAGTGTGAAGCATCTCTGCCCACAGCATGGGGGTTGGAACTAGATCTTAAGGTCCCTTCCAACCCAAACCATTCTTTGATTCTACAGTTATTCCAGGAATAAAACCAGATTCAGGTCCCCCTGTACACCACCAGGAAAATTTGCTGAGCAGGGGAGAGAGGGGATGCTTTGGCTCAGGAATGGCAGAGAGCAGCAAGAATATCAGAGCTGCACAGCTGTGCCAGAGCTGGCCTTTCCTCATGCAGGTCCCATCCCATAGCATCTGGGTCTGCACCCACCCCTGAGGGGCTGGACTCTCTACAGGCTTTGGAGGACATGTTCATCAAGAAGCACATCAGATCTTGGGGAGCTGGCTCAGGCAGAGCCCGTGACCTGCACATCCTCGTATCAGCAGGAAGGGCTCATTATGGAACAGACCAGGGTTTCCTGTGCAGGGCCAAACCCTTTGTGAGAGGAATGCCATCGTGGAGAACCCACTTCCTAACAGCAAGAGGAAGCAGAATATTTTCCTTGGGCCTCTGAGACAGAGTTGCTACAGGGTGGTTATCAGCAAAATAGTTTCACTTGTGGAGCTGGGCAGTGCATGCCATGCACAGGCTGTTACTGCAGGATAAAGGTACTCCCTGCAGCATCCCTGCCTGCCCCCGAGCTGGGGACAATTCAGAGTGGCATAAGGCCCCTTTGTACCAGTGTAACTGCAGCTGCCCTCTGGGCTGTACTGGCAGAACCATTTTAGCAAAAACAAAATCTCGCACCCTCCTAATCAGTGTGACATTGTGCGGAGACCTCAGCTCACTCTGGCTCCTCTCCAGACTGGAGCACAGACCCAGGCTGTTTCAGCAGCAGACCCAGCCAATTACGCTACAGTATCTGCGTATGGAGCTCAACAGGAGCTTAATTGAAAGAGCTGTAGCATTCAAATGACTTTTGATACTGTGAAGACATTAATGAGTCCAACTCAGCACTAAACAGCCCTGTCTGATGCTTGGCTGATGGGTAAGGACCAGTAACTTGGTCTGTAGCCAGAACTACGCCCCTGTTAACTCAGCATAGCACTGCTGCTGTGGCCAAACACTGATGGAATTGCCCCTTCCCAGCTGGAAGATGAAGTAACTCCTCACGTGAGCTCTCCTCCACCCAGGGCATCCACACAGTGCAATCAGACCTGCTTCTGCCACTGAAGGACTGCGCACATGAACTCCCAAACTGCTCCCACATGGACTAAATTCAACCTGCAAAGCCCCACGTTGGTTTATTGTTTATATTGAAAAATATCATGCATGCTCTTCATATGTATTTTATGTTGCTCTGAAGTTCTGCACATATTTTGGGACAATAAATATGCCAGTTTCAGATGGATTTTGCTACACCAACATAGATACAGTATACCTACCTCACTTCAAGGTAGTGGGCTACATTTAATTTGGCATCTTAGTGCTGCCACTGAAAAATGGTGGAGAAATGCTTTTCATAAAGCTTTAACTGTGTGTGGGGAAGGGAGGTGCTTCTTCTGATCCAATGCACAAATATAAGTAAAAATGTATACACCCACACAAAGGTTGCCAGTGAGCTTGCACTCCTGTGTGGCTGTGAGGCATTTCACACCCCAGCAGCGGGCAAGGGCAGAAAGTAAAAGCAAGAAGGCATGATGCTTTTGGTACCCATGACTAGCAGGTCAATGACCTGAAAGCTGCAGAAGCTGTTGCAAGTCAGTTGCTGTGGCACTTAACATGCTTGCTGGGCTACATTTTGGGTCACGCTGAAGCATTTTAGAGTAACACCCTGTATTACGCCCATATTTAGCCATAGAAATAAGTGTGACTTGACTTTCAAACACTTGCAGCTCTCACTGACTTCACTAGGTTCAGTTGAGATGTTTCAAATAAACTGGTAACGACCACAACTCTGTGCTGGGACCAAGCACAGGCCATTTTTATCTTAAAAGGCATTTGTTTGAGAACATTCTGAGCTGCTAGAACCAACAGCACTGAAATAATTTCACCGTGCAACCTTAAAAATGTTGATAGCTTTGTCTGCAAAGCGACATGGATTAATTGGTGACCAATCCTTAAAAAAAGATCAGTTAGAAAAAAACTGCTGGCAAACAGAGGAGAAATTCCTCCTCTCTTCAGAGACTGACTCCTTCCTCCTTTGTCTAACAGCAGACCTTTTGTTCAGGATTTCAGTTGGGAGCAGCCCTGAGGTACGGGGGGAATGTCTTGGTTATGACGAGCCCTCCAGACTAGTGTGCGGACCCGGTTTTAATGGGCAGAGAAATGGCTCCAAATCATGCCTGAGAAGCAGTGCTAATGGAACTGTTCCAGTGCTAAAGGGATTTCAAGGTGAATAAGTGCAAGTGGCGGAGCAGCTGGTGTGACTCCCAGGTTGCTCTTTATGGCACAGTGTGCCATGCAAGGAGGATCTAACACCCCAACCACCTAAGCCTTGAAATAACAACCCCAGTGTATCCCACCCCTGCAATGCAGAGTCCCTGGCTTTGTCCCCGTGGTCTGTAGACAGCCTCAGTTCTGGTTAGCTTCCCACTGTATCAGACCAATGCCAGGCTTTGAACAAAATGAGGTGCGAAAGGCAGAAGTAGGGAGGGAGCTCCCCTGGCAGGGACCCCTCTGCTTCCGCCAGCAATTTATCTGACAGCTTTAATAATAGTTCTGATTAAAACAAATACACTGCCTTCTACTGGAAAATGTTTGAATGCCAGCAGCCCAGGACAGGAAAATATTCTCAGGAAAAGAACTCAGGGGAAAGGAGTGTCAGGGCTCCCTAGCACAAATGCATCACTACAACAAGCAACAAGCTAGAGCTGGTGGAGCAGTTGCTTTGCAGCATCGTGCAAGTTAATAAATGGTATGAATATGGTATCTTCCAGTGGAAAGCCTGCCCTGGCAGCATATGGGACAATAAAGATTTGGCCACTGCTACAAGCAGCCATAAAACAAGAGCAGGGGTTTAATCACATTTAATTGCTTTTGGGAAGGGTAAATCACCTGGTTATCAATCACAATTACCTTCCCTGCTCTATTCCAGATTAAGAGTTGGCCAAATAATCCAGATCAAAATGGGTATTTCAGGAGGTAAGGAAAGGAGGGAAATACCCTAAAAGCTTTAAAGATGTTTGGCGTACAAAACCTGAAGTCCAACCCACAAGAAAGCAGGCAATAAAAAGTTAAGTGATAAAATAATGTACTTTTCTTCTCAACTACAACTTTCCAAGGCTGGTGACTGCAGAACCAGCTCAGTAACAAACCAGAGGACAGCACAGAAAGCCCAATTTTTCCACAGAAAGAGGAAAAACTTAGATTATCCTATGTTATTTTTCTAGGGCTTGACTGAAGTGTTTTAAATGCCTGAGGCTGGCAAGGCTACCCTGAATGCCTTCCAGCTCTGGCAACAGCCACTTAGAAGAGCTGCCCTTCCTCTTCCCAGGGACCCACCTCATTGGAAATAGATTTCAAGTCTCCAGAAGAAGAACATGGAAACAGCTGATTTTTCCCAGTTGCCACCTTGCAGCTGGAGGCAGGCAGAGGTAAGAGGAAGGCTTCCCTTATGCCCATGCAAAGCAAGAGGTTCCCAAACAGATTTTGCAGCTAACGTTCACCTACCAAAAGCTGTTCTGGAAACCAAAGCTCTCACTGAGTGTGGGGACCACAGTCCTGCATGACTCCCACTACCTCTAGCAGCCCCGTGCAGAGGGGGGCAGCCGGACCAGGGTTTTCATGACACATCATCTCTGGAATTCATTGGTGAGCATCCCACAGCCTCTACTTCATACGATGCCAGAGCTGTTTCTCAAATCTTCCGTGACCTACCAGCTGCTGAGGGCAAACCAGTAGGGTAGACATCATTCAGACATGAGACAAGACCAGCGCGCTGCTGCTGAATGAACAGACAAATGCTTCACAAAACTCACTTCAGTACTCTGTTGGAGGAAGCAGGTTCAGGTCGCTGGCTCTCCTGCACAGCCTGCATGACCCTAGGCAGGTCATTTAGTCCCTTTGTAGCAAGACTTTTTGTCTCAGGAGGCAGAGAGCTATGCAAGCAGTGCTGAGCAAGGCAGGCAGGCTGCCAGCTGAGGATTCAAACTCCTTCAGGGAACTGCAACAGTTATGCAGTAAACGCATTAACCATGGGAACAGCTTCCCAAAGGATGTGGTGGATCCCAAACTGTAAGTCTATCCATTGTGAGTGGATGCCTCTCAAAAATGCAGGCTGTAGTTCAACCACAACTGTTTGCAGAGAGCTCTCAGGAAATGCCACGACCCCAGTAAAGGCAGGGGCTCACACCAGCACAAGGGAGCTGCTTCTGACCTTCAAGCAACAAACCTGTCCTCTGCATCTCACCATGGGAATTCAAGACTTCTCCTGGCTATTCCCCTTTTTCTACGTCTCTGCCCAGCCCAGTTTTCACTGTTCCTGTGATCTGCCGCAGCCCAGCTAAATTCCATTTGAAGGGACCTGTTGAGCAACCCTCTAAACCTTGTCACCCCTCTAACCTGTTTTGTTTGGTTTTTTTGATTGCTTTTTTAGTTACAAATAAGATCTCCTAATGAAAGTTTCTCTGTCTCTTTGCTTTCGATTCTGTTTCCCCACCACCAGTTTCTTGGTGAAACTCCCACATAAGGACCAGCATGTGCCAGGACCAGGCTGTGTGAACAGCCAGGTACAAGGAGGTCATGCTGAATGTCCCAGGAGACCAGCAAGAAACAGGAAACTTTCTGCAGGAAAAAAATAAATAAATAAAAAAATCCCTTATCTACCTCAATCACAGTAGTATTTGGATAAAATGTTCTTGTTCCTATCTGGGCTGTCATCTGGCAGCCCTGCTCTCAGGTCTCTAGCAGCACTCAACCGATCCCCATGTGTACCTTGGTGAAAGGGTAACTGTATCATACTTAAAGTCATTTCTCCTTTTCTCATCTCTTGTCTTTTGCATTTCTACTTCTTTTCAGGAATTTTAGCGGCTGATTTCTACCCAATAAAATGTCATAGCTCCCTCCAGGGTATCTTTACCACAGCACTTCTGCAACTGTTTTCTTTCCATTCAGCAACCTAGACCATCTCCATGAGCAGAAAAGCCCAAGCAGGGTAAAACCTTGCCAAAGGAAGAAACTCTCCCATTATTCTCATCCAAGAAAGTGGCACAAAGGAAGAAAGACCAGAAGGCATGGCTTGCATCCCTGAGTCACGCCAGAGCTGGGAAAGGCTCATCTCCAGGAGGACAGAGTGCCAGCACTTCTTTTTTTAACTTAGCCAGCAGCTGCAGAATTTAAGCTTTATTAAAAGCCTATTTTGCCCTTGCTGCTGCAAATGAAACCATCCCCCCTCCTCTCTCCTCCCAGACAAAAGGCTAAAGTCTGTAGACAGATATCTGGTAATGTCACCTTAGAAAAAGGTGGCAGCTTGACTCATTTCAGCGGATGTGGTGCACGGAGCAGCTTTACTTCTACCTCAGGTTACAAAAGAAATATACTGCTCCCATGGCTGATCCTTGCTTTTAGATTTTATGATGAGCAATACAATAAATCTTCAATATACTCTGATTACAAGTGTCTGGAGCAAGAAAGAAAGAGATGGAGAGGGAAAACAGGCAGGCTGGATTGAGGCTCTAGGCACCACTCATGATGCACAGTCTCACATTTACTCTGCATGCAGAAGCCCTCTCTCCTAGAGATACACACTGTAATAGGTTAGAAAGACCCTCTTTTGAGCAGCTTTCCTACAGTAGATTTTAGCACAACACAAACAAGAGGCCACATTATTTGTCAGGTCAGAACAAGAAGAGACAGAGAACTCTGAACTAGATGCCATTTACTAAAAACATTGTACTCCAAGGACTATTCTAAGCCTACCTTGATTTCTGGATTAATCTCCTGGATCAGTAATTTAGGCTATTTGATGGTTAGCATTTGTAAGCGTGTATTTCTGGGAAGGCTGAAAACCTGCTTTTGATTTATAGAATTACAGCAGGGTCTCTAGTGGCTTGAGTATCTGTCAGAGGCAAGCGTTCTATGTTAGCCATGTTCTCCCTTCTCTCTGCACATCCAGGTTTAATATCAGCAATAAAATACCAACTGCTCCTGCAGCATGTACTCTAAAACAGCAGAGCAAGTCTGAGTCTTGCCCCCCTTCCCATTTGTAGTCTGCTGTGCCACTTGCCACATGATATTGAGGCTTTAGGATGACGTATATCAACCAGCTAGGTGGAGGAGAAGGGGACCAGAAAGCATGCCTTCCCCACGCTTTGGGGAGTGCGTCCCAGCCTCATAGGACAAGAAGCATTTCTCCCCTGCATCCCTGCTTGTGGAGAATGGTGCCAGGGGCTGGCCTAGCTGAAAAAAACAGAGCAGGATTTGAAGAGGAAAAACCAACCATGCTTCTCTTTGCAGCTAGCCCCTCCTTTCACCCAGCCCCTTCTGACTTGGACCCCAGGCTGCTGCTATTTTTCAAGCCTAGGTTCAAATTCCCTCTGGAGTATGTCAGCAGAGCTCTTTAAAATGGCAGTGGGAATCCCAATTAAACAACAGGACTAAATGTCCTTCCTCAAACACCCAGCACATGCGGTCCAAAAGCCTCCTGGAGCCTTCAGTGCCTCTGCAAAGCAGGCAGTGAGCTTCAGCTGGCTCTCAGCATGGCCTGTTTCATAACACAAAAGGAAGCTTGAATCCCTCAGGGCTCAGATTTTTTTCCAGACTGGGTAAACACACGCAAACACACATTATTTGCATGCACAGCAACTGAGACAAAGGATCTGTGGCCAGGTAGGTGTCTAACTGGTGGTCCAGGCCTGTGGTAACATGCACGTAATCCTAGAAATCTTCAGCTAAAAGAGATGTCTCTCTAGGCTGACTGTGCTGCTTCCAAGTCTCTCTTTGAGGTTAAAATGCAGCCTTTGTTGTTTGGAACATTACCATTTCATAAAAAAAAACACCCCTGCTCAACCCCCCACCCCAAAGGTTTGGTTTGGAACCCAAAACATGGGCGCCTTAATAGTAGAATGTCAAAGCCCTCCAGTCATTAGGCAGATTATATTTAAGACCCACATGTGCAGCTGATCAGAGACTTATTCCTTAAAGGATTGAAATGGCAAGACAGTGCACCTCAGCAAGCAATCTCGTTTAATAGTCAATTAGCAGAGATGTGCTCTCCTGAGCTAGAGATCACTGCAGGCAGAGAAAAAAAATGCACCAACATCAGCTTTCCTCCACTTCTGCTATTAAATTGAGCCAGCTGATCCACTTTCAGCTCATTAACTGGTAAGACTGGAAAGGTACTCAGCAGTTTTACCCCAACCGGGAGAGTAATATTCCTGATAATAATTTTTTTTTATATACTAGAGGGTGGCTGAATGGGTTCAGAAGCTGAAAGAAACCCCCAACTTTTTCAGTACAAAGCCTTGTCTCTGAGCATGTAATTAAACAAGGTTGAATTACAATCCTCTCATAGCGACTTCCCTTGCAGATCCAAATACCTAAATTCCACATTGTCACACAGCCGGGAGAAGGAAACAGCTAACTAAAGGCAGATTTGCATCATGTTGATGTATTAGCACCAGCCAAATTACAGATGAGGGCAGGCCACCTACATCTAGCCAAATGGTGGTAACAAACAGCACTGTGAAACAGTGCACACACCCAAATTTCACAGGCACATGAACATTAGTGTAACCAAAAGCACATGGGGGTTTGTCTCTAGAGCTGCCAACCCCACTGTTCAAAAGCCATGAGTCAGCCTATGCAACCCCTCCTGTCGAGGTTAGCTCAAAAGCTAGACATTGCAGAAAAGAAAATCAGAAACAGTATTAATTTCCCTCCTTGTTTCTAAGCCTTAGGTTAAGCCAGTCAGAATGGCTGTCCTTTCCTTCCAGCCTTTAGAGGTTCTTACCTGGTCGCTTTCCCCCAAGACTTAAGTATTAAGAGGAAAACTTGCCAAGTATTTAAAGACTTTATGTAAAGTTAGCATCACTCCTTCCTACAATCACTGGGTGACTTGTGATTTCCAACAAGAGGCTTGTGCTACCTGATTAAAAGTAGAGCAGAGCTGCTGTCCACAACCCAGCCTGGAAAATCTGATAGAAAGGTTTACACCACCAAATCAGTGCTCTTCAGGCTTAAAGGCTTAAACTGTCCATGGACTCCGAATGAACATGCTGTGACTATTTGAACAACCCTCTAAAATCCTCTGTGCTGGAGCAGGTGCAAAGCAATGTCATGCTGCAGAAAACCAGGGTTACTAGTGCAATCCACTGAGAAGCAGCAAAAGTAGGTTGGGAAAGCTGTGTACCACCACAGCAGCATGGACAGAGCAGGGGGTTTCATAAAGATGCTCATCTGATACAACACAAACACCTCCTGAACACGGCAGAGAAAGGGTCTGCATGTCAAATTAGGGTGCCTCCTACCTTAAGGGTTACCACAAACATCTCTGCAGGCTGAGACTGAGCCTGTGAACTCCAATTTAGTCTCCTGCTGCAAAGAGTGGGGAGAACACAAAGTTCCCGGAGGTCCCTTCCAGCTTTTGTGATTTTGGGATGCCCAAAGCCAAGGCAGTGACAGTGTGCAAGGGGAAACTGAACCATACTTTTTCCTCTTATCATTGCAATGCTAACTCTGCACACAGGCAACAAAAACAAAGCAAGTCTCCCTTAACACCCCTTTTCAGCAGTAGAGCTAAAAAAGGCAAATCCTGAAAAGCAAAAGGCTGTGGGGTGAAGACGCCACAAGAGATGGTCGTTTGTCACGGTATACCCTCACCTGAGTGCAGCAACAGAAGAATAAATTCCAATGGCAGAAAAACTGACAGCTCTTTCCATTTAAATATATGCCCAAAGGCACAGCTTAGAAGCGGGATCCTTACGTTATGAGCAAAAATCCCCTTCAGTTTTCTTCTCCCTCACAGCAAAATCCTTCAGGAACATCTCCCACATGGGGTGAATTTTACCTGATCAAGATCCTGCCATGTTCAACTCTGAGAACGGAGCAGATGGGAAAGTCTGCATCAGTACAATCCCAAGTAACTGCTTCAGAAGGCAAGTGTTTATTTTACCTGGTTCTTCTGTTTGATGAGTTGGAGGCAGAATTTCCCTATTGGCTTCCTAACCTTGCACAGTGGGTTAAGTTGAAGGTGTGACCTGCCAAGCACCCCTTTCTGACTCAGGAGGAGAACTGGACTGCTAGAACACAAGATGGGAGCAGAGACCAAAGTAATAGGTGGTGCTGGTTTATACCAGGAAAGGTGACGTGGAGGTATTAACTCTGAGTTAAACCATCGCAAGGAATGATGCTGCACTTCGGAAGGACAGACACAACCCCTCAGCCCTCCACTGGTGTGAGTGAGGCATAGCCTGGAACCTGGGGAGTGAACAGCCAGGTCAGCCTGGCTTGTTTTTCACCTTGCACTTCTTGCCATCAGGACCTGAGGCTTCTTCAACTGGACAAGTTCAAAAAGCAAAGGAATCAAGCACTGCAACAAAAGTCCCTGACTTCAGACACACAGCTGAGTTACCAGCACTTCCACAGCATGGCCTGGCTTTCTCAGCCAAGCTGCACATCCAGGTAGTGTACAATCCAAATGAAAAGTCAGACAAGTAACAAAGGGCACTTGTAGCCGCACGACTGCCCCAAGGCCTTCACTCCTCATGGCTGGCTTCACTCAGAGCCACATGGAAAACCCAAGCTCGCTTGCAGTTTGCCAGCAGAAGAATGCATAGATTCACTCTGTGTCCCCGCAGCAGAACTGTTCCTGCGCTGGTGGGCACTTCCACCAACCTCCAGACACATTGCCTTAGCATGGGCTGAAGCTCCCTGTGTCCTCCTCATCCACATTACATGCATTTGGTAATACACAGGGTGTGAGGTCTGGTATGCCCAGCTGCCCCTCATACTCCCAAGTCTACTGATCACAAAGTCAGAGCTTTCTATGCCCAGTTAAGCTATTAACAAAGCAAGCACCCCAGCCATCAGTTATGTCTGTTACACCACACACAACTAGCTCACCATCAAATTCCCTTGAAGCAACATCATCACTTGTTTCAACCTGCCAGCAGCTGGCAGGAGGATGGTGAATACTGTTTCAGGCTGCTCTTGAGAGGTTGTGTGGGCACTGTTCACACCCTCCTCCTGAGCACATGCTGCTGTGAATGCAGTCCCTACGCTACTCAGCTCTACGATCACACAGCTCCAACAAGGGGACCATCTCTGTTCTTACCACACGTCTGCCTTAAAGGGGACATGAAAGTTGCTGGCTTTGTTTTACACTGGGATCCATGCCTGTGTTCCTCCTTACCACATTTTTAAATACAGACAGCTAGAAGCCTTTCTCCAAGCGATTTTTCCCCTGCTGCTTTCTTCTTTTGTTCAGGACAATGTTAATCTAGTCCTCTCTGATCTTGCCAGATAGTTTTCTGGAGGTATCAGGGATGGTTATTTTTGTTTGAAGGGCTGGAGTACCACAAGGCTCATGAAGGTGTTCCTTTTCCCAAAAATGGTTGAATAGTCAGTGGAGACAGCAAAAGCAAGTGACTATAGGAATGTTTCAAAGCATTATAGGCAGAAATCTCATCCTCCCCTTCACTGTTCATGTTTAAAGCGTACAAAGCTCCATATATTTCATTGCCACGTACATTGCTTGGTCTCCTACATTGCAAGCAAGGCTATGTCATGAGAACTTCAGCATAGCACATCCTTACCCATCAATTTTGGGAACCATGGCAGGGCTTCGATAAGCAGCAGACCAAGAGGGATGTGGGTTTATTCCCTGTATGATCTCCTACATGTTCCCCTACCCCCATCACACTCAGAGGGAGCAGCAGGGAGAAGAGGAGCATGTTAGATGCCTCAAGTCTTTGGTGTTCTTCATATCTGCAAATACAAGTTTCTTATTAAAAGATAAAGAAAAAACCCTTTAATGCTTTACACCCCAGCCAAATCTTTAAATACCTAGTGAAATATAAGTAATTGAGAAATGTTTTTAGCAGCTGTGGGATCAGTCATCTCTTTCATGTACATAGACAGAAGCTGACTAGGACTAAAGGTTGCTTAACTTAAAACTGACAGTGTGATCACTGTGCCTGGAAATGAACATTAAAAGCAGTGACAAGATTGACATTATCTAGCTGCACTGCAGCTCCTATATTTTTTTTCTATTTAAATGCTTCATTCCTCAGTTCTTACTGCAAGGATCTGAGTCAGGAAAATACAGCTCAGGCTGACATCTTCCAGAAGTGCCTGCTAAAGCCCAGCTTTTGGGGTGCCAAACTTATGACACTTAAAAAGGCTCAGCTTACAAAGTAACATGATTTCCTGAGGACAAACATAATAAAACACTCCTCAGGTGTCATATGCTGCATACACATTTGAGGCTTCAAAGAGGCACCACTTGACTTTTCTACATGTAGGGCAACATTACTACACCACCTGCTTCACCTTTCACAGCCAGCGCAGTTCTCTAAGATGTGACTGCAGAGCAGCAGTAAGGAACTGGAGCTCTACCACACCCTTCAGAGACTGCATTAGCTACAGCTTCTGCTCTGAATGAGGACAGATGTTTCCCTGAATATGCAGAATTCATTTCCCCCCCTAAAGAAATAGCTTTAAAGCTGCTAAGTGGCTCTAGCTGAATGTGCAGTGGTTAAGGAAGGGCATAATATGGTACAAGCAAGTTGCCAAAATGCTTGCTTTCTTTAACAAAAAGAAAGCACCATCGCCTGCACAGACTTGCTTCAATGCCCAAACTGCTCTCACCACGAAACGTGTACCTTATTTCTAAATCCAGCTCTTTCAACCACTGCTTACAATTGCTTCTTGGTGGGCTGGGTTAAAGAGCACCTCCCTCAACTGAGAATGATGTTCTCATGGAGAAAACTACAGTTAAGGCCAAGGCATATTGTACATGATTCCTTCTCACCCAAAAGCTGTGCTTCAGCTCTCACATTAATCAGAGCCTCCACAGGATCTGATGACAATGTGTGTTGTATTTTGTAGTGGAGGCGGAAGCTGTTTCCAAGTAACAGGGTAAAACCTTGGGCTGCCCAAGGTGACAGAGGTACCTCTTCTGCAGAGCATGCTTCAGCTGCTGCCCTGACTCTGCGAAGAGACCACAAAGCCTCTCTGGGGATCCCCTCATGTGTGTGTGTGAAACCTGGGCCAGCTGGTTTCTCTAGAGCTGCAGAACAAACCTAAGTGGAGCTCTAACGTGGGCTGACAGCCCCACAGATTCTGCAGCAAGGATACAAGCAGCAGCAGCTCCACTTGCCTCTCCACAATGGAGATGTTCGCCACCACATCCCCAGGTTTCCCCTCTCCACTGCTCTTGCCTAGAGTGATGCATGGACATCATCGGCAGGCTGGTCCACACTATCACCAAGCCTCAGCACAGTTCTGGACTTACTTCTCCAAACTGCCTTATGGTACCAACTTAATCACTGCAACTCCAGAGAGGCAGGGACCCACCTCTTGCTACCTTCCCTCCACCCTCAGCCTTCAAAGGAGACAGACATTTGCTATCACTCTACCAAGAACAGTTTTTTCATCAGCAGATGTTCTCCTTGAGCATCTTATCATCCTACATTGTCCTCTGAAATCTTTCTTAAGTAACATGATGTGAAAGCTGATGGTCAAGAGCTCACACAGAGAAATCTAGCTTTCCCTGGCCATTTTGCAAGTAGGATATTGGGGTTTTGTATATGAAACAAAGGTAAGAAAGCCCAGCACTGGGCATAAACAAGCTGACTGTACATAATGGACATTGTTAGGTGCCTGAATAGGTCACTGACTCAAAGGAAAGTTCAGCTTCACAATGCAGGTCTTGAGCTCTGAATACGAAGCAGAAAGCATCCCTGTGCACTCACGCCCCATGCATTCAGCGCAGCTGGATCTTTTTGTATTTCTCACTGTCCATTTCCTCCTGAATTTCCCTAGTTTCCTTCCATTCGTATTATGAGCCTTTGTTCTCTCTCTGCCCTCTTCCTCCTACTATTTTGAAGTGTACAGATGGAGCCTAAGGGTGGGGAAACAAGCATAGTAGAAAAACAACTTTCGCAGCTTAGTGAAAATAGGATAAACCAGCTCTAGCATTCATTGTATGGAAGGACTGACCTCTGTTGCAAGAGGTAAGACCCTGCCAAACTGCAGCCACAAAAAATTTTATATGTTAAGAAACTGAAAATAGCCCTTCATGGAATTAATTACTTCCTAGTTGTGCAAATCTTGTACATGGTACTTTCCACCAGGACACCCACCGTCAATTATGGTGGAATATTCTTCTTCCAAGCAACATGTCTCAAAAATGCCGCAGGAGCTTGAGCAGCAAGGTAATCTCAACTCTGAAAATGGCCTGAGATATCCTGAGCAACCCATCTGAGCATCCCTAGAGTCTTTCAGCATCAGAGAAAGGTATTCACACACTGACTAGGTTTGGGTCTGACACTGACAAGCTTCTCCATTGGGCTGTCACAGATTACCCACTGGTGAGATGAATTTTGTAGAAAACAAACCCAGAAGCTGGTGTCACTAATGTACAGCTCCAGACATGTGGGGAAGCCAAAGCTGAGCAAGATATTTACCCCAAACACAGGGTAGGGTTAGGTAGGGTTAGGAAGCAGCACTAAAGACTGGACCAGGAAAATGCTGCAAACACCTACAAAAAGAGTTGTCCAGTTGCTGGCCTTGTTTTGTTCTAGATTTCATGACTAGCAGTGCTTCCCATTGAGGTCCAAGACATCCTGTGATCTTAGCGGTACTCTGGGACCAGGTCCTGCCCCGATAGAGGAGTGATCAGTGCTCCTGCTCATGCTAATGCAGACAAGCTTCATAACATGCAAGTTTTCTACAGCCTTTCTTTCCAGATGCTCAAAGACAACCTGCATGCATGACAAATAGCATCAGGACTTCTGCATCACTTGAGACTACCTAAGCTGTCAACTCTTTCAGTGATAATAACCACCTGTCAAAAACACAGATCAGATTGGAGAAGAAACAAGGGTTAAAATGAAAAAATATTAGCAAGTACCTGGAGCTGTAGCCAAGGCAATCAAGAGACTGAATTCAGCTGCTTTCTAAGTACCACATAATGCAACATGTTCCTCCTCCAATGAAGGGTCCTAGGGTGACTTCACAATACTTGTGTGCCTGTAGCTTTAAATTTGCTGATAAATAGCCTGTGCACTCATGCACACCATGGATGTGGGGGAGGGAGGAGAGAGAAAGATTTCAGATTACAACAAGAGCAGCTTTTGTCACTTGATTTTGATGGTGTGAGAGGCAGTTTCCAGGCTCCTTGGGAAGAATATTTTCTGTTCCATTCCTGATGTGGCTGGCTGCCTTCTGCCAAAACCTGCTTTAAAGCCATTAATGAAACTAGGCTGAGTCTGCATAACTTCTTAATTCCCTGGTGGAAAAAGGGCACTTGAGCATATTTCCGGGAATGACAGACACCCACAGTTCCCACCATTGTCATGTGAAGCATTGCTCTCTGGTCAGCTCCCTCCCCAAGGAAGGAATATTCTGCCTGGAATATCAACCCAACTTGTGACTGATTGCTTTATGGAGAACTCAAGAACTTGATGATACCTGCTTTTCTCTTTATACCAGCACCTCACTAGTAGCTAATCCTGCACTGCTGACATGTCTGCATCTAGTTTCATACACAGAAGCAAGATCACACTCAGGCACGCTGGATCAGGTCTTGACAACCATCAGCTCCAAGGTCATGAACAGATCTGTTCCAGGTTGTAGGATGATGGGAATTATAAGGAAGGCATTTTATTCATGTATTGCCCTGCCCTAAAGGGAGCCACATTCATGCCCCCTCTCCCCAAGACAGGAATCATGGAAGAGCAGCAATGCATCCTGGCACCTCCATGCAGTTTGGAAGAGCTGGGGCAATGCTCCTAGCAGGATCTAAATTTGGCAGCTCCAGGACCAATCCAGCTTCCAGGAGCTGAAATAGTGCCCAGCAGAAAGCTGGCAGGTAGCTCTTTCCAGATCCAAAGGTAACCTGGAAAAGTCCTATGGGGGAGAGAAAGACCTGATCTACAGGACCACAGGTGAGCCTGAACCCGTAAAGACATACCCCTGTGCTGACATTTATATTATAAGCAAAGCCCATTCACTTCCACACAGCAACTCCCAGAGTTCACATGAAATCCTCTAAGGTTAGGGGCCACTGTGAGTAGTGACGTGAGCTGTGCCTAGGACAGGTACCTGGAGAAAAGATGCCAAATGCTGCTCATAGACAAATCAGAATTATTTCAGTATATGAAAACTCTCTTGCACAGGGTATTAAGGCAGTAGTAGACGCCACTCTTTAAAACAGTAAGTCGAAGGACATCGCGACAACTAATAAAGCAGGCACCAGTTCTGTTAGAGCAGCAGAATTTTTTGGCAGCAGTATTTTAAGGCTAACCTCCTGTTCCATGAACAGCAACAGCCTAAATGAGAAGGATTGTTGAGTCAACTTTCGCTTTGGCCTTCACAATGTGCTCTATGTTTTCCAACAGGCTATAACCTACCAGGGAAAGCTGAAGTGGGCAGAAGGAGGTGAACATTAAAAGCTTTGAAGAAATGCAGAAAGAACTATATGAAATTCAAGCCTCTGTTTCATTAAAAAGCTGAAGAAAATGGTATCACAATGTTGTGAGCTATCACTGCAAAGACCACAGGCACTAGCACTTGCATGTATGTGACTCAAGTGATGCTCTGCTGGGACAAGAAATACTTTTTCTTGCAAATCTATACAACATATGTTATCCTAATAGTCACCTTAACATAGATGCACATGTAGCAGCTTTCAGAACAGGAGATACTGCAAGCAGGCCATTGCCCAAAGGTCATGTCTAATTCAGGACCTTGTCTCTAGCATAGCCCAAGAGCATGCAACTAAGAAAAGATGAAAGTTCAAGTGTAAAATCGATCTTCCTTGGTGTACCTTTCCTGCTTCAGGAGAATGAGATATTTAAGACTGAAGTTCCTTCACAGTTTAAATCCCATCCACCTTTTTGCTGACATGGGCTCCAGCACTCAGCTGTTGCAGAGCTGTTTTAGCATGCACTGCTGGCAGTCAGGCTGGTTTCAGCTAAGTGCACCAGAATAGTGCAGCAGAAAGATCCAATAAGCATGGATGCAAAAGCAATAGGAGGAACACAACAGCCAGGGTCAGATAGTCTGGCTGCAGTGAAGCCTCAACCTGAAAGAGGTTCTGCACAGGACCACTCTGCTAACAGTATCTTTTGCGAGTAGCCAGAATAAGCTTTTACGTTTAAATAAAGGAGCTGGCAGAGAAAAAAACACTTCCTCTCATTTGCTCTCTCCACACTGAGTGAAACTGCAGCTGAATTAAGTGACTCAGTTACCAGCCCCCTCCTGTCCCTCACAGCCTCTCAGTGTGGTTTGCTTTTCTACATGAAGATAGCTATCCTGAAGTTTTATAAGCTTGCTTTTCCTTTTCCAACTAAACATGCTAAGGTGCTTAAACTCTATAGGGCAGTGTATGCAGCAGGCATGCACACTAACTCACGACAACATGCTCAAACACCACTACCTGATGCATCAGATGCTGAGACCTCTCTGGCAGAAGACAAAAGGTGAGTCCTCTCCTGCACAGCTTTGCCTTGCCTGGATGAGTCCCAGCTGTGTTGTGATGTTCTCTGCTATCCCCATCAACAATGACCCCTGTATTTTGAACACTTCTCTCAGCAAGAGCTAAACTCTACATTGGAACAGCCTGCAAAAATTCAATAACCATCGACTACTAGTTATGTTGTAGACACACTTACTACAACTAGTTAATGTAAAAGCTGGTGTTGAGATGCAGAACATATCCTACAGCCACCTCTCCATCCTCACAGCAGAAGGGGAGAAAGGGGGTCTGCAATGCCCAGACAAAGCATTAGATCTCTGCTCGTTGCTCCGCAGCCAGCCTGCATGCCTCAACAGGCACTACCCAGCAAATCCTATTTGGAGGGAGCTTATTAGACCAGGCACAGCAAGGCACAAAGCCAGCTCAGATTTGGAAGCAGCACAGCTCAGCCTGCACAAAGGTCTGCCTTTGCCAGTAAGCCCTCCAAGAACTGGCAGGTACATTCTGCGTGGAGCCAGCTCAGGGGTCCATGGGCCCCTGTTACAGTTTATTCACAAGCCACGTGATGAGTGCCTTGCTGGGGAAGGGACAATTGCACACACAAGAAACCCAGCATGGTCTGACTGTATTAACTCTGCATGTGGCTCCAAATCCTAAAAGGACCAGAAAGATAAGAAAAACACTGGAAGTTACTTTAAAAAGCATCTCAGCCCTTCTTGTGCCTTCTGGATGACTGTTCAGCTTGATTAGCTAATGAAGAACCACACAGTAGAACTACTCAGCACACTCTGCACTGAGGCTCTAGAGATGATGACGACCTACCACATCCAACCCTCCATGCCTCCAACATTTCCAAGGAACAAGGTCTTCATCTCTTCCTCCACAGCCATCAATCCACAGGCATCTGGGTTTCTGGGCAGCTGCTTTCTTTCCAGTTACATCACAAATCAAAGTAAATAAAAAACTCTGTCAGGGACCTCTTCCCAAGATTCAGTATGAATCTTTCCCATTTTCAGCCCCACATATCCACAGCCTGTGGACTCAAGAGGACCCTGTCCATTATTTCTGCATCTGAAGCATGCTACCACTTAGCAATGCCCTTTCTTTTACTTTGTACAACAGTGAATTCCCCAGAGCATTCAGCATAATCTCTGAGTTAATGCTTCAGGGCTCCCAGATGTCACAGCCACAGCCCTGTTATATTGGTATCAATATTTTAAACCAAAAGGCCTTCTTCCTCCAGCACAGTCTGTGTTTCCAGGTTTATAACAAAGAGTAAAAAATAAATGCATGTATTCTTGGCTCAAGGTGCACATATGAAACCAGATTCACTCATGCATTGGCCAGACAGCTGACATCCAGCCTGACATTTATCTCCAAGCATGAGGAGCAAAGATGAATGACTCACAGCTATACATCTCTGGAGTTTGCCCTTGGTCAAACTGCTAAATGTCATAAATCAGCCACAGGGCATCCTCAAATACAGAGACAGACACCTAGAGAGAGCTAGAGAGCAACAAGGGCACTGAGAGTCTCTTCTGAATTAAACAGGCATAAACACAACCATGTCCTAGTGACACTGAAATAAAATCCACAAGAGCAGAGTTCAAGCAATTTGCTGTATTCTGGGAAGTTCTGGTATATTTGTAACTGCTTCAATTTGTTCAACAATTAGTTACCACAGTTAATTAACCTCAAAGAAAAGGAAGGATTCTTCATTTACTGAGGTCTCCAACTCAAGATTAGCTGAAATCCTTTATCAGAAAGGCCAAATAAAGTCCACCAGTTTGGCAGAGGGTGCCTGAGGAGAAGCATGCTGTGCAGGAGTTGAGGCCAGATGAACTGATGAGCTTTGCCTTCAGCTATAGCAGTCAGGCAGAGGATGTAGCTGACAGTAGTTGACCAAGGAGCTGTTTTGCAGGCCTGTCACATTGGACATGCCCAATTCAGACAGGTGTTTCAGGGTTTGTTTGAGTTTTTTTGTCTGTTCGTTTCACCAGAAACCTCTTTCCAGGTACAATCAGACTTTTCACATAAAACCCAACAGACACAAAGGTGACACGGAAAGCAAGTGCTGTAAGACAGGTGACCCAAAAGCTTGGGTAACAGTTGTGGTACCTTCAGCACACATCTCAAACTCACTTCTTTTGGCTCAAATTGCCTAGAGAACAATGCTAAAGCCTGGAGTTCCTCCTGCGAAGCACAGCTCCTGGCAAAGAAAGGTACCTGAGTTTTTGGATAGCAAAGCCCTCCTTTTATTTCAGGAACAGATATGACTCCAAATAATCTTCTAGTGTGACTTTAACTGGTGAAAAGGTACACAAGTTGACCAAAGTCCCATCCCAACATAAGCAGGGTTTAGGACTCACCCCACCGAGCCCCCAGCTACCAAGCTTCTAGAGTTTCCAGTGGATGAAAGGCTCGGATCTTCTTCCAGGAACCATCTGTCCTATAGAGCAGGTAGTGGCAATAAATCTGCATAGCATGAAGGGTTTTTTTTTCCCCTCCATTTACTATTCCCAGCTGTAAACTATAAAGCCAGTCCACCAACAACAAATATACAGGCACTCTCAAAGCTTTCCCTGTCACTCTTAGACTGAGATTGCTGAGAAGCCAATCTGGCTTGCCTTGCCAGTTCTCTAGTTAAGGCTTATGCCCTGTAATGCCCAGTAAAGACTGGGGTTATGTTAACTGGCCATCTAGGCTACAATAAGACACACAAGGTGTGGAAGGGGGAGGAAAAGCACAGCAAATGGGAGAAGAGACAACTTCAGGGTTTGCTTTGGGAATCCTAGACAGAACATTCCCTCAGAGCTTCCAGGTTCCCTTGGTTTGTAAATTTGATACAGAAAATGAAGACTTTGTAACTGCAGTGGCTGATCCTGCCAGTTCCTTCCCAGCCTGTCACATATCAAGCAAAGCAGAAGCTCTGGCACAAAGACAAGTGAGTGTGGGAATGTGCCAATTTCTGCCCAGGTTTTAAGCTCCAGGACACCACACTCAAGGTTTTCCATGACCTGTGGCAGAGCCTGTATGGATTTATATTCCCAGTCCTACCAATACTGCCTCATAAAGGAAAAGCATGGCCAGAAATCCCATGGTCAAAGACAACAGTAATTTATTTGTTTCCAGGTGCCCATAGTGCTAATGCTGTCCCTCCCAAGCTCCTCCAGACTGGACACTAAGACCTGTACTTGTTAAAGATTAATTCAGCAGCTAAGGACAATGCAGCACAAACACATACTAACCTGGCACAACAGGAGCATGGCACGTCGTGAAGAAAGAAGGTATCAAAACTGAGCAAAGGATTCCTGTATCACGGAGAGATAGGAAAGCACTCCTTGTAACAGCAGCTGTCTCTGCTTCCCATCCAGCCCATCTAGTGTTAAGGGACAAGGGAGAAGGCAATTTCTCTCCCCAGGAGACATTTGTTTGTAACAAAGGAAATTGAAGAGAGTCAGCTCTGTAGTGTCTCTTGAACAGCTATGACCAACAACCTCTTCCTAATGTTCAGAACACACTTTTACTCACAAAGATTTTGGGGAAAAGTCTCCAAAGATTTTTGGAGAAAAACCTTACCCGTCTGAGCGCAGATATTCTACCAAGCACTTCACACAGCACTGACCAGTGGAAACATGCTAAGCATCTTCACCGTCTCACAGGCATAATAAAAATTCAAAGGTTTCTTAAGAGTCCTGTTAAATGCAGTGGCCATGAAACCACAAAGTGAGGAGAGAACGGCTATCTTGTACAGACTACAAGAGCCAGTCCAAAGCTCACAACCTGCTTTGTACCCATCTGTTTGTAGAGGCCATGTAATTCTCTGCAAGGGGTTTTGTTTCCAAAACAAATGCTACACACTCTTCTTTGACTTTGGGAAGCAGAAAACAAAAAACAGCCAAACAGTGCTGATGAGGCTCCTGAGTGTATTCGTGAGTGGGAAAGCGAGCCCTTCCAGCTTTTGGAAGGGTTCTTGCAAACAGCAGGGAGGGAGATGGGATTTTACACATTAGGAAAAATATTGGGATGGTGCTTGTCCTTAAAGTGAACGCTGCACAACAAAAGGCCCTAGGCTGCATTGTCTGTTTAGCATTTATGCAAACCATGTGATGTACAGGAAGACCCCCCTGTTAGCAGGGAGTACATGGCAGGAACTGTTCCTGGCTGCAGCACAGGTCAGAGTGCTGTACAGCATGCTGTACAAACCTTCATGTTTTTCTGGCCTAAACAACTTTGCTGTGCATCATCCAGAGCCTACGGCAAAGACAAGGACGTCCCTGCATAGCAGTCTCCAGAGAGTTAGAGATATGGTATATACCAGCTGCTTCCTCAGCCAGCCTGCAATGGGAAATGTGCAGGTCACAGATGAAGAAGCAGGCATGCTGCATACCAGCCAGAGTGTAACGAAACAGCACGACCACACTGGAAAATTACTCTTTCAGTGCTCTCTCAAGGAAATTTAATAATCCCATCATTACACCTCTGCTGTTTTTTTGCAGTGCATCCCTGGGTGAGCTGTAGGAGCAGGGATGCAGCTCCAGATGAGTCAGGAAGGTTAGAATAGTGGTAAGGGGGGTAGGGGGAGACCAAGTTGCTGAATTCCCACTGGTTTTGCATTATGAAAGCCATGAGCTGCAATCAGCAAGCCTCTGCAGGTTCGCTTTAACCCCATCCTTGCTGTTAAACAAGCATCTCAACTGACTTCCTGACACATTACATATATTGGTGACACACAGCATGCTCAATCACAAGGCAAAACAACCAAGCACCTGAGGAACAGCCATTTGCTTTCGTTCAGTTAGTATTTTCTAAACTGTGCAAGTTTCTTGCATTCATAGGTGCTGCAAGCCAGCCTGTTCTCTCAGGCCTGCACCTTAATGGGACAAAATCCAGTAGATTTACAATCCAGCCCTGCACATGCCCAGGACTTGCTACTTCAAGAAATGCCATCATTGTTCTCAAGAACAGGCATCTGTATTGTCCATCGGCTGCCTGAAGGCTCAGAGCAACAGTGCTGAAGTATGAGTTCCACAAAAGGGTATCAAAGCTGCCTCACACGGTTGGATCAAACTCATAGCCACAGTTATTTGCTGATAATCCTACACTGCTTTGGGTTGGAATGGACCTCAAAGCTCATCCAGTTCCAACCCCTGGCACGGGCAGGGACACCTTCCACTAGACCAGGTTGCTCCAAGCCCCGTCTAAGCTGGCCTTGAACACTGCCAGGGATGGGGCAGCCACAGCTTCTCTGGGCAACCTGTGCCAGGGCCTCAGCACCCTCACAGGGAAGAGCTGCTAGTAGATGCTAGGAGAAGAGAGGACACAAAATACAACTTCCCCTGGGATACCCCTCCCCCCCCCCAAAAAAAAAGGCAGTCTCAAACAGAAACTTCAAACAAATCAGTTCCCTCCACTCGCCGCCTCAGTGTGTACACAAGCATCTCACACACATCCCCATACACCCAGAGGGACATGTGCTGCCAGCACAACACCAGTTATCTGCCTCTGCAGAGGGTCCCTCGGTACAGCAACTGCCCCAAGGAATACACTCGTTCTGCAAAGGCAAGGGCTCCAGGGCAAAGCAGACTGGGCTGTAACACAAAACATCAGGAAGGCTTTGAAACTCCTTGGATAGGGAAATAAGGTATTCCATGGCTTGGCAGACTGGATTAGAGCACCCTGGAGAGCTTGAGACAGTCTTGAGATTGTTTAAGGTGCCCTTTCAGCTCAGCCTGTGCACCAGGTCACTCAAGGCTCAGGGTTTTGCACAGGAATAATAAGGGGAGTGCAAGAACTAGGGGGCTCTGACACCTCCACACGAGGTAACAGCCAAAGTGAACCGCAGCCATGCTAACCATCCTCCTGGCCAGAAACCAGCAGAGGAAGTCCCCATGTCTGGAGGCAGACACTTGCTCAATCTCTCTCAGGCCTTCTCTGGACACAAAAGAGCATTGCGAGACAGCTGTCAATCAAAGGGCTGGAGCTCTGAAGAGAGACCATGCGTTCTTCAAGAGTTCCGAGTCACACCAACATCTCCTTTAAGAGAAGGAGAAAATGAGCATTTTAGTTGGGAACCAACCCTAACTGCTTGACTTCACACCTTGATACGAAGCCAACCAGCCTGGGCATGCCTGTCTTCTAAGCCCAGTCCTGCACAAGGCTAAAAACCTAGCATGCAGATCAAAGTTTTCGTTAACAAATGTGCTGGAAAATATTGGTGTGCTAATTTTCCATGAATGAGGCCACCAGTATGTAATTTTCCATGAATGAAGCCACTAGTATGTGAAAAGCCTGCAGCAACAGTACTGTGTGAAAGCAGGAAGCATTGCTCTGCTTTGACTACCACTGCTGCCTTACTTCTGGTTCATCTTTTACAAAGAATGATTCAGCTGAACTTCTTCCTTGACATGAGAAAAATGAGTGTGGGAAAGCAAGAGGATGTAACAAGCATCTGGTATGGGGGAGACACTCAAGGGACATAGTGCAGCTCAAGTTAATATGCAAGGAAGCACTATAAAAGCAAAATAAGACAGGAGTGGAAACAAATCTTCTTAGTAGACACACCCACAAGCCATGGCACAGCTGGGAACAGGAGTTCTTCAAACCCAACTACAATCCCAGTCTTTCACCATAAAGCAAGGCTGCCCCTCTCACTTCTTGCTCCAACCAGACCAAGTCTAACATGGGAAGATTCAGGGATTTCCCTTTGAAACCTAACAAGGGCTCCAGAATAAAAACACAGCTTGCTTCATTCACCATTAGCAGTTTATTTCCTCAAGCATTTTCACAGAGGGGGAAAGAGAAATGCGCATGATCTAAGAGATGAAAGCAAATGAAAATAAGCCTCATAAAACCTGTACTGCCCTAAGGGAAAACTGCCTCACAACTTTCATTGGGGAATTATCAAAGGCCCCAACTGGTAGGGGGTTGTTTGTATTTTATAAGACAGATGCTTTAGAGATACAAGTCCTCAAATAGCTGAGATTCCATTCTTCTGAACCTCAAATGAGACTAGAAAAAGAAACAGCTGATGCCACTTAGTCTGGCTCAGGGATCCAGCCTAGCCACATTAAGACAGAGGACTGAAGCAAGGCACAGGACTGTACAGCCACTGCTCAACTTCCTTCCGAGGAGATGTCACTGCCCAAAGCAAAAGCAACCACACCAAGTGCTGGCATGGCTGCAGGGAAGTGTGGAATGGAGCTAAAGAATCTCATTAATTTCTATTGCAAAAGAGAGGCTGGGGCAGAAAGTATTGACTCATTTAGCCTGAGAATAAGAAAGGATTGCTCCTGAGAGACTAGTTTAAAAGGATGTTTAGTGCATGTTTTGCTTTGCATGTGGGAGAGTGGGTATGAAACTTCCCACACTTGCAGCTCTGTTTCTTATCAGAAAAGGCTTAATCTAAATTCAAGAGCCAGAACTTCAGAGAAGGGGCAAAGACCCAAAATGGCAGAACTCTCCCACCCCAGCTAAGCTCAGAGGTGACTGCAGTCCTGGATAAGCCTGTCTGCAAGCAGTGGTCAGGTCCCTAGCACAGGATTCACCAGCAGTGTGGCCATGTTCACAGCTTGGACAGACTGACTCACTTTGCCTCTCAACTGGATTGTGAAGCCCACGCTGGTGCCCTTGCTGCTGCCAACCCTGTGGCAGCTGAAGAGCAGCCTCTGCACTGGTGCAGGCTCTGCAAGGGGTCTGGCTTCATGGGATGCTGAAAGCCTCAGTCCACACTGACATCAAGAGGGGAGGCAGATGTTCAGAGGGTAAGGTTGTTTGGCATGCTTTACAAGTGTGTGGCAACCACCATCTTATTTACTACAGCTGATGGAAACCCTTCTCTTTAGTACTGAACCAGCCATCGTTCTTCCTAATAACAAACCTCTTCCACACACATACAAACACTCATCCCATGGGGTAATTAATTTCAGCCCCCTTAGCAAATCAAACCAAGAAACTAAAAAAAACCCCCACCCAGCGTCATTACCATGTTGATTCAAGGAAGGGATACACATAGACAGATACCAGTAGATAGGCACTAACAATGAATAATTAAACCAAAAATAAAACCAACAAAGGATCTAAGACCTAAAGAGAAATTACACACTTGGAACAGCTACCACCACATTTATCTTTCACAATCAAAGCATATGAACAGGAAATAAGTAAAACTAGCTCTAGGGCACATGAATATTGCCCCTGGCCGGTTCATCCTGCTGTGCACAGAAAGATGTCATGTGCTACTCACACCCAGACATTTGGCTATGGTGCAAGGGGGCTGGATGTCTCCGTCTGGGAAAACAGCACTCTCTGGAGCCCAGTAAAGGAAGCGCAGGAGAAAGCTAACAAGCCTTAAAATCACTAACAGAGCGATTCAATTGCTGAAGTGACTACTGAAAAAGCCTACCTCCAGCTCCTCCAAAGGTCTTGATTACTTGCTTTATCTGCACCCTTATTCACCCCATACAAGCAAAATGTGCAAGAGTTTTAGCTAAATAGCTGCTTACAGTTGATGCTGAGCTGAAATTGGACTGTAAATTCCTGCTTTCTGAAGAGAAAAAGAGCCATGGGACTGCTGTGAAATGAACCTGCTCCCTGGAGGCATGTGAATGCTGCAGCACTTGCTCTAGATCTTAGGTTTACAGAAGCTGAAAGCCCTGTGTTTGTCTCACCAGTGTTCACTTCAGCAGTAATCAGTTTTCATCATGATAGCAGAGGAATCCAATTAGCTTGAGCCAACTCATGCAGAAAGAGCAGCTTTAGCAAAAGAAAAGCTTTGGATGCAAAGCAGCTCCTAGGAGTAGCCAGGCTAGAGGGCAAGGTTAGCTTAGAAATAGCAGTCATGGGCTGGGATGCTGCAAACAGGCTCCAGGTTCTCCCATCATCCATATCCTCCCACAATGACTGCCACCATTCCTCTTCCTGCACACTGAATGTGGGAGAGAAGCCATGAACAGACATCTTCCTAATACTCCACTCCAACACTAGCATGCAGCAGAGTAAATGACTTCTCAAAGCAACTGCCTGAAGCTTTTCATACCATTTAATGGTCAGTCTATACGAATTCCTCTGCAGTAGACATGGGGAGGAATGCATCCACGATGGACAGGCCTCTTCCTGCTGGGTCTTGTGCCCAGGTCCAAACCCTTGCAGACCAAACTCAGCCCTGGGGATTGGTGATCACCACACATCCAGAACTCTGTGGGAGTGGTGCCTTGTATCAAAGGCAAATTTTGCTCTGTGTTTATACCAGCCTACAAGGCATGAAAAGGCCTAGGAGGTCACACATCCACCACTGTAATTTCAGGCATAATCAAAGAGAAAAGCTAAAGTGGGGCTGAGTAGCAGGTACACACTTAATTACAAATGGGTTTGATAATAAGCAGAGGCAAGAAAAAGCAAGTGAAGAACCTTCCTTTTTCTTCCTGGCTCCTGTTCAGGCCATGTAGAAACAGATGCCTAGAGGAGAATCTCGAATAAAATCCACCAACTACATTTTTATTTCATTTTCAGAACTGCTACAGCAGCACTGTTTCCTATGCTGTGCTTTGACACACATCAGGGAGTGATGGACAGCCAGCCGCCACTCCCAGTGCAGGACTTGGGTCTCTGCAAGTATTTCTCAGGCTGGAGCTCAACCCCGCCATTGTGTCTCAAGTCACATATGCACAAATACATGTACACAGTCATTCTGCTCTAAGCCTGCATGGAGGATTTTATTTGCTTTAACATCCTCTGAATATGAAATGGTGGCTGCAAAATAGGATTACTAGCACAGAGGACGATCAACCCAGCTTGCAGGTCCTGCCTGGCCCAGGGAGGGGCATAAAGCAGCTCCAGTGATGCCCACAATGATGCCCTAACTGACCCCCACATCAGGTCATGCACTTACAGCGAGGAGCTACTCTTGCTGCCCCCCAAAGGCCCTGGAGCAACATAAGGATAGGAAACAAGCCCTAAAACAGACAGGCAAGAAGTGGGGTGAGTGGAGAGCTTCTTTTGAATGCCAGAAGCTTTCCACCAATTTTTTTGTGACAGCAAATTAGAAGGGGTCAGTGGATCCCCTCATCACACCCAATACCGCTAACAGCATCAGCAACAGCCTAACACAACCCAAGAGCATGACAAACGGAACACAGCATCAGCCTCAAACCCCTCCAACAAACTGACACCCACTGCTGACAAACCATTGCCTAGCTGGATGTCACAGGGGGATGTGATGGGAATAATGTGAAGGCTGGGAAACTACTGCATCCCAGGGAACCAAGGGCTTCTGACATTTCTAGCAAAGCCTGGTGAAAAGAACCGGGTGGGTTGTTTTGTCCTCCTGGCTTTAATTACAGCCAAGTGCTTAAGTTATTCTTCTCCAACCACCCCCGTGTCCCTCACAAGCACAAATCTAGCTTTTTATAGCACATCCGGTATGGATGTTAAACACATTCAGGAAATGCACTCTCAGCCCCAAACATCTCTTCCCCTGGACCAGTTGTGCTACAAAGGTTTTTAATGTGGAGATGTGGAGCTGGATGTTTGGTTTTGTGATGGCTACTTTCCTGGATTACTTCTGTCTGTTTAGAGAAGGAAAATTAAATAAATGCAGGGTAGGCTGGCTGCATTCAGAAATAATGCAAGCTGCCTCCAAGGTGAAGAAAGAAAAGCCAGATGGAGAGGCCACTCTAAGCTGCTTGAATGCCCTGCACACAGGGCAAGGCTTTCTTCTTTTCTTTTTCTTTTTTAAATAGCTGACAAAGCCCCTCAGGGCTGACAATGGCTCACAGCACAGTGGGTGTCCAGCAGCACATCTAGGATCTCAAATCACAGGTTTTTCACTGCCTTCTGTTGATACTGCCCCAGACTGGGGCTTCTCCTGTAATGTACAAGGCAGAAATGCACCTTCTCCACCAAAACTTCTATTTTAAGGGGCACCAGCAAAGAGCCATCAGGCTACACCAAATTCTGTCAGTCCTCTGGTGCTGCTCAGACTTGTCACTAAGGTTTGTGGCTGTTTGCTCCAGAGGGGCAGGGCTTGGACAATAGCTGACTCCCAGTCTACAACCTGACCTCTGTAATTTTTGTAACACAAGGGACTTGCTTATGGCTTTAAGAAACACTGCAAGCTTGCTAGTAATTCTCCCACCTGAAAATATCCTGGCTGACTTCCCAGCTGGAAGCACCCTCTGAAGTTTAAAGGCAAGCATATTTGCTGGCAGCCTAAGGAATCAGTCTTGGATACCATCCCAAGGCAGAAAACTCCATGGAGCACTGTTGCACGAGAGGGCACACATTGGTCAGTCTGTCCCATATGGTCTCCTGCTGGACCCTCAAGAGCACTGGGCTGTTCCACATGTTAATCAAAGTGTGACTGCTACACTTCAGCTGTACTATCACTGCACTCTGCAGCAGGTTAGGAGATGGAAGACAGGTGGAGCTGCACTGCATCAGGGTTTGCTGCTCTGAAAGAAGGTAAGACAAACAAGCCCAGGGCATTTTTCCCATTCCTTCCCTGCAGCCAGGCCACCTCATGTTCCGAGCAAGCAACTGTCCGTAGGACATCACACATCAGCAAACTGAACAACCACCTAATTGAGCTGCCTCCAAAATAATCACACTGGAGGAAAGTTAAGAGTCCTTGAACTCATTATTTCTTATAATGATTTTTATTCCATGTTTTCCATAATTGACGTGGATTCTTCACTTCAGATACCTACAGTATTAACTCAAAATGGGCTCTAGCTATTTCTCCTGAGCAACTAGATCTCCAGCCTAAGCAGCCATGCACCTTGGTAATGACTAGTGGTGAAGTCCCACTGGCCACCCACCTTTTCCTCTGGGCCAGTAAGACACAGGAGGAAACCTTGATCTCAGACAGTAGGAAGGTGAGCAGCCCGTGGGGCTTTCTCAGTGGGCAGCCAAACTCACCTGCACTCAAAGCAGCAGGGCATTTGCTGGAGGAACTGGAAGGCAGGTTTGAAGGGATGGGACCACCAGCAGTATGCACAGCAAGGAAGTGTCCCAGGTTCAGTTGCCACCCAAAACCCTTTTGTGCCCACCCAGACTGAATAAAGAGTGCCAGTCCAGGTCAAGGCAAGTTTTCCAGCACAAAACCATGTAACACAACACATAGGTTACAATTAATGCCCTCTGCAGAGACAAACCCTTGTGCAGCAAGAACAGCAACAAGACAAATATGCTCATCTATGCAGTCATTCATCTCAGGGAGCAGCAACTGTCAAGTCACACACACACTTACTATGCTTTCATTGCCCTGATCTAACTATAAGCTATGAAACAGCTGGAAAAATGAACAACAATCCAGCTGCAGCAACTGAGTAACAGCCTATCTTGGGGAAAGGCAGCCTGAACTCACACCAGAGAACTGCTCTTCAGCAGATGGGAAAAACAATGTATTTACTTAACGGGTGTTGTTTCTATGTGACCAAATCATATGCAGCTTATGTCATATAAATATAAACGACTGACCTAAAAATTACTGTTGGAACATAGAAGCATCTCCTCTATTCCTGAGAGGCAGGGGATCTCCCAGGCTCACCAAGAACCACAGAGAGCATGCTCAGGAGACCTGACCTCTTTGCATCTTTGACAAGCATGATAGTCTCAGAATTGGGTGTTAGAGCTTGAACAAAGTGATAAATCCACGTCAAAATTATATTAGAGAACAAGAGAAAAGAATCTCACATTCAAATACTCCCAGAAAGTTTATAAGAAGCCACACCCCAGCCTGTCATGGCTTTTTATGGTCCCAAGAAGCACCTGTCAAAAGAACTGCAGACAATCCCAAGCATGTTCCTTGGCTACCTGCAGTTTCATCGGTCTGCTCAAGACATTCAAAACAATATTTCCTTATTAGGAAGAATGATTTATGAGGATTGAGAAAGTCAAGCTTGAACCTACAAAGTGAGTCACGAAGACTCATGAGTTGCTTCCCCCACTTCCCTCCCCGCCACCTGAAATCCTGCAGAAAACAATTACCCCTTAGCTTAAATACCACACTGGGTTTACTGTATGCTGAGTGCTGTCTTGCTCACTAAGGGTCTGCATCTGGGCAGATAAACCACATACTCACCCAGACACTGTTGGGAAGGAAGTCGGAGCTCCTGACTGCCATTTCTCTTGCTGCTTCAGAAAAGCTTTAGCTTCTTTTGAGGTTGAGTCCACTTCTTTAGTCACTCTGTTGGAGGAAAAGGAGACAAACCAGAGGATAAGGAAGAGCTGTACTCACAACAACAGAAACAAAAATCCAAGGAAACACAGAAAAGAGGTGCAGAAGTCCCCACACCACCTCCATCAGCTTCAGGCTGAAGAACAGGCATCTTGTTAAGATTTCATGCCAGTGACAAACCCTCTATAATCATGGCAGAAAAAAAAGTAAAAGAGTAGTTAATTAGAGCTGAGGGAGGAAGGGATTTTCTTTTTCTTCAAACAAACAGGAATGTCCGTTCATTCAAGCAGGCCTGTCTCAGTTGCAGCTACCAAATGCTCTGCTCAGGTCACTGGGGGCAATTCCAGGCTCTTAATTGGGCTCTTGATTTCCACATTTGTGGGTCAGTGAGGCAGCTCTTATGCCACAGCTGTTCTGCCACCCACATCTCACAGGCTTGGCAACATCTGCATCCCAAATCAGAGCACAGAAACTGGCTCCAGGCATGTGGAATGGGAGGAAAAGTTCTGGCTAGATAGAATGAAGAAATCTGCTCTCAGTTTCTACTTAATTTTTGTTTGAGGCCCTGAGGGTGCAAAATACTGAACTTCAAAAAATACAGCATTGACAGCAGGGAATGTGTTACAAACATGAGAACGAATCTCTAGAAAACACACTCAGTAATTGTTAGAAAATCCCAGCTACTTTAGCCCCTCATTTACAATCACCTGCCTCCAGTGACACACTTTCCACACTCTCAGGAGCTCTTAATGAGGTTGTCCTGGTATCCCAACCTAATAATTTTGCTCCCTTGCTCCTTGATCCTCATTAGTCACAGGATTTGCCCTGGTTACAAGTCAGGCTAATCACTGCTTGCCAGCTACCCACCAACCCAACACTGCAGCTTCCATGTAGGAACTGGCTGATGACATGGAAAAACCCAAGGAGCTGCAGACCCAGCAGGCTTACTGCTGGGTTGAGCTTCAAGGGAAGCACTGTGGAGCTGTTTGTTAAGCCTGGAGGCACTGATGCCCTGAAATCCCACTTGCACACAACTAGTGCACCCATGTCCCCATCCTGACAGCATCTGAAAAAACTGTTAGAGAAATCATTTCTCCTTCTCTGAAGACTGCAAATTTGGTGGAAAAGGCATGTTCAGAAATAAGAATAAATTCTCGTGCTGTACACCTCCTTCTCTGCCTGATCCTGCCAGTGTAGATTAACCCCATTTCCCCCTGTGCTATCACATGCCTTTCAAATTAGCAGCTGTCAAGGGGAGAGAGAGACAAATCCATGTTATGAGTATTTAGAAGTGGGTGCTGATCAGATTGGAAAGAGGTGGGAAGTGGGGAAAAACAGTCTGGGAAGAAACAAAAGCCTTGCTACAGCACTGTCCCAATTTAGGACATTCCAAACACATCATTATAGAATCATAGACTGGTTTGGGTTGGAAAGGACCTTAAGATCATCCAGCTCCAGCTCAATGCCATGGACATTAATGCCTCATACTGGACCAGGTTGCTCCAGGTCCTGTCCTGGCCTTGAACACTGCCAGGGATGCAGCAGCCACAGCTTCGTTGGGCAGCCTGTGCCAGCATCTCATCACCCTCACTGGGAAGAACTTCTTCCTTACACCTAACCTGAACTTCCCCTGTTTCAGTTTAAAGCCACTCCCCCTTTTCTTGTCACTACAGTCCCTGATGAAGAATCCCTCTCCATCATCTTTGTAGGCCCCCTTCAGATACTGGAAGGCTGCTATGAGGTCTCCACGCAGCCTTCTCTTCTCCAGGCTGAAAAGCCCCAGCTTTCTCAGCCTATCCTCATACAGGAGCTGCTCAAGCTCCTGATCATCCTCATGGCCTCCTTCGGACTTTCTCCAACAGCTCCATGTCCTTCTTATGCTAGGACACCAGAACTGCACACAGTGCTCAGCAACAGCAGTCACACACCAAAGGTTACTGTACATCCAGTTTCCTTCAACAGAATAAACTTGGTGTCTTTGTGCTGCCATCAGCCAGAATGCCCCACAGACCTCTCCCAGGAAAAAGTGCCACGTTTCCATTAATACAGTCACACAGTCTATTTAATATCAAACGTAGCAGCCAAAGAGTTGGTGCAATGTCCTGCCCAGCTGCAGAGAAGCACCATTTCTCATGCACTTTGCAGTGTTGGTTTCTGGCATGGCCCCCCTCTTCCCATCATCCCCTCCACTCTTGTGACACTGGAGGCATGCAAAGAGCACATGAGCAGTCATGAGAAACATCAGGCAGATCCTGAGCACGCAGGAATTTGAGGCACAGCATAGTAACCACACACCTGGAAAAAATCCTCTGCACTGGCCTCGATACAGCCACAGGGCCTGCTCCTGGGTTAGATCTCAGCCAAACCCTGCACAATTCTGGGACTTGAAGAGTGTAAAACCAAGAGGAGGGGTTGGGAAAGGAAGCAGAAGTCAGAGAAAGCACACCGTATCACTGACTCTGCTCCCACAAGCCTACAGGTATTGGGAAATTAAATAGCTTAACAGGGTCTGGACAGGCACAATCCCAGGAGTGTTCAAGGACAGGATGGATGGACCTTGGAACAACCTGGTCTAGTGGAAAGTGTCCCTAAACGTGGCAGGGGGTTGGAACTAAATGAGCTTTAAGGTCCCTTCCAACCTAAACCAGTCTGGGATTCTGTAAGTGGGCAGCAAGTCTTCAAAGCTCGTGGCAGAGCTTGGATCTTAACCTCATGAGTACTTTCAGCCTCCTTCACCAAACCAGAGACAAAACTGGAAAACGTCTGCTCTACCAAGATGTAAATAAAAAACGGCTCCAGGGATTTGCCAGCCTGCAGTCTGACAGAATTAACATGCTCCTTGGAGAAGGAAAATGCTCAATCTCAGAAAAGGTGAGAAGGGAGAAACCTCTACCTGATGAAGCTCCTCAACATGATACACAGCCCTTCAATGACAGACACTTCAGCTTTGATACTTCTGTACTCCACCACCTCAGGATACCAGCATCAATGGCTGGACACAGTATGTAACTCCCTTTTTGCTCCCTTTGGTCTGCCAGCAGCTTCTTTAGCACGTTTTTTTTTAAGTTGTCCACTGCAGAAACTCATCTGCAAAGCTCCAGGTAACCTGTTCCTGCAGGACTGGCCAGGTGGGGACAAAGGAATGCACCAGAAATGTAATTAAAAGTGACCTTTCAAAGCAATTTCACCACAAGATCCACTTACATCGCCACAGACTGAAACAAAAGTAGCTCTGAGGCTGGGCTGATGCCAGCAGCAACTTGTGAACCACTCCACAGGAGTGACAAAACAAAGAATACGAAAGGGCTTTTTTATAAGGTATTAATTCAGGTTATGCATATTCCAACCTTTTCCAGATACCAGGCCAAGAAGGAAAAAAAAAATCCTCTGGTCTGCATTATTATGGGAGACAATAACTCTCCATGTAGAAACCAAAACATTTCTTGTTCTACATGGGGAGAAATGAGAGCCATTAATCCAGCTGGAAGAAATCACAGTCATTACTAAGGAAAATTACAAGACCTTTCACTTTTAAATACTTGATAAATAACTATTTGCCTGACTGTTTACTGGGATGCTATTCACATATTGTAATCCAGGAATAAACATAGAAATAAGTATATTGTCAGGAACAAAATAAGTAGCTACTGTCTTACCCGCTTGCAGACCCCGTAATTCTCACACAAAACTGCTCACTCATCACTTTCCCATAAAGATTTCATTATATTGCTATGCTACTAAATTGCATAATAAGACTTCCAAAACACAGAAGTTATTAATTTTTCTGGACTGTGCTGGAGCCTGGTACACTGACAATGCTACTGTAGAAGATGCTGTGCAACTGTAAAATAGAAAGGTCTCCCATGTATAAAGTTATTATAAAGAAAACATGCTAGAAACTAGATCACTAAGTCTCTCTGATACTTACAGGTGTCCTCCTAACTTAGGATGCTTTATATCTGAACCAAGCTCAAAGTGGCACCTGAGCATTTCAGCATGCTCAAACCCACCCATCCTGCTGTTCTGGTCCCCAGGTATGGATACATTACTTCCAACTTCCACTCAAGAACTTGTCACCCTTCCCTTCACCTTTTCCAACTGAAATGCTGTGATTTATGTGTATGGAAAAGGCCCCAGTTGTGCAGGCGGGGGACCAAAGAATGTGAAGAAAACCCATAGGCTGTCCCAAGAGTCATTCCCTAGAGCACACGCAGTACTGAACTGTAGCATCCTAATTTAAGAAGTGTTTGATCTGTTCCCAGAAGTCTGAACCTAAGCAGCTACAGGGAAGGAGGAATACAGGCTAAAATGAGCACCCCATTCACATAGCTCTACCTAATCTACAGAAGGGGGTTAAACCCAAATTTTCATGCTTTGGTTCAGTGGCAGAGCAAGCCTGATACACCAGCTTGTCTCCTGTGCTCTGATAATACAATGGGTGCAGAGTTACCAGGAGTGAAGGGGGTCCCAATCTAACACAGCATACCGTTCCTGCTCCCTTGGCACACAGCACCAGCATCTCAAGACTCACCCCAGTGCAGTGGTCAGGGGCCTCTGCTCTAGCACAGCAGAACCCAGTCCTGTCTGCAAGAAACAGAGCTAGCATAAAGGATGCCAAGGGTGCAGTGTTAGGAAAGCGCCTGGCTCAGCAGCAAGGTGCCCTGGAAACCCTTTCAGAAGTGCATCAGCAGGGAGGGGAAAAGGAGGCAGGGTCTTTGAGGCAGAACAAGGAAAGCTGGGAAGGACAGCCACATCAGGAAGGCTTGCAGGCTTCTGTCCACAGACTGCTGTGGAATGGCAACCTTGTGCATCCCAAATGCCAAAATCCCTCCAACTTACACCCGTGTGGCTCAACACAACTGCATTCTCCTCAAAAGGCCTGATGCACATCAGACTGAGGAAGCACATGCTGGTATTGTGGTATAAGGGGACTTGGAGCTGACAAGACAGTTAGGATTCCTAATTGCAGCAGCACAAAGGTACCATCCCTTCTAACCATGCTAAGAAAGGGAAAGCAAGAGTGGAAGCTCTGGAAAATGCCAGCTCTTTGCCACTTGTACTCAGAACACACAGTCCCCACCTGGGAAACCTGCCTCAGTTTAGGCCTGACACAATTATAAGACTTTCCACATGATCTTAATGTTGTTAGCTCTGGGGAATCACAGACCAAGGTAGGGGAAAAATTAGGCTAATTATCCTTTTTTTTTTTTCTTTTTCCCAGTATTCCCCATCTGTGTCTAGCCTCATTAAACAGTCCTCCAGCCTTCTGGAATGATCGCTTGAGGAGCAAGCAAAACTCCTCTACAGTTGTTGGTAAAAAACCCCTAATCCCTTCTGAGCCAAGAGGAATATTTTGTCTGAGTATTTTTTTGGTAGACTCCTGTGCTTGAGCTGCCATGTCCTGGGTACCTTCTACAAACAGATCATAGAATCCCAGACTAGTTTGTGTTGGAAAGGACTTAAAAACTCATGCAGTTCCAATCCCCTACCACGGACAGGGACACCTTCCACTAGAGCAGCTTTTTCCAAGCCCTGTCCAACCTGTCCTTGAATACTTGCAGATGCACTGGCAGATGCTCCAGCCTGCAAGAGCCTGAAGCCACAGAGTTCACTTGTTCAGCACCTTCCAGGAGAGAATTAAGTCCCCGCACAACTCAACCTTCAGGCTACATCTGCCTGCCACTGGGTATGTATTTATTTTATCCTGGATTGCCTGGTGCAAAGCAAACAGAGCTAAAATTAATAGGTCCCAGCACTTTCTTTATTTCAAAGTAAAAGATTTGTTTTCTCCCTTTCAGAAAAAAACACACCATTCTCCAAACCTTCAAACCAGGTGGGAGAAGTTGTTCCCTGGGAAACTGAAGCAACACCGGCAAGACCAGGCTGGAGTGACTGATAATTTTGTGGGCTGCTTATGAGCACAGAAGCTGCTGGCTGGTTTTTAAACAGAAACCAATCTGATCAGAGCTCTCCTGACACTAGGCAAAAGCCATGCTGCTGCTCCTCACAGTGCGTGCGTGCTCTGTCCAAGCAACCAGCCCAGGCTGCACCTCAAACCAATTCATCTGAGAACAGAGATGAACGATATTTTAACATCAATAATGTATAAAAAGTAATTTTTGACATCCACATCCTGACCTCATAAGCCTTGAAGGGAACAACCGGTCTTCCATCATCTCCTGCGTGACAGACTCTGTGACAGATGTAAAGAAAACAGATGGACAGTGCTGCCACCTGAGATGCTGACCAAACTGTCAGGCCCCTTTTGGGCTTCTGCTTGCTGCTGCTGCAACCAGCTCTCTAAATCCAAGGGGAAGTAGCACTGCAGTTACTGAGCTTCCACTGGGCCTTGAAATAGGCAGAGCACAACAAACATGGCTCTATGGATGAGACGACTTATGGCCAGGGCACAAGGCTTCACCTCCCCATTGACTGGAGGTTATCCACCCCAGTTTTACATCTCTCCAGGCACTTGGTCTCTGCTTGCCTCTCTGGATAACTATTCCGTCAGTCAGCCCCATCACACTGCCTCAAAATTCTGCCATGCATTTAGCTTTTGTGGCATCCCGTAATTTTTAATTGTACCTCCCAAAAGAATTAACTTCAAATTATGGAACACATCCCTGAGTTGAGCAATCCACGTGAACAGATGTAGCTGCTGTATGTGTGAGCATGACAGTGCTCTGACCCTGTTAACTATGACTTGCAAGTACACCAAACACAAGATAGATCCCTGCAACCCCACTGCTAAAAAGCAATGCAATAATGCATAATGCATCTCTCCTTTTGCTGAAGGAAGGAGTATTAAGGAGTCAGAGGTACAAAATACACTTACAGCTATGAACACTGGACACAAAGGTTACACAGATCACAACAGGAGCCAACACACACTACAAAGCAGAAATAACCCCATGGGAAAAATGACAGACTAAGCTTGACTTGGTTTATAAAGTGTTAATGAGACAGTAAGACAGCAAACAGCTTTGCCTTCCCTTCAGGCTAACACAGAAATCCTCTTGCTCCAGAACCTCTTAGTTAACAGGAAGAAAAAAAAATAAAAATCCATCTTGCAAGCTGTACTTCCCATCCTGGGAAACCCAAAGCCCAAGGGCAGCAAAGCAGCTCTGCCAGCATCTCACCAGACATCAAAGGCACTTTCTGAGCCTGGAGCTGTCAGGAATGACACAGCAGCTTGGAAGCAAGGAAAACAGGGCAAGCAGCAAAATGCTGGGACTGGATCTGAGGCCCCTGTGACGAAGTCATGAACAGAGGGACAAAAAATCCCCTTCAGCCAAAGAACCCCCGAGAAACCTAAATAGGTCATAAGCTCCTTCTGTTTCCAGATTTTTAGAAGTCAGGGAATTGTCCGAGAGCCAGGTACAGAAACACCTCCTCCCTCACCTATTGGGAAAGAGTGGGATCTTTACTTACATGTTTCCACGTATTTCCACATTAAGTACACACCATGCAGGCAGAAAGCGCTTGGAAGAGCATGAAGATGGGAGAATGCAGCTGGCCATCCTGTTCCCAATGCTCATGCATCCCCTAGATACCACAGGTTTGAAAGACCTATAAATGCCCAAGTTAATCTGAAGGCCAAGCCATCATTTTGGAGATGCTTTGAGACCGCTCCCACCTTTGGGAATCCCAGCTGAGCCTTCTTTTCCATCATACTGATTACCAGCAAAAATGAAACCAGCACACATCAGTTATTTCCTTAAACGCATCAAGCAGTATCAGAAGCGTAAGATGACTTTCAGATGCCCATCTGCTCCATCGCTTTGGGGTTTTCAAAAGCATGGTAATAAAGCAATATAACAGGAGTCAGCATGTTGATGAATGCCAGATAATGAACTGGATGAAGCTGGCACTACTGTGTAACACTTTGCAAAGTCACAGCCTCTCTGTTGCTTCAGTTTCCCCCTCTAAGCAGAAGCCTCATCTGCACAGCTACTAATGAAGATCCCAAATAGAAGCTGTTCATTAGACCATTCCCCTTCTCAAAACACATTAAGCAAACAGGAACACAATTTACCTTAGGAGTAAATGCTCTGGCTTAGAGTTCTGGCTAGTGTGTCACTCTATTAACAAAGTTTTCATTTCTGCAGCTGCCTCTGAGAAAGGCAAACGGCTTGTGGGTGAACCAGCAGACAACATCACTCCTGCTCACTCTTAATGACTTCATGCCTGAGCCATGAGAGTGCCAATCAGCCTTGTACAGCATTAGGATTCCCCAAGGAAATCTGAAGCATCAAGGAATGGATGCACACAGAGGAAAGGTTATCAAAACATGCCCCTAAGACCCTTTCATGTTTAAGCATCTTTTGAAAGGTAACATATTCAGCTACTGGCTTCCAAAAAAAGCCAAAACCAACTAACCATAAAAAAAAATCAATAGCTTGTTTTTAATAGTTGATTTGAAATTGGAAAAAGCCAATATAAGCTGTGGATAACTGAGGCATGCTCTGACCTCCAAGAGTAACAATAGTTTAAGGACAGGAACAGGCTGACGCCTTCATTCCATTATGCCAAAATCTACATTTTGCTGCTTGTTTGTAGAAAAGCAACCAGTTGCTTTTAAGAATGCCACCCATAAACAGCTGTCACAGTGATATTCCATGCAATGCAGGGGAGTTTGATTTGTCTTACGGTCCTGGGCACCATCTCCAGGCTCCTACTGCTCAGACCAAATTTCTGGAAAAATCTTAAAAGCCAAGGTTTTTGCACTGTGAGAGTCTCAGGTCACTGGAAAGTGGATGGAATCCATTCCTCTAGAACCCCTTAGCCAAGGAGGGCTGAGAATAAACCCTAGATGAACATCCAGCACCACTGTCAGCAACATGAAACAAAAGTCCTCAGAGAGGCTAGGCTTTGGGATGGCTTTTCAAGGGGCTACTGAAATTAATTTGCCTTTTCCTAACACTTTCTTGCTACTGTTGCCAAAGCACACCAAACTACAAGCAGATTCTTCCTCTGCCCCTATTAGTTAATTATCATTCCTATCTAAGCTGCAACACCCATCTACCTGTGTATCACTTGCTTATCCACCTGGAAAAAAAGGCAGGGCTTTGCATATATAAGGCTTTGTCACTTGTCTGATCACTCATACATGAGCAATACAGCACAGGTTTTTGAAAAAAAAAAGAACACCAAAAAAACACTCCCATGTATGGAATACATCACACACATATCAGCCTTGATCTGACATGTGCCACACTACCTAAAACCTCACTGAGAGATGCACACCCAAACTACTGATTTTCTTCCTGATTTTAAAAGCAACTGCCCTTCACTCAGCATTGCCCAAAACCCCATGAGCACAAAACAAATGACCAAGATTCACACCTAGCAAGAAGTGTGAACATGCTGCCAACCCCTTCCTATTATTCATCAGTTGAGTTTCCTGGAAAGCATTACAAAGTAAGGAGAGTTAACGGTATTACATGTTCTCCGTGCTATGAGTCCAGCATATCTGACTGAGCCATGCTGAGACCAGAGAGCAAGAACACAGACGGACAATTACACATTTCTAAAACTGCTCTCTGTGCCAGCTCTAAATCCTGAGACTGCTAGCAGTGAATTCCCTGCTCTTTTTACCCCTTTCCCCTTAAAACATATTAACTCCATCAGCCTCTCCCCACTCTGGCTTGATGCTTGTCAGGAAGAAGCAGCAGCTTCTGTCTTTTCAAGACAGTTAACTTTAACTGTCTTGAAAATAAAGCAATAAAATAGGTATTAGTCTCCCAAACTCCTTGGCTTACACCCCCTTTATTTCCCAACTTTGTCATATTTGGCTGGTCTCAGCTGTCACACAAGGAGTACAGAGGATACCACAGCCACTGAGAAGGAAATCAGAGGCTGAACAAGTACCTTGGAAAGCTCAGGCTGTTCTCAGATGTCTGATCTACTTCTCCTGCTGCCATTTCCACCTACTCTCTCCTAAAAATGGTTGGAATCCAACGGGTTGAAGCTCAGATGAGGACCGCAGATCTGGGGTTAGAATCAGTGAGCAGTCTAGAACATAGATGCCTATTCAACAAGCACATAGGTGAGCTAAGATTAAAAAAAGAAAACCAGTATTTCAGTAATGAGAGGCAGCATCAAGAAATCCCCAAGAAGTGGCATCGTGCAACTGCAGAACACTGAATCATAACCCCAGCACTGCTGCACACAGCTAAGCAGTTCTTGCCCAGAGGGAACAGATCAGCCCTTAACCAGCTCTGCACAGCTCTCCAGAGTAGCTCACCAAGGGGAAGAGTCCAGCAACACAGCTTACGCCACAGACTGGGCTCAGACCTCACCACCCCACTCAACCAGGCCTACGCTAAAGGATACGTTGACCTTGAGGACTTTGTGGGACACCAGAAACCTCAAGCTTTAGCCACGGCCTGTAGCCCTGCCCACATCATTCCTGTTGTCAATATTATTTCTGTACAAAGGATATCTGTACTATTGACTGAGAAAGGGCTTTTATTAGCACAGGAAAGCCTCCTGACAAGAACCTGCCCCCAGCCACCTCACTTCACCTTTGCTTCTCCTGCTCAAAAAATCATGAAATTTCACCACCAAAACACAATTTAGGACCAATGTAAGGTCCTAAAGTTTCAATTTCAGAACAATATCCTCTGAATAATCTTTTTTTTTCTTAATTCCCTGAGGTAGGCTGAAAACCTGTGAAGCAGCAACACAGAATGAGTTTGTGTTTTGTTTGGATTTTTTTTCCCCAGGCACATCCCAGATGTTAACCATTTACAAATAGTAATAGATGAAAATCAGATTCTCTTTCACCCCACACTTCAACTGTGGCAGATGAAATATAAGCTTAAAACACTGTGGTTTTTACTGGCTCAGGTTAATAACTATTTGGTTATTAATCAGATACTTTATGTATCTCTTGAAAACCTTTGCATTTTGCCTGTATGATGCAACAGCTGCACTATGAACCATCACCTTGCTTAACCTAGAACACAAGCTGCTGTTCTGCTCAGCACATGTAGCCAGCACAACTTGTTTCCTCACAGGATGGTGGACACACAAATAGAAGCAGTCATATTGCAGTAGACCAAAGGCTATTGCAGGTCACAAATCCAGTCTCCTACAAGAGTCAGCAGCACAGAGCCCTTATCCAGAGATGGAATTCATGCCTCACATAGAACAGCCCAGACAAATTTATCTGACATGAGCTTGCACAGTTCCTTCTATGAAACTATATAAACAGTAATTGTACGCAGCAACAAGTCACACACTCCACGTGATGCTGCTTATCATCCAGTATGTTTGGCACTGGCCCTTCCAGTTTGATCAGATGCATGGTATGCACAAGTTCAGCTTGAACCCCTGGGTATCCTGAGCCATGGCATCAGGATAGCCAGACCATCATGCAGGAGCCCCGATGAGTCAGTGGCTGTCAGCAACCCCAGCCTGCCTCAGTTTTCACATTCCCAAGAGGGAATAATAACACTTTTTTAAAAAGTGCTTTGAGATACATGGGCAGAAACTTCTGCAGGAAAGCCAAGGATTTTCTCTCTTTTTATCTGTAAAGCCTTCAAGAACTTCAAAAACATCATAGAGCTTTCTGCTCCCTTGTATGTACCTCTGCACTAAATGCCTCATTAAAACTCACCTAAGAGTAATCAAAAAAACCAAACAATATCTGTGGAACTAGGTCATCATCTGTCCCCTGGAGCAGGAGGGGAAAAAAAAGCAGCACCCTTAGTCAGGTGATTCATATGGCTTATGAATTTAAGCCAAGAGCTCTCCCAGGGAGTGTACTGTGCTGGGCTTGCTGCCCCAACAAACACAGGCATTCTAGCACCAAGTTCCAAAGCAACAGTAAGCTTTAATCAGGCACTTTCAGAATACTTTCTGAAGCAGCCTGAATTAATCAGGAAACAGGCACTTAAGAAGCAGATAAAAGATTATGGAGCTCAACATGAAAAGATGAGCTTCAGTCAAACTGCAAAATCGCACCCATCTGCTCAGCCTTCACATATGAAAGTAACATTTATCCATCGTTCAAGGTCCCACAGTAAACAATCAGTTCCCTGCCTGCAGGTGCGTCAGGGCGCTGTGCTCTGGCAGTTTCTGACACTGCAGTAAGAATGATGCCTTCCGCATGCTTGGAAATTCTGGCTCTAGATGTGGCAAGAAGCCCAGAATTGCTCACACCACAGGAAAAACTGACAGACACGTGAGTGCTGAAAGAAACAGGTTCCGAGTGCAAACACAGTGAAAATGCTCAAGAATAAAACTCCAGGGTTAATGCGAAATCTGATCTGCAAGCCCTCCAGGGTCAGAAGCAATTGCCTCTGAGAAGTCAGCTATTTACCACCTATCAACAGCAGTGAGGACTGAGCAGGAACGGACCACAGTGCAGAGGCCTGAGGCCATTGCCCAACTTGCAGAGAGTCTTTCTGGATCCCAGACTGGTGCTCCTGGAGAAGCAGCCTTGTGAGAAAGCAAAGGGAGCTGTGAGAGCGCCCTATCAGATTTCAGGAAAAGAGTAGGGTTCTCCCCAGTGATGAAGAGTGGAGCCCTGCTATGGCTTTGCTTTGGCTTGGCTGCTTTGTTCAGGCACAGAGAACTGGCCAAGGGTCACTGAAGCACTACAAGCCAGTTTTGCCAGCTCAACACAACACTCCCAATGCAGCCTGGCAGCTCTGCAGTACGAGGACAACATTCCCAGCAGCAGAATAACTCAAGTGTGTAAAGCTCTGGATTTAAACCACACGAACAAAGAACATATGTAAGAAATAGGAAGCTTCTGGCTTTGAACCCTTTACTTGGAATTTGCAACGTAAGAACAAAGCAGGGTGTCACACACAGACTTCCCATTCCTGAATTAGCACCCAAGCCAGCCACCATTCTTCCTCTCAATTTTGTTTTGCTTCCCACAAGTCAAATGAAGGTGTAGAGAAGATGTTTCAAACTAAAACGTATTCCTACAACAGCCCCATTTCACTCTTCCCTCTCAAGCTGTTACACTGCCTGAGATGAACACCAGGGGTCTGGGCCAGCTGCACATACAGGAGCCATGTTCTGCTGCAGTCCTGGATGAACACAAAGTTGACCTTCTTTGAAGAAGCACAAGGGAACCATTTTGCTACACTAAGCAAAACAGCAGTTTGAAGAATGCCAAGGGCCAAAGCAGTCTGGAGTGCCAAAGAGAAAACAAGCCTCATCATACAACAATTGTATTTTGCAATAGATAAACCCTAGCACCAGGGATGCAATTCCCTATTAACACAACCATACGTCCTGCATTCTGAGGCAAGTTCATGAGCCAGAGGCTTCAGAGGATCTTCAATCTCCTCTGTCAGGGAGAAATTACTTGAACACATTTAGATGCTGAACTACCTTTGCAGATTGCTCCAACTGCCCACAATTACAGCCATTTGGGTGACAGTCACCTGCTGCCCCTAATCTATTTAACACCAGGGAGGAATGACAAGCAGACAGAAAAGTCGTAAGTGGAAAACTTAGAAATCAGTTGAAAGGTTGTTTCTAGTTCCAGGATTCAAAAGCTTTGGATTTACAACCTAATAATAAATCATGTATTCTATAAAATTAAAAGCCACTAAGCTTGATGCTTTATTTGGTGATTGGTAATTTGTAATACTCAGAACCTAAAGATCAGCATTAGCAACTGATACAAGCACAGACTAATCAAAACAGACATTAAAGGCAACGATTACCTATAGGAGAGCTGACAGCTTAAAGAAGAAGGTCTTCACTGTTCTAGTGTAGCCCTACAGTTGGGAGACCTCTTTCAAGAGACTTCTGCTACTCCAATCATGCAAGAGATTATACCATCTTCTTACAGGAGTAAATACATCGTTCTGCAACATGAGATCAGGCCTAAATGATCTTCTGTTAAGAGCTTTAGTGAGCAGACTATCAAAATTTGTGCCCTGAATCTATCAGTACTTAAATACTGATTTAAATTCTTCTCAAGCTTTCAAAAAGAGCAACACTCAAAAGTAGCCTCAAACCATTTAGAAAGGAAAGCAACAGAGGAAGCTCTCTCATTTAATTTCTTTTGGTCCAGAAACATAGACAACTGCACATACACAACTACCATGTGTTGGCCTTTATAACTACAATGTGCCAGCTGCTTCCCCAGGCAAGGAAGTCAGCCTTTGGTATTCAGAGCATTTGCACACTTTAGGGTAGTGCAAAAACAACCTCCCACTATTCTGAAGTAAAAGCAGCCCTCTGACCCTGACCTACCACCATTACTGGAAAGTTGCAGTTGTTGCAAGCAGGGGTAACCCCTTCTACCCACAACTAACACTGTAATGCATCTAGAGATACAAGATGTAGCAAACAACACAAAAGCTTCAGCTCTGAATATTACAAAAACAATGGGGGCAAAAAACATTCAAGGATTTTTCTGTTATCAAAGGAAGTAGCACGCTGTAACTCTGGCACCAGCAGAAAAGGGTCCCTATAGCTTCCTACAGTGTCTGTTGCTGGCTATGTAACCTGTTGATAGAACAGCTGCTGTAAACAAAACCCACATCAGCCTTCCCGGTTTTTGCAGGATTACAGTCTCCCGTCATCCCTTTTGTTTTTTCTCCTGCTTTTGCCTATTTGATCAAAAATTAGTAGACACATGTATTGACTCCTTTGCAGTGCCCAAGGGAAACAGCACTGAGCAGTACAAAGGACACTAGAAAAACGACTGGTGCAGAAAAATACGCCTTTAGCTAACTTAGCTACAGCTATAAAAAAACCTACAGATAAGATACTGATGTCAAAAGCACAAACTCAGCAGCTTAGGAGCCCCAGGTATGTTCTATTCACAAGTCAAGACACTTCTTCAAGGACAGAAGAAGTTTCTCTAACCACTCCAATGAATATTACTGATAAAAGCAAGAGCAGCACTGGCAAAGTGAGTCTTTAACCACCATGCAAAATCTAGAATGCCAGAATTAGGCCAACCCGAGTAATTCTAGGCTTAAATCATAATTATCTGTGGCTTCTTTTCCTAAAGACAGGTGAACAAGAAGGTTCAAGGCAGACATTTTTGCTAGCTCCCTGCTTTAAAGGGTCCTACACTTCTCAAAAAATTGCACAACAAAAGAATTCATTTCCACAAGTGGAAGACTCCTGTTCTGAAGGAAGCCCACACAGCAAGCTTCCCTGTAAATCAACCTCTTCCTTTAAGCGATAATGTCTATGGTCCTGCTAGGACATGACACCTACAACACACAGATGGACATGTCCAGGCTTTAAACAAGATTGCATGCTGATTTCCTGAAACCCTAAAGCATCAGTTCTGCTGTATTCCATCTGATGATACATCAGAACACAAGGCTTTTGTATGTTGGCCCAGTGATTCTGCAGCTTTGGCTGTTCTCACCCAGCAGAACACCATGTTTGAATTAGGAAAAAGAAAGCAAAATCAGAGGCAAGCAAGCTGGCAGCTGAGAAAGGGAGAGTACATTAGGAGACAAATTTTGCTACTGAATTTCTGCTACGGATTTTTGTCTGTCCACAGGGAAGTCTGTGCCTTTCCTTTGAGGAAAGGGTATGGTACATCCACTGTCTCAGAAAAGCTGCAGTGGCACAGTTCTTTGCCATTTCATCAGTGAATGAAGGGTATTCCCACAGCCTGGATTGTACAGGGAAATAGGAAAGTCGTTACTGTGGCTCTCCTCAGATTTTTCAAACAATTCAGGCAACAGTACTGACATTAACAGCAATAGCAGCGGAAGCCCCTGCTCTCTTGCTTCCGCCTCCAGGTTAAAATCTGGGAGTTACTGCTGGGAACTGCTGCCCTCTGCCGTCACACACAGAGACGAAATTCTCATCTGACAAAACCAGGCCTACAGTTATCTACTGGAAAAATTAAACAGAACAAAACACCGTGGTAATAACCACAAGCTCACAATGCATTCAGATTTCAAGTGGGTTCACCCAGGCCTCTCAGTTCTGGTCTTAAACATTTATAAAATGCATATCAGTTTCTGCAGTGCATCCACAGAGGCATGTTGTACACTAAACTCAACCTAAAGATGATTTTCCTGCACCCATCATTTTTGTTACAGCTGTTTCAAAGGTAAAAGCCCTCAGCTATTAGTGCATTGAGCAAAACGCCTCTTACTGTCTAAAGATCTGTGCATCGGATTGTGAATATCACCAGGGAAAGTGTCAGCAAATATCCTGCCCCCAACACAAGACTTGAACTAGACGGAAGGAATAAAGCATTACTGTCATCCATGTGGGGCTCTACAGAGTTATTCTCCTTGTCTCAACCCTCCAAGTGGGCAGAGCCACTGGGAAGCTCTGCCAGCCATTTTAAACACTGTCCAGATGGGAAAGTGAATTTTCAGGAGTATTTTGAAGTTGAGCAAAGACTGAGGTCTGCAAATCCTGGACTGGTTTGGGTTGGAAGGGACCTTAAAGCTCACCAAGTTTCAATCCCCTGCCATGGGCAGGGACACCTTCCAGTAGACTAGGTTGCTCCATCTCCTGTCCGGCCTGGCCTTGGAACACTGCCACAGATGGGGCAGTCACAACTTCTCTGGGCAGCCTGTGCCAGGATACTCTGCAGCCCTCAGGTAGGGATATCTTAAACTTAAAGGGAAAAGGAAAAGATACACCATGCTTCACAGCACATTTCCAGCCTGCCCACAGAAAAGCAGTACTCAGTTTGTGCTGAGCCTGCAGTGTCACATCTGTCAACTTACCTGACCTCCTCTCCAGCAAAATCAAACATTTTAGTGATTGTCACTTTTCCTGAATCTTTTGGTTTCTCCTGAAGCTTCTTCCCACTCCTCTCTCCTTCAGCCTACAAAATACATGAAGGAGAAAGCAAAACAATGAATTTCTGAAGCCGCTGAATTGTTACTCCAAGGGGCCAAGGACCCAACACAGACCTCAGGTCCCACTGCAATTCAGGCTGGCTGGTCAAAGCAAGTTACCCACAGAAAGCAAAAGGAAACAAACACCCTTGCCACCAAAAGGAAGTTCCCCTCTTTGGTTCCAGACTCTTACTGTAGCTTAAGGATAAAAACAGACCCAAAATGAATGTGAAATTATAATTAAATATAGGAATAAGCAAGAATACACTGTTGTGGTTCAGAAAGCAAGCAAAAGCCTTAAGACTTGGTTCTCCCAAACTGTCTGGATTGCACCCAAATACATTTACTTTTACTCAGTAACATAGAAGAACACAAGACTGATCTTCAAACACAACCTTGAGATTAATAAGCTACTTGTCAACAATGTCTCTTTGAGAGGAAAATGTCTTTATTAAGGAATCTGGCAATAATGCTTCTTAATTTACTCAGTCACAACCACAGCTCTTAACAGCACATATAAAAAGCCTCATACCCTACAAATATTCAAAACACCCCCAAAATTCTTGCTCTAAATCAGCCACATACCACTGAGATCTTCAAGCAGGCAACTGAAGTCCAAATTAAGAATAAAGAGAATGAGGAACTGCATCTTTCCAAAAAGTTTTCTAGGCCATGGAGGGACTTTCACAGATCACTCAAATTTTAGGTTTCTGCCTGCAGCATTGCTCAGAGAACTTGTACTCTCTCCTCCTCTCAAATTCTACCTGCAGTCATCTCTTCAGCCAGTAACAAGTGAGCTAGAGAAAAGCAGGAGCATTCAGAAGCAAGGACAGAATGGCTACACTTGTTCTGCAACCCTCCAACAGTTAGAGAAAGAAGCTTCACACAGTGAGGAGCTGTACTTGGTAAGTGTCACTGATTCAGGAGTCCAGACTTTTCTTAGAAAATACCTTGTTTGTCTGGCCACTCAAAAAGGGAAAAAAACAAAACAGTTTCAAGAAAAGAGGGTGAGTTTTGGTACCTTCTTCCATTCTACCACCTTCAGTGTGAACAGCTTTACAAGGCAAATACATGCATATGATTTTAAGAACCAAATTCTTTTAAATACCCAATTACACACAGAATTCTTCCTAAGGAAAACCTCTGCAGACAGGGAGCGAGAGCACTTTAATGGGGCATATAAAGAAAACTAGAGAAAGCTCGATTCATTCTTATTACCAGTTTCCATCCCAACATGCAGCATCTTCCAGCCTCCCTCACTGTACAACGATGAAAAGCAAAGCACAGAGATGTGAGCAGGAGTCTCTTTAGTTTCCCCACGCACACACACATACAGATCCCCCCTTTTTTATTTTGAGTATGAGGAACAGCATAAGCCTCAGGGGAGAGCTGTACCACCAGCACAGCTCAGACCAAAGCTCATTATGCCACTCCTACATCACACAAGAATCCAGGACCGGAAAGGGAAGCCAGCAGGCCTCTGTGGGCACTCTGAGACACAGGCAAAGAAGCTCCAGAAGCAGCACTGCCAGATCATACACCTCCTCCCCAGCCAGAAGGAAACCAGCAGCTTACAGTCTGCTGCATGATGAGGCTCTAGGTTTACTAAGCAGATGGGGCAATGATAAGCCCAGCCTCCCCCAGCTTCAACTGACACCTGGCACCAGGTAGAGCCAACGCTGACTGCTCTAAAGCTTTGGACCTCCCCATCCTCCCTGGGTGAGAACCCAGGGCTCCGTTACCTTCTCAGCATGAGTCGAAGCCTCTGGTTTGGGTTTTCGTCCCACATCACTGAGGAAACTGGCCCAAAGAGCATCCTCTTTCTTTTTTATTTCTTCTTCTTTTCTTCTTTCCACCTGCTCTACATTATCCACTTCCTCCTCCTCCTCTTCTTCATTCCTCTTAGTCTTTTCTTTCTCTGTCTCATCTGGCTCTAGCAAGAGACCTCCTTTCTTCCTCTTCCTAAGAGCAGACACAAAAAAAAAAGATATAAATACATGGCAGGTGGGTTGGAACTAAATGATCCTTTCCAACCCTAACTATTCTATGATTCTATACTGAGATGCTGCAATGCTACTGCGGAGCAGAACAGTGAAGCAACACGGCATTTTGTATTTACACTAAGACAGTCTACCAGGGCGATTCCCCTCATCTTGAGGGTGAAGCTGCTTAATTCAAAGACGATGCTGTTCAGAGAACACCACGGGACTGAAGCACACTGTCTCCCTGAAGTAGACTGTAACACGTGTATGTGTACCTGTAAGGGCATAATGGGCTCTGGGATACTGCAGAAACCACAACAGGAGAACCTGAGCTGGACAAGACGCAGCCTCAAACTACATACATGGGAGCTTTCTCCCACCAAAAGTACTTTGCACTTTAAAAGTCTTTTTGGAAGGAAACTAACGGGCTCCTGCAGGGGGGGCTCAGGACGACCTCCTTCAAGCCTGAGGACCTCAGGTGCTGAACCGCAACGAAAAAGAGTGTTTCTCCTCCCCCAACCCCTCACCACAGCGCCCGGCGGAACGAGCACCCGCACCCGCGAAGGCGGCTCCCGGCTGGGCCAAGGCGGACTCTCCCGCCTGGGATACCGCGCCCCTGCGGAACCGGCTGTACCTGCTGGCGGGGCGGCGGAGAATCCTCCTGCGGCGGGCTGGCCGCGGGCTGGCCGCCGGCTCCTCCCGCACCAACTCGCTCACGTCGTCCTCACTGTACTCTGCACCTGCAAGCACAGGGGGTAAACACCGGGACCGGGACAACGGGGAACAACGGTACCGGGACCGCCCCGCTCACCTGAGGGCACGTAGTCCTCGTCCTCGGCCGAGGAGTATTCCTCCGACCCTGACATGGCTCCCACCCCAGCCCAGCCGCCTCACAGCCGCCGCCGCCTCACGCGCGCAACACCGCTGCCCAGAGCGTCGCCGCCGCTCGTGCGCGCCCCCTGGCGGATCGGCCGACGCCTAGACCTCCAAGGCGGCGCAGGAGCTTAGGGAGCAGCGACAAGAGAACTCCCAGCAGGCTAGAGCGCGTCTGCAGCCGCGAGGGAGGGCGCCCAGAGTTCTTTGCGACCTATGGCAGTTCCAATAGCAACGCGAGGGTGGGAACGGCGCCTGGCTGCCCGGAAGCGCAGCAGGCGAGCAGTGATTGGACAATGGTCCTGTCTGTCACTGCAAGATGTTTCCCATTGGCTATGGTGATCAGAAGGGGTGGGGCGGAAAGTGCGGCTGTGAATGGCGTCTGGAGGCCCCGCGCTGGGATGGAGGGCGGTGAAGCGGGTGGCGGGGGGCTTCTGCAGCAGATCCTCAGCCTCCGGCTGGTGCCCCGTGTCGGCAATGGCACCACCACGTACTCCAGCCCGCTCTCCACCTTCCCAGGTACCGTCCCGCGGCATGGCTTGCTCCGAGCGCGGCCCTCCCGTGGTCCGTTGGTCCCGCGCAGGCCTCACGGCGCTTCTCTCCACAGAGATGTGGTACGGCGTCTTCCTGTGGGCGCTTGTGTCCTCCCTCTCCTTTCACGTCCCGGCAGCTTTGCTAGCGCTCTTCACGCTTCGGCACCACAAGTACGGCAGATTCATGTCCGTGAGCCTCTTGTTGATGGGCATCGTGGGACCCATTACCGCCGGCATCCTCACAAGTACGGTAGATGATCGATAAACACGACAGGGTGCCTCTGAGGTGATCAGAGGTTGCCTTTGGGAGCACGTCCAACTGCTGTATTCTCTGGGGTACAGAGGAGATGGATGTTTTAGTTGTATGCCCCCTTGGTCTGTGTTTGGTGGTGGAGAACTGCGTCCAGCTCTGAAGTCCTCAGTGCAGAAAAGAGATGGACTTGTTGGAGTGGGTCCAGAGGAGAGACACAAAAATGATCAGGGGATGGAGTGCTTCTTGTATGAGGAAAAGCTGAGAGAGTTGGGGTTGTTTGGCATGGAGAGGGCTCTGGAGAGTCCTTATTGTGACCTTACAGTTCTTTAAAGGTGCCTATAGGAAAGATGTGGAGAGACCTTTTAGCAGAGCTTGTGTGACAGGATGAGGGATGATGGTTTTAAACTAAAAGGGAGATTCAGGCTGGATATGAGGAAGAAATTTTTTGTAGTAATGGTGGTGAAACACAGGCCCAGGTTGCCCAGAGAGGTGGTGGATGCCCCATCCCTGGAAATATTCAAGGCCAGGCTGGATGTGGTTCTGGGAAACCTGTTGGAGGGGTTCCTCCTCCCTGCAGGAGTTTTGGACTAGGTGACCATTGAAGGTCCTATTTCAACCCAAACTATTCTGTGATTCTATGTTTGAAAGAGCTGGACCATACCAATATTGAGCCCTTTGTCAGGGCTTCCGAACGTACCTGTCACGTGCAGAGCCAGGTGGGCTTTCAGGTTTCTGAGCACTCAGAGAAAAGCCATGCACAGGTTTGGTGTCTTTGCCAAGAACTGGTTATTATTTGCAGCTGTGGGCTATGGTGTAGACAATCTTGTGACAAAAATATGTCCAAACCCACCCCAACCTCCACACCTTTTGCAGGCCGCAGGACATCTACACCACCAATTTACCTGTTCCTACTAGCACAGGTTGGTTACTGGCTGAGGTTTTATCATGGCAAACACAGCCCAGCACTTCTGCTAGCCCTGTTTTACAGAGCCCCCATGTTCTCTGCCCCGGTCTCCCATCCTCCTAGATTCCCCCCTTCATCCCTGTGTATGACAGTGTATGTCTATATGTTCATGTTTTGGCTTTTTCCCCTCTCTGCAGGTGCTGCCATTGCTGGAGTTTACAGAGCTGCAGGGAAAAAAATGATTCCCTTTGAAGCCCTCATTTTGGGAGTGGGCCAGACATTCTGCGTGGTGGTGGTTTCATTTCTACGCATTTTAGCCACTCTGTAGCTCTTCTTCAGTCACTAGAGCTCTCCAATCAAAGGAAGAGCAAAGGATCTGCTGCCTGTGCCACCTCTGAAACAAATTTGAGGGAACAAAATGGGAGGTGTGCCTGGGTGTGTGCTTACTCTGCTGGACAAAGGTAACCCAAGGGCCTGCTCCTCCTTCCAGCACGGCTGGAAATTAAGCTAAAAAATGGTGATTTTTGTTATTTTTTGTAACATTAAGTGCCAAGTGAAACTTTATTTCCCTGGAGGGTAGGAAGCTAAATGGCTTCTAGAGTAGAAGGCCCATCTACCTTTTGCCAGTGATGAATTCTAGCAACAGGATGTAGCTAGGAGGTGATAGTAGCTGCTGTGGGCTAGAACCAGTGCTACAGAGTGAAGTAATGCTCACTTAATGCTTTGACTTATTGCTGCTTTGTTTGCAGTGAATTCTACTAATGTGATTTTTTTAAATGAAAAAATGAATTTTTCTTCCTGGCCCGAATACCACCTCTTGCTCATAGTGAATTTGGAAGCAGCAAAAGGAAAAATCATTTTAGACGATGAAATCACAGATTTGTCGCTGAGAACCGTGGCTATGAATGCTGCAGTGGGGAGAATAACTGGTGTAAAAAGGATTGATATTTTTGTGTATTTTATTACAGTGAAGCCCTCCAGGCACTGTGTACCTTCTGCCTGAGAGGCAGAGCACAGCTGATGGGACACTACATCACACTACCCCCACTACCGACACTGGGAATCCCAGGGCACATGTGTTGAGCGCTCAGTGTTGCTTCTTGGGCTCTGAAGGAGACTTGTGGTTTTAAACTTCTCCATTCTCCTTTTACTTGCTTATCATGTTTACAGTGATGTGGTGGAACTGGATGTCTTTGCTGACATGGAAACATTCCTGGCCAGTTTATACAAAACTCAGCACACTGCTTCTTAGGTGACTGTGCTGGTTGGTGCTGGGTTGGGATATGGGGCTTCCTGGGTGCAGAGGCAACCAGCTCACAGCATGGTGCCAAGTAGGATTCCTGCAAGGCTTCTGGGAGGAGCCCCAGTAATTCCAATGTCCCAGCCCAGCCCTTGCCAGCAGGCAGCATGGTCTCTCCAAATGAATTGATTTAGTTTGGTCTAAGTGACTTTTAAAAACTAGAGCTGGCCTTTTACTAGGAGACATGCCACATGGCTGGGGCACTGTGGTAGCTGGCTGGGTATTTCCTGGGAGCTTGGGTTTTAGTGGACCTTGGAGAAGGTGAGGTTGAGTGCCAAGGATAAGGGGTTGATGTAGCCAGTCCCATGGCTCTGCTGTGGTCCTTTGGTTATTGCCACTGACATGGCATGGGCTGCCAAGGGAAGGTGTGGTCTGTATCCAGCCTTGCACAACACATCAGTGTTTTTGCTGAACTCCTTTGTTTTCCAAACCTGCTTGCCTGTTGTACCTACAGCTTATCGTAAGGCCAGTTATCCTTCACGAGCCATGTGTCCTATCTGCTGAAACAACCCTAAGCAGGGCACTCTGTGTATCATGAAGAAGAATTTCTCTCTATATACTAACTAATTTCTCAGGAGCAGTCTGTTGGCAGCCAGTGGTGAGAAGTGTTTTTCAGGAGCTACTTGCTGAGATACCCTAAATTTTATCCCATGTTAATTCAGGAAATAAAGCTGTGCATTTTAGGGAAGACTTTAATGTGAATCCTTCTCTCTAGGTGGGTGAGGTCCAGGTGGTATAACAAATTCTAAGCCCTGGATTTCCCGAGAGCCCTACATGCTGTGCTGCTTGTAGAGAGCCTGTCTTCCTACTGCGTCATCTGTCTGGGGAAGGTTGGGCCTCTCCTTCCCTCTTTGCTTCTGCCCCCAATGAAAAAACAGGACTAGTGATCTCTCTAGATGTCTTTTTCCCCTCCCCATTTCAAATGGCTGCACACATAGTGCATGTCCATAGTGCCTGGACATTTAATTCACATGAGTTACTCTGTGTTTTCCTGGGTGGATTAGACTGGGCAGAGCTGGCCTTACCTTCAGGTGAAGCTAGAAAACAGTGTCCTGGGCACGTGCTGTGTTCCCATTTCCCTCACCCCAAAGACTAAGCTGATGGCAACTATGAAAGCACTTTATCAGTGTGTCATGTGAGATGGGACAAGGCTGGTTCCTCTGGTGTAATGGGGCTGAAGCATACAGGGTGCAAATCTGGGCTGTTAAGAACAAGAATTGTTTAATAAAATCACTTGGTGCTGGGTGAAGTGAAACCCTCCTGGTTTTTACCCACTGTGATCTCCAAAGTCTGTCTGGGCGAAGAGGAAGGGGTCTGCTTTACTTGAAGAGTTGACAGCTTGGCCACTGTTTGGAAGTTGAGTGGTTAGAACCAGTGGTGTCTCTCTGTGTCCAGGCGCTGTGAAATTTGCAGGGAATTCTTGCTTAGGAGGTGAACAATCAGCTGCTGGCTTGTCTTGACAGGGATTAGCACTGGGGGTGTGTTCTTTGGTGCTCACAGGGTATCCACTGCTCCCCTGGCTGCCTTCCCCACTTCCTTGTCCGGTAAAATCAGATCCAAGCAGCAAGGAGTAGTGTTGGTCAGTAATGGCAGCTTCCTCCCCTCTCAGTGCATTAGCTTGGTCTTCCCTTTACATTCCTTTATGCTGAGGTGAGCAGAGAAATCCCTTCAGTTTTCAGCAGGCGGCAGTAGACTTTGCTCAGTCAAACTTGCCCAAAACTTCAGAGTTGTGAATCATCGGTGCTGAGGTGTTCCAGGCAGTGCTGTGAGCCCCTGGCCAGCGTCGCTTGAGGAAGCACCTTGCATAGAAGCTGCCTGCCCTGGAGAAACATTGCTGCTGAGGCTCGTGGCCCTGCTCGCTGTGTGCAGACGTGCCCTGGGCTGCTCTGATTCAGCTCCCACCCCACTTCCTGTCTCACTAATGACTGAGGCTGTCGCAAACAAATCTTTGTATGATAGGAAACTGTAAATTTTATTTTTCTACTGACCCGTCTAATCCTTGTGATGATTACCAGTAAATTCTGTAACCATTGAGGTGAGCAAAGTGTGTTTCTCTTGCAGCATGACAAGGGGGCCTGGCCTGTGGTACTGGAAATGAGCCTTGCTCCTGCTTTGTTCTGGGCCATCTGCACCCAGAATGTCCTGGTTCTGGTGGTTAGTTTTGTCTCCCTTAAGAGCTTGACTCACTTCTGCAGCCAGGCACTGCAGCCTGACATGGCATCTCACTGCTGCTCTGCTCTCAGAATGTGCTCAGCCTGTTTTGGGACCAGGAGCTCCCTTCCCTGAGCAGACATGCAGGGTCCCTGCAACCCCTGGGCATGGTGCTGACCCACTCCTGCCTGCCCAGGGCAGTTCACACCCTTGGATGGTGGCTTTGCCGGGCTGTGGGTCAATCCCTGTGCACCCCTCAGGCTCTCCAAGGGCAGTGGAAGGCTCACTGTTCCCTTCATGCCCTCAAAATGGGACCCCATACCTCATCTGCATGGCTCTGGCTAAACGCAGGGCCAGAGCAATGCCTGCGCTATTATATATCTATATACAGCCTACAAAGACTGAGTTTGGCAAAACAAGGCTTTGGAAGAGGCTGGCGGCTGTGTGCAATGAGCAGTTGCCAAGAGATGGTAATCAGATGCCTTCACTGCTCCACTAGCCCCAGGTGTGTGTGCTCTGAGATCAGAACTGGCTTGACAAATTCACATCCCAAGTCAGCAGGGATCCAGGAGGCTTTATTGGCAGTAAAAGGTCAGCACGTTCTCTTGGTTGCCTCGGATGAGGATGACAGGGGGTCTCAGGTCCTGCGAGAGGGTCTCAAGCCAGGCCATGTAGAGGGAGCTGGGGCAGCCCTTCCTGATGACAGGTGGCGTGCTGCGGTACAGGGAGGGGTCGGTAAGGCACAGCCCCCCGAGCCGGGATTCATATTTAGTCCCCTTGTCCATCCCCCACTAATTTGCAGGTATTTCCCTAAAAAAGGACACCACCACATCCTCCCCCTCAACAGGACCAGGGCCAGACCTCTTGGTGCCTTCCAAGGGGTTCTCCCTGCTGTCCCATTACAGGTTAGGGCATCAGTCCATGGGGAGTGAACATCTAGGGGGACCATTTCCATGGGGCAGGAGGCTATTGATGGTACCTACATCGCTATGAGTGCCGCATCCCGCGAGTAATCCAGCAAAATCTCATTCAGCCTCACTTGTCGAAGGGACTGCAGAGCAATTAGGGTTGAGAAACACAGAAATTGGTTCCAAAGTGCCTGAATTTTGTCTGAGAAGCAGGAGAGCCTTTGTGGAAGCTCCCCCAGTAGTGCTGCTACCTTGACTCTGTTCTTATCAACCTCCTCGTCAGAAATCTTCCAGGGACAGCCCTGCCTCATCTCGTTCACTGTGGCCTCATCCTTGAAGCCATCGTTTAGCCTGAAGGGAGCGATGAGGTCATCAAACCTCTTGATGCTGCAAGACAAGCAGATGGTGCCAGGGGTATGGGAGGGTTTGGTGGTGCTGGAGAGGGGGGGAAGAAAGGGAATGGGACAGTTACTGCTCTGTCTGGGGTTTCTGGTTGATGTCAGGGAGGATGTGGACCTCATGGAAGCCGAGGCGGAACTTGCTCAGCAGAGAGACAATCCTACCAGAGGGAAAAGGACATGTTTTCCAGGAATCGGTGGGCATAGCAGCCCTAGGACCTGCCCTGCTGCCATCCTTGGTATGCACTTAGGTTTTCCCCACTTCACTGATTTTCAGAGGATCAAGACAGAGCAGCCAGGTCACAGCCCACAGCTCCTGTTACCACAAAGGTCAAGGAGTTTCGGGGGTAAAGCAGCTCTTGCCACCCACCCATGGGGCAGCAGTGGTGGCTACGAGGGGCTGCAGGACACTTACACCTTCCTTTCCTCGTCCATCCTGTTGATCTGCCCACCAACAAACACACGGATTTTGCACTTTCCCCACCGCTTCTTACGCCCCATGAGGTAGGGGATGAGCAGCGTGAGACCTGGCCCCAAAACACCCAGTGGCAGAGGTGTTGGCAGCAGCCCTGTTGGCTCACCAGCACTATTGACACCAGATGCCTGGAATGCCCTGGCACAGTTGGAAAGGACCAAGCCCTCCTGGGCAGTGGGGGTGCTGGGATCACATTAGACAGAGATGCCAAAGAGCTGCAGCAGCCAAAGGGGAAGGTTACCTCCATCGTCGAAGAGCCAGTAAATGTCAATGGTCTTCTTGCCCTGCTCACTCTGGAAGATGGTGCTTGCCTGCTGCTCACAGGCCAAGGTGGTGGGATCCACTGCCAGGGCAAGAGGGTCCTGGTGTCAGCAAGGAGCACTGCCAGCCACAGATTAAAGGCTCATCCCTGCTCCCAACCCACAGCCCTGTAAATGCCCCCTATAAACCTGGCTTCCCAAAATTCATCATTGAAGCCAGGAATGCTCTGAGGGACCCCGAGTCAGGACCAACCTGTGCTCGGGGCTGCTCTGCCTCTGGTGCCATTCCTCTCCTCTGCCTCAAGCATGGGATTAACTGAGGAGGGAGGAGATCAGCATGGGCAAGCAGCAACATCCTGTGCCCCAGCCCCTTCAGTCCCAGCCAGGAGTGATGTCCCCTCAGGTCTGTGACCTTCACCTGGGGACATGGTGCCTGCTGGCATGTCCTACAGCTCCAGCATATCTCTGAGCATCCCCAGCTGCTCAAAAGCACTTACTGTGTGCCTGCAGCACTCGGGAAACATTCAGCCCTTCCTTCATCCTCATCAAGCACACACCATACTTGAAATCAAAGGCGTCGCTGGAAGGAGGGAGGAGAACGAGGTTAACACTGGGCATCTCATGTTGGGTGGCACTGCCAGCATGTGGCCACAGCATCCCTGCACCCAACCGCAGGGCCACCACCAGGTCCTGGCGTCCCCAGGGACGGAGGAGCTGGTGTGGCCGTACTGCAGGATGCCCACGTAGTCCTCCAGGCTCTGTGGGGATGCTGTCCGCCAGTTCCTCTTGTAGCCCAGCACCAGAATGTTGGGTCTCATCTTCCCAAGGCCAGCAGCCTGTGGATAGATGTCCTCATGAGATCCCTCTGGAGGGACAGATGGACACAGGTAGTGTCAGTCTGCAGGGGAGGATGCAAAGGGGGTGTGTGGAGGCCAGGGAGGAGGGTCAGAACCCCCAGGCTCTACCTGGATGAGCATTTGGACACCACTTCTCAGATTCTCAGCCACCACATCCGTATAGAAAGCCTTGATCTTTCTCTTCATAAGCCACTTGGTGTGGCCGTCTGCTGTCAGCCGGGAATTTGGCATCTTCTGCTTCCGTGGTGCCTGTAGGGAGCAAGGGCAAGGGCTCAGGCACAGGCAGCCCTTCCTGCTGGTGGTCTTGCCTCTAATGTCCTCCAGCTTCTCTTGTCCCAAATCACTGGCAAGACCTTGATGTAACCACTGCACACAAGGGAGGTTGCAATCACAGCAAGAGAACCAGCGAATTTTGCGGGTGGCAGCCAAAACACACAGTGCCAGCGGTCCCATGGCTGCAGATGACATGGCATTTGCTGCACCTCAATTGCTCTTGAGGCTTCAGGACCACCCTGAGCAACTGCCTCCTTCTACTATGTCTTTGCCTTGTCAATTAATTGGTGAAGGGAAGCCATTAGCCCACAGAGACCTCCCAGTGTTTCATCAATATTGCTTAACAAGCTAGAAAGAGTCTTCCAGATGAAACATCATCAAGTGACACACAATGAGCACTGTTCAATCCCAGCAGGACACATTTGGATTTCCCAGCCCACCACCCATGGGTGGCTGGAGCTCCCAGGGCAGGGAACCAACGAGTGGGTGACTCACAATGAGCACGTTGCCGCAGAGCATCAGGCTGAGGTTCTTGGTGAAGGTCCCCACAAAGTCCACCAGGGCTGGGCGGAAACTGGGAGGGCCAGTGAGCACCAAGCACTGCGGTCTGTGGGCAGGGAGGAAACAGGGGATGAAGGCTGGTACTATGCAGGTACAGAGCCTCTCTGGAATGAGGCATGTGTCTTCTCCCATGCCTGGCCAGCAGCAAATGTGGAGTCTCTTTAGAATGAAACAAAATCCAGCTGTGGTTCTCTCTGAGGTCTCTTTATATCAGATGAGAGCAATGGGTCTGCCTGGTACAGGGAAGGCAAGGTTTGCCCTGCTTTTCACCTCTGCCCATTTGGCAAAGACATGGGTCTTTGGAGACAGACACATTTTGCTGCGGATTCCAGTTACTGAGGATAGTGGTGAGGATTTTCAGGTTAGATATAAGGAAGAACTTCCCTGTGAGGGTGCTGAGGCCCTGGCACAGGTTGCCCAGAGAAGCTGTGGCTGCCCCATCCCTGGCAGTGTTCAAGGCCAGCTTGGACAGGGCTTGGAGCAACCTGCTCTAGTGGAAGGTGTCCCTACAACATTCAGGGGGTTTGAACTGGATGATCTGAAGGTCTTTTCCAACCCAAACCATTCTATATTCTATGATATGTGGTCATGAGCATGAAGCCATTCTGGGTTTGCCAGCAGCAGCTGGATCTGCATCCCCCTGCCTCTGAGACCCCTTGCCTGTAGTTCTTGATGTGCTCATCCACTTCACTCAGCCCCACTGAGTAGTTGAGGGCCATGTTGTATGAGCTGGCTTGCATGGAGGAGCCCCAGTTGACATCTGTGTGGAGAAGATGGATTAGTCATAGGGCCAGAGACCTCCTGGGGCATCACTGGCACCAGGTTACTACCTGGCTTTTTGTAGAGGACGTATCCCAGGAGGACAATAACGATGCCAAAGGCAATGAGGGCTGCCCACCAGGTCAGCAGGAACATGATCACCACTGAAATGGCAGCCCCGAAGAGCGCAGCCCACTTGCTGTAATACCGAAAGGAGGGTCGCCAGCCTGCAGCAAACACACACAGAGTGGTGCTGCCGTGACTGAAGCAGCACGGGGAGCTGCGTGCAGCAGCACGGCACAGCATGGCAGTGTGGCACTGCATGGCATGGCACAGCCCACCTGGGGAGTTGGTGATGGAGGCGTGGAAGCAGCTGAAGTTGATGAGAGCGTAGGAGCAGAGGAAGAAGTTGGAGATGATGGGGGCGATGGCGTTGAGCTCGGCTGTGGGGAGGACAAGGGTGAGATGTGGTGGAAGGTACTGAGGCACCCAGCAGGTGTTCAACACCAGGTGGGCAGCACCTACCGATGAGGATGAAGCCCACAGCGATGACGTAGGTGAGCATGTAGCCACGGATGGGCTCACCATTCCTCCCATAGCCCTTCCCAAAGAAGCCTATGAGAGGGTAGAGCTGGTCCCTGCAGAGACACTGTGAGAGAGATGTACTGGGGATGGCAGCACCATGGTGGCTCTTGCACCCCCTAGAGCAAGTGCTGAACTGGCCTCATGCCTTACACCAATGGCAGCATCCTCCTCACCCTGGGGCTGTTCATGGCCGCAGAGCACTGAGACGCACCCAAGCGCATCAGTCCTGCTGCCAGCCCCGGGAGCTGGAGGATGCAGACACATACCCCCTCACCTGAAAGACTTTGGGGGCTGAGACGAGGCAGGCCAGTGCCGAGGAGAGGGTAGCTCCGAAGATCCCTGCTGTGATGAGGGGGCCAAACCCGGACACCATGCTCATGCTCTGCCCAAAAACCAGGTGGTCAGGAAACCTGGCACCCCTAGCACATCTGCTCTCCCCTGGCCCTAAGGGATTTCCAGGCCCAATCCTGCCACCCTCAGGGCTTTTCCATCAACATTGTCCCATCAGTGAAGTCCAGCCACATCTAAAACCCTAGGAAGACATACTCCCCAGTATATCCCTGTTACATGGGTCCTTCACTAGGATGCTGGGATGGGGCTGTCCTGGGAAGCCCATCCCTTGGAGCACAGACCCAGCCAGGAGCATGGAGTGGGGTAGGCAAGCACCTGGTAGTAGTTGCTGAGCCCATATCGGCAGCTCTGCCGCTGGGCGCAGGCGGTGAAGTTCCACCCGAAAGCACAGGCCAGCCCCTCACAGCCCGGCGAGCCCAGCACCATGCTGTCGTTGAGGCTGCCTGAGGCATCTCGGACCACGCAGGCACCTGCAGGGACACAGTGCTGCTCAGTGTCTGCTCACCTGCAGTTGTCACATGTGCCCAAGTCCCCGCCCTGGGGCTGCTGTGAGCAGTGCAGCATGACCAGCAGGAGAAGGAGGTGATCCTCCCCTCTGCTCTGCTCTGGTGAGACCTCACTTGGAGCACTGTGTGCAGTGCTGGTGTCCTCAGCATATGAAGGACATGGAGTTGCTGGAGCAAGTCCAGAGGAGGCTACAAGGGTGATCATGGCCCATGGGGTTGTGGGCAGGAACACGACTCATACTATCACAAGCTAAGAAAGTTGGGGCTGTTCAGCCTGGAGAAGAGAAGCTGTGTGGAGACCTCATAGCAGCCTTCCAGTATCTGAAGGGGAGCCTATAAGGATGCTGGAGAGGGACTCCTGATCAGGGACTGTAGTGACAGGACAAGGAGTGATAGGCTTAAAGTGAAACAGAGGAAGTTCAGGTTAGATCTGAGACAGAAGTTCTTCCCTGTGAGGGTGCTGAGGCCCTGGCACAGGTTGCCCAGAGAAGCTGTGGCTGCCCCATCCCTGGCAGTGTTCAAGGCCAGCTTGGACGGGGCTTGGAGCAACCTGCTCTAGTGGGAGGTGTCCCTGCCTGTGGCAGAGGTTGGGACTGGGTGAGTTTTGAGGTCCCTTCCCACCCAAACCAATCTGGGATTCTATGAATGCCATGAGCTTTGTTGCCCTCTCAGGACTGCAGGGGGACAGGAATGAGGCCTGGTGCCTGTGGGGTATCAGCGCTGGGGTCCATGCTCCCTGCATCCTCCCAGACCTCCCATTTTGGGGAAACAGGTCCTACCCAGCTCACCCAAGGATGTGCTGCTTACCAATCGTAGCAGAAAGCACCAGGTAAGACATGGTGGTCCAGAAGATGGCCATCAAGGTGCCCTTGGGGATGGCCACAGCAGGATCCTGCCCAAGGAAGCCACAAAGATGTAAGACAGCTTTTCAGCAGCATCATTAAAATGCTGCCACACAAGAGGAATTGTAATTCACTGTGGCATAAAGCCGTGAAGCATCTTCTGGCTGAGTCTTCCACAAAGCTTCCAGAAGAAATAAACTAGGGTCTGAGATGGATCAGAACCAAAGCCCCGGGAAAAACAGGGCTTCATCCCTGAGAAATGCCAGCTGAGTGATCAAACCCACCTTCAGGTCACCTGAAATGTTGGCCCCAGCCAGGATGCCAGTTGCCGATGGGAAGAAAATGGAAAACAAGCTGAAAAAGGAGCCCTCAGGTCCCCTCCAGTTGGGCACAAAGTTCTGAGCAAAGATGTCAGCTGGGAAAGAAGCAGAGGAGAAGCATGTGGGGCCTCTGGACCACCCACTCCTGTCTGAAGCATCTCTGTTGGATGGAGGTACACTGCTGATGGCAGTTAAGCCATGGGAGGAAGACACCAAGCTCTTGATGACATCTCTCAGTGAGGAGCACCTTCCCATAGCAAACTCCTTCCCCAGCAGCAGCAAGGAGCTGGGCTTCAGCCATACACTTGGCCCTGTTGACCCACCTCGGTAGCTGAAGAAGCCCTTCGCTTGCTTCTCAGCGGTGGCAGGGATCACCGTCCCTACCAGGTAGTTTATGAAGGAAACCAAGATGACCAGGAAGAACAATATCTGTGCCTGCCAGAGCAGAAAGAGAGAGCTGAGGGCTGGGGTTTGGGCACTGAGAGGGAGAAGAATGTGTTTAGAGAAACCCCAGACCGCTTTACAGAGCTATGGGCATCCCCTGCTCCTCAGGTGCCTGGTGGGCAGCGGGGGTAGCTCTTCTCAAACCAGGAGAATAAGGTGAGTGGCAGAAGTGAGGGTTACCTTGGCCTCCCACTCCATGCCAGCCAGAGAGATGCCCAGCAGCACCGTCACGGTGACCACCCCGATGATGCGGATGTCGTTGGTGGGGTCCACAATGAGAGAATTGTGCTCCTGGGGAGGGGGAACCATCCACAGCATGGGAATAGCCCTTGCCCTTACTGAACCACCAGCACTGCTGTGACTTTAGCAGCCACCAGTTGATTGTCAGTGGTCTGATATTAATTAGTAAAGAATGCTGCTTGTGTGCAGAGGTGGGGCCCAGGGGACACGCACAGCCACTCTCTTACCTGCAGCAGGTCCCGGACGGTTTCAGCGAAGCCCACAGTGTGCATGGCCACAGCCACCGCGTTTGCAAAGGCGAAGATCAGCCCGATGGAGCCGCCCAGCTCCGGCCCGAGGCTCCGCGAGATTAGGAAGTAGGTGCCCCCTGAGGTGGTGGAAGCACCCCGTGGTGTTTGCTGCCTCCCCAACATGTTTTTAGGGGCCCCCTGCCCGTCATGGCCCATGCCAGGACACACGCACATGGTACCTGACTTCACTTTGCCATTGGTGGATATGGCAGAGATGGACAAACCAGTGATAGTGGTCACTGTCACAGACATCAGGATGATGAGCCACGTCAGGGCTGTAGGGAGAGGGTACAGCTGTGGTCCTGTGTCCATTTCCATCCATCCCCCAGCCCCATAGACCCCTCACACAAGGACCCCCATCCACTGCCTCCCACCATGCTTGATACTGCTGGCATTGTCCCCCCAGTGCTTTAGGTGACAGGGAGCTTGGTGTCACTGTTCCACCCGTGCTGTGCCTCAGCACCCACCGATTCCTGCCTGTGCAGTGATCCAGGGCAGGCGCAAGTAGAGGATGACTCCCCATATGTTCAGCATGCAGCGGATCTGGGGGGACAGAGAGGGGACACTGACCATCAGCCCATGGGTGCTGGGGCTGCACTGGCTCTCTTTGAGAGGCTGCTCCTGCAGGACCAGTTGCACTCACCATCACACCCTTCACCCAGCCAAAGCGGACAGGCTCTGGCACAGGGTCTGTGCCTGGCTCCGCCGATGCCCCCTCTGGGCCAGCCTCTGTGAGCCCATTGCTCCTCTGTGGGTCAGACATGGGTGCACAGAGATGGCCTGGGTCAGGCTGCAGGGAAAAGGCAAGGCAAGTGAGAGGAGAAAGGCAGCCAGATTTTCCCCAGGGTGCAGAGCTCTGGAGACAGCTGGGTTATCCCTCTGCCTTCTAGCGCCTTCCCAGGGATGTGCACATTGTCACCAAGAAGCACAAGATGGGGCACCACAACCACGAAGATGGCACAGGGACCCACAGCACAGCCAGGGGACGCCGAATCCCACCTTACCTTGAGGATGGAATGCAGGTCTGCCAGGGAGGGCCTGCCCTTCCTGGTGTCTCCCATCCCCTTGCTATTGGCATAGTGCTCATAGGCGGGCACGACATCCACCGTGTTGTAGCCAAAGGTCCTGGTGCAGAGGGTGCTGCCCGAGAGCTGGGTGGGCTGAGCGCTGTCGCAGCCGGAGCTCTCAGTGGGCACATAGGGACCACGACCACCCTCCTCCATGCACAGGAGGGTGCTGATGGTGAAGCGGCCACTGCAGCGGGCCGGAGGCAGCTCTGCAATGGGCAGCTCAGCCATTGCCTCTGCCCAAGGCACTGCCAGGAGAGGGATGGGGTGGAGAAGGGCTCACTGGGGCTTTATACCCGGCAAAACCAGAGTGAGGCAACCAGCACCCACCCACCACTGCTGCTAATGGGGGAAAGGAATCGGCTTGAACCACCCCGAGCTGGTCAGGGGGAAAAAAAACTAGCTGGAAGGGATATCAACCCCGCTGTAATCGGTATCCCTGCCTCCCGGCCCCCGATGGGGCAGCGATAACAGATTTGAGATTAAGTCCCAAGGACAGAGCAGGAGAGAAATGTGGCGTGGAGTTTGCCTCTGGCCCTGACCCGAGAACATTCAGTTCCCACTGGGATTTATTATGGAAAATGGGAGTAAGTAAATCCCATGCACCCTCACCCTTCGGGGGATACTGCCCCAGACCCCACACATCCCGTAAATCATCTCGGCTGGCCTTGGAGCTGTTGCCTGTGGCACTGGGCTGTGTCAGACATGGGGAGAAAAACAACCCTTTTATCTCACAGTGAAACCAGGGGGAAGCAGGAAATGTGACATTGAGAGGGATGCCCTCACTAGGACTCAAATGCCAGGGGGGCTGCAGAGGCTGGAGGACATGGATCAGTGAGAGCCACTGAGCCCCTCTGTGATTCCCCAGTGCTTGGGATCCAGCAGCTGTCTGGTGCAGTAGATGCCCACATCCCCTTCTCCTGAGCCCAGGGAAGAAGAACCACTGAGCACCCAGGGTTCAAAACTGCCCCAAACCCCATCACTGACTTAACAAATCCCTTAAACCCTTCCCCACATGACAGAAAACACGAGCCGAGGCCACACTAACACAGTGTCCATCCTGTGGCCACCTGGAGGTGAGGCTGGGGGAAGAATGGGACTCTCATACCTCTGCAGCCCACCATCACATGTGCCTTAAAAGCAGTTACCGATAACATCAGCAGAGACAGCAAATAAGTCAGGCAATAAAATGTGAAGGCAGCCCATTTGAATTTCAGCCTAATGCGGCTTTGCAAGTGAATGGAAAATTCAGGCTGCCCACCCTGCTGCCCCTGGCTGTCTTCTGCACTCATGCACAAACACTAACCTGCTTCCTGAGGACTTGCTTCAGCCCACCTGAACTGTCTGTGTGTGAGCAGGCACCATCCACAACTGCACCAGCCCCACATGGGCCAGCACTGGCCCATTACCCAGGGAGCTAAAGACAGGCAGCCCTGCCTGCAGCACAGCTCAGCCCTCGCAGCACCCCAGCAGCCCAGTGCAGAGCAACCCAGCACTGCCCTTAGGACCCTCAGCTGTGGATCAGAGAAGGGTGAGAGGGGCACAAGGAAGAATCCTCGCTACATCTCCTTGCAACACCTCCTGCAGGGTGAGGTGGACACCATCTTCCTGAAGGAGGGCACCTGCTTTTGACAAGAGCAAGGGAGCTGGTGGACGGCCCAGAGCACAAGTGTGATTAGGAATGTCAGAGGGAACTGGGGGGTTTAGTCTGGAGAAGACTCGTGGGAACCTTATCAATTTCTACAACTACCTGAAAGAATATATGGAGCCAGGAGGTGATTCCCAAGGAACAAGACAGGACAAGAGGAAATGGCCTCAAGCTGTGCTAGGGGAGGTTTATATTGGATATTAGGAAACATTTCTTCACTGAAAGGGTGCTCAGGCATTGGAACAGGCTGCCCAGGGCAGTGGTGGAGCCACCGTTTCTGGCAATGTTCACACACTGTGTAGATGAGGCCCTTAGTGACATGGTTTAATGGTGGTCTTGGCACTGCTGGGGTGACAGTAGGACTTGATCTTAAAGGTATTTTCCAACCCAGTTAATTCTGTGGTTCTCACAACAGATGCATCAGCAGCAGACTCATGCCCAGCAGAAATGGCTTTATTTTAGAGCCCTGTATTCCATCAGAAACACTACCTTGCCCAAACCAGCTCAAATCAATCTCTTAAACTGGGGGTAGGTATCTCTGTTAAACACAGCATGGTGAAAGATGCTCCAGCAGAGACAGGAGTTCTCCAGATGCCAGGCGAAGAGTGAAGCAAATGGTATGATGCCACCCTGGTGTAGTGAAATAGCCGGATAGTAGGATGCGCTTGTCGTCGGCCTGATTCACAACACCAGCTGCAGCACCAATACCAGGTCCTACGGCGCTAGGAGCAGGAGGGAGATGCTCCGTGGCACATCCTGCCAGCCTCTCCACTCATGCAGTGAAGAGGTGCCAAGCTGCTTCTGCAGGGCCTCCCCTCGCTTCCAGCTGACCCCCTGGATCGTTCTGGCTATTAAATGGATCAAATGAACCCACAGTGAGTTAGGCAGAGCACAGTACAATGCTTTACATGTGGCTTCTTTCAATGTTTGCCAAAATGCTATGTTCCAACAGGCCTTTAATGAAGCTTTAATAGTCCTGTTTCTATGGAAGAGGGAACCTACCACCCTGGGTGTCACAGGTCACACAAATGATGCAGGAGCTTGGCACTGCAAACCCACTGCACAGAGCAGCTCCATTTCACGGCACTGCAGGGAAGGAAGCTTAGAAAGAGGAAACAGATGGTTATCCAGGTAACTGCTGGTCACCTCACCTGATAGGGACAAAGGCATCATCTCCCATCCTCTTCCAGGCATCACTTCCATCCGTACAACTTCAGACCCAGACAGAAAAGGGACAAAAATGCTGGTACAGGGACATGAACAGCAGTAGTATTTGAGCATTGTTCCATCCTAGGGACACAGAACTGGAATTATCAACATGCCCCCAAGGCTGGGAGGAAAACAGCTTGCTTCTGTGAGAGGCTGGAGTTCAATGAGGTTGGGAATAAGAGTGTTGAGAGGGTAACAAGAACAGAAAGATTAATTAATTCATTTTTTTTCTGAATACAATTCCTTGGGATCCTGCAAGGAACAAGATCCAAACGCTGTCTTGGACAAATGCAGGTGGGCGAGAGACCAATGGGAAAAAGAGATGAAACCCCTCATCCAGCAGGTCTGCTCCAGCCAGGAGGTCTGGAAAATATAACAAAACAGTCAGGACTGATTGAGATGCAGAATCTGCTGCTAGCAGGAAAACTCAAGGCAAGGCTGAGGAGCAGGGACATCTCACACAGGGTGTAGGCAGTAACCTGATGGTGCAGCCAGCAGAGCCACGTCTATGCCAGGGTAGCACTGTAGGCACCCTGGTGAAAATAGTTTGAATTAATGCTGTGGGATAAAAAAAACCCTAGAAAACACCAAAGAAACCAAGCTGAGAAGACAGGACCCACTGATACTAGGTCTGCAGCGCAGTTTAGGAGGGGCCCTTGCATTTTTCAGCAGTTTTCTGCTTCTTGGCAGAAAACCTGTTAATTCTCACATGAGCTGGTTGTCTTCCCTTAGCTCAGTTGAGTTTTTACTAGTAGCCCATGGTTCACCCCTGGGCAGAGCTTTAATGTTGTTTTTCCTTCCTGACAGGACAGGTAACATAGGGCAGAAGTTTACAGTGAGTATTTCCAGATTCCCCTGCAACTCCCTTGTAAATCAGACCACACCAACTCAGACCTCATTCAAAGGGCAAGCCGACCTTAAAGCTTTTGGAGCTGTTACACTGATACTGCAGCTCTTGGGAATGTTTCATGACTGATGAGCCACGGAAAACCGACTTGGAGATGCATGGTGTCTCTGCTGTGTCCATATCAGGACAGAACATCCCATGTTCTCAGAGCAAACACTTTTTCACTTTTTCTCAGATCTTCTCCAGCAACACGAGCACAAGCTGCATCTGACTCATCTGACACACTACGTGTGTCTCATCTACCTGGAGGATCTTTACTGCAGAGGATTAGTCCTGGAGTAGGAGAAAGCAGATGGAATTATCCTAAATTTAAGTTTCAGCATTCATCTGTACTCTTTTCTTGTATAAAGGGGCAGAGCTCCAATGGCTTATTTGTCAGACTATACCAAGAATAAACTCAGCTCAGATTAATATCCACAGGTCTGCTGCAGGCTGTGCCTGGCAAACTACAAACACCAACCTGCTCAGATGTTGCTGGCCACTATCATGGTTTTGTGATGAACTTAATGACACCACAAAAACCTCTTCTAGCAGGTGAGCTGTTTAGAAAACCAAGGCTAAGGCTGCACGTTAACACAGCTGGAGTGTGACAGTCCAACGGGTTCACAGATGTCACTTCAGCAGCAGGTCAGAACCCTGAGGGAGCAGAACCAGGTTGTCCTCTCCAGCAGATTAAGAGCGGGGTGGAAAAAAAACCTGACATCTGGAAAACCACTGGGGTGCCTTATTCAGCAAAGCACCAATGTGTGTGTCAGCATCTACCTCTATGCGTCAAAGCCCTTACAGTTGTGCAGAGGAGAGCCAGGTTTGCCAAAATCAGGTCTAGACACAGAGCTGGACCCTGCTGCTCTGAGGAACATGGGAAGATGATGGAATGGAATGTTTACCACCTGCAGGGACCCAAGAAGAAATCACAGGCCAATCAACAAGAAATTACTTAATTCCAACTGTGGTAGCTTCTGCTGTACCCACAACCTCTCACATCTTATCTGAAACTGGGATGGGTCTTACCTTTCCAGGGTTAGCCTCAGACTTTGACTCCCTGGGGTTTACTTTCTCTATCCACACATCACAGATTTATCATCTTGGTTTTTGGAAGTATGAAATGATGCAGTTTCTGCTTAGCTTAGAAAGGAGCACAAGCTGGAGTTTCAATCACTGAGCACAAACGGAGCAAGCAGCATGCAGCCATCAATTTTCTCTTTTACCAACACCCAAGAAGGCTGAGAAGCACCAGGAAGCATCTGCTAAAGCCGTCCTCAAAGGGCAGACAGAGAAAGGGCAATGCGCTCTTTTGAATAGGGCCCCTGGTTCAAGGTTTGACATCAGAAACATGCTAGTGAGGCAGCACAACAGCTCCACTGAGCAGGGGATGGGCAAAAGACAGGAAAACAAGGCCCTGCAAATGGCAGTGGCAAGAGCTGAGCCCCAAAGGGCCTCTCTGTCCCTGCATGAAGGGTGGAGGGGGAAGAGGGAATTACAGTGAATAAAGTGGCCTTCACCCTTCCTGAATAAACTCCACTGACGCTGTCCCTTTCCTGCTCAGGTCAGGAGCTGCCTGAGGGTAGGTACAGCCTCACCAGCCTCTCTGTATATGAGGTGGTTTGATGCCAGAAATAAGCTGGGGACAGGGGCTGAGTGCCAGCAAGGAAAACCACCACAGGAGCAAGGTTTACCCCACAGGCCCACACCTGGGGCAACCCTGGCCCAATCAGACACATCTGCAACCATCACAAAAGATGTCCTTCTCCAACACCTACTTTCTGGTAACCTGTTCTCTGAGGGACTGCATGACTTGTCAACAGAGACATGCCAAGCAGCATCCCCACACCAGTATACCAGAAATGTTAATAGCTAATAAAGCTTTTCCACACTTACCTTGACATTTTGTTAGGCAATTCAGTTCCCCTGCTTCAAGTAACTCCTTGAAAACTCACCAAATGCCCTTTACTTTCAGGGTGCTGTCCAGGTCTCTTTCAGCCTTCAGTGGAAACAACCTTGATCATGTCAGTGGAGGACTCTGTGCCACACAGCCCCCAGCTCTATCACCTGGAAGCCCCAGCAGAATTTGCTAATGCTGAGGGACATGGCTGTGGGTGGCTTGGGGAAGCCATCCCTTTGCTTCCTGTCCAAAAAGATTGACAAAATCTATGCTACAACATTTCTGGTAGGAAAAAGTAATTAGGAAATTGCCATCAAGTCACTCAAATATCCCTCTATGCTGTTAGACAGACACAGCAAAATGAAGATGAACTCTCTCCTACAACAGCTATTAATGTGCAGTGGCTGAATTAGCCTGTGTTTTGTTTTCTGTTCTGTACGCAGAGCCACATGTGTTCTCACATCCCTGAAAGGCAAAGGGCACACTGGCAAGACAGCAGTGGCACAAAGGGTGCATCTGCAGAGAGGAGTGAGAGAAACAACTAACATTCCTCCCATTTAATTTCAAAACCAGGCATATATATTAGAGCAAAGCTTACACCACAACATGCTCCCTGGGCTTTCACATGGATTTATGGTAGCTCAAAATATTTAAAGCTAAAATTTTTTTAATGCCCCTCACTTCAGTGGGACTCAGGTTTCCCACTAAACCATCCGTAGTATCTACCCATGCCCAGTGCATCAACACTTGGACTTCTCCTTCCTTCTCCTGGTGAACTACATGCAGGATTATTTTGAATGCAACTGGGTGAAAACCCACAACTCAATCACAAAAATCTTTCCTACCCAATAAACCTGTTTCTGATCCCAGCTGCTCCTCTAAAATGGAGGACTTTGTGGTTTAAGGTCCAACTTTAATGGCTGGATTTGATCTTAAAGGTCTTTTCCAACCCAGATGATTCTATGACTATGAAAAGCTTCAGGATACATAGAGCTGTGCAAATCCGAGACACCAAACTGAGAGTTTAAACTCTGTTAAGCTTAAAGGATCTCTGCAGCACACAGAGCTCATCTGCACCACATGAACACATATACAAGATGATGTTATGAACTGACAGCATGTGGTGTATCAGAAACATTTCAACATTTAACACACATTAAAAGAACAAGAAAACCCCTAATTTCCAAGCTGTATGTTCAGTGAGCATTAAATCAAAGTTTTCATCTCTGCTTCCTTTCCTGCTACAAAATTGCTTTCCCCTCCCTGCTGCACATCTAACACTTCTTAGCCCATTAATAAGCAAGAATAATTTTCTAAAAAGAAACCAATTTTAAATGAGTAAAAACATAAAACCACAAAAAAAACCTAACAAAAAACCAAACAGTGAAAATGAAAATGTCAAAACCAAATAGAAATCAAAGAAATTTATTTCCAGCAACAAAAATACAGAATACAAAACGATACCGGTCCCACTAGTACTAAAAACAGGCACAGGCTGCTGTGACACTGATCAAAAGCTTCTCTGCTAATTCATAAGGACCTCCATTTGCACCAGTCTTGCGTTTGTGTCTCCCGATGTCCTGTAAGGAATCATTCCAGCAAACGTGATCAGTGCGCGGGCTTGAGATCGAAGGTGCTAAAACCCAGAAAAATAGAGTACTGTTACTTTAGCATCAAAAAATCCACATGGAAAGCAGAGGTAGACACCAGTTAAACACTTGCCTTTTCACACAAGCAAATGTAATGTTTATTTCTCAGAGCTGCTCTCTGGATAATGTACCTCCATGTTTGGATTTAAAATTACCCAGGAAAGAACATTTTCAACAATGTGGGGTGTTGCTGTACTGCAGCAATCTTGTCATTTCTGCATGAAGTCTGCTTTCCCAGAGCAACAGGACTCCTTCCCCCCTTGCAAAGTCTAAAGCTGACCCTGCTGAAAGGCAGCACTAAAACTCTTAAAGCAGATACTAGAAACAAACCTGTACTGGCACACATGCCCAGAGGCCTCCAGCATCCCCTACAACACATCAACATCTTTAAAGCCTCTTTATTCCATAGCATGATGAAAGCAGATGTATTAAGAACACCCAGAGACCTTTGCCTCAAGTAACCAAATCCCTTCTTGAGAAGGCTACACAATAGTGGAAGGAATTCAGGGATAATTTGTCTAGTTTGTTAAAACATAAGTAAATTAAAAGGAAAATAATTTCTGCAACTGGTAGATGTCAGGAGAACAAAAAAAGCCTGTATCCCTATGGAAAACTATGCAGATTGTTTTGATTGCTCATAGTATTTTCTTCTTAAATATTAAGCATCTCTAAATTACTGCACTAGAAGATTTTGCTGGTCAAATCTTTCTTTAATCTACAGGGATTAATCTGCAGCTTTGGGTGCTGCAGGCATGCCGATGGTAAATCTGACAGCAGGAGCTTACAAATGGAGAAGTGACTGAAGCGCACTACAAGGTTAGGCACAGTTATAAACACCATTCCCAAGGCCCATCTGGGCAATTCTGCTCCTTTTCCACGGTAATGTTAAACCAGTCAGTTACTCAATAGCAGCAGAGGAGCTTTGGAAGCTGATAACGGAAATGCTCATCTACTTGTTTCAAGCACTGCCTAAATGCTACTGCTTCAGCTGGGCAAAAGACAGTCAACTTTATACATGGGGCAGGAAATTAAGTTTTCTTTAGCACTGAGCTCACAGGAATGCTTCATTTCCATTATCTGTTTGAAGGAAAGCTGTGACTGTCTACAAAGTCCAGTGGCCTGGTGAAATACAGAGCAGAGTTCCCATCTTGCACTGTATTCCTGTGTGGCTGAGGATGAGTGGATGGAGGGAGGGATACCTGGAGCTGCAGGGAAGTAATATGAGTGGAAGTCACTCCTCCCCTCCTTAAGCGCTGCAACTGAAGAATGTCAGGAGGCAGCACATCACATCAGCAGTGCCTCTGGAGTATGCAGCAAACTTAGGACTGACCCAATTGCCCAAAGCTCCCAGGATGGTTTCCAAAGCTGCAAATTACCACCTAGCTAACAAGGTCAAACAGGTAGGTGGGAAAAAAAAGGAATGTCAAGGCGTCTGACTCTTTGGAATTAAAATATTAAGAAGTGAAACCTCTCACGGTGACAACAGCAGGCTTAGGAGCAGCCTGAGTTACTATTCCCTTTACCTTTGTGGCAGCAATGATACTAAAGGTGATCTATTTTTAAAAATCAAAACAATACTTGAGGAAGAACAAACAGAGGTTTGCCGAGGTTAAGAGCGGCCTGGAGGTCTAGATGTTCTATTTGCTGTAATTACTTCATGAATGTTAGAGTCACTTGCGATTTAAAATAAAAACACAAATAAAAAGAATAATTCCATTATTTTTATGACCTAATTTTGCCTCTCACATAATGCCCTCGGGCCGCTCCAGAGAGCTTGCCACCCTGGATCGGGGCATGGAGCAGATGACATTGCTGTCAGGCACTCACGGCATCTGGGTCAGGGCTGTCGTTGCAGCCATGGTTTCCAGCACTGCAGTCTGGGCTCGCTGCTATCTCTGCCTGAAATATGGACAAATGAGATACGATATATAAAATGACAAAATTGATTAGGCTAAGTGGGATAGTACTTTGCTCCCTCATTCCCAATACTTATTAACGTATATATCTTAAAGAAAAAAAAAAGACTCAACATATAACTTGGCAACTTCATTCTGAAATAAATAAAATGCAAACACCAGCTCTGACTCCAAATCTGATCATTTCAGAATAAACCCCATTTCATCTCTGAAGTGGGACAGGAGCTATTCTGTCAGAGAGCATTACTGGTTCAGCGGGTTCCAGCAGTACTATTCCTCTACATCCTGCCCTTGGTGCTGGATCCACACTGCTCCTGCTGAAGCTCCTCTAGTCCCTGCCTGTCAGAGCAAGATCCCCACTTCAGGATTTTGTTCACACTATAGGCAAACTCAGTGATCGTGTTCCTACTCTGGGGGTCTCTGTTCCCTGCTACATGGAATAAGCCTCAAATTTACAAAGAGCTACTACCTCACATTTTCAAAATCTTCTGATGAACAGAGGGATTTGAATCTGTCTGCTTCTGTGGATACAGAAAAAGCCCAGGGATTTCAAAGACCTATGCAAGACAGTAATTTTTTACTTGCCTACTGGGCTATGTGCTGAGATTGTTTAACTTCTGGAAGAAGCAAATTTCCCCTAAAATGTGCTTCCCTGTGGAAAAAGGAAAAGCTGCCTTGGTCCCAAGGAAGTTCTAAAGAAAACTTCTTGCCAAGCACAGCTTGCAGAAGCTTGGACCTATCATCTCTGTTGAGGTGACTGGGGAGATTTTCTTAATTAAACACCTCTCTCATGCTCAAAATGTCTTTATTTCATCCCACCACTAGAAACCCCTGAGCTGATTCACAGACAGGGACACTGGAGTGATCCAGATTCCCTGCTCCTGCAGTCCTGGGGAAAATTTTTCAGGGTAAGAAAAAAGGGGAACACATGCTAAAGCTATTCTTACCCTACCTTCCATGTGCCCAAGCCTGGTATTTTTCTCATATGCAAATCTGGAGGCAGCAGGGTGCTTAGGCTGTAGGTTTCTTCTTTCCAGTTAACCCTACATTACCAGATTTATACTCCCTTCTGACATTACAGCCACATCACTATTCTGTTATCACCTCCCCGGCTGCAGACAGCAAGTGCTTGTCCCTCTAATGGTTAAGCACAGCTTTTATCGCATGAAGCAGCCAGAGATCTGTGACTCAGAAACACTGTGCCTCCAGCACCACTAATAGCCTGCTGCCATGAGATCCCACCACAAGGTTAGAAGCTTGATTAACAAAACATGAAGCCTGAAAAAAAAACAGCTTTCAAGGGTTTTTAGCAAGGTATTTAATCAGCTGAGCTCCAACAAATGTACAGCATGAAAGCGCAGAATGTGTTTATGAAGCACACTCACACTGAGCATGCTGGTGACAGGCACACTGTTTATATATATGACGTCATGGTGGCTTCCTTTTACACAGATTGCTGCCAGCAACACTGCTGATCCCGTTGCCAATCAGTCCAACAATTTTTGGTCCTGACATTCCTACCAAGATGACACCTGACAGCATTCCACCCTTATGGAGATGGTAAATGCTTCTATGTAAGGCACAAGACTGAAATCACCAAAACAAAATAAACAGCTCACTCTGAAAGCAGGGAGCTAAGACTGTTTGCTCAGCACCAGTCTTGTGAACGCAGCCTGGGACTTCTACACACAATTTAAGGTGGGAAAAGTCCAAGCAGCATGCATTCCTCTCCAGTTTTGCTGATCTACAGTACCAACACAGCTGCAGGCAGGATCCTGTAGCTCTCACACAGACTAAAGCTGCTCAAAGACAAAAGCTGCATCATTACTCAAGCCTTTCATTTTCAGATGTGATTTACAGATGCCGCTAAGACTTCCACCAATATTGCAATTTACAGATCAAATGCATTTCTGCAGATGACCAAAGCTTGGCATAAAGCTGGCTGTGGCCCAAGTTGGTTTTCATTCTCAAAAGGAATTGATATTTATTTCCTGATTTCTATGATGGGATGAGTGGTTTGGCATTGGTGTTCAAGTGCCTGTGGCAGCTTCAACTGAACAAGAGCTACAAGTCCAAACCCGAGGACAGCTAAGGTGAGAACCGTTTTGCTCAACACAGCATGTTGACAGGTCAGTGTCTGCAAATCTGACTGTACCCTTTAAGTGACGCCAATTTTAAGCCTTGCTGAAGGCATAGGTTCCTATCAGTGGGTGGGGGAGATGTTTCAGCATCAACTCTGGCACTAGTGATATCAAACTCACCATTGTCAGTCATTTAAACCAGCAGCTGGACCACACACCACTGTACGAGGAAGCTGCAGAGGCAGCAGAACAACACAGGCAAACTGCTACAGCCATTACCCAAGGGACTGTACTTGAGTATATGGGTGTATTGCCTGAGGACATTCTGAAAATATCAGCCCACATCACTACAGAAACAAGCCAAGAAGAGGAATCTAAGAAGCCTTTCCACCACAAATCAGTTATGCATGTACAAGGGGCTAACTGAAGTGAAAGAAGTGGAAACTACCTTCTGGAAAAAAAGCAGCTCAGTTGTCAAGGCACCAACACTGACCATGCTAGAGACACTGCACTGTTCACATCAGTTAACTATTTAAGATCCCACCAAGAAGCAAACTGACACTTGTTTTCTCTTGCTAGGAGATGGACATATAGTGTGATATATCTTAATTAGCTCACTGCCATTTAAAGTAATATTCTTTCTTTACACAAAGTTAGTTTTGAGATTATTCTTTCGCAACTAATCAAACAGGCTGAGTAGGCAAAGACTAAGTAATTGGGAAAGTCAAAATTCAAGACCGTTAGAGAGTCCCATTTATTTGAAACCAAATCCCTTGAAATCACGGGAAAAAGGAAGTAAGAAAACTTGTTATAAAATGAGGATTACAATCTTACCAAATCTTTGTCTTCCATTACCCGCTGGGGTCTGGTAGGAGTGGCTGGACTTGTGCCTTTCATTCTCTTATACTGGGTGAATAAAATATTCATAGTTGCAAGCAGGACCTCAGATAAGTTGTGCCGGATCTACACAAGGAAGCAGAAAAATAAAGACATATTGCAATGAAGAGCAGGTTGACAGAATCATTACCTCTGCTACACATCAGAAAACCAAGCACTGTGGTTGATATTTACTTATAGAACATCCATACATTTAATAGTTATCCCTGCGGTGACTGCACCACCTAGTAAAAAAAGTTACCCAGAGTTTTGAGACATCTGGCTAATACCCAGATACATGATTTCCTCTAATTTGGGGGAAAGGAAACAGACCCTACAAATGCTGGGTGACCATTAAGAGCACTGAAAACTAACTCAGCAGCACAGTTGAAAGTTTTCAATATGCCAAATTCTTGACTCAAACTCAGCAAGTTTAGAGAGATTCAGATTTACAGATGTGTTCTGCCAAATGGAGACAGGATTTCTGCGTTGGGAATTCTAGTGAAAGTTGAAAGCCAACTTGTATGAATGTAAAATAATCCCATCCTGTGTCCCTGCTAAAGCATAAGAATAATGAAATGACAAGGTTGACAAGATTTTAAGATTCTTTCAACAAAGCAAAAGGCTTTTGGAAGCTAAAACCAAGAGACATTACTTACTTCATCGCTGAAATTCCGGAAGGCAGCAACTCTCTCCTCTACACAATCTTGGCTAAGAGGTACAAGCTTTAGGCGTTCAATAATCTTCAAAAAGAAATGCAGGAATCAGAGAAAATAACCAATGTTCTGTGTACCATACATTAATAAAGTATGGTTTTGAAGTGTTAATGAAATGTTCATGATTACATTCAACAGAAATAATTTAATTGTTGTTTATTATCTCCTCACTTTTCTGAGCAGTAGGAATATTTTGTTCAATATCTACAAAACAGCTTCAGAAAGATCTTTCTGATTATCAAGCAACTGGAGAGAAACACATTTTAAAAATTCCTATAGCAGTGCATCACCTTCTAACTCACTAAATACATTTTTTTCATTTTAAGTGACGTTATTTGAGACATTCTGGGCTTTCAAGGGTATTAGGAAGGCTGCACTTCAAACAGAAATCTTGAAACTTACATCAAAGGCCCTGTCAACATGACCAGCGTGATATTCATCAAAAAATGTGATTAAGTCTAGCAGAAGGTAGAACGTGGAGTCAATGGATTTCTTTGCACTTATCCCCTGAGCTTTGTACCTGAAAGAAATAGGTTTACAATTTTATTGTTTGAAATGGCAACAATTTATAAATGTGTTTGTGCAACTCCTGGAAGCAGAGACATACAGCACCAAGGACAGAAGGCATCTAATGAAGGACAACCTTAAAGTTCCTTAACCAGGAGGCAGAATTTTCACAGGCTGTGACTTTTTAAAAATACTTTTATTCACTTTAGTTTTCCATCTAATCTGACTTTTGTTTCCTTTTAAATGCTTACACTTCCATATTCATGGGGAAAAGAGTGACAGGAATCAGAGACCTGCAAAGTAAGCACTGTATAAGCATATTTAACATTCTGGTTTATAGCAGACAATTCCCCAGTAGAACTACCTGCTTCAGGCAGGAAGTTAAGACTTAAAACTAGATGACATGCTTCTGCATGATCTCTCAAGCTGCACATGCTAGGAGATGAAATGGAGGACTGTCTGCTCTTACTCCTCATAGCACAAAGTCAGCAAGAAGCTCCTTTCTCAAGGTAATAGCAAGAGAGTGGTCAAGTACACAGAGAATGAAGACAAACAGCCTCTTGGCTTTTTCTGTTGGGCGTCTCCCCTGCTCCAAAATCATCACAGAGGGAAAGCTGCAGTGCTACAGTGCTGTCTGCCAGTACATAGTCCTGTAGAGCATTTAATTGGCAAGAACATGAACTAATCGGAACCATTTCAGCTTTGCAGTCATGAAGGTTTACAGCTGTAAAGTGCCATTATTGAACAGTCATATTCATCTCTCTCATCCAGATAAAAACAAGTAGCAAAACAAAGCCTTGGCTGAAGCTTAACCTCAAGCCACAGGTTTCTCCTTAATGTCTGCTAATGTTCCTTTTATCTTTCATTAAAGCAGCATTTCAGCTACTGAACTCACCTCTCTGCTGTTACAACTCAGAATGTTATACCTTTCTTAATACTATTTCAAACAAGTGAATTTATGCCATGATTCTGCAACTGTTACAATATTTTATTTTAAAAATCATCTAAATCATACAATTCACTGTATTTATTGCTCCTTAATAAACTGATTCCAGCTGGCAATCCTGCAGTTCCCTTTTCCTGATTCACCTGCAGGTAAAGATTCTTGCCACATTTACCTACCCTTCCCCTGAAGATTATGTTTCTGGCTTTTATACTACAAGCTGTAATGAACAGGACAACGATAAATTCCGACCTCTTCTCTGTCTTCCTGAATACATAGCTGCAGATGCCACAGTCCTGGCAGCAGAAAAAGTCGGGAACTAATACCCCCACCTTCTGTTACCTCTCAGCAATTGAATGGGCCATGTTCTTCAACCGCTCCTTGTTTGACTGGGGGGTGCTGATCTGAGGAATGACGGGACTGAGGAGCTTGTTCATCAGTTCTAGAACTTTGTCAGGGTTCTGTTGGTATCAAGGTTACACATAGATAAAAGGAGTACAATGGGACTCAGTGTTTTAACCTCATTGAAGAAGCAGAAGGGTCTCATGCAGCAGTGCCTAGTGCAAGCTCAGAGATGCCTCCCTCCCATAAAGGGGCAAGATCGTATTAGCTGTGAGCTACATAATTGTGCAGGCCCATGTGGAAAAGTATTTTTCCCCAGTTTTCCTCTAAAACAGTGACTATGGTTCCATCCATTTTAATTTCAAAAGGAAACAAGAGTACTCAATATAAAGTCCAACTATTTTAGACTCAATTCAACATCTATGAAATTGGAAAAGCACACTCCAGATAAAGAACTTCACTACCCAGGATAAAATCATGCATTAGGCAATCTCTTCAAAAGACCACACTGATCAAGAACCAGTGATGTCTTGAATCAGAATGGGTTGGAGTGCAAGCCATCTGGGTTTACTTATCAAAACCCTGCTCCATTTAGCCAATGGCACTGCTTTAACAGCAGCAGAAATAATCTGCTTGAATTATAGAATCCTGGTTTCGGTTGGAAGGGACCTCAAAGCTCATTCAGATCCAACTCCCTGCCATGGGCAGGGACACCTTCCACTAGACCAGGCTGCTCCAAGCCCCTTCCAACCTGGAACACTGCCAGAGAGGGGGTAAAGGCTATTCAATCTCAGAGATTAAATTTAACCTCCTAATCACAGGGAGAATGTTTGGAAAAAGAAAGCGGTGAAGCAGGTAGATATTTAAGGTAGCATGCAAGATATTTACCTTTGCAAGGTCATACAGTTTTGCAGCTTCTTCAAACAATCCTTTATTTTCTGCTGCAGAAGCAACTTTGTTGATAATGGGTTTTGTGTCACTTGTAAACTTGTCTATCACTCCAGGCTAAAGAGGTGAGACAAAAAGAAGGGAAATCAAAATGTCTAAAACCTCCTAAATATTCTGTCATGGCAATGAATATTTTACATGTTGGATTATGATTAGAATGCCCTGTACATTTCCATGGGAACATGCAAAAGGGACATGTTAAAAATAGAAAGAGCTCTTGTGAGAGAGACTTTCTCCAGAACAGAGTCAGCACTGAGACATCTGCAGATTCTCATTCATTCAAAATGACCCAGATAACAGGTCAAATTCTAAATTACTTTAATTGCTGATGACACATTACAGAGAAGAAGAAAACAAAAAAGACTTCAGAATATAACACTCCAGGGATGCTATTTGTGTATATTGGCAAGGCATGTTGTAAGTGAAATCTTACATGGACAAACGAAAGGGTGATAAGAATTTTAAAAGAAACAATAAACACAAGTAGAATGAAAAGACAGAAAGAGTCAAGGATATCTGGGAAGGATTTTACTGTAGTTGAGGGTGTAAAAGTAAGATTATCATATAGAAGAATTTTTTTTCTTAACTAAGATTGCTGTTTTCATATTACAGGAACACAAAAATAAAGTTACATTAAAAGGGAACTGAGTAAAATAAATAAAATGGTATTCAGCCCTAGCAATCTAGTCTAAAAACTACCTTACAAAGAACTGTAAAATGAAAAGGTATTTGTAAAGATGACTGAGTTACTATGCTCTTGTGTGTGAAATCTCACTGCATTTAAGCTGACAGAACAAAAAAATCTAAAAGATAGTCCTGCCAAAACCAACTTGTGTGTATGTCTCCATTTTTTTTTACCTGACAGTCACAAAGTTTGCAGCATGAGCCCTAATCTTAAAATTAAGATGTAAACAATTCTGGAGTCTGCTTTACATGAAAAGCTTCCAAAATTGCCACAGCAAACCAAAAACCTTTACTGATTATCTAAAATTGTAATCATGCCCATGCACTCTCTTCTTTTCACCTGAAATCTTAAAATTTCTTTTTTCTTCTGACCATGTAAACTTACATTTTACTTTTAGATTAGTGCTTTTAAAGCAGATGTAAAATACATCACAACTAAAAACAGCTGCTCTTTAATCCTCACCCTCATCTATATGGAGAGGACAGATCAGCTGTGGCTATGTCTGGGGTCTTTTAGCCCTTGTTCCCTTCCCTAAAAGAATCTGTAATGGGCTGCAATACATTTCTCCTCTACAGTGAATGAGGATAATGTCATATAGATAGTTTTTATATGCACGCCTCAATTAACAGAATAATCCTTCACCCGCTTACAAGCAATCAGTTTTTGCTAATTGTTTTTTACTAATGTGTGATGAATTCCATTTCCTACTATAAAAATGAAATTCAGACCTCACTGAAGTTACCTGATGCCACCTGTTTCTTTAGTTACACTGGCTGTCTGTGGGGACACTCTTTGCCCTGCAGTTCCTGACCTGAAATTCTGTATTATACTTGGAGAACTTGTACGTATGCAAACACAGTAATACTTTGGCTAGTGAAAAATAAAGAAAAGCAAGATAGTCTCATGACTAGCTTGGAAATCACACAGTTTCTACTTTATATGTAAAATACAAATTGTCAACTCACCTTTCTACTCCCATCATTTTCCAGCTTTCCAAGAATCATATCAAACTATATCCACACAGACATAAAGTAAGAAAAAAGAGAAAAAAAACCCAGAGAGATGAATTGCACATATTTCACAACCTATTCACTAAGTACAAAGATGCAGTCACGGATGAATAAAAACCAGTGATGGATGTCAACATTATCTGTATATTAACAACAGGAGAAAGTTATTAAATATCTCAAACACATGGTCATTGTGAGATTTCCCATCATCTACACCTGCATCAGGCAGAAAGAGTAAAAACCATTTCAGGCTATCCTGCCTGCTAAATATGTCAATGAAGAAACAAATGCTGGTTTAAAAGAGGAAGGCAAAACATGGCCAAACATACCTCTCTGCTTTCAATTACTATTTCACTAACACAACGCAAGAAAATGTTCTCTCCTTGGCTGTCCTTCTCATTCCTACAAAAGAAAGGAGAAAGGTACTCCTGTTTCAGAGGACTTCCTAGATACTGCTTAATTATTCTTAATAGCTCAGAGAAAATCTACAGACACATATTAGCCCCTACCTGAGAAAGTAAAAATACTGCAGGGCTTCCCTTGGATCTGTTGATTCAAACTTACGGGTGTAAAGCATCAAGAGCCGCACAAAATTCAGACGCCTTACACCAGGAGGGTCACCAGCTTCATGGCTTACTGCAATGTCAGAAACACCATTAAAGAATCTAATGCCAGGAAATGTTTCTCTGATCTTCACCTGAAATAAGGCAGACCCATGACCCAGAGTTCTAATGCAACTAAAACCATTAGGAGATTGTGCTGATATACACTGCTTGTTTGATCAATTATACAGACCTGCAGTGTCCACAGGGTACTCTTAAGGGCACAGAAAATACTCCTTTATTGTCAAGTCAGTGTGCAGGACTTACATAGCTGTGCACTCTGCCCAGAAGATTTCAGGAGCAATTTTAACTCAAACATGACCAAAGCAACATGAACAGCATGACAACGCAAGCGCTCCATCCGGAAGAGAAAAGCAATTGCAGCTTCAAACTGTGCTGTCAGGAACAATACTTGGAAGTAGAGGAAAGGCTGCTGGTTCACTGCAAAATGCGATTCGCCTGAAACAAACCCACAAAACACATACAGAGCATAAGTCAAAATGATTTTGCAATCAGAGATCACTGACAGAAGTTATTTCCTGTCACAGTACACCATTATTGTCTATTTAGTGCCAACTGAAATAAACACCCTAGACAAAAGTGAATACCTAATCACACACTAGTGCCTTATCTAGAGCTGTTCCACTGAAAATAGACTGCAGAAGACCAGAGCATAAAGACCTATTCAGGAAGTGAAAGAGATCAGAAAAGCTTCTTTGCTCTTTAAAACAACAAACATCAACTCTGACAGATGCAATAGACTGTCTAAAGACCACAGCTTTTTGCCTTCGTTTATACTTATGCCAAGAGGTACAGAAGAGGTTAAACCCATGGATTTTCCTATTCAGCCACACCAATGGTAGCTTATTGTATTTCTTTTTCACACTTTTTTATCTGGGTGAGTGACACTCCAAAGTAGAAGGTGTGAAGAATCAAATTCTGTATGTTTTGGATAGTCCATGTGAGCTCATTTTGATTGGTTGGAAGATGATTGAGGGAAAAGATAGTCTCTTGGGCTGTGGACACTCTTAAAACTTTCTGAAGTGGAAGGAACTGTGATTTGGGTCCCCAGAAAATTACTTGAATGTAAGGGAAACAATGAACAAGATGCATATGGAAAAAGCGTTGGAAACATATGCCTACATTAGGTAATGATTGCTTTCCTGTTCTGTATTTCAGAAGCTGGAAGTTTTCTTAGAAGATCTTAGCATATTTATGGTGAGAAAAAAGGCAATCTATAATTTAGTACAAATAAAGTACAAACAGCAGCAGTGTTGTTCACAGATGAATATTCACTCTCTGGATTGCTGGGGAAAGGACTCATTCATCATGTCTTCCTGAAGTCTGCCATTGCTCTAGGGAAGCATTAAATTGGAAAGAGCCCTAAGTGGAAAACCAGAGCCTCAAGTAACACATCTCTGTGATTTCTTACCATAGTCTTCTAGAAGTTGCTTCTGGAACTGTGATAATGTTAGTCGGTCTTGTGGAGAACTTGCACCATCGTCATCAAAGCACACCTGGTTCAGCTAAAAGAGTCAACCAAAAAAACAAGCACAGATCTTTCAACTTCATCTTGCACAAGGTATGCACTCAGAATATATTTGTTCCATCAGCAGCTCCTCCTAAGGTTGGACCAACTGACTAGAAACTACTTCTAGTCACAACATCAGGTGGATCCATTGCTGGAAAGTACAGATCTCTAACATAGCAACAGCAGAAATCTATGCAGATATAACCCAGAGGGTCCTTTTCTATCTGTCCATGCCATCAAACTCTGATGCTGGGACTCTGAATATGCAAGCAGTAATTAAAAGCATTACTTTTTTTTTTTACCCAGTCTTAGCAAATACCTCATTCTACTCTCTCTTTCAGATAAAGGGGAGAAATGGGTACTGACCAGTACCTCTCATGCCCCCACCAAAACTATAAGGACTTTGTATTGCAATAAATATTGACAGCATCTACTTCCAATGGACCCCAACATTTCAGCTATAATCCAACCAGAAAAGAAAATTCAAAAGGATCCTCACTGCACCAAGCTAACACTATTTGTAAAAACAGCTGACAAAGATCGGTGTCAAATGTAGAACATGACACTTCCAAAAAGACAAGTGTCCCCAAATTAACACCTGAGAGCACACAGGGTAATAGAGCAACCGTGAGAATCAGGTTCCCAGACCTTCACTACCCCAAGGTCAAGTCAGACACATTACACTGATGCAGAACACCTCATCTAGAAGGAGGCAGGTTAGCAGAGTACTGCAGAAATGCAGTATCATTTAGACCTATCCTTAATCACAGAATAGTTTGGATTGGAAGGGACCTTAAAGATTATCTAGTTTCAACCCCCTGCCATGGGTAGGGAAACCTCCCACTAGACCAAGTTGCTCAAAGCCCTGTCCATCCTGGCTTTGAACACTGTCAGGGACGGGGCAGCCACAGCTTCTCTGGGCAGCCTCTTCCAATATATGACCACTCTCACAGTGAAGAACAGGAGGAAAACATCTTCCCATTAAATGCCATTTATTCTCCGCCAGATATATCTCTCTTTCCTTGAGGATGCAAACCCCAGAAACCAACAAACAGCAACACAACCCCACCACCACACTTACTTTTAGCCAAAGATAATCTTCTGTTTTATCAGCAACTTCACTCTGATTATCTGTAATGTCACAACGGCCAATAATACAGTAAACAGCCCTTTTGTAGGGGTCTGTGTTATTTCTCAGAGCTCGTCTGTAGTGAAGACGCAGCTTATTTTCTGTGGCAGGAGACAGCCTATGGGGAAAAAGAGTTAAAAAATCCCAAAACATTGACAGTAAAGACATGAAACCCATCTTTCACTGTATGAGGAAAACTGGACACAAATCAATGTAAATAGGTGTATATTCACAGGAAGGGCATAATGACAGTAAGCACCGTCTTACATTCCTTGCACCTTCTATTTACATCTGCAGGTCAAGATTCTGCACATGTGAATTTAAATATCCAATTAAAGTTATGGAGGATCATCTTCAAATACCTACTGCAGGAAAAAAAAAATCAGATGACAGCCTCTTTAGGGTGTGTTAATATTGTGGTAGACGAGCCATTCTAGTCTGACTCTGCTACTTCATCACTTCAGAAAAAGCGCTCACAAAGTCTTTGGGTTAATAACTAATAAGTGAGCAGGTAGTTGTACCATGAAGTCTCTTAAGAGAGACACTTTAATCATTAAATACTGTCATAATGTTATTTGTCATTCTATTTCTTGCACCTCTTGCAGAGAATTTTTTAGAACTGAATCAAAGTGTTTTCCTAGACTTTGTTTTTCTCACATTGTCTGTCAAATCCGCAGGCAGAGTACCTTTCGATAGCTGTAATAAAACCCACATAAGTCAATTATGCTCTTTATCATTTAGATATTTGTAATATTTAAACAAGGACAGTGCCTCCACTAAGGTTTCTGGAACAATCTTGTTACAATGAGCACTCTTAGATAGTCTCTACAAACCAGGGTAATTTATAGAATAGCATGGCATACACTCAGTAAATGGCACTTCGATCCTTGTTACCCTCTCTAAGACACACAGATACCTTCTTGTTCACATTTCCATATCTAAAAAGCCCAACGCATTCAACATGTTGCAGGCTAAGGGCTTCCCACATATGAATGAAGCTGCTGTAGGCTGAGGTGGGATATTATGGGTTCATGTCCTGGCACACAGCAGGGACCCTCTGGCTTCTCCCAGTTTCAGCCAGCACCTTAGCACAATGCCATGCTCACACTCCCCTGAAGGGAGCACAGTTATAATACAATAGCTGACTAGGCACTGATTTGAATTAATTGCAAGTGGAAAGATAAAAAAGATCACCTAAACCACCACAGCAGAGTTCAGAGCACATCTTAAGTTGCACTGACTCAACTACTTGCAAGAATGTGAGAATGAATGCCTCTAAAGACCCCTAACAAACACTACTTGCTTTTATCGTGCAGCATTATCATAAAAACACATGTAGAAAAAGCATTCCCCAAAGGAAATTCAACCAAATTAAGCCATGGGGGAAAGAAAAAGATAGAGGATTTGTGACAGCAGACTAAACCTGATCTACTGTGTGCAGAATCCTACTGTTACAAGGAGCAGATCCTATGGTGAAAAAGCAAAGCTACACCACTGTATTATTTTTGACATGTAAATTTTTGCATATTTTAAAACAACTCTTTTTCTATGAAAATTTCTAGACTAAAAAGCCACAAATTAAAATGCTCAAACTTCTTATATGTACTTTAGATAGGAAATACAAACACCAGGCACCTATCACCACCAGAAGAGACCTGAGCTGCTTCTCTTTCTACCAAGCCACTGATTATGCCATTACTCCACAGCAATTCCCACCACTCACAAATATCTTTCCTAGTATCTCTTCTAGTCCCCAGTTACCTTCTATCTTTACTGTGCATGTACTCCTGGAACCAAGTTTTAAACTCTCCCAGCTGATGCTGTGCTCGTTTCACCACATGCATGGCTGCAGTCAAATCTCCACAGCGCATGCAGTAGTAAATCAGTGCCCAGACAGGACGTCCTTCTACCTCACCATCCTGAAAATAGAGTAAGAAATAATTAACATTCTTCAAAATCAGCATATTTGAATAATTTTTTTTACCATTTGACTCATTCATTATTTCTGACCCTATATGAACACACTGATTTTGGTAAAAAATTCTGTTTCTCTTACAGAAGCCAGAGGTCATGAGGTGTGAGCCCTGTGAAAGCTGTGCACATCCTAGCAACAAAGGATGGAACACTCTTCTGTTTACCCAGATTACAGCTCTGACAAGCCCAGAACTAGCATACAATCACACAATACCCTCTCCATCCAGGAAGCAGATTTGGATTAGACCACTGAGGTAGTAAAATTGTTTGTACTGGAACAGAGAGATACGAAATCAGTCCTGGATCTCAGCAAGTAAGAAAAGGACAGCTAGACTCAACTATGCGGTCTCCAATGTTACAATTTATTATTTTTTAAATTTTTCAACCCAGCCTGCCTATCTGGTAATTCTGTAGGTGCACAGCTATGCATTTTTCACTATGTGCAGATGAGTAAGATTTTATGCAGATTCCTGAATTAAAGGCTCAGGTTACAGTTAAGATTAATTCATGACATATTTAGTCATCAATAACTGGTGTCAGCATCTTACAATAAGCATAAAAAAAAGAAAAAGAGTAGAAACAAAACAGGGAGATTAAGTTACTGCTTTTTTGAATCATCATATTTTAATACTTGCATGTTGATCTCTATATAAAAACCACTAGAAGAGACCATAATTTCTAGAATTTAGAACTGGAACTATCGAGTACCATCTGCTTCAGGACTAGCTCTGAATTCAAAGTGATTGTCTACTATTTTGCATTTTCCTAATAAAAAAATACAGGAGAAGGAATCAGAGAATCACAGAATAGTTTGGGTTGGAAAGGACCTTTAAAGCTCGTCTAGTCCAACCCTCCCGCAGTAAGCAGGGATATCTTTGACTAGATCAGGTTGCTGAGAAAAACAGCCTGCAGTTTAAACAATACAAAAAACATTGGAGGGTGCACTAGTTTCCTGGCTGCGCTGAAGCAAACAGATCTGCGTTATTACTTTAGCTTAGTGGCTAAAAGTGATGGACATACTTGGAGACCAGGGACAGGAGCAGGGAGTTTGATGTTCAGGAAGCTGCAGACTAGTTGGAAGGTCCCTGGGACACCACCCAGCTGAGCCTGGTGCAAGTTTCCAAAGACTGTCACAAAAGTGTAGTTTTTGTAACTGAAAAACACCACAAGCAAAACAAACATGAGCAGACTGAAATACACTTGCTGCAAAAACACCCACTGCCTTTCAGATCCAACAGAATTAGTAATTTAAAGCTAATTACCTTGATGTTCAAACATTATCATTACAACAACATGAGGCAAAGATTTCTGTCCATTTAGTAAGATCCTTGTGGTCAGCAGTCTCAAGAGACACCAGTAGCCAGTGGGGGACTGCTCCAGGTTCAACTCTGTATTATGATGTTCTTTTCTTTAAGTTCTCTCAGTACCAAGTTAAACTGAATTAGCTAACTGGCAAAAAGCCTTCCCATCCTAACACTTTATCAATCCTGTCACAAAAGAACATTTAAACACAACAGATGTGCCTCCCTGCCTCAAGGACAAATACAAACCTCAGGACTGTCGACTTACTAGGAGAAAATTGGAGAAAAGGGGACTTTAGAGAAAAGCAACTGGTAAAGGCAGCTTTGAGAACACCTTCTAAAATAAGCCATCAAAGCCTTCAATGAAGGCAGATCAATTTAACAAATTTTCATGTTTAGAAGGAGTTTTGAAAGTCTGTACATTGAAGAAATACATCTAAGGAGCAGCAATAACTTATATTTAGTTTCATTTTTTTTCTCTGCAAATACTGTACCACCAGACAATAAAACTGAAAGGCTATGCTAAATGTAGGCAAGTATCACTCAGTCCTCATAACTAACATTATGGCAGAGTTAAGCACATGATCCTCAGGGCTTAACACCACAGTTACTCCAAAGCAACTAATGCAAGAAAAGCATTACATCTCTTCCTTATACCTGTGAGGGCCTAGTGAGGCATTGAAACACCTCAGTGTTAGCCAAGTCCTGGTAGGAAAGAAAAGCTTCAAAGAAAGGCACAGGGTTAGTTTGGGGTTTTTTTTTTTTGATGTTTGTTTGTTTGTTTTATTGTGGGGCTTTTTTGTTTGTTTTTGTTGTTGTTTTTTGGGGTTTTTTCCTGGTTGTGGTTTGGTTGTGGCTCGATTTTATTTTTCCTTTTTTTCCAAAAAATCAAGGCTGAAGGGCCCGATTTCCACAACTGGGAGGCAACAATATGGAACTAATTCCTAGTTTTAGTTAGCAGACAACAGCACTGTGAAAATTTAGCACATCAGATATTCAGCAAATCGGGTTAAGAGTCACTGGCTCATCGCATGCTGCTGAGATGGAAGAACTGAAAACAGAAAATACTTCTGATGCGTCAACTGCTCTGTGCAGTGGCAGGCACACTGCCACCACCCCAGGTGGCAAGGAGTGCTGATGAGGTGTAGCAACCTACTGTTAAGAGTCCAAGAAGAGGCTGTAACATCTCTTCCCACTGTGCTGTATCAGAGTGCAGCACTTGCTGTGCTCAGATGGCAGATCTGTATCCATAACAAATGCCTGTGCACTGCACTGCAGCTATTGCTTGCTTCCCGCTGCTGAACCAGTCTGCTGGCATCAGCAGCTACACTGCTGCAATATCCACATGTGCAGTGAATAGGCAATAGAGATACCCAGGGATTCACAGAATCACAGAATAGCATCACAGAATGGTTTGGGTTGGAAGGGATCCTGCAATGAGTAGGGACATCTTCAACTAGGTCAGGTTGCTACATCCAGCCTAGCCTTGAATGTCCCCAGGAATGGTGCATCCACCACTTCCCTGGGCAACCTGGGCCAGTATCTTACCACACTCATTGCGAAAAATCTCTTTCCCACTTCCAGCCTGAATTTCCCTCTTGCTGTTTAAAACTATCACCCCTCATCTTATTGCAAAAGGCCCCACTAAAACGTCTTTCCAGCTCTGGGCTGCTCCATAGCCTGCAGTTCTCCAAGTATGGTCTTGGTCAAGAAGCATAGGCCCCATGATACTTGCCAATACAGATAGTAAACCACTTCCCAGAGTCCAAAAATCATTGCTAGATGTCTCAGCTTCAGCTTCTTCAAGTCCTAGCCAAATCTTTCAGTATAGAAAATGGCATGATTAGAACCTGAGTCATTGCACCAGATTTGCCCCCAGTGCTTTCCTCATTTCCTCCTAGTCCTAGCTGCTGGCAGTGCTCAGCAATCAGAAAGGGGAATGTTTTTGCTGAGCGGAAATAGATCTCCTTCTGCAAGTGAAAAAAATCTTCACATATGACCATGCAGCGATAGAATATTTAAGGGCAACACAGGAAAAAGAATAAAAGGTAAAACAACCTCCCCATGGATCAAAGTCTTTTTAGCTAGAACAGCTTTTAGCTAGAATGGCTTTATATTCAAGTGCCTGCTTTAAGCCCTGAACAGACAGGCAACAGATGCTTCTGTGAGCAGCACAAGGTAGCTGACCTGTTAATATGTCTGCATTGCATTACAGTCATTCTAGTTTATTATTAGGGAACTCTATTAAACTGTGCTACCCAGAGCATGCGCCTTACCTTTGTTCAAGGTACTTCAGAGCCTGCCTCACAAATTCCATTCGCACTTCCATATTGGTCCGGACTTTCAAGGCATCACTAGCAGGAACCAGGGTAACATCAGTCATTTGTTTCACCATAGCCCACATCTCAGAGATGTTCTGTGAACAAGCCATTCCATGCAACAGTGATGAGTACAGAGGTGAACAACAGCACTGTTCTGAGCTACATGGTGTTCTGATGCTTATGAAAAGCATAAACCCACAAGTTATGTAAATTTAGATTCGCAATGGAGATACTGGATAGAGTCATGAAGGTAAGCCACTTCTGTCCTGCAGAATTCCTATTTCCCAGGCTTCTCTGCATAATTCTTGTGCAAGAAGATGGCTATAAATATTGCACCTGCAACTGTCACCCAGGATTAACACTGATTTCCAAACCTATGCTGCATACTTGGTGCTCAGACTCCTTACCCATTTCCAGTTCAGACTTCCCACTCAGTAAATACCACTGCAGCATCAGATTTACATGTGAACATTTGCTCTGGCTGCTGCTGGAAAGCTGTGTTATGAACTGCATAAAGAAATATCTGAAGGACACTTATCACTTGGACAAAGATTAGGTTTTGAAAAAAAAGGTTGAAAGTCATCCAGCTCTGCTCATTTACAAGGACAAGATCATATCAGTGTCTGCAGGACTAGGGTATCCCTGCTGCAACAGCAGAATACTGAGAAATAAGAGCACTGTTAGCTTCAGCAAGGGCAGCTGCTTGATCTCAGTGCTTCAAAGCAGCAAGAACTCTCAAACTCAGTTGTCCCCAGCAAAATGAACACAGCTGTTCAAAGCAAAGATGCACAGGTGTATTTCAGATCTGATTGAAGCATTTGTCCCTCTGCTTCTGAGCAATTTCTTGCTCTCCCCATTCGCTAAGTCAAAGGTGGCCAGGTTTGTGCATTAGTTTTTTGGGGGCAGATCAAGGTAAAGCAGTTAAAGAAAAGAATAAGAAAAGCACGCAGATCATTGATTTAAGGTCAATCCTAGGGGCTTTACACTTTGCTAAGGGAGCCTTCTTCAGCTCTAGCATGGTCTTATTGAAGACCCTTCACCTACAACTACATACATTCAATAGATATTGAGAGATGAAATTTTGAATACCAAATGTAACAGAAACCATTTAAAATGAAAAGCAATTTCCCCTGCCCTCTCCTGCTGCCCCCAACAGCTCATTGCTCATGATGGGACATCTTGGTGAAAACTGAACCTTTACTTTTTCACTGCGTTAAGAAATTTTCACCATGAGCAAGTACATCACAGGTGGGCCCTGCTGTACTAGAGACAATTCCAGTATTGGCTCTGTGCTTTCTGTGGAGCCATGCAATTTTTTTTTGCAATATCAGTATTTTTTCACTGATGTCAGCAGGCTGCTAATCACAGCTGAAACCAGATTAAGCACATTTCCTTATGTTAACTCACTGGCAGTACCTTATCATCTACTTCTGCAACAGCAGCGCAAAGGTCCACCAGGTTAGGCTGCAGATGTCCGTTCACTATCTTCTCATTATAAATATAAATCTGAAACATATTGAAAGTAAGCAAGCTTAACAGTACATATTGCTTCCCTTCTTCCTCCCCAGCTGCAGCAGCAAAATCTGAAGCAAGTTGCAAAAAGTGTCCCTTCTGCTTCCCTCCCACATTAGCCCCCTTTAATTTAACACAAGAGGAATGGGCATTGGCAGCAACCACCCTTCCACAACACACAAGCCAGCAGCAATCCAGCTGTTCAGGGGTTCTGCATGGCAAAGCACTGTGCTGAATGCCTAGCTGGACTAATTGTAGCTAGTTGTTGAAAGACAAAGACCCAACCATTGGACGGCTGTGATGTTCCCCTGCATGGCAGCCTCCTACCTGCTGATATAAAAGAAACTATTTTGCTGGTTTACAGCAGCATTCAGGGAAATCAGACATGAGCAAATGGGAACAGAAACATGGCCCTTCCAAACTTGTACATACACACACACACTCCTGGTTTGATTTAAATTTTGTCGTAATTTAGCCGCTTCTACTATTGTTTATTCTATTATCGGCCTGAAAACCTTCCAGCTACATCTGAAAATAATAATTCTCAAAACTAGAAAGGTAGTGACATTGTACTTTAAGCCCCTTTTGTACTTTTAAGTCCCATTGTACTTTTAAGTCCCACTTGCTACTTCTTCAAAATTCCCAGTGTGCAAACAAGATACAGTGCAAATAGAATCAAGCATCAGTGAAATCACCATATTTCTATGAAACAGCCTGATCTATCCTAGAAGAACAATTAATCATTTCAGCCTGATTAAACCATATTCATGACTGCTAATAAACTGAAATAGTATCGACCGCCTGATCTCCAGCACCCCTGGAACTGGTACTGCTAGAGAGGCTGGGCTTCCCATATTCACAAAATATCAGGGAATAATGTCAAGAGCCTCCAAGTACAGACACAGTTACGCTATAAGGAAGAACCTTAAAGCAGGTATGTTACACGAGATATGAAATGTATTAATCACAGACTCATTTGGGTTGGAAGGAACCATAAAGCTCATCCAGTTCCAACCCCTGCCACAGGCAGGGACACCTTCCACTACACCAGGATGCTCCAAGCCCCATCCAACCTGGCCTTGTACACTGTCAGGGATGGAGCAGCCACAGCTTCTCTGGGCAACCTGTATCAGCATCTCACCACCCTCACAGGGAAGAACTTCTGCCTCAGATCTCATCTCAATCTTCCTCCTGTCAATTTAGAGCCATTCCCCCTTGTCCTGTCCCTACAGGCCCTTGTGAGAAGCCCCTCTCCAGATTTCTTGTCATCCCCTTTAGGTATTACTGTACTATTAAGATCCACTAAATCAAACGTACACTGTATCAGCACAGCCACACACCTCATTTTGTGCTTCAATACTTCAAAGTTCCCATAACTAAAGGCAGCTAGAGAAAAGCAGCTGTACAAGCTGCTGTCTGGCTCAGCAAAGACTAAGCCAATGCCCACAATAACAGTAATTTGTGCAGATTAGGCAAGTCTTTGTCAGTGTCATTTCAGATATCCCATTTTGAAAAATCAAGTGCTTCTCTTTCATTTTGTTTCCAACAGTGCTGGTAAACAGATCATCTCATGTAACAAAAGTAACAAATTGCTCATGTAAAGGTTCATCTCTTTTCCCTGAAAATTTTCAGAGGGAGCCTAATGCTACCAGACATTAATTCATAGCTGATGCACAAAAGCTTCTCATATGTTATGCCATTAAAATGGGATATAATTTGACAAACATCAGGATTAATACTTCAGCATGTTTTTTCCTGCATGCACACATCAGAATAATGATCTTCCACAGGTCATTTCCAACCCACACCATTCTATGATTCTGTGTGAGCATAAAGGGAATATAAGGTCTATTACTGTGTACAGTTATGCACTTGGCATGATTTTTTTTTTTTTTGGAAAGCTGAAAAGAGTTTACTATGCATGCATAAGTGATTTCTACAGTCGTAATGGTGTTCAGGATCTCCTTTTGACAAAAAATTCCTGTAGCAGACAGGTAAGTACATTTCTAAGAAGTCAGGCTAAATTTTTGTATTTTCCAATTGCTTTTTAACTCCAGGCAGATATTTGCAGACTTCACCTACCATATTTTCCCACACACTATGATCACAAAGCTGTCTTTTCCCCACCTCATTGTAGAAAGCAGTATTTAACTGTTTCTGGTTTTATTTCTACTCACCTGACGAGCATACACCATCTCCACACTGTCCAAAGAGCTGCGACCTGGGGGACCCAACTCACCGGTGTAGCTGGGCTGTTTAATAGGAAATGTATAAGAAGGTGTAAAATTGCTGCAATGCATTTTACCAGTATATTTAATCCTAAAGAACAGCAGCAAAACCACACTCCTGATCACAGTGCAAATCCTTAGTTCTGTCTAGAGAGTAAAATGCATAGTCTCACTACAATACCCCATTATCTTACCAGTACAGCTTGAACTTTCTGAAGTGACAGAAACCCTCCTTATTTAGTGCACAAACCAGCAATCAGCTCTCTAGAATTAAGACACTGGTGTCTCTTGATAGCATCTTGTAATTTTAACTCTTTCCTTTTTTTTCTTGACAGGTTGCTTATTGTGACATTATTGTTCTTTTTGAATCTCCATCACAGCAAGCACACAGAATTCAATGGACCAGCCTAAATGAACCCAGTCTACTTATTCTGACACCCACTCCACTTCTGTGCCAGTATCATGGCACAGACACAAAACAGGACTGCAACATTCAGTTATGTGCTGAGAAGTCCTCCACTGCTGGCCTGCTGCAGGAGGAAGGATGCTGGCAATATCCTGACTTGAAGAAAGAAAAATAAAAAAATCATTGTTCTACCCACAGAGACAGTGCTAAGTCTGAGGTATTTGCAGTGTATATGCAGGAGGGACAGATGATGGAGTCACGGCATGGAAAATTTGTATTCTTTTATAAAACTCATAACATGCCATCATTTTCTAATAAAGGTATTCTTGTGTTTACCACAAATCACAGGTATGATTTCAGTACAGCCACAACTGAACACAGAAGTTCAACACTGTGGAGAAAAGAATACTCCAATTAAGTAAGCAATACTCTGATGTTTCCCATTTCCTAAAAATTGAATTCTTCATTTCAGCATCAGCTTTGCAAGTCTTGGGTTTGAAAAGACAGATCCTTTTGATGTGAGGAACCCTTCAGTATCAGCTGCTTCATAAGCACTGCTACAGCTCTGATAGTCTGAAGATAAAAGACAAGCTCAACATAAAAGCATATTTATTATGAAGTCAGCTGACAGAGTTGGGGCAGAGGATACAGAAAAACTTTTGGAAAAGCAAGTGTGTTTTCAGGTTTGTTACTGTATAACTCAAACCCATTGATATTCCTCTAACCTGTATCAGTAACTTTTTCCAAGAAAAAGCATGTACATCTGCAGCTTTCAAATTAAGCTTTCTACCACCCAAGCCTGTTACAGCTGGCTGCACACCCTCATTAGCTGTTACACTGTACCTCAGCAACACTGGCAGATAGCTCAGCTCTTCCTTACATCAGCTACCCAGAATGTCATCAGTACTTTACTGGGTAGACAGATCACTTCTGAGTATTACTTGAGGACATACTCTAAGATTTCCTGGAAGAGCTCAGTTAAACGTGACCAACTTGGTGCCTGGACAAACAATAGAAAGCCCAAATGAAATGGAAAAATCTTTGTTTTCACTTTCAGTTTAATCAGCTTTAAATTTCAGCTTTGCTGACACCTGTCAGGTCACAGCACAGCAGGACCAATGTTCGTGCTGCTGCTTGGTTTGTATGGATTCCAAGAAAAGAGCCAAGAAGTGGGAGCTTTTCTCCAGATGGTATCACCATTCCATTTCTTGTTTCAAGTGAGGATGAAATACTGACAGGGTCTTCAGAACAATCTTTTCTGGGAACTGCATCCCAACTTTGAAATAATACAAACATACGAACCCCTAGATATGTTCCTGTCAGTCCATGCACTGAACAATCTCTCAGTCATTCCCAAAAGCTTACTAACTTCATTTGATATCAGTTTAACCCAGGTTATCGTCTATTGCATAGGACTACCCAGTGAGTTTGTCACTGTTTGTCCTCAGCACAGTGAAATATAAATGAATGAAGATATCAAAGATGATCCTGGACAATCCTTTAAAATTGCTGGAATTAAGTTTATAACTGCATTAATTTCTCAGTAATAGTGTCATTTAAATAATATCCAACCTGATTATAAAAATCAGGCAGATGCATTTAGACCTTAGGCAGTATAAAATGCCTTACAAATAAACCCAAAAGAAATCCAGTTTTTTCTTTCTGCAACTGAACTTACACTAAAAATATTCTTCACAGTCACTCTTAATGGATACTGATATTCAGAAGCATATGTGTATTTCTTTCAGTGCCAAATCATCTGACAAATTCCTTTAAACCCACCTAAAACCCGACAAACTCTCTGTTCTAAAGAACAAAGAAGCTGTTAAAGCAGGTTTCCTGGGAAACAATGGCATAAACAGTGCTTCGCAGCCTTGCCCTGTGCTGTCCCAGATAAACTGCAGTTATTTAAAGTAACGTTAAATTATGGACGCTGTCATTAATTACTGATGAGGTTTCCTCTTCTGCAGCAAGTTAAGAAGGGTACATTGTGACTTAGTGTCACTTTTCAACTAGTGTTCAAACACCAGAAACATAAGGACTGGGGATCTGTTTTGTGAATCTGATTCCCTTGTCTCCTGCTGCTGCTCTGCAGCAGCAAAGAGCATCAACGTGGCTGCTGCTCTGGAGCATGGTGTATAATTGATGGGTTAAAACCTACAGGTAAGGATCTGAATTCAAAAGTGCATGCCAGAAACTAAGAAGTAACTGCTGTGGGATTTGGGTTCTTTTCTCCATTTTTACCCTATCCATTATGCTTTGAGGATCACTTATTAACCAGCTGCCACAGCTGAGAACTGCCACAGTGAAATTCAGTTCTCTAAATGCCCCCTACCAGTTTGGCACTTCAGCAAAGAAAAAAATACAGGAACCCCAGAATTTGTCTTGACTTTCCTGTGCCAGGAGCCATGGAAGCAAGATTATGCCCTATTTTTTTTTTCCATCTCATACTTGTATTCTGGCTTCATCTTTGAATTATTACACTTAAAAAAGCATTATTTCACTGAACTGTATCATGGCTGTGTTAAAAGAAAATTTCCAAAGGAAAACTAACGCAGTGAGTCAGGTTGGGGAAGGCATTTCCACTCTTTATCCTAAACTGCAGAAATTGAGTCCCGTTCAGGCAATCATCCTGCAGCTGGTAACCAGCGTTTGAAGAGGCTTGCCCTGCAAGTTAAGAAAGGGATTTGGGAAAGGGAGACAATATCACTTGGTGGCAAGTCAGAACTTACCAAGCCTTCAAGCAAGGAAAAGATTATGAAAGATGTGTTGAAAAGGGCAGCTAGATGCATACAAGAAGAACTGTGTTTCAGGTCAGGTTCTTAAGCTTAACTGGAGCAGCAAAAGAAAAAACAGAAGAGTAGGTAATGCACAAAGTATTGCAGAATTGCAAGTGTGCACACACACACATGGATCTTTCTGCATCTCTACTCTGATACTGCTTAAACAGCTTGGGCTGTTTTTTTCAAGCACATTTGGTTCTCCCTGTCCTGAATTCAAGTCTTCCCAAAAGACTCTTCAGAACTGTAATATTTATTCTGAATATTATCCATTAATGAAAGCTGTAGCTATATTACACTGCTGTCACGTTTTCATCTTTTAAATTCATTTAGCCTAATGATGCTGCTTGTCAAAGGAGTACTCCTTCATTTGCACTCAGCCAAGCATTCAGCATCACTTGCACACCAAACCCCGTGCTATAAAGATGCATTATTCATTATCCTCATATGCATATGCACATTCCTCAGCAGAAGTCTGGGCAGACATTTTGTCAGCACTCCAAATGGCTTGGCCAGTAGATGCAGTGAATAAACTGAGCTGGAAAAACCCCATCAAAACACACCACGGTGTAGTGGGGGAACAGAAAGCATCCTGCAGTCCTCGGGATTTAAGGGATATGAAGACAAGATACAAAGGGACAGAACAGGAGCTGAGAGCAACAGTGTCTCTCCATCACTGCAGGAACGTGATGCTTGGCAGCAGGAGTGGAAAAAAGAAAAACCTGAAATAAAACGACTAAAGAAACGCCTCAGCACCTAGTCAAACAAGACTCAGAACACATCCCCTGAGAGCACAGGTTCTTGACACCTTCAAAACAAAACTCAGGCTTTCCTCCCTTTTCCCCTAAGAAGCACCTTTTTATAAGCTCTGTTTTTTCATTACAGGGAGAAGGCTGGACTGGGGGACAAGGAGGAGCAGAAAACCCTAATGGCAAGTCCTGCGTGAGGCTCTTTGAGCCATGAGCTTTGCCTGTTAATTGGTCTTATTTCCATGAATAATATGTTGGTATTTCACTCTGCCCAAATTAGCTTGCCCAAAGCTTCAGAATTGGCTCGCAGGCAGACTGGCCCCCTGCTGCATTTGGATCTGTGCCTTTTCAGTTGATTCTCCATCTCCAGAGGATATCAATTAAATCTCTACTATATTCTACAGGCTGTGTCTGTTTGTGTCACACACACAAAAAACTTACTTGACTGGAACAGGCCTTTAGAAGAACAACCTGCTGTGGGGAGGTTAGATAACAGGTTTTTAACACAGTAGACGCACTTCAAACATCTCAGGCCTTGAGACCTTTGACTTCTTGAGGCTAAGATTAGAATATATCAAGGATTTTAAACACTCTTGAAATCACATACTGATACTTTGAAATGGAGAGTGAAGTATTACTGACTGATAGTGTATATTGAGTCTTTAAACTCATTCAGGAAAAACATTACAGGGTTTTTTTCCAGCTCTTCTCTCCCTCCAATTTCGTGCTTGGCACTGAAACATCAGAAAAAGGGATTTACCTTTTAAAGGTTATCAAATTGCTTCTCCAAGCAGTCAATATCCACATTTTGAAAGGAAAACCCCACACCAATAACTCACACACACCCCAAAGATGTCAGAAGCTATCAGCTACCAAGTCTTCAGACTCACATCTTAAAATAATGGGATTGCTGTTCCTAGTTTTAACTTAATTCAGCCTGCATTATTTAGTATTTCTAATACTGGAAAGATGGAGAACCTTCTGAGAAGTCACAGAAAAGTATCAGTAAAGTACTTACTTTCTGGGGAAGCTTCTATAAAAAGATGTATGCTAACTGGAATTAACCTATATTTAAAAGAACAGTAATCAGAAAGGGACATTTCATTAACAACTTTAATTATTTCCAAATCCCTATACAGGTCATACCCCATTAACACAAAGGGATTTTTTAATTTTCATGTACTTAGCAGCTCTGTAAGTCATTCCAATTAACAAGTGTGGGGAACACGGTTATAAAAAATTGGGCCTGTTTCCTGACCTGAAAGTACAGCAACTTGCATTCTCCTACTCTCTATCACCTCTCAAGGTTACAGTTTTCATGGAGGATTGTGCAGGGGGCTCCAATTTAAATTCATACTCCAGGAGTCTCAGCTGATGTTCAATGCCTGTAAGCTCAAGGGGGTAGAATTCCCACAACTTCGTACATAACTGTGCTTTACCCGTGTAACTGGATCATTTTTTTTAAGAGAATAAACTGCAAAGTTTCAAGTTGCAACAGATGATAAAGAATGCTTCAAGTTGCTACTAAATACCTTTTCATGTTAAACACAGGCCCACTCTTGCCCAAAAGATTTGGTCACTGCTGGATTAACCTTGAATTGCTGAACGCTAAAACTTTGTGCTGCTAAAACCTCTAATCTTCCTTGCATGAGAAAACAAGATAAAAGGAAAGCATTCACCTTTTTTTCTTTTTTTTTTTTTTGCCAAAACCCCAAGACTTCAGCAGCCTCCTAAGGAAAGCCATAAATCCTGACTAGCACAGATTGATATGGTAAAGAGGTACTCTAAAACCTATGTTGCACCTGAGAAAGCGTTTGGCCTCATTAGCGCTGCAGAGGTTTCCTGAAGGTGAAGCTCACCCCAGCATGTTTTCTGCCCCCTAGGTATAATGACCTGATATGTGTTCTGTGACTAAGTTTCCAGCTTGCACAGATGTTGCATAAAACACAGCTTCTGCAATAAAAGATCCACTGCCAGTACTCATCAGTCAGTAGAAACAATCATAGACAACACATTCTGCTAGTCACAGTTAAACACAGTTAAACAGAGATCTGATATTTCTCATTTTCACGTAGTTGTAGCTATAGAATTATCCAGAGGTGGTTCCAGCAGTGCTAGAGTGCCAGCTGTATACATGCTGTGTATGACACTGTTCAGAAAGATGGAGTTACCTCATTTTCCTGGGTGAAATCAAGAGCATCTTCCCCTGATGCAAGCAGAGTATGAAGAATCCTTTGTTTCACTTGTTCCCATTCAACCAGCATTGATTCCCGGTGATACTCCTCAGCCATAGCAAAAGTCTGTTGGTGAAAAAGAAAGGTGAGGAACATACAGAAACACCTAAAGGCCAGCTATTAATAGACCAGCTCAAAACCAAAACATAAAATAGCAATTAGATAAATTGATAGGTCAGCCCTCAAGCTAATGATGTGTTACATATTATTTTAAGAGGCTTCCTTTTCAGGTACGAGGAGATTCAGAAAGTACGGGTCTATGTGTGTAATTAAGACAACTCTCACATTTTCCCAGCTGGTAAAACAGGGAGTTTGCATCTCTTCCATGGTACTGCAGTACACACAAAACTTTGGAAGTTAACACACCTCTGTTAAGAATGCAGTCAAGAGATGTGTGCTTATTGCTCATTTTCAGGTTTTTACCAGCATGTTCTTCTTTTAAATATGAAATAGGATAAAAGTATTAAAGAATTAACCAGTGCCAAATAATCAGAAAGTCTCTTTTGTCAGGAATGTAACTCAAGAAAGCATGCAGGAATATCGTATCCCAAGAAGGAACATCCCTTCACTTTTAAAATGGCTGATGTACTATATTGTCTTCAGATCAAATTGGGGAACTCATGGAAGGAAACAGCTTTTCCCTCAATATTCCACATTCTTACACTAGCATTAGGATAGAGACAATGTTTCAATACCTTTATTGTTATTAAATAATCCAGGACAGGAAATAAAGTATTTCCACTAATTCTGAATAGAGTAAGCTATATTGGATCTTTCACTTTTTTACCTTTCTGACCTCCTCTGTCTTTCACAGCTTTGTGCTGCTATGTACATAACTAAATGTCTTAGCTGGCTGAACAAGTTTTTATCTCATTACAGCCCACTGTTAGGATATTGTCAATTAAGGGGCAAAACATTCCCCTGAATAATTGGTAAGAGGCAGTAACATTGAATTATAGCATATGCATGCAACTAGGGCATGAGATTTGTGTTTCTTTTTATATAAATTCACTTTATACTTTCATGGTAGAATACAGGTTTTATCCTTACCTTCACTATAATCATTTCAACAGGGTTTTAAGTATGCTTCAATAATTACAGTATAATTATATGTAATTAAAATAAATTAGTAATGCTTAAGTACTATTTCTTATCATTTGAAAGAAACACAGGCACTGCTCCAGACCTGATGGCCTAAAGTGTACATGGAGGGAAACAATTGTAACATAAGTACTAGGAAGCATTCAATGACATTTCCAAGCAGCAGCTTTAAGACAAACAACAGGAAGCATATTTCCATACTGCCTAGTATCTATTCGTTATCATGCCCCAGAACATGACAGATACCAAAAGCGTAAGTAGATTCAGAAACAGGATCAGACAGACTGAACATCAGAAAACAACTTATAGCTCAGAAAATCTCTGAAACAACTACTTGCTCAGAGGTAAAGACAGATGAAACTAACAAGGAAAGGCTGTCTTTTTTACTTACAGACTAAGTACTGGTCCCTTTCATGAGAAGAAAGCTGGACTCAGAAAACCCTGAGCTTTAGTGACAACTCTTACTTCCTTATTGTAGCTTTTTCCTTTGTACTGCTTAAAAAAACCTTTTTTCATTCTTATACAAGAGACTTCCTCTGGACAATGTGATGCAGTATGGTATTCTGGCTCTCCCTCAGACACAAGAATTAAACCATGCAGCACTTCTGCTGCAAAGGCCTGAATGCAGTATGTACTTCAACAACTCCTGTAGCCTGGAGAAACAGCTACAATAAACACGCTGAGCATCACTGCTGTATGGGAAGTCAGTGACATCAGGCAGTTGTCAGAGCAAAAAAAGGAATAAAGCCCATGTTCTAAGCATTATCACCTCTAGAAAAGGCGACAACCATGAGGAGAGGGTTGGAGTGAGTGTGCTGTGCCTTACAAACAACAGCTTCTCTGTTCAGACTCCTGTCTGTACTAAACACTGCAGTGGAAATAAAACTGACAAGTTATTTCCTTTTTTTTTTTTTTGTAGTCTCGGAACATCTTAAATTCCACTAGTTGGTTAAATATCTAATTTACTAATTAGATACTAAGGAAATGCACTCTTGCCTCCAACTTACCCTCTTCCTTGACTCCTCAATGGCTGACAGCAATGCATTATCTTTTTCATTCTTCAGGAATCCCTGCAGAAAAGGAGAAAGAGAGCTTCAGTCAAACAAAATCAGCCTTGCACTAATATCAGGCACATTCTGTAGCACTCAGCTCTGCCAATCCTGAGCACTGCTCAGAGCTCTCCCCAGTCCACTCCTGAGAAGTTTAAAGGTCACTTTACTTCACCAGGGGTACAGTAAGATGCCCATACAGTGCAATGTGAAAATGAAAATGCATTAATCCTCTAGTTTAATATGCATTAAATCCTAGTGAAATGTCCTGTTTCTATTCTCTTTTATCTCTGTGTCCCAGCAACTGCTTCCTCTTGCTACCCATTTGAGGGAAAAAGGATGAAAGCTGGTAGGAAGGATAAGCCAAGATAAGATTGTTGGACTTGAGTCAACTTGAGTTGACTTTAACAAAAAAATAAAATGGGTTTTCACTTGTCAGGTTCAGGCAGAAGTGGAGCTCTTGGGAGGCCTGATAGCAACTGTGAAAAAGAGCCTTAAAAATAGTCAGTTTGGGAAGGACTGAAGTAACTAAACAGTTGGAAAGCACACAGGAAATGTTTACTGCACAGCCTCTCTCCATGCATACAGCTGGAGCAGGTAAAAAATATTACATAAGAATTGTAGTTTTAATTTTCAGTGTATCAGTAAATCTCAAACAGGTCTGGTGTACAAGAACAGATGGATTCAGATGAGCTGTTAGCTCCTTATTCCAAAGGTTACTTTCATAACCCATACTAGGACACATGCCATACTTTGAATTTTAAACAAATACAGCACAGTAACACACACAGACAACAGACAGGAAATATTTATTACACCTTAACTAAAATATCTTCCTTTTGCATTTCACTGTTATATCACCAATTATATCACCAACCACCAAGTTGATTTGTACTCTCAGACTTCAACTTAATCATTATTCAGATCATAAAAAAGGAAAAGAAGCCTTAGTCTCCTCTGAAGTCATCAACTAGAACATTATTGACTCCATTAAGTGCTAATATCTTAGAAGTCTGTGTGCTCAACTCCACAGCTTCAAACTTCAGAGCCTCCAAGAAACCCAGGCAGTGGGAATTCAGTGTACCATACTTCATGCTTTTATGTGGATCCACAACTGCAGCAGCATCCAACTGAACTTACTGGGAACTAGGAGACATTAGTGCCCTTTGTTCCCCACATCTTCCTGCAAACAAATATTTCCTACCTCAGCAATCTGATTATATAGGTCTTGATCCATGCAAGCTAGGCAGACCTCAGGTTCTCCAGAGGAGCATGGATCCCATGGCAGGATAGACATCTGTTCTCATAGGCATTTGGACCTTGGGGGAAACACTTACTGTAGGTGTTCGAAATAGTCCTGAAGCGGTACTTGGCACAACCACAGGTATCACAGATTGCTACTTATCTCTGGGAGGTGAGGAGAGTTTGAAATCCCCCCAAATGGAAGAAATCCAGCAGGAAACTACCACATATGTGTTCTGTCTGCCTTTCTGCTCCACAGCACCAGCATGCATGCAAAATAAAGGGTGCTGTACCCTTTCCTTCTGACATGTAAAGAACAAGCATTTGGGGTACTGGAGAGTCTGTGAATCCACCCCGGGCTGGAAATAGGGACATGACTCTTTTCTGTATGCCAGACAGAGAACCAACTGCTGTCCTCTGAGACAGAAACAGCCCTTGAATTATATACAGGAGAGAACAGCCACTTCTACGCAGCCTGTTCTTCAACTCATTGTCCGCCATGTCCTGCTTTATTTTTAGACGTGCCCACCGAGAAAGTGCAATTACAGTCTGAAAAAAGTAAGAGAAATCCAGGTCCTTGCGCGTGCCTGGGGACCAACTATTACAGCAGCTGTCATCAAGGAGAGGGCTGCTGCAGTCACCTGATCTTGGCTCCATCTGGATGGAGATGTAGCTTTGTAAGGTCTGTCCATGTCTGCATGGCTGGAAGGACTTTGGAGGGCAACAAGTTTGTTATTTCCCTGCTTCCAACCTAAACTGGAGAAAAATTGTCTGTAATTATAACAATTCTAGACCTTTAAAGCACACACCAACACCTGAGCAGAAGACACAGCCCCACTGCTGACAGTAGGGATCTAATGTTGCAGAGAACACTGTGTTTGCCATATCATAACAAGTCTGTTAATTTTACAGGAAGGAAAAGCCCACTGTCTCCAAGATGAAGACCTACAGCTTTCTATAAGGGTGCTAAGCACACTGTGAGCACTGGGCTCCTGAGCCCCCTGGGGGATACAGGTCCTACCTTACCGTCTGCAGTCCTCCCCTCTTTCCTTGGAGGAACTTGTGCCCTGTGCTGAGCATGTACCTGCCTAGAAAGGTACACAGCAACAATGGTAATCCGCAGAGTAATTGAACTTCCCTTCAAGTCAGTAAATCAAGCCTAAGTATCTTTCTTAATGAAACCTCCCTCTTCCAGAATGCTCACCAGGTCCATTTAAGGGAGTACATCACACTGAAAGTCAATTAGGGGATGATAATTGTCTTTTTCAACCTCAAAACCTACTCCTTTAGCAAATTAAGATCCTTACACATTCCAAATAATATTTGTAATGCCTCACCAAGAAGAGGTACATTTTTAAAAAGGTTACCCTATGCCTTGTGCTAAACATTATGACTGTAGCATGACAACTGTTGCTTCAGTTAATTACAGGCTAACTGTCAAATCTCAGAAGAGGAAGTTTCAATAGCTGATGCTAGGGCTCCTGCTACTGCTCACAAGGCTGTCGGTGCTTCAATAGGCCAAAAGTTCCTGGGGTTGTAACTAGGCTTTGACGGCCAAAATTTCACGTTAAGTAAGTGAGGAGTTTCCGGGTGCTGTAACAGCATAGGTTTATTGCATTGCCACCTAGTGGTGAACCATGCTTTGGTTACTGGACATTCAGATTTCACAGACGTATATAAATGCACACAAATGTCCATGTCCTGTAAGAAAAAGCTCCCTGGAACCAGGGTGGCCAGAAAGATGGAAGACATGTGCTTTATGCTAGAGAATTTTTCATCTCAAAAATCCCAGGCCACATAACAGCTTTAAGGGTTCAGTATCTCTAAAGTCTGGGCCTTGAACAGCAGCACTGGTCGTGCTCCCTGAGTTGCATCTACCCTGAATCTTTCTGCAGTCCCAGAGGCAAGGTTTGACTTTGCCACAAATGCTGGCAAGCTGTAATAAGGATACGGAGGCATGGTGTTCAGCACGCACAGGGAGTACACAACCCACAGAGCCGGAGCAGCCCTCTCAGGGGAGATGTTACTGATTGTACAAGCAGCAACGAGACACTACTTCATATTCTGCACCAAAAAAGAGAAGCAAGAGGAGAACAGAGATATTGTTAGGAGACAAATGGCTATTTCACACAGCAGATGGCAAAGATAGGAATAGCTAACATGAGCATCACTAAAATCACAGAGGTGAAATTTTCACCTTGCAGTGAAAATTTCGTTGCACAAGCTCTGCCACTGCAAGGATCCTAACATAGCCTGGATTTTGCTGGTAAAAGAAAACTTATCTGATTTCCCTGAGGCAGGTTTATGCAAAAAGCATAATGTCACATCATGCTGTTCTGCTTTAATGAGTGGCATTTCTCTGTTACTGTGGGACTCCCACACATTCTTCCTGTGCTGAGTTCGGAGGGGAAGCAGCACAACCCTTTTCCATCACAGGTTCTCCACAACACTCACTGCTAAATGTTTTCTACACACAGTTTGTACATCTGATGAGATGGTGTTTGCCAAACAGGGCACTAGCATAGAAATACACACACTCTTCTACCTTAAGGTTCCCATTTTCCAGCTAGTCCTGCTTATTTTTAGATGTCTACTACTTCTCAGTATCTTTCCCCAGCACATTCCAGTTCCTCTTAAATCTTTTACCCCTTAGATTCCAGTCGGATCTCTCCACATTCTCCCTCTCTTGCAGTCCCACTGAGGCTCTCCCAAGGATGGTGTGGAAGTGTGGCCCCACCAGTGGAGGGGCAGGACTCCTGGGAGCTCTGTGCCACTTCCTGGTCCACACCATGCTCCATTGTCATTTCTCATCTCAGGTAACCACTGCCCAACATAGGCTGATGCAACAGGAACTGGCCTGCTCCAAACAGAACTCCAGCAAGATGTTCCAGTAACTAATTAATTACCAGTATGAAATGGCATGCATGCACTGATGGTCTCCTTTTGACAGGAGATGCAAAGTCTCTTCCATTTACTGCAGTAAGTGAGGTTAATAAACTCTCTCCTTGCTGATAGAAGTCTTTTAATAACTACAATCAGCCAGGCCATACTTTTAATACTTGATTTTAGTATTCAAGCTGTCAAAGAGATGGCAAATGTTGCCAAATAGGATACTGAGGCTTTGGAGGTCGACAACCATGGTTACTTTTTCATTGGCAGGGAAGGAAAGAAGAAAATGAAGTGAACAATCTGGGGCCTTTTCAAGTCAATTGCTCTTTGATTAAAATATTTCCAAGTGATGGACTTCCAGTAGATCAGTGAATGCTGCAAAGGACCAGCAGGGATGATGATTATATGGTTCATAAAAAAATCACTCTTTGGCAGTGTTTTGGGAACAATGCTCCATATCAACCACCTGATTTTATGATTTCTACTAGGAATGTTAAGATTCGCTAAATACAGTCCTGCTGCAAAGGTGCACAAGTCTGAGCACACTCCCAGGGTGCTGCACCCCGGCACAGCTCTCCTGGCAATGTTTTCTCAGGAGAAAATGAAGCAAAACCTGGAACCCACTGCCACAATCACAGATCTTACTATATTTTAATCAGAATTGTTGCTTATGTTAGCAAAATTATCAAAGCTTGCTGGCTGGCTTTGATCAGATGGGCCCATAAGCAATGATGTGGCCACTCCTGAGGATGGGGACATGCCAGCACAGAATGGGCAGTATTTGTCTCTATCCAGACTCTTCTGCATTGCATCACACCAGCATCTCTCAGAAGCTTCTACAGGTCTCCTAAGATTTGTTTTGCAGAAAGCATCAGGTTTTGCTAAAACACCACAAGTAAGCAGCTTCACTACATACCTTGTCCTGTGCAATAGTGTCCTTCAAAGAGCAAGACAGCTGCCCAAAGATCAGCGACCAAACACAATGGGCTAAGGGAATTTGTGAATTTGGCTTTCTCTTTAGGGGACTTCAGATGGCAAAAATTGCTATGGGGCCAAAGCAGACTAAGGGCCCAAGTGCAGAGACCCTCACAAAGCAAGAGAACCCAAGGAAGGTTGATTTACCAGACAGCATCACTTCAAAGCTGCGTGTGAGACAAGAACATTGTACACAGATGCAAAGGTCCACTGAAAAGGAAGGTCTGATAATGCTTGTCTCAGTGTTCAAGAATTTAGCAATACAAGATTTTCCTAGCCTAAGACAGCTGAGCTTGTCAAACTACAATACTGAAGTTCCTTACCACTGTGCTTAGAATGGGAAATCATACAATGTTTTCCTAAAAAAAAAATAATTCGCTGTTGACTAAACAGGAGAAAAAACGGGAAAAAAACCCAGAAGAGTTTACAGTTTGCTAAGACCCAAGGGCTGGTTCTTGCATCAGAGGCTTTGAAAGCAACGGCCATAGAGAGAAAACCATGCAAATAGCTACAATACAAAGCTGTACTAATACAGCCAAACACTGGGCTTAAGGAAGATCTACTGCTTCACTACCTGCCTTCACAGGGGTCTTAAACCACCTTTCCTCCACATACTGTGACTGTACTCCATGCTTATAGCCAATCATAGAATGGTTTTGGGTGGGAAGGGACCTTAAAGCTGACCCAGTTCCAACCTCCTGCCATGGGCAGGGACACCTTCCACTAGACCAGGTTGCTCCAAGCCCCGTCCAAGCTGGCCTTGAACACTGCCAGGGATGGGGCAGTCACAACGACCTTCTGCACGTGGTCTCCTTGTGATGGAGGAGCAGCAGCACAGACCTCACCTTGGCAGCAGCGAGAGCGAATGCAAACTGTGCTAGAGCACAACCCCATGCAATGCACACAAACCCCCATGCACGCTCTGTAGAAGGGGCACCACCATTTGCCCAGCAGCCACCTTCCATGGGTTACATGCACAAAGCAACCTTTTCTGGAGACAGGTCCTGGCACAGGAGCAGGGCTTCCCAGCCCCAGCAGCATGCCAATGAGGTAAGGCTCGATTTAAGTCAGTCTTTAATCTGTGTCGCAGAACAAGCCATAGGCAAATATTTACTAAATGCTCTTTGCCACAGGATAGTGCTGGCAATACAAAAATCTAGTGCTTTTCTCTTTTTTGTATTATTTTACTGGTTTAGACTGTCTGATCTGTGAAATTCATGCAGTTTTCACAGTAATCCTCAGACCATATCCAAGAACACTGGATCTTGCTGTGTTGGATAAACATTACTCCTTCAAGCTGTGAGAGGAAAAACTCAAACAGCCAAAAGAAGCACTCCTCAGGCAATCACAGATCAGCTCCTAACAGAAGCAGGGGCAGATGGTACATGCTCTTTGACTCTTTTCGGGACTGTTTGGATCTGGCAAGTGAAGATTAGAAATGTGTTCCTCAGACATACAGGCTTTGAGGGAAGAAAGACACATACCTCTCAGCTCCTGTTTCAGACAGGAGACCATCCATTAAGTGTGAAAGGCTAGTATCAAATCATCAGGTAATAACAACCCATCAGCTAACATCAAAGCATCTTCCAGCACCAAGAGGCATCATCATATGCCACACTCAACCGCAGTCCTCCAAAATACATTTGCAGCATGCAGCCATCAAGGAGAGTGCAAGGTGTTTGCAGCAAATATAAGAAACATCTACCATGAAATACACAAGGAGTGTGGCTTTATTACACTGGAAATGTCTAGAAAAATCCCACTGCTCAATTTTTCTGCTGGAATACTGCACCAGCAGCCCCAAAACGAAACTGTTTGCTACACAGCACTGCTTTACTGAATATAGAGATCATTGCTGCTGGCAGGAAACATGACTCCGCTCATTTTAGTTTATTCTTATTTAACATAGGCTGCCCATCGAGTTCAGGCTTCTACACACTATAAGATCCCAGTATTTCACTTAGAACTGTACTTACAAGTGGCTTCACTGCTAAGATAATGTGGAAATTCATTGCAGTGTTCTTACGCACTTTAAGATTTTACAACCCTCCCCCCCCCCAAAGAAAACAAAAAGTCAGAGAAATTTGCAAGATTTAACAAATGAAAGCATAAAGACTGAGTGAAATAAGACAGTTCTAAAACCTAGCAAAATATATCAACCATGCAATATATGTAATTTATGTATTACCTATACAGTGTAGCTAATGATTAAAACATTAGTAATTATCCATACTATTTGTTGTGTCTTTCCCTTTCAGAGCAAAACCAAAATAACTTCAATTACACGGATCAGCTTCTCACTCTCTGGCGCTAAAAATCTTTGCCATGTCATGTTGGGCTGCACAGTGCATGGGAATGCTCTTAGAAATAGTTTTAGCTGGGTTTGGATTGGGGTTTTTTTTCAAAGTCACACTTTAATGGCATAAAACCAAGATAATGTTTTTTGAATCTAAAATTTTACAGGCAAAGGTGCTCAGAATGAGGTTCTCTTCCACACACAGTTATCAGCCTCCACTGCACAGATAATTTTTGACAGCATTTGTTAATGCAACACAAAAACAATGTAAGGAACAGTGCTACCCTTCTCTAGTGATCCTCTCTTCCTCCCCAGTCACATACTCATTGTCTTTCTCCCTGTAGTGCAACTGGGAGCTGTTCAACAAGAATCCCAGGTCCTATCAAGCTACAACGTGCCAAGGAAATACATGCAATAACAAAATAGAAAGTCTTGACTAAACCTAAGCTCCTTAGAGGTCATGCAAAGAACAGAATGACAAAAAAACAACAACAAAAAAAAAAAAAAAGAAAAAGAAAATGTATCTGAGCTAGAGAAAGAAGGTGGACAGGCTCCAGCCAGCCAATTACAATAGGAAGTGTTACTCAAGAGCCACCGTGAGGAGCTTGTTCAGCTGCTTAATAATGGTACATCACACTCCAAAGCATCTCAGACTGCATTTCTGTTTGCCCTGATAAAGAAACCAAAATGTCGTAAAGGCAATTAAATGCAAACGCACCTCACTTGGAATATAACTGTCGAGCAAAGGAAGCTCCAGGTGCAGATCAGGCCAGCAGGATCAGCAGGAAGCTCCATCTCCTTCAGCACTGACACTTCACCACCAGCAACAGCATCAGCACAGAGCCAACAAACCACACGATCTGAAATCTAAGCTCATTTGTCAAGTCTCCAAATGTTTTTCCTCAAGATTTTTAAATGCAGAGGGACGCCTTTGCTTAGTGCTATAGCAAGTGGCTACAGTCTCTCTCCCCTGTGCTATAAGCATCCTTGTGCTAACATCCTGTTTAAGAAACACAACCCTACAAAAATCATACACACATCAAAAGATTCACAGTCAAAGCAAAACTCAGGGCTTTGTCTATTCCTTGGAGTTTAGTTTAAACAATTCATTAATGATCCCAATATGTTTGAGATCGATAATGCAGTCCTGTATTAAAAACATTTATAGCATTGAAACAAAGACAACTTCTGATCATCCACTGCAATAAGGTCTTACATCCGCCTCTCCAGTAACACGCTTTTTAAGGGAATACTGAGAAAAAACCACATATTTAAATTATTTTACAGCATTCCTTCTCATAACTAAGCTTGTAATGCAACACCTCTTGCTGAACACATCCTTGCATCAGGCAGGACAAACCTCAAATCCAGGCATCAAAACTAATTTCACTGATGACGCCATTTTCTCATTTCTTTTGCTGCCATTTTAGCACTGTGGTTCCTCCATGTTTTCTCAGAGGTATCTATCTGTGTGTCCTTCCTCCTCTAAGAGAAAACCATGCTCAAGTAATGCAGCCACAAATACAACCTCTATGTGGAATTCTTGTCCGTATCATGTCCTTGCATGGCAGGGATGAAGCACACCACTGCCATTGTGGACCACACCTCGATTCACTGCACTGAACGCTGGCAAGGAGACTCCCAAAATGGTGCAAGCTAAGAAACCAGCCACTGGAAATCTCTCAGCACCACACAAAATAATTGATAAAGCTGAGGAATGTGGAGTGTCCAGCTCCATTATGGAAGGATATGATTCTCTCCGGATAGCACAGAAAACACCAGCTAACAATGGAGTAGTTTGAAGAGAAAAAGGCGTAAAGGAGGCATAGTGACAAGCTTGCAGTGTTTGTTGCTGGGCTAATTGTACATTAGCATATACATATAGGCAGCTACAATAACCTACTTCACTTGGTGGCAGAAAATTAATTTCTCAGGATCACATCTGAAAGCCAAACAGCCGTCCCTATCAGCTGAAGTATTTCCTAGCCTGAAGCAGCACATTTCTGATAGAACACCAGCAAGGACAAATTATTAAACAAACCTGCTAGTCACTAACTGCCAGCCTCGTCTAACCCACTTCTGTATATTTTAGCGCAATCCTTCAGTCTTCCCTGCCCTTTAAGTGCTTTACATTTCTGCCTGTCTGGGAGCACATAACCTTGCTGTCCGTGAGAAACAGGTTTGTTCTCAGGCTTTTTTGGGAAGTAAAAAAACATTATCGTTATGTGCACATCTCTTCTTTCACAATTTCAAGTGCATAAAAACAGTGAAATGCCTTCAAGTTAGTCTGAAACTGTACGTAAAAAAAATAGGAATGAAAATATCAGTTCTCTTTACCTCCTCTGCATGCAAGTAGCAAGCCTGGCAGCACTAAGCCTCACACTCTCCCTGTTTTCAGGCTGACTCAAGCAGCAGACTTTCAGCTCCTGTGCCCCCATCCCACAGCTGAAAGCCCGTGCACCACCTTCCTGGATGTTCCTTGGGAGCACTCGTTATCTTTCTGCTTTGACTAAAAAAGACAAACAAAAAAAACAAAACAAAAAAAAACCAACCGAGCAACAACCTTCCAGCCCCCAACTCTATTTCAGACACAAAGTGATGCATGCAGCAGACACTCGCTGCCTGTAAGGGACAATGCCTGGTTCAGAGACATCAAAATCCTGTCAGCTCTGTAAATGTGATAACCACGTTAAGCTCAGGATGCAAAACCTAAACCCCAACAGAGGTGGCTTTCCTTAGAGCCACACCTCCACAATGGGATTTCCCCTAAAGTTCCTATTGCAATCTGAAGTCTCCCAGAAAAATCTACGCAGGGAAAGAAAACCTTTCCGAAGTTAAAGCTACTTTCTCTCGCTGATTGTGGCTGGCTGACACTACAAAGAAAGAGACAGGATTAGATGTACTGCAGTGTGAAGGATGTAACCTTTTTTTTTAATAAAATTTTAAGAAAATTGTGTGAGAAAACAAGGAAATTTGAAGTTCTGATGTCTTGAATAACATGGGATGATTTGGCAAAATCATTCACCTGAGTTAGAAAAATAAGCCCACATTAGCTAGGCCATTCTTCCTAAATATTTGGACATAAATAATAGCTATTTTATTCGGGTAGCTTTATTCAGTTATTAACGGGTATTTTCAGCATGATGGGGTGTCCCTCAGAATAAATATCAATATTTTACTGACAGTGAAAACAAGCAATTTGGAGTTCAGACATGTCTTGACATCTTTAAATCCTCAATTTAAACATGACATGGTCTTCAGGAATGGTGTTTCCTTACTACATTCCTGCTACATTTCACAAAGTTAATTATTTCAATTACCTATGAATAATTACAGATCATTGAAATAAAAACCAAAAGACTAGAATATGCCTGTTATAATGATACAATTTGTATTTTTAAATGTTTAACATTATAAAGCTCAGAGAAAAGAGGTGTGCACTAAAATTCTCTGCTGCAACAAATCATGTTATAATAACTACTTTATCCTTTTTCAGCTCATTTCTCCTATTGTGTAATAAACCCCAGGTTTAAACTTTCCAGACTTGGGGCAGGAGCCCAGTGTTCTGAGGATACACCAGAGACAAAAGGTTTCCATTTTTCTCTTCTGGCTGTACTCCACCCTTGTTAAGGAACTCTCTAGCAGTGCATGCTTTTATTTGTGTGTTGCATTAACAAGACACACGAGCTTTCGGACTTTAATGTACATGAAATGCCAAGTCAGCTGCTGCCAGCAGATATCACAGACAAACCTTGCTAGAAGAGACCTACAGCTAATTATTAATTACAGTGGCTCAGCACTCTTTCCATACATTAATTTATGGAGTTTAGTTGAAACCTGTTTCCCACCCACTTCAAACAAAGGAAAATAATTTACCACACTGTACTAACTGCAGGGGCAATTGAGCCATCTCCCATACAGAGTAAGTGGAGATGCCTTCCTCCATCTTTTTACACATGCAAACCACACATTTCATTGTCTTTTATCTGATTTCTGGCTGAGCTGCTTTTGTGGCCAGACATACACACACCACATGCCCCCACCTCTGCACAGGTAATCTTGGTTAAAAGAGGCAACTTTCTTGTCATGCTATGCCACTGTTCTCCTGCCTCCCCTTCTGTGTGTTTGGCAGTTGACAACAGGAGGAGTGCAGAAGGCAGCAGCATATAAGCACCTCAATATTTGGGAGAAAGCCCTAAAAAAGGGAGGCATGTCGCTCTCTGCTTCAAGAGCACAGGCACTGCCACAGCACAGCACAGTTCATTAACCTGCTTTTCTCCATATAGAGAAACAGAATTGAAAGGAAAGGAGAAAAGCAACCCACCCTACACTCCTGTCCCCATACCAAAGGCAGGCAGAGCTCTTAGTTTGCATGCAGCCTCCGAGTCCCGAGAGCTGACAGTATTAAATCAGCTGCCACCCACCCAGCTTGTCATGGCCACCACATTTATATAAATGTTAATTCCCTGGCTGCTTCCTTTTACTATGATTTTACTGGCTTAACCCCTTTCATAACATATCCTATTCATTTGAAAGAGAGGTGGGGTCTAGGCTGCAAACTCCAGTTGACTAAGCAAATACACTTCACCACCCCATTTAAAGAAGCTAACCAAAAAAAAGCAAATTTCCAAGTGTCTCCATTTACTTTGGGAACACAGAAGTATTTTCTATCTTATTTTCATTTTTATCTCCCATTTGAAACATTTACTTCAAAATAAAATTATAGTAAGTTTAGCGTGTCTCCTAAATAAATCTTAAGTGCATCTGGAGGAACAGAGGAAACAGAGTAGACCCAGATCTTCATACCACAACAAAAACTAAGAGAAAAATCATGTCATCAAGCAGTATGTTTTATTTTTTGGTTTCAAATACTTCCATAGACATTTCAGAGCCTAGGGAACAGAACAGGAATCAAGGCATTCAGAAAGTTATGCTCCGGTATTTCTGCATAAATGAAAAGCAAAGTCAGCGATGTCAAGAGGGTCTGTAAATAGGCAACCTGACAGAAGCCCGGAGCAGAGCCCAGGCTGCCCCACCCAGCAGCTGTTCTAGCCAAAGAGATTAGAAGGTTTAGAAGGTAAAGGCACAGACCGTAAGGTCGCTTTTCTGGGAGCAAAGGAGTATTTCTCCACATCTACCCACCTGCTCTCTTGAATTACTCACCTACAAATTGAACCGACCTGCAGCAAGAGCACAAAGAAAAAACCCCCAGAGAAGACACCTGAAGGCAAACTATCTCACACCAAAGCAAGCTCGTCAGCTTCATTTCATAGATTTTAAAATACATACATTCCTACCTGTAGATCTCAGTACTGAGGAGTTACAAACCTGTTAATGCTGGCTGTAACTGCCACACTTCAGTTACCTGGGATTTAGGCTTACACAGCTGTATCTTTCTGTATTAATGCTCAAGTTTTCTCATCTTTTAAAAATAAAAGAAATTGTAAATCAAACCTGCAAGTCCTGAAATGGCTGAGACAGTCAAGAGTCCAGCAAGACAATAAGAAAGCAGCTGCTTTCCACGGCTGAACACCACTGCCTGTAAAGCATCTATAAATATATTTCTTTTTTTTTTCAGTGATGCTTTATTCAAATTCTAGGGATAGCATCAGTCTGAAACGAGTAACTGATGGCAGTAACAGTTTATAGGTTACAGAAGGATATTTTATTGTTAACGGACTGTACCATGTACGAATTAGGAGAGGGTGAGGCGGCAGGAGGAGAGAGATACTACTATTTTTTTTTCCCCCGAGCCACTGCAATTACTCTGATGTGAATTTTTGATGACTTCCGACATATTGCATGGTTAATAATCGTTTCAGCTGTCATGTTTGGTTAATGTGGAAAATGCATTTGCTGCATTGTGATGCAGCACTCCAGCCACAGATTGGAACACCAGTTGTGAAGCTATTCCCTTAACTGAGCTGCATGAATTTGCACATACCATGAGGCTGAAATAAATGGGAGTTTGATTTTTATACAGCAACAAAAAGCTTCTGCCATTTTAGTCCTGCAGAGCTGTTGAAACAACTTGCACAGGCGAATAATTTTACTGTATATTAATAGGTGTCAACATTCTTCAGAGGGGAGCCTTGATTCTCTATTGTTTTGCTGGGCTTGGTTATTTAGCAGTTAAAAGCCTTAGACACTATTTACATTAAACATTGCTCCCTTTTATGGCTCTGAACATGTTATTTAATTATAAGCATATCTACCTCCATGAAACTGTCTGCACTACAGAAATGCAGTCCTGTTATTAACACAGGCTTCACCAAACTATTTCTTCCTCCATATGATACTTACAAAAGTGGTTTTATACATAACCCAGTTTTACACACAATAGCACAAGGGGTGAAAATATGCTGCTTTCATACAAATAAAAAAGAATTTTATTTGCAAAGTACTTCTTCACCTACACTTTAGACAAAACCCAAGAAGTATAAGGTTATGTAAAATACTAACATTTGCCCTTCATTGTCACCAATCAAAAAAAATGCTACCAGCAATGGTGCAACTACAAGAGGAGATGTAAAACAGCAGAGATGAGACCATGCTAAGAGCCAGTCACCCGATGATTAAAGTCAGGCCAGTGTATTCCAGCAGTCAGATGATGGTGTGTGCCATCATTACAATGCAGAAAGCCAGAGAAAAATCGAGAAACAGACCACCCCATCTTAAAGAAAAACATTAGAAGCACTGAAGAAATAAGGAATGCATTTGCTAATATGTAAAACGTTCAAACTTGAAGAAGCAACTCACAAAAGGCAAGAATAAGGCTACCAGGCAGTTGCTTCCACGGGTCCCAAGTGCACATTTAACCCATGGTACCAACAGAGTTCCTGTCCCTCTGCAAAATGCTGGGGACACTCCCAAATTCAAAGTCTTTCTTTTTAAACCCCTGCTGCAATAGTCCTGCATTTCACAATTCCGTAATTCTGCTTACCAAATTGCATGGCTTGTATTTGCAAACACATACACACAAAAATATCCAGACTTGGGATGTCTCCATTTAATTTAACCACAGAAAGCTATCAGGAGAGTGCTTTACTGTGAATTAACATTGATGGAGCTGCAGAATCATCACCAGTGCCACCGATTCATTATTTCCACTTCTGTTTTAATTAAAACAACACTGCAGGGGTATCAGCTGGACACAAATTATCAGTAAAAATGGTGCAGAATATTTTACACAGAGGAAAAAAACTGAGCCTCTGAATCAACACTGCACTCCCTGGTTTGGGAGCAATTCCATGAACAGCATTTTGTCTACAGAAGGTGTTCTGTGGCTCAGGCTTACTTACCTCAAAGGCATCACTGAGCACCTTGCACAATTTAGAGCCTCACAGGTGGCAGAGTGGTCTTCCAAATACAGTGTATGTTGGCTTTGAAACTAGCAAACTTGATCCTAATGGTGAACCCTATCTCCTTGTGACCGAACACTGTACTCAATACCTAAATCCTTGTACCAGGATGTCCTCCTCATGAACAGAAAGAACAGGTTCAAACCCAATCATGTTCTTAGAGGAAAGCTGCAGTCAGTTGCACTGCAGGGAAAACCATCGATCACAACCAGATACACCAAGCAAAATCCCTTCCTGGCAAGCAAGGGTATACATTTGCAGCAGTAATTTAACCCTGGCATTCCTCCTGCATTTCTGAGCATCCATGCCTGGCAGTGTCCCTGCAGCCATGTTCACCTTGGTAGCTTGCTGCTCACCTCACACACATCGCTCACCCTGCCTAGCTCTAGTTTGCATAACTCACTAGTGGTGCAGACCCAGAAGCACACAGGACACACAGAGCTTTTGCTTTTTTAACCAAACCTTAAAACAAGTAAAGGTATCTGGAGAGACAGTCAGCTCTTTGGTACAAGCTGTAGCCTTTTCAGCTATTTCAGGAACATAATTGATCCATTTGAAGCCACTAGCCACAACTTTAAAAATGCTGCTTTTATCAACAGACATTATTATTTTCTGGCCATGCAATGTTACTGCAGAAGCTATTCCCAACTGCAGAACTACGCATTACGGATCAGTTTATATATATTATCTTACATATTGCATTGCCAGCTCAGGATGTCACAAGGAAAGTTTTTCCAATGTGGTTCAGCACAGAACTGTCTCCCTTTAGCTATGCATTTCTTAAAGCAACAGCTTTGAGGGCTATGAACAGAAACTACTCACCCCAAATGGCTGTTAGTGTAAACAACTCTGAGTGGTAACCCAGCTAAGATGTCAGAACTATCTGTTTCACTGGCAATCAATTTAGTGGAGTGTTAGTCAGCTCACAAATCAATCACTTCTGCACTCAAATGTGACTGTGGGAGGAAAAGGGAAAAAACTATCATTCAGGGCTGCCGGGACACAGCTAGGGAAAACTGTGAAAGTTCTGCTTCCGAAAGTAGAAAGCATCATATTCCTCAGAAAATGATGATGCAAAAGATCATGCAGAAGACACTGGAATATAAGCATTCTCTGTGTCAGGACTGCTCCCTCCCTGGGTGTCCATAATGACCTCCTTCCCTCTTGGGTAGGGGTGCACATCTGGAGTGCAGCAGATTCCTTCACTGTAACTACAAAAATCTGAGACGCTGTCATCCATCCCTACTTTAAATTCAACAAAAACACAGAGAACATGTTGGTCTACAACCATTGTAATCTCTTCTCCCTTTCTTTCCCAGTCTTACACTGGGCAGGGGTAAACGGAAAAACACAATAGTCCCCCTGGATCTCCTCCTGTATTAGCTCCTTTCTGAAGTCCTACAGCTGCAACAACTGCTATCATCATGAAGCATTAGCCAGCAAGTCAAGACACATTGCTGGCAGCAAGTTAAAACAGCAATAGGTACCACCTTCACAAACCCCTTTTCTTTTCTGCTTAATTCAGCACTGTAGCAGCAGCAAATACTGCACTGTCATACTGGGTCTGGAGAGTGCCTGAAAGCATTAGCTCCCTTCCTCTGCAAAGCGGGCAGAGTGATGATCCGGCATTCATGACACACTAGGGCTCTTCAGAAGGAGGGCTGTCAGACCCAGCACGCAGCTCTGGTTTCAGCTCTGGGCATTCATCCTCTCCCTTCAGAGGGATGCTGAAAGGGAAGCTAGGGGTTCATTAGTCCAATTCAAACAGGTTGAGGTGGAGAGGAAAAAAATTCAGGCTAATGCTTTCACAGTGATAGAGTTACATTCACATGCAAACAGTGCAGAGAAAGGAATCAGACAAGCTGAGTGTTATTATGCAACTGGCCTATCTGACAGGGAATTTGGGCTTTGTGGCAAGGAGCTAACTTTCATAGACTAAGAGAACATGAATCATCCAGGGTCAAAGCAGAAAAAAGCCCACACCTAGAACTGGCAAGTGATCAGCTCCAGTGACATCCAGTACCATCATCACTGGAAGCCATGCTCTTGCAGGGTAAAAAACACCAGCTCACTCAGACTGGGAAGGAGTTGCTGGCTTATTACAGAGCTCAAAGGAGACCTGAGCTTCAACATGGTTTTCTGTGGCTGGCTCTGCACTGAACAATAGGCAGGATGCAATGGCTGCACAGAAACACCCTTGACAGCACTGCTTTTTGTGACCAGGTGGATGGAGGAGCACAAATGCTGTAAAATGAGACAAATGCAGATCCCAAGCACAGGAGAGGGGAGAAGCACAGCCAAGCAGAGAGGATTTGCACCAACACTGGCAGTGCTGTTCTTGCCATCCACACCCCACACCCCAATTAATGGTATCATTTGTAAGGATGAATGGGGAACTTGTCCACATTTATCCAAGAGGGGAGAGCAGGAACCAGCTTTAATTAGAGCATTTTTAACAAAGAACTGAGGGTATTACCCATGCTCGCACCACCAAGTGATAATTGAAATGTAATGGTTTAAACAAAGCACAACAAGTGTCCATTTACCCACAGCCATTGTTAAATATCTACTAGATTGTTTTCAAAATTATAATGTACCATGAATATGCAAACCATTTCCATCTTTAGCATTAAAAAGAATAACCACTTTTTAAAAAAGAGAAAAAAATAAAACAAAAATCAATCCCCCAAAAAAAACTCAACTGGAAGCCAAACAGCTACTTTAGAGCAGAATCTGAGGAGTGTTTTAAACATGTCAATGCTAATTTAAAAGATGGGGGGTAAACAAGTGATGGCTCTGCTTTTGGGTTATTAAACTCTGCCTGGAAAACCCGATTTTGTACAGCATTAGTGTGTGCTGTAAGTCTGTAATTATGCAGAGAACATGTTAATTTTTAATTCAGAATGCTAACCCCTTTTTTTATATACAAACCCTGAATGTCAGTGCCTCTCACAGATGACTGCAAGCACCGACAACACCAAATTCAACTCTGGGTGGGGAAAGCAGCTCTCCCTGGGAGGTAAGAGGCACTGTGTGTTGGAAAGCAACTCAGCTCCATAGGAAAATAGCTCTTTTATAAAGCTGTTGCCTCCATATCGTGGCAAGCAAAATCCTTTCAACCCCACAGCCTATTAAACTAGAACCGGATGGTCACTGATATTCACAACTTCATCTCAGAATTCATCTGTCTAGCTGAATTTCTTAACACAACTTCACAAGAAGCCGAATTCCCACGTCTCTCACATTCCCAAACAAAGGGAAACGTGGGATGAGGAAGTTAACACTGCCTAGAGGCCCACACCAAGTGAATAGCTGTCAAATACTAAGTCCATCTTTCATCCCATCTGACTCCTAGTGATGCCTGTAGTCCATGGAGGGACCTGACTTAAGAGCATGCTTTAACACAGTCCAGCAATTAATTATTAACTCCATCAGAAGCCATAAAGCATCCACTCGTAGCAATCATGATCCTTCTATGATGATTAATCAGACTGCAATTACCAATGTTCCTGCTTCTCACAATATGTCTCTGAATACTCCAAAGGCTCAAAAGGCACCACGCAGCCATGCACACTCACACGTATGAAAGCTGAAGCAATCCTGTGCTTGAACTGTCCCTGAAACAATTCAGGGGTGTATTATCAATGACAAATGGTCTAAGAAACCTCAGCCTCCCCCTCCCCTCCAGTACAAGAATTATACACAGACTTGCATTGCTGGAAGAGTGACATATGAAGAATCAAGCCCATATTACTACAGCAATTCAATAAATGCAGCCACAGAAACCTGCCAGCAGTTCCAGAACCCTCCTTTCCCACATTACACACTGTAGCAGAACACGTTTCCAGTCCAAAGCCCAAATGGCCTATGGCTCCCAGCTTCCTCACCAACAGTGGACTGAAGAAGAGAGATGCATTCAGTTTTCAGCTATGACAAGTGATGCCCAAAGAGGTATCACCAGCCTTCCTCTGAAAGGCAGGCAGATGGAGCTACCCTGTGAGATGGATGAAATCTGGGGACCTCCAACTGCATCCCAGCACACATGAAAGGGAGAACAACTTGCTCAGCTCTGACAAAGGAATCGAGTCAACTCCTTATATTAAACCAAAAGGTACCAAACAACAAACACTAGTGACAGACCTAAGATGACCTGCTGAATCCTAAGATGCACAGGGATGTTTGCTTGGGATGAAATGCATGCAGTTCCACAATTGGCAACAAAGATGCAGGGAGAGGATAGCATTTTAGGTTTTCCTTAGCAAAGAAGCGTTTCCTTTAATTAAAGCTGCCACCTCTGAAGAAAGTAGCTCTAGAAGTACTGACCTGCATGGGAAATGAACACCCACAAGCATGATGGTTCAAATCAACCACAGCAGCACATAACTGCTTTGTCAAGCCATCCTTGTATTTTTCACAGTTCAAGTACAACTGAAATCAGTACTGGCAGCTCAGGGGGCTTAATTAGAAGTCAGGCCTACTCTAGTCAGGTCTTTATGCTGTGCTCACTACATTAATATCCAAGTGCCTTCCAGTCCTGCATTAAGTGACATGACTAACATCTGTCACATGTTGTTTGCTCTCCTCTCCCTTTCCTGAAGGAATGGAAACACAGTGTTCAAAGGTATCATGGAACTGCTAACAACTGAGAAGGGAGAGTCCTCCAGCCCTGGTTCAGCCTCCTCACACAAAGCACATGCTGGCCGTGCCTGCCTGGTTAATGGTTTAACGTCATCATCAGCACCACTGTAATGATCAGGAAGCTGTATATATTAAAAAGATATGTCAGCACCAAGTCTCCTCCCTGTAACATTTCTGTGCAAGACTGACACAATCGGAAGAAAAAAATCTGTCCCTTGCAAACCAAGTCATCTGGCATTTTATCACTTGGTTTATCTGCTTGAGTCTCCCTGCCTTGTCATCTTACATTAGCCAATACTGAGGATATAACTTCCAGCAGAGGAAATAAAAGCATCTATCTCTTGAGTTTGACTAAAAAGAAAGATGAAGGCATGAACAGCTTATCCTGCCCTTAAATCCCTTCTAAAACACATCACAACCTAAAGTACAGAGGTTTTGCCTGGAATGTCAAAACTAGAAGACTGAAATCAGTGATTTTATTTATTTTGTGCTCACATGCCTTTCACCTCCCCCAACAATCCTCCATCTGTACATATCTAACCTTTTTATATTGAGAAGAACTTACATCACCTTGATTCTAAGTTACCTTTCACCCAGTCATTCTTCACAAAGACAGTAGCAAGTATTTGAGATACCTAGGGAATGGGAAGAGCTAGAAGGAAAAGACCTGAGAGGGATAAAATCTTAGAGCTCACCCAAGACCATGAAGGAGTGACAGTGCTACATGTCTGAAGGTCAGCTAACTGTGATTAGGCACACTTCTAGTAGAAACAAATGCCTGGAGAAAGGTCAAACTCCAGAAAATAAACTTGGTAGAGATTTGGAAACAATGGGCTGCAGGAAAGGAGACTCTCACCATCATCTTTTCCCTATTTGTCTGTCCAAATCCTCCAAAACTGAAGATAACAGAAGCCCACTGAAAACCGAGTTACAAACTGTTAAGATTATTAGGAAGGACTTATCGAAGCCAAGCAAGAAGAACATGCATTGCTTTCATTTAATGCAGTGTGCATAGCCATGCAAAACAAAAAGAGATAAAAGAGATTCTCAGGAAGGGACAGGAGCTGACTCTGAAAACTATTAAAAGGATAAGGTAACTCTCAAATAGAGGTTACTAGTTCAAACATGAACTGTATCAGTAGTGGCCAAGACTAAAACATCTAAGGCCTGATAAGTGGTTTAAACAAAACTATGTTATTAATCTTCCTTCAGCTCCTGCTATACAAGTGGCCATTTCACAGGTTCCCTGCAGAAAGTGACACAGAACTTTCCATAGCAGCCCTGCAGGGACAGGGCTGCGGCAGGTACCCAGAACCAAGTGCCTGCCCCACAGTCGCTGCAGAAGCAGGAAGGCTGCACTTGTCCACTTGCTCAAAATGGTAAGTTAGTTCTTCCAGGGATGACTCTCTACCTAGTGTCCTCACCAGCTTGTTGCTGGATATGTATTATCAGCTACTGCCCTTGGAGATCCACTTAGCAGCTATAAATGAGCATAAAAATCACATTGCAGGTTTTGAGGGCATTATTTTGCCTGTGAATTTTTCTGTAAAATTATTTTGATGATTCATTAATGTCATATAACTTACATGTTACGGAAAAACAGACCAACCAAATATTATTTATCCTCATCCCCAACACTGATCAGAAGAGGCTCCAAGTATCACTAGACCCCCTGCAGACTGCAGGCTCAGATACCTGCATTATGAGAAGGCTTACTGCAGAAGATCCTTCCAGGAGACGTCCAAAGAGGACAAACAGTATTCCAAGGCACAGATTTTGCTAATGAAAAGCAACAAACACAACGTTTAGCACTCAGGAGGTAACACAGCTGCCTTAACTTTAGTCATCAAGCAAAACTGAGGCATCTCCCATTCTTCTTTCCAGGGGAATTTCAACTCTACCACTGCAACATGTAATAGTGAACATACAATGAAACTGCTACCTTCTCACTAGTAATGGGTACAATAACACATGCTACAGATGAGAGTTTCAGTCAAACCGTTCTCCCTGTACTATATGCATTAAGGAAACATTTCCTCATGGACCAGCAGTTTCAGTAGCAAGTTGATAAAACCAATGCATGTTTTTGTATAAAAATATTAGCTGCTAATCAATTATGATGTAGCATATTATTCATGCCTGGTTACTGAACTAGGCTCTTGCAAGTAACATTAATTCTTGTGTATATTTATTGGAAGTAAGGACATGCTGACAGCAAAATAAAGAACATTCGACTTCCTTTTTAAAGAAAACTTTATTAGTATTTGCTCCAAACAAGATCTTCCAGCTGCTGAAATTTAATACTACCTAAAATACATTTTCCTTAGTGTTCTCCATTATTAGCATTTCTTACAAGTCCACATATTCTTTCAACAGATTCTCTTTGCTATCCTATTTGAGACCCTTAGGTGTTAAATGCTTGAGGAATGCGATCAAATCCTGCCCTTTCCAGGCCTCCTGGGACAGCTATTAATTCACCCTCCTGTAGAGAGTAAGTTTATCATCTCTTGAAATTGCTAGTTTCTAAAAAAAAAGTAGAACAGGACAATTTAAATTGGCATTACAATTATTTAAAGTCTATAAATAGTTGTTGCCATAGTGCTTTAAATTGCTATACAGTAACATCCATTTCTGCCTTTTAAAGCTAAACTCTGATAAAAAGGGACCATCCCATGCAAGAGTCCATGGGCAGTGAACATGAAAGGATATTGTACTCCACACAAAGATGAGCGAAAAATACGAAGTAGATTCGTTAGTTCTCTTTCTCATTACGAAAGAAGGGAGACGCATGTCCAAACTCCTTCATCAACTGTCACCCAAACTCAAAATACTTAAAAATCACCATAAAATTCGATACACTGACCAGAACAACTGAATGTATATGAACTACAGACAGAACAAAAAAAAAAATCTGAATTTTTTTTCAGCACCTTTTATGTTTTGGAAAGAAGCTGAACAATGACAACATCTGCCTTCGCACACACCCATCAGGGTTTGCAGACCACTGAAACAGGGGAATGGAGAATGTCAGATGAGTGCGAAGAGAAACACAAAGCCCAAAATATTCCACATAGAAGAAAACCAGTTTTAACACAAACACCAGCATCAGCTTCATCTGGGTAATTGTACTACTTATACTGATATTTGCTTCCGAGATAGAGCAACTGCTACTACTTCCCCGTGAGAGTAAACTTTTTTTTTTTTTTGGCAAAAGTATCACACTAATTTATTTTAAAAAGGTAGACTCCAACAAGCAATAACCCTACCTTATAAAAAAACTTATTATTTAATGGAAAGTTTAAATTACAGGAAAGGGACAGCAGCAAGTCTTGGCTACAAGTCAGAGTGGAGAAGATTAAATAACACTAGGGACAGTAGCCAGAGGGCAAACTCTCGGCTCCTCACCTTTTGTCAAGTGTCTCCCCTCACATTTGGTAGGGCAGAATACAGTTTCAGCCTCCTTTTATTTCCAGTACTTGTTTTGAGCTATAATTAATTATTTTGGCTTTTTGTAATTGTTGTTTATCATGGACAGTTGTAACAAACAACAACACTACCTGTTAGAATCAGGTAGCCCAAAATGTCATTTTCCACCACAAAAGTGTGTTCATGTCACCACCCAAAATCAAAGAAATGCATAAAGCAAAGCAAACTGAATCCTTTTTGTTTTGTGAAGGTTTGTGTTTCTGTAAAAGGGAGACAGAAGAGGATGGAAAAATGGCAGACACAAAATATTAAATGTACCTGAAGAAGTACTGGGTACCTGTGCCAAAGCGATTAGAGAGGAAAGGCCCAGGGTAACTGCTGGGTCACTACAGTGGCAAACAATTCTTGGCAATTGTTTCAAGGCCTGTCTACCTTACTAATACAGGAAAACACCATTGTAACCAGGACAGCTGCTTTGTACCAATACTGTCTCTGTACAAGAGCATAAAGCTTTCCACCTTCCATTCCTGTCTCTTCAAAACCTGATGCAGTCTTTTCTACAAGCCAAAAAGCTGCAGTTAGTAGCACAACCTTGAGACTTGAGCAGAAGGAACCAAGTGGAAAATGTACCACTAAACAGCATAGGAAGCTCTCCTGGGAACCGAGCACAGGTTATTGATGGTGCTGCAGGGATAAGAAAGCAAGCCCCACCTCACCTCTGAGAAGATTTACAAGACAATAGACATGTTTCTGTGGGTGGTGCTACTAACATGCAATACACTCCTGAAGCTATCCCTCTGGAAAAAACAGTGACTAGTTTTAAACTCATAAACTGAAGAGTCAGGAATACTGTTGTGCATCCCTGAAGGCCTGTCAGTAGCTCAGCAAACACAAGGGTTCTCGAAGAAAAAAGGTGGAAAATTTTAAGAGGCAAAACCTCAAAACATGAAGATTCCTGCCTGCCTCCGTCATCCTTCAGCATCTTCTGCTTCAGAGGTTCATTTCAGTACTTAAAAGTTAACAAATACAAAAGAAGGAAACTCAAGACTTGCCTATTTTTTATTTTTTTAAATCCCAGCCACATTAATATTTTTGGATAGTCAAATTAAGTTACAAAATGCAGGATTTCAACATTCTGGCACCCAGCCAACATTTTAATGGACATTCAAACACTGACTAGGGAAATGGTTGTGCATTAAGCCTATCAATAAGTCAACAATCAATACTTCAACATTACAGTAAAAATACAATGCACCCTTTATAACTGCCTCTGGCATCATCCTTCTTTGTGAAGCTGAGCTACAAATACAAAACAAATAAGTGTCTGGAAGTAAGAAACAAAGTACATATTATTTTACAACCACACAACAATTATCTTAAATTCTAAACCTAACTGGTCATCTGAACTGTACAGAATTTTTTTTTCAACTGTGTACTGACAGGACAGAAGTTCAGACACAAAATTAACCATGCAGGTCAACAGATAAGAGCAGCAAAACAAAAAAACCTCAAACAGCTAAGCCCCAAGCAACTGCAGATTAGGAGCCTGGTTCCAACTTTATCTCCGAAAAGCATCTCAGTCTAAAGAAAACAAAAAAGAATCCAATCAAAGCATACTAACATTTGGGGTTTAATCCAATTCATAGATTTTTAATTGCCTGCACAGCATCAGTTCCGAATGTCCCCTCCTACTGCATTCTATCAGTTTGACCAAATGAAGCCAATGGCAAGCTCTTCAGAGTACCCAACTTGGACACCCTCAGGAAAGCATGAGCATCAGGCACTATCACTCTGCAATAGAGCAAATGTTTCGGATTTAGTTAACTCTGGCTTCCCATTCTGAGCCATGGATGTAACAGTGAGCCAGTGCTATGCTTCTGAACAGCCAAACAGTTTATGGATACTTGGAGCAGTTGCCTACATCTGCAGCAAGGGTCAGGGTAAGCCTGTATTTCAGGAATAAATGGTGGCAGCCATTGATCCATCCTGTGAAACCAGAAAGTAAAAAAAGGAGAACAAAAGCAATCTAATTGATCATTTTTATATCCACAGCCTAGTCAGCTCAGTATTGAAATGGAACTTCATCACGGAACAGATAAACCAGCAAAATAGCTTGGGTAAACAAGCCAACCGAATTCTTCATTTCCTTCTCCAAGTCTACAAATACGTAGAGGAAACAGAGAACGATTGTTTCAAAGATCCCTCTACAGATCCCTTACGTTTATTTGCTAAACTTATCTTGCATCCCTGGTGTTTCAGCTATAAGCAAGCACAGAGCAGAGCTGGGAATCTGGAGACACATTTTGCTGATCTCTTGAAGTGGGAACATCTGCACCTTGAATGCAGATTGAGCTCTGCAAAAGGACCCAACTCAGCAAGTCTAGTGACCAAGGACCAGAAATATTCAAATTCTTTCCTTGCAGGTACATGATCCAAGCTCAACAGCAATAGGCTAGGCCAGACCCCTCACCATTAGGTTCTGTTACTTCATCTTTCTCTACATCAGGCACATCCTAAAAAAAAAAATCTATCTCAAGCAAGAGTCGTCACATTACAAAACACTGCTGCACAAAATTATTATACTGGGTATCAGGCAGTAGTTGTATTGAAGCTTTAGCTTGTGGTTCTATAATCAACTGTCAGCTTAAAGTATTTCTGCATGGCCACAACTCCAGCACAGGGCAGTCATAACACAACTTCGGTGCAGAGAAGTTGCAGATCTCCAGCTCATACTAGTGAGAGCCACTGTGTATGTCTTCACGTGAACAGGGTGGTTTCAGCAGAGCTATTTCTTGTTTCAGGTAGGAACAGTCAGTGTAGCACAGGGACAGACAAGGGCTCTGCTTCTGAATACTGCCAAATCAGAAACCTAGTGATGGGGAGAAACAACTTTGTTTTTTATAAGGTCTGGGGTCTGAAGGAGGGAAGATGGAGGCCAGTTAAATGCTGTTGTATACTGATCAGGGCTGTGAACAATAGAGCTCTGAGGAAACACTAAAAAACCAACCAGGAGAACTGGTTACCCTGGATTTGGAGAAGGCTGAGGTTCTGAATGACTTCTTTGCCTCAGTCTTCACTGCAAATGCTCTGACCACACCACCCAAGTCTCAGAAGGCAGATGCACGGACTCCAAGAATGAAGACCTTAGGCACACTATAGGAGAGGATCTGGTTCGAGACCATCTTAAGAACCTGAGCATGCACAAGTCCATGGGACCTGATGAAATCCATCCATGGGTGCTGAAGGAGCTGGCAAACGAAGCTGCTAAGCCACTGTCCATCACATTTGAAAAATCATGGCAGTCAGGTGAAGCTCCTGACAACTGGAAAAAGGGAAATACAAGCCCCATTTTCAAGAAGGGGAAAATGGATGACCCAGGGAATTACAGACCAATCAGTCTCACCTCTGTGGCTGGCAAAATCTGGGAGCAGATTCTCCTGGAAGGCATGCTAAGGCACATGAAAAACAAGGTGCTTGGTGACAGCCAGCATGGCTTCACTAGGGGGAAATCCTGCCTGACCAATTTGGTGGCATTCTATGATGAGGCTACTGAACTGATGGACAGGGATAGAGCAGCTGATGTCATCTACCTGGACTTGTGCAAAGCATTTGACACTGTCCCACACAACATCCTTGTCTCTAAATTGGAGAGACATCAGTTTGACAGGTGGACCACTCGGTGGGTAAAGAACTGGCTGGATGGCCGCACGGAAAGAGTTGTGGTCAACGGCTCAGTGTCCAGCTGGAGACCAGTAATGAGTGGTGTTCCTCGGGGATCAATGTTGGGACTGGTCTTGTTTAATATCTTTGTCGGTGACACGGACAGTGGGATTGAGTGCACCCTCAGCAAGTTTGCCGATGACACCAAGCTGTGTGGTTCGGTTGATACGCTGGAGGGAAGGAATGCCATCCGGAGGGACCTTGACTCACTTGTGAGGTGGGCTGATGCCAACCTCATGAAGTTTAACCATGACAAGTGCAAGGTCCTACACCTGGGTCGGAGCAAGCCCAGGCACAGCTACAGGTTGGGCAGAGAAGAGATTCAGAGCAGCCCTGCGGAGAAGGACTTGGGGGTGTTGGTTGATGAGAAAATGAACATGAGCCGGCTTCAGTGTGCATCTGTAGCCCAGAAAGCCAATCGTATCCTGGGCTGCGTCAAAAGGAGCATGACAGCAGGTTGAAGGAAGTGATCCTGCCCCTCTACTCTGCTCTTGTGAGACCTCACCTGGAGTATTGTGTGCAGTTCTGGTGTCCTCAACATAAAAAGGACATGGAACGGCTGGAGTAAGTCCAGAGGAGGCCACGAGGATGATCAGGGGACTGGCGCACCTCCCATACAAAGACAGGCTGAGACAGCTGGGGCTGTTCAGCCTGGAGAAGGCTGCATGGAGACCACATAGAAGCCTCCAGTATCTGAAGGGGGCCTATAAAGACGCTGGGGAGGGACTCTTCATTGGGGACTGCAGTGATAGGACAAGGGGTAACGGGTTAAAATTTAAACAGAGGAAGTTTAAATTAAATATAAGGAAGAAGTTCTTCACTATGTGGGTGGTGAGGCACTGGAATGGGTTGTCCAGGGAAGTTGCAAGTTCTCCATCCCTGGCAGTGTTCAAGGACAGGTTGGACAGAGCCTTGGGTGGTACGGTTTAGTGTGAGGTGTCCCTGCCTATAACAGGGGGGTTGGAACTTGGTGATCTTAAGTCCTTTCCAACCCTAGCTATTCCAATTCTATGATTTTATCTGTATAAACTTCCACTACAGAATCTCACAATCTTGCAGCTTTTGTCAGGTGAAGAAACTAGTTCAAGGGAAGGCACTTTGTGAATTTAAAGTCAAGCATGAAAATAATGATAAAAAATGGATAAAAATCCAGCTTTCCAAACTTCCTGTGTTGAATACCAGCTGCCACAGAAGGCTGTTTCCTAAGTAAATATACCCATCGTGGGGTGCCAGTCAGGCAAGGATTCAAAACTTTAAGGGTCAGGTTCTATTCCATATTTGAATCAGTTCAATAAAACACTGCATAAATATTTGAACTGGCATTCCTACTTGAAAATACCCTTGGAACATATTTCAGCTACTTGCTTTAGGAGTTTGTAACAGTCATTCCCTTCGTCTTTCTGCCCTGTGGAACCTCTGAAAAACAAAACCCCATTCTCTGTTCACATTACAGTGTGTTGGCTTGTTTTCAAATGCATTGCTTTCAGTCAGCAAGTATAAATGGGTAAATCTGAAGTGCTGAAGCTCTACATCCTTGGCTCTTTATGAGGCCTTCCTCTAAATCCTCCCCAAAAACCTAAAACCTTACCACCAAAAAAAGCCAAAACTCCAAAACAGTCTCCATTTTTAGATCTCATTCATAACCTCTGGTTTCAAGAACTCAGTGCTTGGGTTCCATTTTACCTATGCTGACAATGTGTGCTGTAAAATAATGTATGATGCAGTTTGTCTTTAGGTATGTACAAACTACAGAGAACACAATATTTGCTTAGTTCTGAATATAATATGTCAAGTCAAAGAACAGTAACAAATGCATGTTGATATTCCACATGCAACTGCATCTCTTAATCTTTTAGCTTGACATAGACAAAATATCATGCCAGTCATTAATGTTAGTTATGATTATGAAATTATAAGGCAACATTTTCACACCATTATAGTCATTGCCTGTGCTGCCCTGACTAGTCTCTACTTTTAAACCATGCAGCATTCAATGGGACAGAAGTTGGTGCAAATGAAGGTAGAAGCTGTGCAGATGCACACTGCCTATACCCTCACTGGCTGCACACTCTATCAACTCAATTCACTGAACTTCAGCTCTGATGGATATTTCAGCCCCAAAATCTCCACACCTACACATAATACTGATTAGCAGAACCTGCTCTGATTTCAGACTTCATCTCCCTGTGCTTCTGTATCTTACGCCTGTCTGTGTAATTGTGCTCCAAAACAGCTGACATTTCTCTTGAAAATAAAAACTCTTGATATTTCAATAACACAGTCTAAGAATCACCTTTTTTTGCAATGTGTTTTTGTAATGTGTAGATGTGTAAACACACCTAAATACTGAGCACAGAAATTTGATGTTGCAGTTGACATCTCCAGAGTTTTATTTCTCCTACTGCAATAGCTTGTTCAGCAAATGCTACTAGTTGCACCTATACAAATCCTTCAAGAGATTAATAGTAAAACCAAAGAAAAACCCAAAACCAAACTAACCACAAAAAACAAGTAACAAAATACAGCTCTTCTTTAGCTCAGCAAAACTAAAACTGCTATTAAAAATAAAAAGCAACTAAATCTTTGGCAACAGGAAACTCTGATGATCCCACAGATGGGATTATTCCATCAGAATGTACCCTGGTGTATCAAAAGGCACTGCTTACATAACGGTACTTTGAGGGGTAGTGCTGCACTTGAATAATTTACACTCATGATGACCCTGGAAAAGAAATCCAAAGGAATAAGCTGTGAGACTGTGAAGTGTGAGAAAACAAGATTTAGGCTATGAAGCTATATTCATCAATGAAAGCTAAATTTATTAACTCACTGCACTGCTTTCACAAACAGTACTAGATAGGACAGTACCTCAGCCTTTGAAATCTGGCCCTTTTCAGAGCCATCAGCCTTTCTTTCATTACTGCTTCATCAGAGAAAGAGTTTGCCACTCCTGGCATGGTTACAGTGTCACTCTTGATTTGTTCTGGAAACTCTAAGTTTGTTTTTAAAATAATTAGTTGATACTCCCCAGGAAGGCTGAAGATCTGTCACTCTAACTATAGCAAAGAGTTGTTTCAAGATCGGAAAAAAACCCACATGCAGTAAAATAGATCAATAAACTCAGGAGTTATGTTTAGCTCTGCTGTCCTACCCACCCTGCCCAAGAACAAAAGCCTCCATGAATTCATACATTTAACAGAATTCCTCACCTTCTCAAAGAAGTGCATTAACTATGCATTCAGCTTACAAAAATAAAATGCAACACTTGCTGAAAAATGAATTGTGAAAAAAACAAAAGGCTCTTGAGTCACATGTGACAGCAATTCAATTTCACTGTCTACTGTATGCATTTTACATAAGGCAAAGAAGTATAGGATGCTGGTCATGATAGTTTTTAATTTATCACTCTAGAACTTCAGTGAGAAACAGGATGAGATCAAGCAAGCGACTGCCTTTGACAGTAGAAAAACAGCCTCACTAATGTAAAGTCTCAGCATGACTGGCTAGCCATGCTCTGCAGTGGCATGTACAACCAGATCATAACTCTTGCACCAGATGCAGTGTAAAAATGCGTGTTTACCTGTTTAACTTGCTTTAAGTCAATTAATCAGCATGAGAGTGCCAGTGAAAAATATTTTCATCATAAATGGTGGCCATCCTTCTGCTTCAGCATCTGACTCTCATTTCAAAGTTTCCACGGTAAGGTTCATATGAAATAACAGAGAAAAAAATTGTTTCAAGAAAACAGCTAAACACTTGTAGCTACAAACTGAGTAACATGTGGCCAAGGACCAGGCAAACAACATCCTGTGCACAGTGTATTCATGTAAAAGGCTTTGAAGAAACAGAGGAAAAGCTTGCACCACCTTCCTTGGTGTGAAATGGTCATAACCATCCTGCATGCTCGCAAGACAACACTCTGGATTTGTGTATCACAGTACCACGGGGCATTCTCTCCTTTAGATGACAGCAGCCAGGGGTGCTAGAGGTAAAAGGATCTACCTCAGAGGTCCACATAAAATTAATGAATCTGCAAACTCCTATGAGGTGGTAAAATGAACCTTCTTTGGATCCACAGGGGCACTTCCTACATGCAACATGTTCTCATGAGCCACCTCTGCAATGGCACAAGCCTTTGAATTGTGCTTCCCACCTTCCTCTCAGAATAGGAGGCTTCCAGCAATGCGTGTTGCCAGGATGCATTGCTAATATATAATATATTGGCTGAAAATCAGTATTTCATCTCAGAGAGAGAAAACGTTACAAGCATTTCTTAAGAGGCTACACATTCAGAAGAGTTTGAGGAAGAAATCTGATGAGACAGAGTAAACCTATAACCAACAGAAGCCAGATCTATAGATAACAGCTACATCCTGCCCTTTAAGTCAGACTGCAGATTCAGTCCCCTGATGCTCATTTTACTGGTGGAAAGAGATACGCTATTCTGCTGCAAAAGGACATTATTTCTCCACAAAGCTTTGCTTTGGCTATTTATTACAGTGATAGCTTATGACTGCAAAGCAAGACTTTCTTCCCTTTTTCTGAGCTATGCTTTGCAAAAGTCATGCCATCACTGGTGTCTCTGGAGATTGACTCACATGTAATGTTTCCTGCCCAGACCCAGCACCCCTAAATGTCAGCAAGAACATCCAGCCTTTGACAGAAGGCCCAAATTCTTTTTGCACAGAGGAGTGCCCTGCTGACTTGGTGGATCTACCAAAACCAAAGGGGCAGGAGGCCTGGAAGTTGCTAGCTGCCTTCTGAAAGCTTTTAAACGACAGTATGGCACACCTTACATGCTGGAGAGACTCCTCTGATAAGAAAGTGTAACAGGCTCATTCAAAGCATACAAACACAGTAAGCCACAGGAAATACAGAAATGAGCTAATAACTCTGCTACAGTGACTAACAAGAGTGTAATTGAGTGACAACTTGCAGCTCAACTCTTGGCATTTTACATGACTAGTTGATGGTAATCCCTTCCCAGGTCAGCTCCCCTTAATTCCAGCAATATGCCAGCGGATGTGCCTACCTTGAGTGCTTATTTCCACAATTCACTAAACCATGAGCTTATCAGAATCAGAAACTGTTAAGACCACACAAGGTCTTTTTCTCAGAAACAGGACAAAAAACAAGAGGACATTAGAGAAAGTAATGAATAAGACATCTAAGGGTACAAAACCACAAACAACAAAACATTTAGCACAGCACATAAACCAATTACATGCAGCACTATCATGCACTTTGTCCTACCAGCAAATATGAAGCCAAAACATTAACCTCAAGTCAAATAGCAAAACAAAAATAAGAGAAGCAATATTGATTCACTGTATCTGTTAGGTAATCAAGCTTCTTACTTGAAAGGAGTTGCAAACTTCCTGGACAAGCCATCTTTAACCTTGGAAAAATTAAATCAAGCTAGACAGGGACTAAGATGATAAAATATAGGAGGGTTAGGTCTGAGAAAACGAAATAAAAATAACACACAACAAAAAACCCCAAACCCCAAGTACAGGGTCCAAATGTGTAATTCCGCAGTGAGGTGGGTCTCTGTATCCAGGTTCCATCATTCAGTTTTCACTAGAACCTCAAGATGGGCATGGTCTCTTTTAGTTGAGAATGGCACTACTGAATTAGTGTATATTTCAAATTCATTAAAGCCTTTAGAACTTTGTACCTATATAACAGACAGTAAAAGGATTTAAACATGCCATTTTCTGTTACAAGCCTTGGGGCAGGAGAGGAAAGAAACAATGAATGTTTCAGAGTTACTATATGGTAACCATAGCAGGCAAAATCAATTACTGCTGAGAGGATGTGGAGATAACATGCAGGCTCCTGCTCATCAATTTGAAATGTGGGATTTTTCCACTCCATTTCCTCCCCACTTCTCTTCAGAAACGTCTTTTCTCATACATTACAATCTGGCCTGAGGAATTCTATTGGCTTGCAAAAACATTTAGAGATAAGGATTTGTCATGATACTATATGGTGTCCCCACCTGCACACTCCCACTTATTTGAGATGACAATCAAATCCTTCTCAGATTGGTACTTACGCCTTTACACTGAGTTTGGCTACACTAAACTTGGTTATAAGAGAATCCAGTGACGTGGCATTATCAAGAACACAGTGTAAGCTGGACAGTCGCCCTCAAAAGAACTGTAGGATGAATTTGGGGAATTAGGGAAAGCATGTATACCCACTCATATGATGTGAGGTGGAAACATTTTGGGATGGGTAACATTAGAAAAGGGAAACAAATAAGAGCTGGTACTTTAAACATTTGTGAAAAAAGTGGTCTAGAAAGGGCAGATCCAGAAATCCAAGTCAGGCAGATCTGAACAGGGAAAGGATGTCTGTTTAAATGATGCCAAGTTAAATACCAATAAAAGGCAATAAATTTTACACAATCTGTAATTAAATTGTGGAGCTTACTACCACAGGAAGATGGCAAGGCCAAAAACATAATGGGATTAAAACCTGACTGAGTATGGATATGGATATTGACAATATCTAGACCTGTGTTTAACACTAAAATTGTAGAATTATTACCCCTGATGCTTCAGGGTTTTAACTAATCTCTAACCCCTAGAGAAAGGGTGAAGCCTAATAACACAGGCAGATTTCCCCATGAACATCTCTGCCAGTGTTTCTCATTGCAATTATCCAGTGCTGGTCATGAGCACATAAAGGCAACTTGAATAGATGTGTTCCAAGTCCAATCTAATAAATCAACTATGACAAATTTAGTTTCAGCTAATGACATATCTGATTCAAGTCTAGGATAGCCAATTGAACTATTCAGAAAGGTTTAATAAAACTGCTGAAATTGAAATTAAGTGCTGATGTGTTTACCACAGACTTTCCTCCTTCACCTGCCTTTAAGCAGCGCTCATGGTTTACACTAGACAGCCTTTGCTCCCTTAAAAACACTGCAGGTTAGAAAACCTCTCTCCCCTTTCCTACCTCCAGCCCAGAATGAAGCCTGAAGAAATCACATCATCCAGGAATTGGTGCTTGGAAAGGACAGTCCACAGAGACTTTCACTGCAGTTACAAAAGCTTTCAATATGCTATGTTACTGTCTATTAAGTTATTTTTAAGCTAAGTCTCTTCATCCAACCTTCTCAAGCCATTTTTACCAAGCAACAATTAAGCATGCTGTTCCAATTATGTTAAAAAATAATCTGCTAGCTGTGTCTCAAAATGCTGCATAAACAGATTCCTTCTGGTGGAAGCACCATGCATCCTGCATGGCTGCTGAGATACAAATAATGGAATGGTATAGAAAATTTCCAATCCATCTCCCTAAACTTCTTTAGGTCATTTCCATGTGCACAGAAAACCAGCAAGAGACATTTCACACAAGTGCTTTTTGTTTGAACAGGACTTTAATGATTTAGCTCAAAGTAAGCATAGTAACCCTCAAGCACCCAAAATAATGTCAAAGAATAGACCTGAGTAAAGAGTGGGCAGGAGGTAATAAATGAATCCGAAGTAGGAAAGGAAAGAGAATAAATACAACTGAAGTATGGGAAAAAAAGAGAGTGCAAGAAAGACAAGAATTAAAGGACATGGGGGAAAAAAAAAACAAAATGAAAAACAACAAAAAGAAACCCAAAACAAAAATCCAAACAAAACTTCAATACATACTCAGTTTGATGCCCAAGCACTGGTAAAGAGTTTACACACTTATCAGCTAGTTACTACTTTAAACCAAAGCTCAATAATGCCTAGGATTAGGATTTTGGATGTGGAGTCAAACAACTAATTACTACAGCAGAGAGGAGGGCATGCACAACACTCTACCTGTGGCCTTTCCCAGACTGCTACATTAATGCAAATCATTTCATAATAAACCCCAGTGGAATTCATCAATCGAGTAACACTTTTGAGATGCCTGAGTAAATTAGAGGGGCTTGAAAGGAGGGGAGGTAGCTGAGAGCTGCAGCAGTTACTGTTTTTCCTAATAGATTTGATGAGCAGCCTGGCTGGAAAGAAAGCATCCAGGACTTATGCCATTTGTGATCACAGTACAGTGAGATGGTCTGGCCTGCTCAAGTCACAAGCTTCCCCTGTGAAAAGAGCGATTTGTTTTGTGCAGCCCACAGCACCATGAGAGATCAGGTGAGAAAGATGCTCAAGACAATGCTTACGTAATAAAGACAACGGCAAAACCCCCTGTAAAAACAATAGGTCAGCATAAAGTTAACAAACCCACCTCTCCATGTGTTGGTCAGCTCCAAGCTACCCTGTCCCACTTCAGAGAAGTTTGCTGAAGATCAGATTTTTTTTCCCTCTTGCAGTTAAGAATTTTTCCTGTATTTCTCCATTTCAGAAGTACAAACAGAAAAGCCACACTGCCTTTAATAGGTGAATACTCATTTTTCAGTCCCAAATCTGTATCTTAGATACATTAACCCACTGCAACATTGTGACTCAAAGCTGCTGCCATCTGTGAGAAGTCCCTGCAACAAGACCTCGGCATAGCTATCAGCAGGGCTTCTCAAAACCCAGGCTCTCCATTTCAAATTTCCACCAAGGCACCAAAAGGACATACCATGGTCCATACTTAGGAAACAACTGGACTACTTCAAATATAAGTACATTACTAAGAAAAACAAACACAAAAGCCCCAACACCATGGTCTTATTTTGTTACTAGCCAAAATCCTCTCCCCTAAAGTCTATGCTTTCTTCATAATGGTTTCAAAGTTGATGGAAATACCAATATTTTACAAAACCAAATGAAGTGCTGCTTTGCAGAAGCTACACTTGAACCTCAAACAAATAAATAAAACCATCTCTTTATCCCAAGTAATTGCTCTATTGCATGATATAGGGAGGTGGCAAATGGCTAGATTGGAAGAATTTGTATCTCAGAATTGTTTCTTCTCACCAATCCATATAATCACAGAGATGAACCCATTCTACTAAATTTTTCCAGCACCATAAAAACCACTAATTCCAACAGTTCATTTGCACATGCTGAGCACACACTGTCTAGGTCAGTAGTCAATACAAGACCTCAGCAAGCACTATATTAATGGGACAGCATGACATTAAGATGTACTGCATTGCCAGAAGTGCCGTCCTCTTGCTAAGACACAGCTTGCACCCTGAAAGTCACTGATGATCCTTACAGCACTTCTAGAAAGAGTAACATTCCTCCAAGTGGGATCTTGGTGGAATTCTGACTAATTCAGATTCAGATAATCACATCCCACCAGCTGAGGCTCACTCTATAGTTTTAGCTACACATGGTGTTTTAAAGTCCTGCAATGCTACCAAGAGAAGCAAAAATGTCTACAGCTGAGCACAGAAGAGGCTGCATTTTGGATATGTGATCTTCAAACTGCCTTTTGTACCCTATTTGCCCCTTCAGAGAGGTATGAGTTGACATTCAATTTGGAATTGAAACAATTTTCATAAAAGAGCAGAGCCACGCAGTGTAAGTATTAAAAAGGAGGGGGGGAAGGGAATGAAGTCAAGTGCTGTAACTCAAAATCTGGTCTGTTTTAGGATGTTTATGGTAGATACTTCAAGGATGTTTATTAAAAGTCTACAGTCATACCTATTTAAGATGCAAAGGACATATCTGGATTAAGCAGACAGGAAATGTAAAATGTGACAGGACACAGTAGAATTTAAATTGATCAATAAACATAGCTCCTAGAACAAGAGTTCTCAATTTTTCCATCTCATGACCTTGCATTAGCATAAAGTTTTCAAATGTCCCTTTCATACTCTCTTGTTCACCCATGATGAAAGAGAAATGCAGATCATGTCTCTTCTCTCCCTGTTCCTAACCCCTTAAGGTTAGGAATCCATGATCAGAGCCATGATGAACTGGAAGATAACCACCTAACTACTTCAGGTAGTATGCAACCAAGCAACCAAAAGAAATCTGAAATAATTCAGCCTCACAGCATTTACTGAGTGGCTGTAATCTGGTCAACTAATAAAATACCATAGAATAGTCTACATGAAATGTGCCATAGTTTGGGTTTTTGAGGGGTGCATGGGTTTGTTTTTCAGGATGGTCATGCCAGGGTAATTTAAAACTGCACTATTAAATCGTGCTATTAAACTAGTAACAAAACCCAGAGAAAACTGCACTTAAATGCAATCACATGAGGTGAAAAGTGACAAGCAAAAAAGCCCAACAAAACAAACCTCAAATGCCAAATAGATTTCCAACATTTTGGGCTCTTTCCCACACTGCTTTATACAGTGTTATTCCCTCACCTACTCGATGCCAAAAGCAGCTTTTGAGGCTTTTAGTCTGATGTTTTGTTTAGGGATTTTAATTTTTTTTGGGGGGGAGGTTTGTTGGTTTTGTTTGTTTGTTCTTTGGGGGGGTTGTTTGTGTTCTGTTTGTTTGGGTTTTTTGGTTTTGAGGGTTTGGTGTTTTTAATTGGGGAAAAAAATAATACACCCTCTCCCCCCCCCAAAAAAAAAAAAAAGAACAAACACAAAACACCCCCCAAAAAAGGCAACACAAACAAACAAAAACAAATTAAAAAAAAACCACCACTACCACAAACCAAACAATTCCACAGTGGCTATTGAATAGAGAAGCCTGCTTTCTTAAACCCCACTCACAGCCCAGTCTACACTCACAGCGGCATTTCCCAAGGCATTCTTTGATCAGCTCAAGCCTGATCTGTGCATTCAGAGGGGCTCTGGGAGATGGCTGCTGTCAGGAAGGTGGCAGAGAGGCCACCAAACCCGGGCCTGCCTCACCAAGGCTGCATGCTGCAGAAGCACTTGCAAGTCTAATCACCCATCAGAGCCACAGGCTGTAGATTTCCTTTAGCGGCTTATGTAAAGCTGTTACACCTTACCTAAAAGGAAGAAGGCGTGTAAACACATCAAATGTGATGAAGAAGTCTCTGTAATTTGTATTTCTAAAGTCCACATCCTTTAACAGCATTTGCTGCATGTCAAAATACTCAGTCTACATCGCTGCTTTCTCCAATTGTGTTAAAATAGCCTCTGGCCACATTTAATTACCACGATATTTATATTATTGATTTACATATCTAAGTGTGTACATTAAGGGTCAAATCCTGAATGAAACTAGTAAGACAAACTGGGCAAAGAAGGTTGCAAGGTTTGATACTAGCATGTGCTAGTAATAGATGGAAGAAAAATTACTTCTGAGGACCTTTTCAGAGCGGCATTTTTGGAGCACAAGGTTTCTTCAGCTTTTGAAAAATGCACAATTATAGTCACAAATATTTTTCAGTCACAAATATTTTTCAGTCAGACTGCAGCAATGCAAAGAAGCCAACAGGTAATGACACTAAAAAAACCCACTAAGATAGAAGACTGTCCTCTTGCATTCACTGTCCTGGCTCTGCAGTGGTTAAAAGGCCCCCACAGCTGTGCTGGCATCATTGATTAGGGTGAACAAGGAAGCACCACATTAATTTCAAGCCCCATTAGAACTGAAGGACTTGGGAGGGGGGAGAAGGGAGGAGAAATCAATGTTTGGCAAATGGGAAAGGACAAAATCTGCAAAAGGAAAAATGCATTTTCAGGCTAAGTTAATGCAAACAATGGATGGTGAAAAGCACTTGAGGTTGCCCTTTTTAGGTTGTGTCAGCATTTCCATTTATAAACTCAGATTTTAGTTACACCCAAATAGATTACCACAGGCTTTGGCTCAATTCTAGCAGATACGACAAAGTACATCACAAAGTGTAATATAAAATAGCAGTAAAAGCTCACTGGTTGAATAGTGCACCCTTTTGGTACCTGATGTCAGAGTGTCTTTAAATTATGAATCACACACTTATGTACACATGAACAGAACATACAGAGCTGGGGCAAGCATCCTGGGACCCAGATTCTACCAACACTGAAGGCTGCTTTTGAATCAAGGCTGCTTTTGATACAAACCCTGTTTACCATACTTTAGAAAACCTGAAAACACCCCAGCTACTTAATTTCAGTCTGCCTTAGTTGGACACATTTCAGTCTAACCTTCTGCCCTCATTTAGATAAAAGCTCTTACTTCTGTATCTCAACCTCCAGAGAGCTACTCAGTCAATATTCTGAACATCTACACCCAGAAATCAAAACCAAGCCCTGGTATGCAACCCTTAATTTCAGCTCTGCCTAGACCAGAAGGGCAAGGTGAAACTGTTGTACATATGAGGTAATTCACAAAATTTTCCTTCAGTGTAAGAGCCAGGGCTTCACATCAAATTCTCCAAATAGACCAACAATGTACACAAGGAGAGCTCATTTCCAGCATTTATTTCACAGGTCTGCATAGAGCTGGACCAAGCCTTAAAACTGATAGCAGCACCATTTCTTGAAATTACACCATGTCTTTGGGCTCAGACATTTCAGAACAAGCATGCACGGGGCCCAAATCTAGCATTAAACCACTGTGACATGTTCAAAACACAAAACCACAATATTACTCTAAAGTGCAACATATACTGTAGTCAGTCCAACTATCTTTGTAGGTATAAATTAGGCCTTGATCCTGCAAATAATGCAAATAACCAGGTACCCAAAAGTACTTTACTAGAGCAGCACCAAACCTCTCACCAACATCCATACACATAAACTGAACACCACACATGCAAGAGCCAGATCCTAGCTCACGTTACAATAGTGCAGCCTTGCCATACAATGGGAATAATTCCTCCTTTGGCTGCCATTACTGTGACTTGAGAGAGGTCTGCTATGACAGTGCTCACTAGAAGAGGATGTAGTTTGCACCTCTGAAGAAGAAACACCTTTCAGAATGTCAATATTCTGTTTATATACTTGGATCCCATTTGTGGGATACCAGCTTGCACAATCAACCCTTACCTGTGATTTTTAAAAGGCACAAACAAGCAAACAGAAAACCCAACACACATTTCTGTGCTAGACATGGCATCAAGAACATTAAGGACCACTTGACTACCATATTCAACTTTGAAAGACTTTGCCAAAATAGGGCTTTCTGACAACTTGGTCTTTAGAAAGTCTTCACATAGGAACTGTTATGAACTGGGTTTCCTGCAAGAAGTGTTTGTTGTGTTGCATGCACTTTAAGAAGACAATCTTTGGAATGAGAGAGGAAAAATATGAAGTCCTATCATTTAATGGCAAGCCTAGACTTTTTCATAACCTTCCCCGCCTACTGCTCTAGTGGGAAACACTTCCTAGACTCTCAACCCTTCCATGCACAAGCAATCTACATTTTACATCTGATGAATAATTCAGGTAATTAATTGAGCTGCAATTTGGTGCACTTCTTTTTAGTCAGCACTATGGATGGAATACCATTTAAAAGAGGCTCTGTACAGAAAGTCCCTCTTACTTGCTAACCCAAGCTGATGCTTCTATTAAGGTAAATTCCTAGGTTCTCTTAACACTTTCTGAAACTCACATCAGCATCCTGGGACTTCATGCCCTAGGATGCTCCTCTCTGCTTCTTCTTGCTGTGTTTTAGTCTATAAGAAAGAAGATACTTCCTGGAGTTCTCCTTCTGCAGTGCTGACAGCCATCATTTGAGAGATCAGACTCTTAACATATAGGCTGCCTGAATAGACTGCAGCATAAGAAAGAACACAGACAATAAGTAAATATTTCAGGTAAAAACGCTGGAGAAGGTCAAGCAAACTTTTCAAAGAAATCACTGGATGCAGAGGAGTTGTGTGAGCACACGACAGGAAGTCTATGGATTATTTTCATGCTGTAAAAACTTTGACAATTTAAAAGACAGCAGAAAGCTAAAATTCATACAGTACAGATTTAATCATATTTGTAACCTTCACATAACTGCAACAGTCAAAGGCTAAGCATGATAACACTGCTTGCTCAAACTGAAGCAGAGGGACACCGCATACACAAGAATAAATGAAGTGTTAAGGAATCTACAGCCAACTATTTTTCAGACAGGATTTAAGAATGCGCACTGAGCATCACAAGAAAATGGGATAAGAAAGGCCAGCTGAGCCTACAACAGTGATGGTAAGTTGTGAATCAAGTTCATTAAGTATTTGAGAGTAAGTTTTTGCTGGTTAAAGAAAATAAATAATGGTAACATTGGAAAGTGCAGAAATAAACACAAGCCTAAAGAAAGCAAATGAAACTAAATTAGCTAGGAAGAAAGCAAATCCCAGCTATCATCAGAAGGTATAAGAAAAAGGAACACAGGAAGAAGCTTTTGTAGCATATCTTCATCTAAAGCATCAAATCATTTAAGATCTAGGGCTAATTAGAGGACAACCAGCAGTGCACAGCACAAAGGTCCTCTTTACATAATTAAGAACAAAAATTTAACAAAAACTGCTCATAAAGGACAAGATCCTGTAGTTCATGACTACATACAAGTTACTTGCAGCTAAGAGATCATTACTGACATCAGCTAGACAGCTTGAGATGTGACTGCAGATATCCTCAGATAGAGCAGAGGATGAAGTTCTGCAAAACAGCACCAAAAGCCTTTTGTCTATTAACTGCAGAATAACCAGGGATAAAACATTTGACTCTTCATCTAAAATGAAGCACCTTGCCATGCTTCCCATTGCAAACTGTTTTAGCTAATTTACTGTGAAGATTTTCCACATGCGGCCTGCAAAGAAATTTTATTCAAAGTACTCATTTATTAGGCCTCAGACATGAGCAGTTAAAGTTATCACTGATTAAATCACCAGTTTTAATCATGATTCAAAACAGCAAGCAGGGAACTTTGATTTAAATGATTGATTTTAAGCCTGTTTTGCACTTTTTAGCTGTTTTTCCTAAAGGAAAGGTTGAAACTCATTGGCTGATTTGGCCATTTAAACATATTGATTTGCAATTAGCCACTGTTTTATGTTAGATCTGAAGCTTTTCTAAACAGAACACAATTATATCTATATTTACAATATTAAGTTACTTTTAAAAGCACAGAATTTGTTCAGCATCTTAAGCATTTTTATTAAGCTTGAAAAGAATAAATCAGAAATGTCTTATTTATCTTACACATGTACTTCATGTCAAGCTCCTAGGATGGACTACAATCCTATGAGAAACAGACCATATTAAAATGTTCAGTCAATTAAAAAGCCTTATATAAAGCAAAAACTACGCAGCTTGTATTTCAAAATACTTGCATTTCAAATTGTCTCTGTGAGACAAAAAAATCATTAACTTTGGTAGTAAAAAGACAGACTGAAAATGATGGCTAGACACAGAGGCATTTCAGTACTTAAAACATGCAAGCAGACGAATATTTAAGAAATTTTCCAGCATGCCTATGCAAGGTAAGCACCCAGTTCCCACAGATATCACCTCGAGTTGAAATTGCTCGGTCTCAGATACTAAATTTGCTTAATCATAGCTGAAAATTTTTTTATTTCAGGTGTAAGATACTGGGAAAAAAAAAAATCTCCTCCCACATCCTCCAAGCTTTTCCAACTAAGAAATCTTACCTGTCACTTACTTGTTTGAAAAATATGTTTATTTAAATAATTTTAATAGTTTATAGCAAGCTTAGTCCAGAATGCCAACTTAAACACTTCATTTTCCTGAAGAAATAAATGCATTCTAATGAAAAACAAATATCGAATGGGTCTTGGGGATGAGAAAATATACTGAGATCACCAAATATACCAGAATCACCATACCAAACAATAAGCCCTTGGGATAAGGTATAACTAAGAAGCAAAACGTGAAGGCCTTCTTAGGTAACCAGCAAAATAAAATAAAATGTGAGATTAGACAGCCCTATTCATTTTCTTATATGCCACAAGTTTTAAATTCAGAAAGTCAAGAGGTCTGTTGCTTCTGGGTTTCAAAATGTACAATATGATTGCTCTTAAAGCAGAAAGGAAAAACACCACAGAAATCAAAGAATTAGCAGAAGTAAAAAAAAAAATAAAAGGAAGTTTAACATCACCAATTAGAAGTACATCAAAAATTGGAACAAAGGATAAAAAATGAGAGAAGACAAAGCGAACAATGCCAGTGGTTTAGAGTTCTCATGCAATAGATAAAGCCTCCAGAGTGCACCAATTTTTGGTGAAAGAGAGAGCAAAACCAGGTGGGAAGACAGCCAGGCATGCTTGGAATTGCCAGAGGGTGAAGAGGAGCAAAGGTACAAGAAGAAATCCCATCTTCAGAAAGCCCTTTAGCTGCTCTAAGTTATCAGTCCTCACACAGAGTCACCCCTCTGCATTCCCAGCCTGAGAGTGCTGAAGGCAGCCCCAAAACAGAGGAGTACTGCTTGCACTGCAAGAATAAGCACCTGTCCACCCAAAATGGATGGCACCAAAAGCTTAAACAAAACATATCGTTAGGTAAAATGGGGTATCTCCACACTCTTTCCTCTCCATTCTCTTCTGAAGTTGAGTAGTTTAGGGCACACTTCTGCTAAAAAAAGAAGAGCTTACAAATCTTTTGACTCTTCTAACTTAGCCATCTGCCAGTAAGGAGAGATAACATAAGGCTCAAAATGATTAAAAAGTAATTCAGACTGATATCTTCATTACAATCCCCAACATCAATCTCATAACCAGCTCTTAACTGAGTAATGAATACCACAGATCTCTTCATCATTAAGGTATCCTACAAGGGCAGGCAACTACCATAACACAAAAAAAAAAATGGCTCATATTAATTTCTAAGACATGTGGGGAGATGAGCTACATGAAAATTTACAAAATTAATCACATTGGTAAAGTATATGCAAAGTTGCAAAGCAAAAGAAACATGGCAAAGTCAGTCTACTACCAAAACAAGGCTGTGGCATCTGGGATAGACTGAAAGAAAAAGCTACACTCACCTCTTTTGTATTTGTGACTTAAATGCCCCCATTCCAACACCTCCAAACTGACATCTGGTTCTACGCGTGTTCTTACAATCAGACATAAAAAGATCTCAAAATTATAAGGGAGAGGTATCCATGCTGTAGTTCAGGCTTGCAAAGCCAACAGAGAGGTCCACAAAGGCAGATAGTACACACCTAGCTCCTCTTGATGGCAGCAAGAGTTTAGAACTTCAAGTATGTCTGTCAGTATGGTACTTAAATGCTGCTTCTAATGGCTAACAAACATCTTCCATCATCAAAAGATGGCTCATCTCTCCTGTACTCCCTCTAGCCAGTGAATTAAACACAGAGTAAGACTATTTTCACAAGTGCCTTGAAGAGCTTTGAACCACAGTACAGAAACAACAGTTACAAAGGCAGTGTAACTCAAATGCCCCTACCTGGATGTCAGTGTCCTTAACAGGTTCAAGAGGCTCAAATGTAGTGACTGCACTGAGACTCTCTAGACGCTGAGAAATGTGAGATATATCAAGCCCTTTAGACCCAAGAAGCACAGACCTATAAGGAAGAAATTATACAGGTATGAAATTAGTATTGAACAGACAGAACTCTAAACCCAAATTCATTGCCAATATTTAGGTCAGCAGCTAGCCATGTACAGACAGTCCTCCCAGCTGTGTTATAAAAAAGCAAAAAAAACCCCCAGCTTTGAATAGCCCTATATGTAACTCTAGCCTCCTCAGCCCTGCTGAATTCTTTCTGCTGTTCTACTGCAGTACCTCAGAGCTGCCAAGTCCTTCCAGAGAGAAAAAAGATCTATAGCATACTGGTAAATGTCTTCAGCAGCAGCCAGAACAAGGTACTGCACTTTTTGGCTTTAGTGCCCAAATTCAAGAACAATAGCTCCTCAGATACATCCCCCAATACTATACTGGGTTTTGGAAGCAGCAGAAAGGGGGGGGGGGGGGGGGGGGGGGGGGGGGGGGGGAGGAAACCAGCTCTGCAGTCATTCTGTTTCTCCCAGGCATGTCCTCCTACCCACACTAGAAATCAACCCTACAAACAGCTTCTGTTCTCTGCAGAGTTTCCCATGCTGGCACTCTGTACTTACGCCTTAACATCAGCAGTCTCCTGGGAAGTGCGGGTCAGTGTGCGGGAGCGCAGGCGCTCCCCAGCCTGCTGAATCTCCTGCAGGTTGCGTTCTACATGAGGCAGCTCAGAGATACCTTCTGTCTCAGCTGCAAGCTGCTCTGCCTGCTGGAGAAGCTCACCAAAGCCTTCAGTATCCATCTCTGTTGCAGGTCTCACTCAAGATGCACAAAAAACTTCAGAGAAAAAGAAAAGATCAACTATAAACAGTTTCTATATCTATGGCAGCACAGACAGATCAGCAAAAGTGGGTCTTCTAAGAACAGGGTACTCCTCTGCCCATCCTCCCCAAGCACTAAACATTAAGGAAATACTTTCAAGTGGTCTCAGAGAGCTTTGCCTTGCAAGGCTACATTCTCAAGGCCTATCTATGGGCCTGTCAGAAATGGGATGCAGGTGCCATATACTGCCTTGTTATAAATGAGAGTGAAAGCAGAGAGATCCCTGTGAAGACTTTTGTGTTAATTTAGCTAAAAACTACCTGCACACACACACACATATAAGTGCATACTACATATATATACAAAAAGTAATTTGAAGAGTTGGATCACTCAGTGATCCTCACAGATCCCTTCCACTAAAGCTATTATATGATTTTATATTTTTATATATTAAAAACTGAGATACTTACAAGTGCATGCATAGATGTATATACACATGCATCTAGATACATATGCATGAGGGCTAAAAACACACAACTTACATATGAGGTTAAATTAGCAGCAAAACAGACAAGCATACACATGTACATAGACAGCCATAACTAACGATCTACTAAAATGTGCTGATCTACACAACAGTAATCCCTTAGTCAAAAGGGATAAGTACATGTTGTTCCAACATAGAAGACCTGCCCCTAACCCTGAAGCATGCAGAAAGTTTTACTAGTGTTTGTGAGAACTGCTTGGACAGACCAAATGAGAGCATGGTTAAAGAAACTAAGGCGAGGGCTGGAATGGATGAGGTCTATATTGCATTGTGCAGTTCCAAATTCAGAATGGATCCTTTTATAGTTACAGAAAGGACAAAAATGTGTTTGAAATTAGCATGAAAAAAAAAAACCCTGACATATAGCTGCAACCATGTCCATGTAAATTAAATATGAAATCTAAACCCTTCACACATCAAATCCATGACTTGCAGCTAAACCAGCTATATGCTACGAGCACCTGGCACCTCTGTAAAGCCCCAAGAAAAAAAATCATGGAAATCTAGTCTTGCTGAACAGTGCTCCAGACATGGGAAACTAGTATACTCTGACTGCACTTGCACCCTAAATCAAAGCACCTGGGATCAAGTAAGACAAACCAGATCTCAAACATTAACTCCAGCAACTTTATCATTTACTCAAAATTAAAATTAATGGAGACTATCCGGCTCAAAGGAGCCCACCAAGAAGAAAACTGGGCATTTTTACAAACCAAAACCAGCCCACAATTCTAAGTACTTCTTGGTACCCCTCAATCACTCCAAAGCAATTTAATAGTACAGTTTCAATAAACCTCACTTTCTCACTCACACCACCATTCCAAAGTACAACTACCAGTGGCAACAGCACTGCTTTTGTCTGTTTGGACAAGTGATTTAAAAGCACTGCATGATGATTCACTCAGACATATGCAATTAGAAAGAGAAACTGATCCCTGCTGCCTGGGTGCCAGGACAAACCTTAACAGCTGGCATCCAGGAATGGAGAATTTCACAAGCACTCCCCACCCACTTCTGGAAAGCTGGGAGCTGTTGGGGGAGGCAGTGACCATGTTTGCACTGACTTGTTAATCAGGTGAGACAGCAGAGACTGGATTTGATTGAAGACATTAGCATGTCACCAAGATGGAGGGGATCAGGGAGGGGTAGTGCTGGAAATAAGCCACTCTGTGCGCTGCAATGCAGCACAGAACATCCTTCCAGTATTTACTTGCAATAACGCAGGTGCACCCTGGCCAGAAGCAGCCTGTGTTGGCAGACACCGACCAGAACAGCCACACTCCAGCACAGAACTGATCAGATCCTCTGGGAGCAGCAACTGCAAGAACAGACTTCAGCTTGATTAGGTCTGATCCAGTCCACTTCCTCTTTTCATTACCAACAAGATAAAAAGCCAGGAGCATAGGAAGGCACTAACTTCTAAAAGCACTGAAACTAAAAGTATGACGAACCAGTGCACTATAAAGATGCTCCCAAACCTATACTTTTTAGCCATGGATTCCATATCAACACCATATACGGTCTGCCCCATAAATTTGCTGATATAGGACAACTGCAACAATGCTGAGATTAAACTGAATTCAGCAAGTATAGAATAAACTAGCTATTCTGGAGCAAGTTAAACTACCTGTGTTTATAACCAAGCACTGGAAATGACAACTCAGAACTGAGAGAGTCAACACTAAACAGTTTTTTCTAAATAGCGATGGAATTCAAATATTTAGCCTGAGCAACAGCAGGAACAACTTTGTCTCCACTGTGACAGAATTTACTGCATACAAGAGACTGCACTCTGACTCTCAGTGCTGCTGTGCAGGATGGAAACCGCTGCCACAGTAACGAGTAGGGCGATGGCAAGTTTTCATGTCTGGCTGGGGAAGGAGCAACAACTGACACCTAAGGGAAAGAAAACACATCAGAAATTAAACTAACTTCTGTGAAAGCAGATCAACTTTGGCCTGAAGGCCAGGACTGAAAAGGCTCTTCTATAAAAGATCTTTGATGACTTGCCAATAGAAGCTGCGGCATTAGACTATTATTCCATTAAACCCCAGTGTAATGTTTCCCCAACATTTAAAACCACAAGTAACTACTACATATTGTACAGGTTGACTCGATTTAAGCCAGAAGGAAACTAAGAAAGATGATGATAGGTTTCTTCACTAGGTTCAGACTGATTAAAAATGATGACTTATTACCTAAAACCCCCTAAAAACTCCTCAGGAGGACTACAAATAGAATCACTGAATTATTTGGGTTGGAAGGGACCTCCAAACTCATCTAGTCCAGCCCTCTGCAATGAGGAGGGACACCTTCACTAGGGACATCTTCAACTAGACCAGATTGCCCAGAACCAAATCCAGCCTGGCCTTGAGTGTTTCCAGGGATGGTGCATCCACCACCTCTCTGGGTAACCTGGAGCAGTGTCTTGTCACCTTCATTGTAAACAGTTTCCTCCTCATGTCCAGCCTGAATCTCCCTCTTTTAGTTTAAAACCATCACCCTTTGTCATGCAGTAACAGATCCTGCTAAAAAATCTTGCCCCATCTTTCTTCTAGGTACCTTTTAAGTACTGAAAGGCTGCAATCAAGTCTTCACAGTCTTGTCTTCTCCAGACTGAACAACCCCAACTCTCTCAGCCTTTCCTCATACAAGAGGTGCTGCATCCCCTGATCATTTTTGTGTCTCTCTCTGGACCCTCTCCAACAGGTCCATCTCTTTCCTGTACTGAGAACTTCAGAGCTGGATGCAGTTCTCCAGGTTGGGTCTCACTAGAGCAGAGGGAGAGAATCACGTCCATTGACCTTCTGGCCACATTTCTTTGAATGCAGACAAAGATATGACTGACCTTCTGAGCTGCAAGCACGCACTGCTGGCAAGCCTCTGTTGTACTTCACATATTGACATGCTTTCTGACAATTAATTAACTTGGAGAAAGACTAAATCCAGAACAGCTGATGGATCAACACAGTTCCAAAAGTCACAAAATCAAAATAGTAAACAAAGAGGAAGAAATCTAGTGATGGCCTCTTGCAAAGGCTCTAGAGTACTCCAAGGCCTAGTCTGATGAGTTGGGATTGGCTTCTCTAAGGAAGACACACTAACACTCTAGTAAGAGAAGGGGCAATTCTCTACTTGGTAGAGTTGCCATTTGAGGCAAAAGTGCTTTTTCCACTGACCCCTCACCATGAACAGGGACACAACTGGGGTCAACTTCTGAGGTCTCTTCCTGTCTTATTTTCCATGTTCCACAAGTGGAAGTGGCCAAGTACAATCCAAATACCTGCTGCACATTTTCAGCAGATCACCCTCGAGTATGTAAAGCACAACATTTAATCAGACCTTGCAATCGGAAAACTTCCATACCCTAGCAACACTAAAAACATATGGAATCAGGACAGGCCATCTGAAAGACAAACACCTAAAAGCTCCACACTACACCTGGTCTTCCGTCTGGTACAATAGTAACAAAGGGTTGATGCTGGAAAATCCTGAACAAGCCACATAATCTTCTACACTTAATGTTTCTCCTGCCACTCACCAATTAACCCTCCCCTGCCTAGCATAAAGACTTTCAGTCCTGTATATTTTGTTATTTATCTCATCTATAGGCAGGCATGCAGAAGTCCAAGCTTTTTATGATCTCAAAGAGCCACTACAGTACATAAATTGAAAAAAAAAATGGGTGAGTTTTTTTCAGTTTAAAAGCAGTAACATTCAGATATTTGCTGTTGCACTGTTAGAGAAGACAAACAAGGGCACATGACTCTTCTCTACTTGTTATTGAACCTGAAAGCAAATATTAGGCATTTTAAACAATTTTTTATAATACAGGCTTTCATGCATTTGTCAACACTGCCTTTTATCTGCCATCTGACTTTGAAGTTCCTCACAGCGGTCTCAAGTCTCCACCACCCTGAACAACTGATTCAGCTGTCAGTTTTGCCATCCTAGCACTCTCCCTCTTTTCCAAACAGAACTTACTTTAAGCACCTGACTCTCACCCAACTCAGCAGGACACTAACTTCCAAAGGGTGGCCATCTGACACTCACTAATAGAGCATTTAGTTCGTCATTTGACATTTCTTTCATGAAAAGAGATTCTACTCCCTCACCAGATTTCCTGTGATATTATCACCACAGGAAAAGGATTTAGATGACTGAACACATTCTCCAAGCAATTTTTAAGCTCTTCCTATCTGCAAGCCCCTAGAAGTTTTCCAAGGAGTAGGAAATCTTTCTAAAAATATAAGTGTGCTTTACTGCTGTTCAGAGGAACTGGCTTTTCTCTGGCATCCTTACCTTAGTTCTCCATGAACTAACCGCTGTCCCACAAAAATAACATGACCACACTGAAGAAGGAACTAGTCCTTGCTCGCACTTGGACTTTAATTCAGCCCCCTCTGGTCACTGTTACTGTATTCTGGGTTAAAATAAAGTTGGGACACAGATGGCAGCTGGCACTCCACAGCAGCCACTGATTAAATACCAATACTCAGTGCACTCACAGTTCAAGTTTTAACACAAAGGCAGTGCAACATCACATTACAGACGAGTGTCTGCTGCTAGCAGCTGGGACCAAGCAGGGAGAGGAAGTCACTATGTACACTTTGTACACTTTATGATGACTCTGGGAAAACCAAAACCCTAACACAGAGTGAATCTCTCTTAGAAGGGACAAAGAAATAGCATTCTTTAGGTTCAGAAATAAAGGTCTGCACCTGAGATGCCCTCTAAGAAATCCTTGGGGTTAAGGATTATGATATTAATCCTAATTATTAAGAAATCCATGTTCACCTCTTTGACATGAGAAGTCAATACTGCTGTTGGTAAAAAGGGCTTGTGATGTGAGGTATGGGGAAAGGGCTAGCCATCATTCACATTCAATCTAACCATGCAGGTCAAGCATAATCTGGTTATTAACAGCATATGTGCTGCTGGAAGACATCTCTTCCAAAGCCAGTGTGCTTAACTGTTGTCTCCCAAACTGGCCTTTTTGAACAGGTGAAGTCAGTTCATACAACTATTAGTTATATTAATACTATATTGATACAAAGTCTGCAAGATTGGACTGTTATCTCTCTCTGTTTAGCCTCAATGTACTTAATCTTGAAAGCAGCCTTCATATTCCCACAGAAGACATCCAGGGATAGTCTGAAGAGTCTACATTAAGCATTTAAAGACAGCTACCCTGTCCTGAATACAACTTACAGGTCTGAAAAACAAGAGTCACAAGTATCATATCTGGTTAACCTTCTTCACTCAGAAGTCTGCTGTATCCTGCAAGACATATATGAAAGCAGTCCTTGGCAACTACAAGGTCACACAAGTTCAACAAAACCTGCAGTGAAACCGAAGTTGCATCATGGACTGTGCAGAGAACACTGAGCCTCCATAACTGGACCCCTGACAGCAGATCTTCCCCCAGTCAGGAACCAACCTGTAACTCTGCTGTGGAGAGGAACAATGTCCCTTCTATCCTCCCAGCATGCACAGAGACATCAAATCACAGGCATTCAGAGATCCACTCTCCTGACACCTTCCCATTCAAACAACGAGCTTCTGCTTCCCAAAGTACCAACACGGCACCCTGGTTAAATGCTAAGCTCCCCTACTATAGCTGGACTTTGCACTGCCGACCACCACAAACCTGCTCAAATGAAGACACTTCTCCTTGCCCATACAAGGCCAGCCCCACTACCTTTTAACACGGGTTATTTTGGGGAATGAGACATACAGAACACACAACCCCACCCCGAAGGAGCCCCAGAGAAGCCTACGGGGAGGCCTGCGCCTACTCCCCACACTGCTCCCGCCGCAGAGGCCTGCACTGTCGCTGAGGTGCTCGGCCCGGGGCCGGCCACCGCCTGCCTCAGGCAGCCACCTCCCTGAGAGGACTCTCCTCAGAGGAGGAGGCCCCGCCAGAGTACCGCGCAGAGAGGCCCGCCCCACGGCCAAGGAGAGGGAACCCCGGGCGGCAGGAGGCCACGGAGGACTCAGGGGAGACCCGCACCGGGCACCGCAGGAGGGAGAGGAAACGACAGGAGGAGAAACCATGACACACCCACGAGGAGCCCCCACCTGCCAGCCGCCGCCGCCGCCGCCACTCCGGCCTCCGAGCCGCAGTACCCGCGCCGAGTGCCCCTATTGGCTACCCTCACCCCAATCCGCCCGCTCTCATTGGCGGAGGGGGCCTCTTATTCCGGCGCGCCGGATCCCGCCCTCTCGCGACAACAACTTTATTGAGGCGCTCGCAGGCGGACACGGACAGCGCCATAAGAGGATGGGGGAGAGGAGGAGGGTTTATCCCAGGTACCTCGGTTCGAGGCTGCCTCCGCTTCCCCGCCCCGTGTGCTGCTCGCCTCACAGCAGTGAAGTGACCCGAAAATGGAAGTGCAGAAAGAAGGAAAGCGCCTGGGTTTTTTCCTTTCTGCCTCCTTCTCCCTTCATAGTCACTGCTAACTCATGCTGATAATCCCGCCTCCAAGAGCTGATACCTTAGCAGATAAAATGAGGGTGATGAATTCACCTCACTTCTCCCTTCTACGGCCAAGTACACGAACAAACAAGCCCACAGCCAGCAGGTATTCTCTCCACCACCACTGGAATTGTGTCCTGAAAGGGGACAATGCATTTGGTCTCCGCATGGGAACATGTCCATAATAGCACGGGGCAGGACATTAGCAGAAGCTTTGGAGCAAGTGCTGCTGAGGACCTTGGACTTGTAGGGCAGGATCTGGGAATTTAAGAGACCCCAAAAGGGCACATCTAACAGCCTGCTTGTGTAAGAAGTAGTGGCTGGACCTCGTTTGTCAGTGCTCCAGAACATCACCCATCAAACCTTTAAAGTCCCTCCTCATAACTGTAGTCGTGTCTTTTGTCTTCCTGAGACTTGTTTTAAAAAGCAGCAGCAAGAAACATCCCTCTGCTCCCCTTTGCCCAGCTTTCCCCATATCCCACTGCCTGAACAGTTATTCCTAGAGGGGAAGTCCCTAGCACAACGATCCAGTTGCAGCAACACCCTCAGATCCCATTTTGGGATACACAGCAGGAGAACCAAATGCGACACCAAGATTTTCCCACAAAGCTGAATGGATTTCTCCATTAATAAAGACCCTATTTCCAAATACATGGAAAATCATGTAAATTACATCGTAAATCATGTAAAAAAACAGATGTGATGTCTGAAACAACTCCAAGTCCAGGGACAGTCAGTATCCCTAACTGCTAAGAGCAGGCGGGGGGGGGGGGGGGGGGGGGGGGGGGGGGGGGGGGGTCAGGGTGCATCCCTGTTCATTGGTCAATGGCCCTGCCCATCAGCCTGCAAGCAGGCATGTGGGAATCTGTCCTTACCAGGATGCGCTTGGTCAAATTACATCCCAGCCTGCCCTGACACAGAAATACAGATTTTCCTAAAAGTGTCTCCTTGCATGCAGGACAACAAGCATCAGAACATAGCTTTCTTCAAATGCTCCTGGGGGTTTCTTTTCTTTCCCTCACTAACTACAACGGTTTTTTCAAGCTGTCATAAATCATCTCCTGCAAGTTAATTTTCTCAAAGTCACAAGCATCACTCAGGGTACAGAAAAACACTCAAGCTGTCTCTAAAACACTGGGGAGATGCCTGCCTCAATGCCCAGGTCTACCCCTACCCTGGCCCCTGGGGCAGGGCAGGACCATCCCTAATGTGTGGCAGAGATTCAGGACCCCAGCAGAGAGCAGGGCAGCCCTTAAGCACTTCTGCCATGAATTACAGTCCTGTGGGGACTGCCCCGGGTCATAGAATCCTAGAATCCCAGACTGATTTTGGTTCAAAGGGACCCTAAAGCTCATCCAGTTCCCAATATCACCATCCCAGTACCTTGCCACAGGCAGGGACACCTTCCACTAGACCAGGTTGTTCCAAGCCCTGTGCAAGCTGGCCTTGAACACTGCCAGGGATGGGGCAGCCACAGCTTCTCTGGGCAACCTGTGCCAGGGCCTCAGCACCCTCACAGGGAAGAACTTCTGCCTAAGAGCTCATCTCAGTCTCCCCTCTGTCAGGTTAAAGCCATTCCCCCTTGTTCTGCACCTGAGGGCCCTTGTCCAAAGCCCCTCTCCAGGTTTCTTGTAGCCACTTTAGGCACTGGAGCTGCTCTACGGTCTTCCCAGAACCTTCTCTTCTCAAGACTGAATAAGCCCAGCTCTCTCAGCCTTATCCACCAACCCTGCTTCAGGTCCCCAAGGTGGCAAAGGTGATTCCCAGCCTTTCCAGCTCAGCCACCTTCCTCAGCAAAACAAACTCTGCAAACCCCCTCTGTACCTTCTCCATGGTGGTTAGATTGGTCTCACTGTGCTATGACACTTGCTGGTTGTTCAGCAGCTGGCTAACATCATCAAACACCCCCCCAACTCCACCCATTTTTTCCCAGTGCCGGGTGCCTGCCTGGTTCCTGGAGCCTGTGTTCTTTCTAAATCAGTAATCTATTTCTGATGTATTTAGGACTATATGCTAAGACCTGGCTCATAGGAAGCATGCTTTCCCTGTGCCACGGGTTGATCTGTGCCTTGGGGTGTGCTGCATTTGGGCTTGGCCCCAGCATTCCCACTTACACCCTCCATGGAGCTCCATCCCCAAAATTAGCAGTGGAGCAGCACTTGTGGCACTGCAGAGTTTGGGGCAGGGACCCCCAGGGGTGCACTGGTGCCCAGCAGGATGCCCTAGTGGGATGAATGTCCTGGCAGGACAGGTGTCTTAGTGGGATGGATGTCTAGGTGGGACAGGTGTTCTGGTGGGATGGAAATCGTGGTGGGATGGGTAATCTGGTAGGGTGGGTGTCCTAGTAGGATGGATAACCTGGTGGGATGGACTACCTGTTGGGGTGGATGACCTGGTGAGATGGGTGTCCTTGTGGGATGGGTGTCCTGGTGGAATAGATATCCTAGTGGGCTGGGTGTCCTGGAAAGAAGGGTGTCCTGATGGGGTGTCCATGCCACCCCAGCTCTCCCTGAGCCTGTCTGTGCTCCAGGGGCAGTTTTCCAGCAGGAGGAGGGTCCTGAGCTTCCCTGAGATCGGTACTGGTGCCCCGGGGGACGAGAAACACGAGGTCATCCGGGCAGACTGAGACAACTGGGAGCACTGGGATAGCGGATACATTGAGTCAGCGAGGTACAGTAGGACAGCCGGATACACCAGAACAGGGGGCACACTGAGACAGGCAGGTGGCAGCAGATCCTTGGGAAGCGCTGGGATGAACCGAACCGGCTGCTGAGTGCCCGAAGAGCCCGATCCTGAAGGCGGGGCGGAGGTGCCCTCTGCACTGGATCTATCTCCGCTGCGCTGGGTTCTGTCCCGTCTGCACACGGTTTATTTACCCTCTGCGCTCTCTGCCTGTCTCCTCTACACTGGGGGCACTGGGCTCCTGTCCCCTGAGGACATGGACCCTGCTGCACACGGTGCATATATCCTCACTGCACGAGTGTTATTTACTCTTTGCACAGGGTGCATGTCCCCTCTGCACACAGTGCGTTTCCCCTCTGCACTGGCTGCAAGTCCTCTTACATGCCATCACCACCCGGCTCCATGCAGACATGTCAGCTTGTTTCGCGCAGGGGCAGAGTGGTGCTGAGCACAGCCCCTGGGGTTCTGCACCCCGTTGGGCATGCACCCGGGACACCTCTGCCCTGGCTTCCCTGTGTGCCCAGGGGAGACACATGGTTGCTGAAACCACCTCTGTGGATTGAGCTGTGCTTTTTCTTTGAGGGCCTCTATGCACATCAGCTTCTTCTTGCACCGTGTTTATTCCTGTCACCTTTCTGCTATTCTTTGCTGGGTGTGCAGGCTGAGACAGCTCCTGCTTCATTAAAAAGTGGGGCTTTTTCCATAGCAAGTAACTCCAGAAAGCCCCCATTCACCTTGTGGGAGCATCTACAGCAGAGCTACTTCCCAGGCAGGCACCTTCCGTGGGTGCCTGCACCATCCCACTGGTCCTGGGATGGATGTCACTTGTCCTTCCTCCCCCCAGATTCCACCTGGGAAAGGGTGCTGAGGCTGGGGTCCATGCCCTCAGGCACTGCTGCAGTCAGATGGGTTGCAGGCAGAGCCAGGAGCTGGCAGCACAGGCTGTCTGGTGTGTGCCCACCTTCCACCCTCACATACTGCTGTGAATGGGGAGCAGTTGATGCCTGGGGTGCATTCTGAGAGAAGCCCCATCCAAGCCCCAACTTTGCTGCTGGTGCAGGATGTGAGCACAGCCCCTGCATTGCAGTGGCCAGGGTCCTGCTGCACAGTGGCCATGACATCAGGCTTGTCTTCCAGCAAAGCATCTTCCCATGGGTTTATTGGGGTTTAAATGCATTTAGGGCAAGGCAGGCCCTTAAACCCTATCTCCAGTCCTAAGCCTCTGTTGCAACAGCCTCTTGGAGCCTGCTTACGCAAAAGACACTCATGCAGTAAGGCAATGCATTTAAAAAGCAAATGGATGCTGAGCTGGGTGTTGCTTTTCTCACCAGCAAGGCTGGTGCTGAGCAGGCTGGGCAGCCACCACAGAGCCATATGGTAAAGCTGGGCACCCCTTTGGTGAAGGGGTGCCGAGCTCTTCAGGGGGTGCCTGAATTACCCTTGGATGCTGGTATTGCCATGCTCCTGCTTTGACAACCCACCTTGTGCCACCCAGCCTGGCAGAAAGGAGTATCCAGAGGCTCCCATTTCATGGCTTCCGCAGCATCTTTCTTTTTAAACTTGTTCTGTTCCTACTGTCTGGCCACCAGGGGCTGGTGGGGACACCCATGCCAAGTTGAGCTGTCCCCCTGTGTGGAGGGGCAGCGGAGGAGTGACAGCAGTGGGGTACAAAGCCTTGAACCAGGGCTGAGAAGCTGCCTTGGTAGCAGGGCACACCCAGGGGACAAGTACAGACAGGTAGACGCTCCTGTGCATAAAAGGCCATAAAAAGCAACTCTCACTTGGCAGAGAGTTTCAGAAGCAAAACACATCCCATGCACCTTCCTATCACCCCGCAACGCTCCCAGCACCCGTCATCCTGCCGCCACCCAACATCAGTGCATCTGAGCACTGCATTTAACCCCCACAGGGCTTATGCCCAACTGTGATTGTCTGCTCTCCTGGGCCTGGAGGTCCTTGCAGTTCCAAGCAAAGTGCTCCCGAAAAGTGGGCTTGAAAAAAAAGTACTTGGATATGACACCTGGGGTAGGAGTGAGGCACTATAGCTGGTGGTGCCTGGCACAGGGAGGCTGCAGGAAAAGCATCCCTCTGGTGATGGAGCTGCTCTGAGAATGAGTTTGTGCTTGCTAAGCATAAGATCTTGGGGTGGGTTTGTCCCCCATGGGCCTCATCCCAGTGCCTTGCTGTAGCAGCTCAGGATGGACACGCTGCAAGCCCATACCACCCTCTCAGCCACCGTGCTTGTTCCCACTATCTCTTTCACCCACAGGAAACCCAAGTGGTGCAGAAACACCTACCACAAAGCCAGAGGAAGGCAGGAGGAGGCTAGAGCCCACCTAAGCATGCCTCCCCTGTCCTCAGCAAGGGACCAGCACTTTCAAGATGTCCAAAGCCACCCCACATGCAGGATGAGATCCATCCTGAAGCCTGAAAAGCTGCTTTTCTCTTCCAGAGAGATGCAGAGCTCTTCCCCGAGTTCTTCTGCATTCAGGAAGGCCACTGGGGTGTTTGCAAGCAGCCCACCACCACCCCAGGGTGACAGCTCCCACACAGGAGTCACAAGCAGCAACAGTGCTCAGCCTCCAGTCCATCAGCAGCACTCACACCTCCAGCCAAACACCTTTATTCCTTCATTTCCATCCAGTTACACACCACTGGTACAGAAAATACAAAACATCGAAAATAGGGACTTTTGTGCCACCCCACCCCCCACCCCTGTGCCCTTATCCCCAAAGCGTGCTGGCTATTTACAGGCGCAGGCGAATGGCTCAGTGGCAGCAGCTGCACTTGCTGCTGGCCGGCTCCTTACACACGCAGCCCTTGGCACAGTTGCTGCAGCTTGCGGGGCAGCAGGCACAGCAGCCTAGGGAGAGACACGAGAGTTAGGGGGGGCCTGGAAAGGAACTGGGGTCCTATGGAGCATAGGCACCAGATGGAAAAGGAAAAAAAAAACATCCCCCGTACACATTATCCCAATGGCACAGCAGCTGGGGTCCTAACAGGGAAAGGGCATCCCCCAAAGGGCAACAGGTCTCAGGAAAAGGGAAGGATCCTCACAAAGGTCCAATAGGACAGGGGCACCCCCATGTCAGAGCGGTGGGGTCTCCATAGGGAGCCCTACAGTGCAAAGGAGAGGCTCTCCACAGGGCAAGAACCCCTTGGATTCACGGGCATGCTGGGAGGTGCCCATGGAGGAGTCAATGGGGGCCCAGCAAGCCACGGGCAGATGCCTAGGGAGAAACTCCGTATGTCCCCCCCAGGTCCCGCACACTCACTCTTGCGGCAGCTGCTGCAGCGGCAGTTCTTGCACTTGCAGGACCCGGCACAGGAGCAGGAGTCACCTGGGACGAGAGAGCGGCCGTCAAGCTGGGAAGGGGCCGGGGCCTCGACTGCGACCCGCCGGGCAAGGGACCGGGATACTTACCAGCGGCACACGTGCAGTCCTGGGGATCCATGGCTTAGTTTGGCTTGGCTGGGCTGGCTTTGCTCAGTTCGTCTCGGCTGGACTCGCAGCAGTAGAAACTCCCGCCGGCGTTCAGGATTTATGGGGTGAAAGCATGGGGCGGTGCTCGGCGCTGCGCACGGCGGGGCGGGACCCTCATCGGGGCCGTGCAGTTTCGCGCCGGGCCGTGCTCACCGTGGGGCCGTGCTCACCGTCGGGCCGTGCTCACAGTGGGGCCGTGCTCACAGGGGGGGGGGGGCCATGCTCACCGTGGGGCCGTGCTCACCGTGGGGCCGTGCTCACAGGGGGGCCGTGCTCACAGAGGGCGTTGCCGTGGGGCCTTGCTCACCCGAGAGGCGGTCGTGCTCGCTGTGTGCTGTGCTCACCCGGGTCACGGCCCTACCCTCCTCTCCACTTCCATCCAGAGTCCTACCCATAGCCCATTGTGCCCACCTCCCCGCAGAGTGCTGCATCCCTGAGGACCAAGGTGCCAGAAGATGCCGAGGGAGATGGCAGCGCTGGCATAGCACTGTCCCCAACTCCTCCTGCACATCTGGGGCATCTCCATGTGCCCAGTGGTGGGGTGTGCTGGGCCCCCACCCGTGAAGAGGGCCCAGGTTGGGATAGGTTTCAGCATCCAACTGGAGTGTGGGGTGGCCTGGGGTAGAACTTGTGGTACTTGGCAGGTCCTCAGGAGAGGTATTCATGGGGGTGCAGAACCTGGATGTGGTGCTGAGGCATGGCATGGGCTACTGGGGGCTGCTGGGAATCATGGCTTCCTTGCACACCAGCAGTGTCCATGGGTTTTCCCTCTTGTCCCAGTGTTTATGTGCCAACTGGCTTTCACCACCAGCTAGCTTGGCACTGGACATGGAAATGAGTGGCTGGGCCAGGAACAGGCTGTCCCTGTGCCTGGTGGTGGTGTGGCAAACAGGGCTATCCTGGGCTCAGGCCTGGCTCTGTGGATGGGCTCCATCCTGGTGGAGCTCAGGCCAGCAGGCCCCTGGACCTGTGACCCTGGGAAGTCCTGCCAGGGAACGGCTCGTGCTAGTTGTCGGAACGGCAGGGTTGTTTTTTCCTGGCAGTGTTCTGTGGGCAGTGTAAATATGGGGCTAAGCCAGCAGGCACTGGCTGAGCGGGAAAGGAGGAGAGCTGAGATCATGGCACGTGTGGGCTTACTGCACACAAACAGGGGTTGTGAAATCACTTCCCAGACTCCCTCCCAGAGAGGTCTGTCCCCCCCCCTCCAGCGAGGATAGTCTCTGCTGCACCCTTGCTTGAAGAAGCACAGCACCCAAAACAGGGATGTGCATCCTGACATGGGGATTCGTAGGAAATGGGGGGTGATTGTGCAGGGGCAAGGCTGCAGAAATGCAAGAGAATTCCCAGATTTCTGGGAATCCTACATGGGACCCATTGAGGGGCTGTGCTCCAGTCATTGCAAGCTGGAAGGTCCCCACAGGACCGTGTGTGTGGAATTGGGACAGAAAAAAAGCCTGGAAAATGCCCAGTTTCCCAATCAGGGCATTTCCACTGAGTAATGAGGTCACCCTGCAGCAGGTCAGAGAGGGATGAGGCATGGGCTTACTGGGATGCAGGGCACATGTCAGACATCAGCAGGGAGAGGAGACCTCAGGGTCTCCCCACATCTGTTGCTGGTGCTCCCATTTCCCAGGGCTGGCAGGGAGTAGTAGTTAATCTTGAGGCTGTGCCCATGAAAGGGGGATACAAGGTCCAACCCTGATTTTATAGCTGTTGTAAAGTGAACAGAGGAACCCAAGCTTCTCAGCAAAGGTCTCAGGGCTTGGACAGCATCTGATAGGTGTTCTCCATCACACTGCTGTGGGGCAGAACTGAAGCAAATTCATCCAGGACAGTGAGGCTAGAAAGATGCTGTCAGCTCCACTGGTTAAACCACATGTTTGCAGATAAATCTCATTAGGAACCTCTCCTTTAGGCTTGTTGTGCGCTCACCGACTATGTTTTTGTATGGTTGGGACTTAAATATCTCTGAGTAGAAAGAAATAAAGAGAACCCTGTGATTTGCAGAATGGAGTCTAGTTTGGAGCTCCAGAGCTGGTGTTGCACCCTGCCTGTGACATGCTTCACAGTCATTGGAAGTGTGGGGTAATGGTGACATCTCAAGGGACACCCTGGGGGAAGAGCCCTTCTGGAGCAAAGGAGTATCCCCAAGGACTGGCACTACAAGCATCCAGTGTGCAGGTGTGCCCTTAGCTGTGACAAACTCCCACTGAGTCCTGGCAGCAGTGGCTGGATGGGTCAAGAAAGGTTTTACAGCTATAAAGAGTCTATGAAAGGCTGTGTCTGGGGAGCATGAGGACAGGCAGGACCCCACATGTGTTCTAGGGAGCACCATGGTGCTACATAGATCCTGGGGTGCAGTGTCCTGTTGTGAGCAGGGCAAACATCATACCCTAACCTGGGCATCTGAACTCACTGTGGACTCACTCTGGCATGGGCATTGGAAGCCATCACGGACATTGCACCTTGGTGTGGCCTTCCCATCCCATTGTGGGCATCAAACTCCAGCACAGACATCATAACCCCTGGCCCCCCCTGGCCCATCATGGGCACAGCATCCTATTGCAGGCATTGCACCACACTGGGGGCACCACAGCCCATTGTGGGCATCCAGGCCACACACAGCTCCCTGCAGGAGCACGCTGCCAAGCTGGCAGAGGGATGAGCAGTGTAGTTCTTTCAAGTCAGTTCAAACAAACTGGAAGGAAAAGCTAAACCTGTTTCCCCACCACCCCACCTGTTATGGAAACGTTACCCCTAGAAATGGGCAGGGCTGCACCAGTTATTACACTGTCAATGAAGGTTTGTGCTAACGAGCTGCTCATTAGCCCTGAGGATTTCTGGTGGAGGAGAAAGCATGGGATTTGCCTTTGGGCAACAACAGGGTGGGGGAAAAAACCCCAACTATAAATTACCTTGTTGTGCAAGGAAAGTGCAGAGCTGCTAGTAGGGAGGGCAGAGCCAAGATTAGAAGAAAGCAAGAAGAACACACAAGCTGTTTGCCATGACCCCCCAATACCAGTGCTCTCCTGCTCCCCAGAGAGACCCCTCATCCAACAGAAGTGCCAGCTTCCTTATATACCTTTATATACACATCACTTTATTTAGGTAGCTTATTACACATCACAGTGACAAACACTAAAGGTATCTGAACACATATATAAAAAAACCCAACATACACAATAAGGTTATTGTTTTTCATCCCCTCTGATGTGTGGCATCCCCAGATGTGCAGCTGGGGGTCCTCATTTGCAGCAGCTGCACTTAGCGGAGGGTGGCCCCTTGCAGACACAGCCCTGTGCACACTTGGCACATCCAGCTGGGCAGCAGGAGCAGCAGCCTGTGAAAGGGGAAAAGAATGAGTCAGGGGGGTCTTAGAGTGAGATTTGGGGAGGTCCTGTGGCTGGTCTGGAGACCTCAAATCAAGCCTTGTGCACTCCCCTTTTAGCAGCATCCCCATCCTGGCAACATCTCCCGGGGTAGTTTTGCACTGGGGGTGTGCAGGGCCCCCAAGGGCTCACCAGGGCCCACCAGCCCCTCACTGAGCAAACTGTCCCTCCCATGGGTGTGCCCGGGGGTGCCAACATCAGGAGCAGCCGGAAGAAATCCCAGTTCTGGTTTCCTCCCAGGTCATCCACTTGTGCTGAGCCTGAGGTGCCAGTAAGGGGTATACCAACTTCTGGGTTATAGTGGGTGTCTGATATTGCCTGGTGGCGGATCAATTGCACCCTGTGCTCCTCTAGGGGCAAGGAAGTACAGGACGGATAAACTCCATCCTGGCAATCTGAGTCTGATTTGATTCAGTGTGTCCCAGAATGTTTAGTGAAGCCCTCCATAAATATTTCTGCCCCCCTGTGTGGCTCAGGGACCACTCCCTTACCTTTTTTGCAGGATGTGCATTTGCAGTTTTTACATTTGCAGTTGTCCCCACAGGTGCAGGTGCCACCTAGAACATGGAGAAAAAGAGGAAAAAGGTTGAGAAGCTGTGATGGGAAGGAAACCTCACATTCCCGCGGCTCAGCAGGGATGCTCCGGCCGAGGGATGCAGGGAGAGCATTGGTGTCTCTCTGGAGAGGTCACAGCGTTCCCAGCGAGACGCTCCAAGTGTGACACTGTAGTGCTGGGAAAAGATTTCAGCAGGCAGCCCGGCCAGGATGAGAGCAATGAGGATGCAGGAGGAGGCTGAAGCACCAGCAGTCCCCCAGGGATGCTCCGGCAGCTCGATGCGGAGGGAAGCGCTGTCTTACCGGTGGCACAAGGGCAGTCTTGGGAGTCCATGTCCGCCTGGGCTGAGTGTCGGGTGTCGGAGATGCTGACCAATGTGAAGAGCAGCTTTGACAGAACTCGCCGCCGCCTCCTATTTATCCGTGGCCGGTGAGAGCGAGTGCAAAACCTCCGCCCCTCGCAGCCTGCACACGGCTCAGCCCGCGCCTGCCTCGGGCGCTGCTGATTCACTCCCCGGGCAGCACCTCCGGCTCCCATGTGTCACCTCTCCGGCGTGGTGGGAACAGCAGGGAGGGATATGTGGGACCACCGAGGTGTTGGGGTGCGTGTGTGCGTGTGCAGAGAACGGACAGTTCTCATCACACCGATGGCACCCACCTTGGGAGTGCTGCTTCTCTCCCATGGACTGGAGGATTCACTCAAGGTGGACCCCCCCAGTCCCACCTTTTGCCTAAACCAGTCTGCCAAACCCCCAGATGTCTTGGGGTGTTCTGATCATGGGGCAGTCACCACTGCTCTCAGTCCCTTCCTCACAGTGAGGAGATGGGCAGCTGGTACAGTGGGGTGACAGGGATGTGGCCCCTGTGCCAGACCCCATCCAATGGCTCTGACACCCTTCCCAGGAGCAGGAGCAGCAACAAGCTGGACTGGCTCAGCCGGAGCCTCCATGCCCTCCCAGCACCCCAGGATGGCAGCACCCACGTCCCTTTGGCGCCGTGCTTGGCACCTCGGGGCCCTGTCTCTTTCCCAGCTGCAGTGCTCCATCCCACTCGTCTGGGTTAATTTCCGTGCTCCATTAGCTGGGTGTGCAGGGAGGAGGGTGGTAGGCGAGCTGCCATCATTCTGGTGAACTCCTCCAGCGGGTTTTACACACCCACTCTAAAGAGCAGTGAGTCTTTGGGGTGGAAAGTGCAAAAAAAAAATGCTTTCTGAGATTTTTGGTCCAGCAAAGGACTGTCCCATGGCCAGGAGCATTGCCAGCTCTGGAGCATCCTTTCTCCTCACTCTTTTTGTGTGTCAGTGGTACCCCATCCTGGCTGCCCCAGGCTCTGAAACTGCTTTGCTTTTGGGGTTTTATCTCTGTTGGGTTGCTGCCTCCAGTGCTTGGCTAAAGTGGTTTGTTGGAGGTGATGCTAATCCAGCAGAAACAGAGGGCCAGGGAGTATTTTTACCACCCAGCTGTCCGGGCATGTCTGGATCTTGTTGGGTGACCTGCTGGGGAGTGGTGCCAGCGCTGCGACTCAGCATCTCTTCCAGCCCTGCCAGGCCAGGGTGGGAAACTGGTGTGTAAAAGCCTGAGGAAGGCAGAGCCAATGGGCCCCTTCCTTTGCCACCTCCACCCTGGCAGCAGCTCCTCAGTGCCCCAGTGTGCCAGCCCTGTGGTCACGCTGCTGCTGATGCATTGGGGCGTGATGGCAAGGGATGGTGCCAGAGATCAGGTGAGTGCCAAGGGTGTTAGTTGCTCCTGCAGGAGCAGGGAAACACATAAGTGCCAGGAAACGTGCAAGCAGCCACATACCCTCCTCAGCTATGGCCCCCTGCACTATAGGGGTCACAGCAGAGGTGGGACTCCTCCTTGGGGTCCTGCATGTGCTCTGCTCCTGAAATAGCCACCTGAGCACAGTGTGGAAGTGCTTCCATTTGAGTCATGATGGATACAAGGGGAACACCAGTGCCACTGAAGTGTCTGCTGTGTCCTCTCACACTGGCTGGCACCCTTGGCCACACAGGCAAAGCCTGGTGCTGGCAGACTGCCCTGTCCCCGGCTGGTGGTGGTTCAGTGATGTTTAGGAAGGGTGGCCCCTTCACAGTGGTCCTTCTCCTCCAGAACAATGTCATCTGCACTGTGCAATCTCTGCCACTAAAAGGTGAGGTGGAGGAAAAGCTCTCCATCACCTCCTCTCAGCTCAGACCCCTTTTTCCCTTCTGTCCGTACTGTTTTTGCATGTTGTCTTCCAGATAATGCAGGGCTTGGAGTCAGGGCTCTGGGAGGTCAGGTACTGCTGCTGGTCCATTCTGTAATTATTTTGGGACAGGGCTGTAGCAGTGAGTTGTGAATTGGACACGTGTCAGGTGGGCCATTTCTGGGAGCAGCTGATAACTGGAGTGATGTGCTGCAGAGCCAGGACCCTGGGGAGACCTTCCCACTGCTTAAATGCGCCCAGTTACAAGGCCCTGCAAGCCCCAGTTCACCTTCTGGCCCATGCTGTCCATTTGCTGGGAGAGCCTAGGGACTTCCCATCATTTACTATTCACATATATTCACTATTCATGTATGAGGGTGCTGAGGCCCTGGCACAGGTTGCCCAGAGAAGCTGTGGCTGCCCCATCCCTGGCAGTGTTCAAGGCTGGGTTGGACAGGGCTTGGAGCAACCTGCTCTAGTGGAAGGTGTCCCTGCTTGTGGCAGGGGATGGAACTGGATGTGCTTTAAGGTCCCTTCAACCCAAACCATTCTGTGATTCTATGATTTAAATAAGCTTGATGCTGCTCCCCACAAACAGGTGCCCTGTGCAGCAGTTATCTGCCAGCTTTTGCTGTGCTGAAGCCATACACCTTGGCTGTTCCCCTTGGTGTTCCCCTGTGTGGGATTCCTGGCTCTGTCCCGCAGCACATCTATGGCAATCACCCCAAGTTTTCCAGGCAAATTAAGTGCAGTGAGTCAGCAGGATGCTCCGGTGCTCCAGGCAGAGCCGGAGATGACGCTGGTGGGATGATGATGGCTGAGCTGGGGTGATGGCTCTGCAGGGCATAGCAAGGACAGGGCTCCCCAGAAAGGAGTGAAGTAGGCTGGTAACCTTCCGGAAGATGCGTTGGAAGTACCTATCCCTGTAACAGGCACTTGTGACACCATGATGAAAGGATGGTGCTGTGGCTGGTGCCGGTGACTGGCAGTGACTCAAGGCTGGTGCCACGCAGGTGAGGAGAAAGGCTCTTGAGGAGGTGACCTCGCACAGGTCTGCCCTGCCTCCCTGCTGAAGGATGTGTGGCTTCAGTCAGCCATAGTCATGGAGTGGCACATGATGAACCTGTTTCTGCCTCTGTTTGCCCATGATTTTCTGCAGCCACTGCATCACATTGCCTTCAGGGGAACCTGCAGACAACTACAGGTCCTGCTTTCTCCTCTCTGAGGGGTGATGGGCACATGGGCACATGTCTCCCCAAACCACTTGCTCCAGGCTCATCATTCCCTCCTGAGTAGGGCTGGGTTTGGTGACCTGTCTTTTGCCTGGATACAACATCCCCCGCAGCTGTGTTGGCAACACATCGTGGCTCTGGTGGATATGGACCATGGGCAGGTCTAGTTCATAGCCAGGAAGCTATGAAATGAGGGTGGGCACAGCATGGAGAACCCCAGGGAACAGTCCCTGGGGGTACACTGTCCCTCATGTTGCCTGCTGTTTGCTGGGAAGGGTGCTGATGCCTCTAGCACCCAGCAAACACCCAGCACCCCAGATGCTAAAAGCCAGCAGTAACCCACAGAAGGGATCAGTGCTTAGAAAGCAGCTTGGCTTTGACTCGATGGGTATCTTGGGTTGTTATTTGCTGATGATAAACAAGTGTTTTAAACACAGGAAATAGGTGCTGATGTCATTTTGTTTTGCCAGTGCTTGCCAGACCTTTGGCAGAGGAAGAAGGGTGTGAATCACTCCTCACCTCCCCTGTAAATCCGTTCCCAAATACTCCCTGTGTACACAGGCAAAGCCTTGGAACCCATTTGAGAGTGAAACCAGATTGGTGGGGTGACATCACTCTGTGGAGGCTTCTTTCCCTTTTTTCCCCAGAAAACAGTAAGCAGAGACTTGTTCTGGTCTCAGTGGCAGACGTGAGCTAAGCCCATCTTCTGCTTTCCCTCCTCACTCCTTCCCTGCTGCCTGCTTTCCTGCCAAACCCCTGCCTGCATCTCCATCGCAGTGTTGGAAAAATACATGCCAGCTGGTGGTTCTCCAGATGCTCAGCCAGCAGCAAAGACATGGCGTGTCTCCATTAATCTGGGTGAATGCCTTCCGTGATAGACTTTGGTGTCCCACCATCAAATCTGTAGCAATAGAAACACACCTCCAGCCAGGGCTCGCTGGCAGCAGGAAGGGATGAGCAGATTTTCATTAAGCAGGACTTGCACTGTGTGCAATCCTACAATGCTTTCACAATCCTCCAGCATGCTTTGATGTGGGTTATTTTGGAGCCACCTTGCAACCCAGCTGGCTGCACTAGGACTCAGACTCACAGATCTAGGCTTCTGAGCTGGGCTCAGCCACCAGCACAACCTGTGGCTCCAGGCAAAGGCTTGATATCTATTTCTGATCTGGAAATAAGCTATCAATAGCACCTTCCCTTTGAAAAAAGAGCATGGAGCGGTGACTTGGTAGTTACTTGGTGGAGGGAAGGGACAGGAAGAAATGCTGAGCCAGTGCTCTGCAACTGGGTCCAGGAGGGTGAGCCTGACCCCACATGCTTACCCTGACTTTGGGGTGTGCATCCTGAGGGACCCCAGCACAAGGCAGGAGCTCCTGCTTGGTGGTACACGGTTTTGGGGCTGGGCAATGTGCGTTCAGGCATGTCTGGAAGATGAAAGGGCTGATTCCTCTTTTGATCATGAAATTCTCATAAACATTAATGGGAATTACTTCAAGGTCTAACGAGGGCAGAATTGCAGCCCCCAAGGGGAGGAAGGGGGTGAGGACCAACCAAGCTTTTGCTGGGAAATAAAAGGGCTTCAATTTACCTTGTCCCTTGCCTGTGAGAGCAGAGCATTAGTGGCCAGGGGCTGCCCAGGATTCCTGCAAACCCTTCTGGAGAAAGGAGGTCCTCAGGTGTCCCCCACCTTGCCCAGCACTACTGGCACCAGCACAGACAGGCTATAAACATCACCTTAATTCTAGGCATCATTTTAACTCACAAATCGAATGCTTTCCCAGTCTACAATTTGGATTTTCTTCTCTTTCTTTGTTTTTCTTCCCTCCCCCTCCCATCTTCCCTTCCCTTTTGTGTTTTTCAGGTTCCCACAGACTTCAAACTCACCTGCTCCAACTACCTGCCACCTCCCCCGGCTGAAACGTGACCTGAAGTTTCCAAGTATCGTTACCTTAGGCATATTTAATTATTTTATTCCCATTTAGTTGCTAATTAGAAGCCAAGAGTAGAGGGGATGAGTAATCCCCTGGGATGTTGAGCAGCCACTTGCCTGAGCTTGCAAAGAAAACACCAACCCCCTTAGTATAAAGGCGTGAAATAAAAGGATGTGGTATTTTCCTTGATGTCTTCATAGCCTTGCTCTTGAGATCCAGAGGCTGTGGTTGTCTGTCCAGGGAATGATTCATTTAGCAGCTCTTCTCATCCCGGTTGGAAGGCATCTCCTATCCCAGGGATGTTCATGGGATGGAGGGAGAAATGCTGCTCCGGCTTAGGCAGCAAACATGGGATGGGAAAAGAGAAAAGCTCCTGCAGATAACAAAGCTAATTGGCTGCTGCTCAGATGGGCTCAGTCTTAATTTTCAGAAGTATTTTGGTGTGCAGATGCAATTTCTCATCCCTCCCTGCTCCTCCCAGCTGTATTGCCCCCTCCTGGGGGGCTGGTGATGGTTATTTTTGCCAACATTTTCCCAAACTCAGTATCTGAGTTCTGCTCAGTGCTCCCCTGCCAGGCAGATGAAGCCACAATGAATTTTTGGTTAGATTGGAAGTCTTTCAGCTCCTGGGTGTTCTGCTGTCATGGCCAGAGTCTCCATGCAACTTGCCTAGAGAGCTAGCAGCCATTACCAAGAATGTCTGATTATACTGATATAATTTATTGTATCATATTGTATTATATTAAATTATATGATATATAGAAAGTTCTATTCACCCAGAAGCTAGAAAAGAGCAAGCAGTGGTCATAGGGCATCGTCTTGGGACCATGCAGGAAAGAGGACAGTGATGACCTCATGCTGGACATTAACACCCTTGCTCTGTAATGAAGCTGAATAACCCCTTGAGTACAGCCACACCACCCCTGTCTGTGCAGCAGTGATTCCCAGGGGCCTAGTGAGGATTCTGTGGGATTTCCCCCCTTACAAAACTGGGGAAAGGGAAGAACTCCTGTCTTGAGCACTGCTGGATGGCTGTGGGGTGGTTGCTGAAGTACAGACAGGATGCTGTACATATAAAATAGATGACAGACCTTTCAAATGAAGGAAAGTGAATATTAAAAGCCATCATTTTCTGGATTTCCGTGTTCAGTGTTTCAGAGCCAGCAAATTCAAAGTGGCAGCTGTAAGAGGCAGCATAATTTTACTGTGCTGCAGATGCACCAAACCCAATACTGTAATTAGAGATGCAAAATAATATTTACAGCCTAGACCATACATATTTAGTGAGAAGCTGGAATTTTCATCCATTTACAATTTTACCAGCCTATAAAGGTCCCTGAGCTCAGTTTTTTCCCCTTTTTGCTTGGTTGGAATTGCAATCCCGCTGGAGATACTTCCTGGGGGGGGGGGGGGCAGTAGCATTTGGGCTTGAGCAACACCCTGTTGTGTGCTGTTCATGCTGTTGCTTTGCCTTTGTGCTCCAGTACCCAAACTGGCACCCAGCTGGGGAGACCCATGGTGAGACTGCATCGAGATCTGTGCTCACCCAAAACAGGTCCACAAAGAGGGAAAAAAACCTCCTCTTTAATATGCCACACGTGATTGCTGCCTCGTTCTCCACAAGTATAATGGCACATTGATAGAACTGCCAGGAAAACTTCGTAAAAACAATAAAAAAGAAGAAAAAAGTGTCCGTCTCATTTGGAATCGCATGATCTCCACGCAGGCACTGTCTGTGAGAGCCTTCCTTTGTATGCAGGGCAGGGACACTGCTGCTGGCCAGGGCTTGGCTGATGCACACGTAAAAGCCAAATGGGATGTGCCTGCCAGGTTTCCTAGAAACAAATGAATCCTTGCATCAAACCGGTGGCCTCTGCAGGAAAGGGCTGTTGTTCCAGAGCATCCTTCTCCAGACCTGCCTCTTGTCGGGATAGGGGTAATAATGTGGCAGTGAATGGCAAGTGCTGGATTTGGTAAATGGTCAGAGACTGCAGAGAATTTATGGCACTTGTGATATTATTGGGTTAAAATTATTTCTTAAACTCAAAATAATTTAAGAATTTTGAAAATCATGACCTTGAGAGAGTGCTTCACTATTCAGCCTGTGGACAGGTAGAAGGCGCCCTGGAGACCCTTAAGGAATCCGGGTACTGAAATCCATGCCGGGATGGGAACTGGCACCGGGTTTGGTTGTACTGGCTTGCTGCTCCTCCGCTCCAGGAGGGACCAAGCACTGGGCTACTAATGGATGTCTGAGCAATGGGGAGTGTGGCAGCCGGGGGGCAGCGAGGGCTGGGCAGGGGGCTGGGGACAGGAAGGGGACACCCCATGGCCCCAGCTGGGTGCTGGTCCCGTGGGATTGTGGTGCCGGTGGTGAGGTTGCTGTAACTGCCCGGGGGCAATCGCCTCCGCACCCCTGTACCCAGGTCCCCCACTGCCCCTGCGATGCACCCCCAGCTTCCCTGACCTCTGCAACTGCACCCCCAGCTTTGCGCCTCCACCACCTCCATCTGCCCCACATCTTCCCCATCTCCTCTATCTGCCCCAACCTGTCCCCTGCACTCCCAACTGCTGCCAGTCCCACCCCAACATCCCCAGTTCCCCCGTAACCTCCCTCCGTGTACCCCAATCGCCGCCCCCCCGGCACAGCAATGTCCCCCCGTGGCCGCCCCGCCTGCCACCGCCAGCCCCATCCAGTCCCGCTCCGCTCCGCTCCGCCCCGCCCCGCCCCGCCCGGCGAGGCCCCGCCCCGGTGCAGCGCCAGCTTGTGCGCGCGTACGGTGCACGGCCCCAGGGCATCCGGCGTCCGGCGGCGGGGCCTGTTGAGGCCCGGCGAGGTCCGGCCGTCCCTGCATAGGCCGCCCGGCCCCGCCATGCTGGTGCCCGTGTTCACGCTGAAGCTCAGCCACAAGATCTTGCCCCGCATGGTGGCGCTGGGCCGGTACGATGGGACGCACCCCTGCCTGGCGGCCGCCACGCAGGCAGGCAAGGTAACGGCGCAGCCTCCCGGGCTGGGAGCTCCGCAGCCCCACCGAGCTGAGAGGACCGGCTCCGCCTGAGGGTTGCTCGGCCGCGGGGTTCCTCCGCACGGCGCCCGTAGCGGCTTTGCGAGCCGCGGCAGAGACCCGCGTTGAGGCCTGCAGCCTCCCGTGTAGAGCCGGCCCGGCGGTGTCCCGCGTCCTTCGCTCTCCACCCCCGGCGGTGGCAGCGGCTCATAGTGGTAGCCCAGGCTGTTGGGGAACGTTTTGGAGTCGTGGGTTTAAGGCATAGTGCGAAGGTTCTGCAAACGATGCCTTGCGGAGCAGGAAACGCTGTGTGCGCTCTGTTTGGGTTTGAGATGTAAACAGCAGAGGGTTCAGCTTAGTGCAGCCCAGCTAAAACCAAACATAGGTTGAAGCATAAATCTACAGTGGCATTTGGGTTACTGTAAATACAGACATGGGTCATTTGGGATGCTTCCTGGCATCATTACTAATTTTATTTTGGAGCCTGCCTTTAGGAAGTGTAAATGAGGGCTTGTTTGAGAGATGAACTGTACAGCCACAAAGCAAAGGCTGTTAGGTATATCCTGCAATCCCCTGAGTCTGTTCCAAACAATTACGGTGACTGAATGTTGGTCAGTGAGAACAAAAACTTACTTATCACAGGCCCCTCTTTAGATTAACCATCTTCACCAAGAAATGGAGGTTAGTGATACCAAGTAATTTGTCCGAAGTGTTTGGGGTTTTTGGGAACTCTGTTAAGGGCTGGCTATAATTTGCTTAGTTTGTTGTTGCTCATTTTAGTTTTGCCTTCCTCTGAAGAGTTCTCAGTGGCCACTTTCAGTGTGGTGACACAACCCCTCTGGCCAGAGGAGCGTTTTTCTTGCCATTTCCTTTTTTTTTGGCATAGTTTAAAACCAAAGCATATCTGTCAGGAACAGTATTGTCAGCAATCCCCCCATTCTTTTGTCCTCGCTTTGGATGCTTGAGTGCCCTTCCTCCCCATCACAGTTACTACCCAAATAGTAGTCTTTAGTGTTTGTACACAAACACATACATGCTTTGTGATAATATCTTTGTATCTTTGTTATTACAGGTTTTTATTCATAATCCTCACGCCCGCGGGCAGAGAACAAGCACAAACCGAATGGTGCAAAGTAATCAAGACTCGGACATTTCGCTTCTCAACATTAATCAAGCAATCAGTTGTCTTGCTTCAGGAGTGCTGAACCCTCAGCTTGGTTATGATTGTCTTCTGGTTGGAACGCAGACTAATTTGTTGGCTTATGATGTATATAACAACTCAGATTTGTTTTACAGAGAGGCGAGTTAATTTAAATGTTTGGGTTTTTTTTCTTTCCGTTCTAACAATGACAGTTTTTACATTACTTTGTCAATGATTTTTTGTTGCTCAAATGCTCCATCCCTGGCAGGGTTCAAGGCCAGGCTGGACAGAGCCTTGGGTGACGTGGTCTGGTGTGAGGTGTCCCTGCCCATGGCAGAGGGGTTGGAACTGGATGATCTTAAGGTCCTTTCCAACCCAAACCATTCTATGATTCTAATTATGCTTGTGTTCTTTGCATTATTTATATACCTGGTCTAGTGGAAGGTGTCTGCCTGTGGTGGGGGGTTTGGAACTAGAAGAACTTTAAAGTCCCTTCCAGCCCAAACTAGTCTGGGATTCAGCACACTTTGCTTTAGAATACCTGCAATATTTAGAAAGTATGAATGTGATGTATGTCTTTGTATGCACATGCAAGAACAAGCTTCCATAACGTGTCACACATCACCTGGCAAGACAAAATTCAGAAAATCTAGAACTCAGTTCTGTCAGTGGTGACGTTGTTTCGATTTCTGTACTCTGATGTCTCCTTATCTGCTCTTTGTTTTTCCTTTGCTGTATATCTGTAGGTTTCAGATGGAGCCAATGCAATAGTTCTTGGGAATCTGGGAGATATTCCTTCTCCACTTGCTATTATTGGTGGAAACTGTGCCCTGCAGGGCTTTGATTATGAAGGAAACGACCTTTTTTGGACAGTAAGGCTACACATAGTGCTTTTGATGCTATTACAAGATTCTTTCAATGGCACTAACTCCTCTTGAATTTTTTATTATGATAAATATTAATTTGGCTGTTTGTCTTTCTTAATTTATCTTAGACCTTAAACTGTGTTTAGATCATCAGGTGTTGCTTGAATGTTGGCTATGTCAATTGTTCTGTTGTTTTTGAGATCATGAAATTAGTTTAGCTTCTGACAGTGATCATCAGTATCAAGTACCGTCTTTCTCATTTTAGGTCACTGGAGACAACGTTCGTTCATTAGCACTGTGTGATTTTGATGGTGATGGCAAAACTGAGGTTTGTAGCCACTTATATGTGTTTTCAGCTGTTTTCATGGTCTTGTAGTGAAATGATAACAAGAAACCATAGGTTATCGAATATGATTGACTTAAATTACCAGTTGAAGTGAAGTTATGCCTTTTTCAGCCTCTGGTTCAGTGAAGACAAATGCTCAGCCCATATCTCGGGAGCAGCAGTGGACTCTGGCACTATTCAGGGTGTGTAAAACTAGGCATAGCTGGGGTCTTTACAGCATTATTGCCTTGCTTTGGTAAATTGATTGCTGGCTTCAATGGAAAAGTTCTCTCATTTTCCTTAACTACACCAGGAGAAATACACTGAAATGCCAGTGATCATCAATTGCAAGGCATCTGTTCTCAATGGAATTTCTTGAATGTGGTTCTAAATCCTTTTTCAAGTTTCAGATAAAAAGCTAGCTAGCATCTTATGTGTAAAAATGAGCTCGTAAAAATCTGTGCTTATGATTGGTAAGATTAAGAAATCCATCTTCACATCCCGTTCTCCCTTTTCTTCATAGTGACATGGCTAAATGAAATAATCTTTGCTTTTTTTGATTTAAAATAAAAATAACGTGTAACAGGCATCTTCCTCGTAAGTAGGAAAGAATGTTTACTTGGGCTGTAGTATTTATAGTGACATGTAAAGGGCCTCTATGTCTCTTATGTGTTACTAAAACAGACCCTTTGCTTGACTGGGGTCTTCCAGAAGTAAGAAAAAATTAAGGTTTTCCATTCTTTTCCTGCACAACTTCCCTTAGGGTGTATTTTTTTCCTGTGTGCTGAGAGGTAGTTACAGAAAGTGGAGATAGTGTATGGAGATTCAGAAACTGGGAAACTGATCTGTTGCACTAATTGTAGATGTTTTTCACTTGTGCTTCTAAATTGTTTTATTTGGGATACTTTGCTGTTTTTTTCTCCTTGAGAAAAGTTCATTCTCAGTGGGTGGTATAATGTGATGCTTCTTTGAGCTAAGCAGAGTTGGATGTGTTATCCAGCTAACTTGCCCTGCCAGTTAGCCCAGCATGCATTTGCTGATATTTTTTTAGGGTTCTTTTAATCTTGATTATCTAGGTGATTCTTTTTTTCTTTTTTAAGTTTATTTTATCTGTGGCTTTTGTGAAACTGTCTCTGGTTTAAAATTGGAATTCTAAGGAAATGCGCAGAAGCATCTTATTAAATTGTTTATCACTTTGTGTGTTGTCTGATAAATGGGTGTGCTAACTTAATTTCTGTTCTTCCCACTCCCATAAAATATGTCTACATTTAAAATTGACTGATTTTAAAACTGCATGAATATAGTTCTGTAATTTAGTAGCAAACAAAAACAATTTGTTGTAGCTACTTTTTCCTTGGGATGTTAGATTGATACAGATTAATTCCTCTCACCTTGCTCAACATTTTTTGGGGAAGAACTTTTCCCCTGCTTTTTCAAATTCCAGTCTAGTGGAATCAAAGACACTGAGGTGGATGAGTTGAATCAAACTATATTAAACTCCCATCTTCTAGGCACCTCTGGGAAATGCAGCATCACCGGTAACTGTTTCAGGATTCCATGTTTTAGCTGGTCACTTTTTGCTGGTGATTGCAACTGGTCAAGAAATCTGTACCTCTTACATTGTTATTTGTTGTAAATTATTTCAATAGCTACAGTAGCCTTACCTTGGTGTAATTTAGTTTGTCATGATTGGAAGCATCTTTACTTGGAAGTAAAAAAGAGCAGCCTTTAATCTTTTTTAAAAAATCACTTTGATATGGATTTGTGTTTATTCTGCCAAGTGAAGATATAAGACTCATCAGTTCCAGTGGGGAAAGGTACTTCCAGGGCTTAAACTTTGATTTATAATTCTGTTTGTAGTTGATTTGATGGCCGAATTTATGGGCAAGGCACTAAGCAGATCTGCTCTTTGGTTTCTCAGTTTACAAAATAGAAGCCTGTGACCATCTTTAGAAAGAGCTCCTCCATGGAGCTCCTTTTCAGTTAACATCTTCTACTTGCTTAACTAGAAGACATAAAAAGGACAAAGATGTAAGAAACAATAAGGAATGAGAGTGTAGAAGACCCAGCTTAGTGTTGATGACCTATTTGTGTAATCATTCACACTGAGTTAAAGCCCATTTTACCAATGATTTCAGTAGTGCAGCCACCATTTTGGTTTGAGGAGCAGCAGTGGTTTGATACTTGGATTCATGAGTTTTTAGATTTTTTTAAAATGAGGTATGTTCAGTGCTAAACAATGTTTTTGATATTTTTTTCACCAGCTATTTGCTCACAGGCTAGTAACTGGGAGTTGCAGTTTCTCTGAAACAGTGTAGTACAAGTCAGAATTGAGCCTCAGGTCTTCTGCTCTAACAACAGGCAACATAGTGTTTTTGATGTGTACAGTTGCAGTTAGGAATTAGAACACTTGATCTTTTACAGTAAGAAAACAGCATATCCCTGGTGTTCCTAAATACATTTTCTCATTTCTACCCCAGATATTTCACTGTGCTTTTGTAGAGTGTAACTTGACAAAACAAAGTATAACTAATACTTGATCAACAGGAGGCTTCTGAAATGGTGTCTTGGTACCTTTTGTTTCATTGGCAACTTTTCACAGAGCTGTTAAAACCTCTCTGTTGCTGTACTTGGGATGTTTATTTCCCCCTTGGGCACTTAAGTCCTTTTGTTTTCCTTAGGTTGAAGAACTATTTTTAAGGTAGGCTATTTTCTTCTAGCTTCTTGTTGGCTCTGACGATTTCGACATCCGGGTGTTCAAGCAAGATGAGATCGTGGCAGAAATGTCAGAGACAGAGGTAAATTACTTCTCGCTAGTGTTTGTTATAATTGCTGGTGAAGCTGATATTGTTATGTGAGGTGAAGCTTCTCTGTTTCAAATTTATTGTGAAGTTAGTTATTTAACTATCTGGTACCATATCTATTCTGCTAGAACTGCAGAAGTTTAGAGTTTGATAATATCTTTCATTATGCATGGGGTTTTTTGTTTTTTTTTTTTTTCTTTGTTTATTTACGAGCCTTTCACCAGGTTGAGAAAAATAACTGCTGTTTGACTTAAAAGGCAAGGCCCTGTTGAAAGTTTGTTAAGGTTACTGGGTTGTGAATCTTTTAGTGCCTTCTGGGCAAAAGAATGTCCTCTGCAGGTTTCCTCAAATGCATTGACACAATCACAATGAAGTAACTTGCCCCTGTGTATATCCAGATAAGTGCATGGCAGGGTAGAAAGGGGTGTCCAGGCAAACAGGGCTGCAGTTCCTAAAGGAAAGTATGGCGTGGAAAGTATGGGTTTACAGAGAGATGAGTAAAAGGTGCGGAAGTTGCTTGTTTGTTTAATAACCAAGAGAAGATCCTCAGTGTTAAATTTTGGTTGCTTGGAAGGGAGTAAATGAGAGTTTGCTTAGTCTTCTTGTGACCCTTCTGGGCTCAGGGTAGAGTAAGGACATGTTACAGATCTTTGTCCTTAAGGATCTGAGGTCTCCCTGTTCAAGTTGGGGCTAAAAAGCTTAATTATCTATTAAACCACTTAAGAAGAGCTATAAAAGACAAATCCGTGCAGTGTTCTAAGAAAGGAAGTTGTTGCTATAGTTGGAATTAGTAATACATTGTAAAACACATTAGACCCGTAATACTTTCCACTGTCCATACAGTGGAGTCATGGTGTGATTTCTAGTTAAAGGGAAGCTAAAGGTCATATATGATTTATTTCCAAGTCCACAGTAGAATGGTTTTAAATTCACACCTGCAGAGTCTTAGGAGACCTGTCAGAGTCCTACTGTCCTAATTTAAAAGGACCCAGCTGCACCTAAACTTTTCCTTTTAGGAAGGTAAATTCAGGGAACAATGTGCTTGTTTTGGGAGGCTTGAATAGTTTGCATTTTCCTTGGTTTAATAACATTCTGGTGAAACTAAAGCCATAGACTGTTGTGATTATTGAATTTATAAGTGGACTGTCAGATATAAAGGGAATATTGTGAGTTTCTGACTGTTGCCAATTGGGATACTTGGGAAGGGCTTTAGAGAAGATGGTGAGAGGGAATGTAGAGGTTTGAAAACAATGTTTTATAGAAGATGGTAAGAGGGAATGTAGAGGTTTGAAAAAAAATGTTTTATCGTAAGAAAATTAAGGAGCATAGTCAGTTGGGTTTAATTAAGAAGTTGGTGAAGTTTTTAATTTAAAGAAATGTCCTGTACTATGTCATACAAAAGACTTGACAGAAAATTGCAATTGTTCCTCCGTACATTGAAATCTCCAGTTTTAGTGCATGGAATAATCTGCATTTCCAAGCACTGAGAGCCTTAGCTCAATGGAGAATTGGAAGGTGATGGGATCTTAACTCAGCCTGTAAGATGCAGGCTGAGTTATGACTCTCAGGTCTTTCCCTGGAGCTGTTACTTAGATAATACTTAGCCTGGTGTTCTAATTGTATTCCAGGGAAGTCCAGCTGTGCACTTCCATCTCACTAATCCTGAGCAAAGATTTTCTACCAGTGTTGTAGGGGGCCTACAAGGATGCTGGAGAGGGACTCTTCATTAGGGACTGTAGTGATAGGACAAGGGGTAATGGGTTCAAACTGAAACAGGGGAAGTTTAGGTTAGATACAAGGAAGTTTTTTTACTGTGAGGGTGGTGAGGCACTGGAATGGGTTGCCCAAGGAAGTCGTGAATGCTCCATCCTTGTTGGTGTTCCAGGCCAGGTTGGATAGAACCTTGGGTGACATGGTTTAGTGTGAGGTGTCCCTGCCCATGGCAGGGGGGTTGGAACTAGATGATCTTAAGGTCCTTTCCAACCCTAACTATTCTATGATTCTATGTCTCTAGGACTTTCCCATCCCATGTAAAGTTAAACTCTTTGGCATCCTCAGCTCCTGAAGCTTAAGGAGTGTTGTGTGTTTGGAATAGGTTTGCAGTGACAATGTGTTAGCACTGATGACCCCAGGAATCCTATGAGCAGTTATGTTGCTGCTTGTATTAGGAAATACTTGGTCAAAGTACATAGTTTGAGGACAATTCTGCAAATCTTTGCTGAAGTGTATCTTAATGCTGGTAATTCAGCTTGTGTGAGGAAATCTTACAGGCCTCTGGTGATTTCAAATTGATTTGTAAAAACAGTTGCATCAATACTCAACGCTTCCTACAACAGACTTATTTTTCATGTAAATATTTTCCTCTCATGTGGAGATTATATAGTTTGTTCTCTGCTATTTAAGTTGTAGAAGTTTACACTCGTGTATCCCCATCCTCCCTCTTTTCCCCTCACAGACTGTTACTGCACTTAACCCCATGTGTGGCAGTCGGTTTGGTTATGCTCTTTCTAATGGAACAGTTGGAGTTTACGAGAAGACAAACCGTTACTGGAGGATTAAGGTTAGTCTGGTGCTGGTATAGCATCACTTTTGCTTGAAGGCTGCTAGGAGTTTTGATGCCTTATCTTGAGTTGTTCTGATGTTACCCTGACTCCTTTAGATGAATTTTAAATCTGCTGAGCATAGAACTTAATGTAATTTTAGTCTTACAAAATTTGTATTTATATCTAACTATAATTATACATACATGCAAAATTAATACTGTGTCAGTTTCTTCAGTGCTTTTGGGACTGCTGGTGATGGCTTGAACAGGCAGGGACACCTTCCACTAGACCATGTTGCCAGGGAAGCTGTGACTGCCCCATCCCTGGCAGTGTTCAAGGCCAGGCTGGACAGGGCTTTGAGCAACCTGGTCTGGTGGAAGGTGTCCCTGCCCATGGCAGAACTGGATGATCTTCCAGGTCCTTTCCAACCTAAACCAGTCTGTGATTAATGTATTCTTTGTGTTTTCTCAGTCTAAAAACCAAGCGATTAGCATACATGCATTTGACCTGAACTCTGATGGTGTATCTGAGTTGATCACTGGCTGGTCCAATGGGAAGGTGAGTTTATACAGAGGTGAAATGAAGAGCTATAAATCTGGAAGCTGTGTTTGAACAAGGCTGTGAAATTATCTGAAGGAAAACAGCCACAGAATTAAAAAGACTGTTGAAAACTGAGAACTACTGCAGCAAACCTACTTTGGCTGGTGAATCCTCTGCCAAGTGGAAGATCAGAGAAAAGCTGATCTGTTTAGCTCAGATTCAACAACTAAGGCGTGGTAAGTTGTTTCTATGGCAGCAGAGATCATATGCCACAGGATCATAGGGCTCCTGAGTGCCTCTCCAGCTGTCTTGAGGACATGCTAATCATCCTCTGGAATGTTTCCTCAGTGTTCTCAAACATCTCAAGCATAGGGAAGACAAAGCAGTTATGTAACAGGAGAGCAGCATCAGTCTTGACTGTGCAAGATTAATCAAGCTTTATTTAATTTTATGTGAAGGCATTCTATACAGCTCTTAAGCTTGTTTCTTGGTATTCATTCCCCTTTGCCAGAAATTACTGTTCTAGCTGGCAGATCTCTCCTGGACACAGCTTGCCAGGTTGTTTTTTGGTGGTTTTTTTTTTTTTTTTTTTTGTAAAGCTATGCTTTACAACCTCTCCTTCACACCTCTCATTACTCTTATTAGCCTGGGGGACTTTAATTAACTTCATATCAAGCCAGCAGTCTAGAGTCCAGATATGTTGTAAACTTACGCTGGATTAGGTGTATAACATTGTTAAAGAGAGAAGCTCTCCTTCATTTACTCATTTTTCTGTTTTTTTCTCACTGGCAGATTCTTTCCTGCTTCTTGTACTGAAACAGTCCTTAGCTCCTAGAAAGATTAATGCTGGGTCCTAGGCTTTGGAAAAAGACAACACAGAACTGAGCCCCCCTCTTTCTTCTTCAGTGAAAGATAATTAAAGGTTGTGGTATTTGTGTATAAAAATAATTCACCACACAAGGTCTGCAGCTGAGAGGAGAGGTGGTAAATACTGCATTAAGCTTGTTTCTGGTTTAGTCCCGTCACTGCTGCATTCATGTGTGCATAAGCTTACCAGTGCAGACTAGCAGTCCTCTTCTTTGCTTCCTCTTGTTTGCAACATAGGGAAGCATCTCTGAAGAGCAGCTCCTTCTAGCTGAGTCTGTCTAGAATTCATTTCTTGATGGTATTTATTTCACATGTGGTATTTCTGATCAGTAGAGCTGCAAACTTACCTGTTGTTCTGTGCGCAGAGCTGGTTTTCGGTTAACAGCTCACAGTATGGCATGACATCTATTTTGGGGTTAGCTTTTCTATTCCTGATGTGTCTTGGAACTTTTTGTTGTTCCAGGTTGATGCACGCAATGACCGAACTGGGGAGGTCATCTTTAAGGACAACTTTGCTTCCTCAATTGCAGGAGTGGTGGAGGGGGATTACAGAATGGATGGGAGCAACCAGTTAATCTGCTGTTCAGTTGATGGTGAAAGTAAGAGCGCTGTTCAGGTTATTAATTTAATACAGAGTAATATCAGGCACATCACATTATCTCAGATTAGCTAAATATTGTTTCAGTTCCACAGGCATTTTTGCATGCCAAGTTCCTTTTGCTTTATGTGAAGTTAAGGGAACTTTGAATTATGCTATCTGCAAACAGGATTTTGAATATTACCTTCCCTGTGATAATCAGTGTGAGTTTCATTATGATTTAAGAAGCATCAAAATTCATTTGCCTAACTCAAGAAGTCCCATGCTAATAATGCAAAGATAACTGCATTCAGTACAGATTGTGATTCTTCAGGCAACATTATTATAGGTGAATGTATAGAGTATCTTCTTGCCTATATGTGATGATTTTTTTTTGTGCTTTACAGTGGGTGAAGGTGTTTAGAGAGCTAAGGAGTTGTGTGTGTTATTTTTCTTCTAAAGATGCATAGTTCTTCTATGAGAAATTTTAGATGTTAACAGTGTTTTGCTCCATGGAAAATGCTATCCTAAGACTGGAGAACCAGTGGGTTTATCCCACCATGCATTCAAGAAGTCAAACCTGGTTACTGTGAGTGGGTACAAATATGATCACAGATTATTTGAATAAGCTTAGCATGAATTTACAGGGATGGCTTCAAAAAAGACACTGGTGTGATTATCTGACTGCTTGGCGTCTGTGGCCATTTGGAACAAAAGCCCGTCTTTGTTAATACCAGGGTGTTTTGCTGCCTGTCTTAATAACAGGCTGCGGGGATTTTCTGTGCTTGGGCTTCAGCATATAAATCTTATTCCCAAGCTTACAGAAGCAGAATGTTGTACAGGTCTGAAGAAACCTTGTCCTAGCAGAGCTGTGTAAGTTAACATTACTGAACATGATCATCTTTTCTGATGAGTCTGTCATAGACAAACCTTGGCACATTGTGGATTCCTTTAGGCTGGAGCGTTTAGGTGTTACTAAACAGTAAAACAGTATTAAATAATTGTTGGGCTATGCATTCTCATAGTCCTTGTCATTAGAGTTCTGTTTGGGGACAACATCTTTCCACATGAGGTGTTCTTTTGTGTTTCTGTCTTGCTCTTGTTTTAAATGAATGATTCACTCAGAAGTAATAAAGCAGGTCCTTTCATTGGAAGACAGTGTGCATGCTGAGTGCTTTTTCAAGTTCCCTACAACTTTTTATGGGGCAGCAGCAGTCATATGCAGTCAGCAGCAGTCATATGTGGTCAGGCAGCATACTCTTTGCAGGCAAAAGACATTTGTCCCTCACTTTCATTGTCAGTTGTGATCAGATCACACAGCCCTAGAGCAAAATGGAAGTTTATAGCAAGCTTTTTTGTCCCATCTGCTCAGCTCTTCTGTCTCCAGAGGCAGTTGGAAATATTTCCATAACTCTGCTCCACTAAGATACTTCCAGGCCTTACCCCTTGAAGTATCCTTTGATTTGGGGAAAAACTAGTGTGGCTGACACCACTCGCTGACTGTCAGTGACTTGAAGTCACTTCCAGACAGCAGCAACTCCTCTGACCAGCTCTAGGAATCCAGGTAAATGTTTCACTAATTTGGCATAGCTGCAAACTTGTCTAAGCACCTGAAAGAACGATTACAGTGGGAATCCTGTGGCAGAAGAGCTGGGCTCTGCACTTGTCTGGTCAGGTGAAGACAGCTTAAAGGCAGGTTGGAAAGTCACATTTTTTTGAATGTGCAGTTCTCTTGTCCTGATCATCTGGAAAGTCAGAGCCTCTGCTGGTGTAAATCAATGCTCAGGTTTTCAACTGAAGATCAGAACAAGTGTTTGCTGCTGAGATGGTACAAGGGGGTCTTGTTACAGAAATGAAAGATTTGGGAAAGCTGTGAAAAGCTTTGCTGAAATGGGCTCTTTTTTTTCTGTACAGTCCGAGGCTATCTGCCAGGAGGTGAGGAGATGAAAGGAAACCTGATGGATACAAGTGCTGAGCAGGATATGATCCGAGAACTTAGTCAAAAGAAACAAAATCTGCTGCTGGAATTAAGAAATTATGAGGAAAGTGCAAAGGTACTATTTAAACAAGATGTAGGGCTGAAACATACCTTCCTGTTGCTAATAAATCAGGAGTAATCTGGGAAGTGGTCATGGGGCAGTCCGAACAAATCGAGGCTGTAACCTTTGGGATGCAGCAAGATTGTCTGCTGTGGCTTCCTCCTTCTGTATTTGGCTTGCTCCTTGTGCGAGTTCAGAACTTGTTTTTTTGTATTTTAATAAGTGACATTTTCCTTGCTCCTTCATCCTGCCAGAGCAGTTGTGTTTGGGTCTGGATTCTGTCCAGCCCTGTGCTTTGGCTTATAACTGGAAATTTTATTTTTGAATGGATAAGCCATCTCAGGAGCCAGAGGGGCTTGTGTGAGATGATCAGGTAATTGTGTGAGAACTGGCAGCACTGTCAGGGTATGGAAAGCACACCTGTGGCATGATGGTGAAGGCACAGAAATAAAGAGCTTCCAGAAACAGTCTGTGAAAAGCAGAAATGTATTTGAATAGTTAAAGACCATCACAACAGAAGCATGGAGTTAATCTTGCACCTAAAACTGAATAGATGTTAAATGCTTTTCAGAGTAAAAATTTGCATGCAGACCCTGATCTTCATCGACAATAAACCACTTGGAACAGATTACAATCAAGTGTCCACATCTCCATGCTTAATCCAGCTGCTTTGTATAGGTGTGTGAAGTCTGGGAACTGCTCTAACACAGTCTTCTGCAAGAAAAGAGGACTCACTTACATGAACGTTTTCTGGGTTGCTTGAATTGAATATTGACATTCAAATACAGAAGGGTGTATGTTTTGCAACAGGCTGAACTGAACACTAAGAAAATAGATGGGCAGAGAGGTATGATTCCAGCAAATACGCAACTCCAGACAGCCCTCTTGGTTAATCTGGGCTCTGACAACCGGTCTGCCCATGTGGAGCTATGTATTTCCACCACAAATGGTGAGTAGTAACCTGCAACCATTGACATTCATTTCATGTGAATTCATGCAAACATTTAGTTATATTTAGCTGATGATTTCCTGTCTCCCTTTTATTGCCTGTATATCCCCTTTGTGGCTGCTTTCCTTTCAGAGAGTTTTGAGTCAAGCTGTGTTCTTTTGATGGGTCTAAAGGGAGAGGAGTTTGGTGGAATTTGTTTCTTGTTATGTGTTATTTTCCAAGGCAATTAACGTTTTACTTGAATGAAAGAATCTTGGTGATCCCTGAAGTACTCCCTGTGTTGACTCCAAACATTAACCTTATGCTAGTGAGGGTATTGTATGAGTGCAGCTGCACCTCTGCTGCCTTTACATGCAAAACTGGAACTACCCCAACATACCAAATTCATGTAGCACCACATGTGCTGAGGATAGAGTCAGGTCCAGATGTGACAATGCTGGTTACTTGGGTTACTCAGAGGAGGTGTGTAAAGAGTTGACCATGCTTAATACTGAAAATAGTTGTGGTTTGTTGCCAGAGGACAGCTTTTAATTTAGGAACTGCTTTTTCTTCCCGTTGCTAAGACACAATCATCCGTGCTGTGCTGATCTTTGCTGAGGGCATATTTGAAGGAGAGAGCCATGTGGTACACCCCAGTCCCCAGAATCTCTCAGGCTGTATTCGTGTTCCCCTTACACCAGCCAAGGATGTTCCTGTGGATTTGCACATCAAAGCCTTTGTGGGTTACAGGAACAGGTGAGTTTTGTGTTGTGATCTCCACTGGTCCAGAGCCAAGTGTGTGACCACAAAGCAGCAATGATATGGCTTCATGCTTATCCAATTGGAAGTGCTCCTTTAATTCCCTGGTGCCCCACTTCTCTGTGTTACTGGAAGGAGAGCTTAAATACTTTCTTAAAAACACTGTTCCACCTTTGATGCTTAGCTCTTTTTCAGACAAAGTCTAAATGCTTTGGAGTCACTGGGACCTGTTGTGCTCTGGCCCTGCCTTTAGGGGAATAGCAAGTGATTGTTATGGGGGGGATGCTTTGTTGTGGGTCTCTGAAGGGAGTCAGGAGAGGCAGAAGCTGTATCCAGGCTGCCTGCTTGTGGTGGCTGCCTATCCATGCCCCAAGTGATGGCTCCTCTTGTGGAAAGTACTTGAGCAAGCCTGGAGACATAGTGGTTTCTTTCAAGCTACAAAGTAACTCTGAACCCATTTGTTTTCAGAGCAAATAGGAAGTACCATATGCTTGATTTCAAGCCAGCACTTTGCCAGTTTTCTGTAGAAATAAAATGAGTCTTCACATGTGCTTGAAAACAACTTGTCTCTGCTCACATCTGCTGGACCTGGCAGTGCCCTAGGAAGCAGCATCCTTTCTCTGAACAGGGAGGCATATTTTTAGAGCTAGCCAACCACTGCAGAAAGAACCCATGGAACTGAATTATTGTTTATTTTCTCTATCTGTTTTTATTATTTCCTTTAGTAAAAGACTTCACTGAACCTTTAAAGAGAATATCCAATCACATTGTAAAATCTTAAGTGTGTTAGCCTAGGGAGTGTATTTCATTGGAAGGATTATGGAAAGTGTAAGCAATGGGGATGAGTTTTTTAACCTCATGATGTGATAAGCCTGGAATTTCCAAGTTCCAATGTTTTTGTCTCCTGGGAAATGGTAGGCAGCCGATTACGTAGCTGAAAGCTTCTGATGTCAGTAGCCTGCTAGAAGGAATCATGAACTGTTGCAGTAGGTGAATCTCTGGTATGTCAGTAACCATCTGTTTTCCCTTTGGATTGCTTCCAGCACACAGTTCCATGTATTTGAGTTGACAAGACAGCTTCCCCGCTTCTCAATGTATGCCCTGAGCAGCCCGGACTCATCCGCAGAGCCCCTGAGCTTTGTTAACTTTACAATGAATGAGAGGCCACAAAGGGTGAGTTTCTGCTCTGTTTCCTGTTTTCAAATCCTGAGGAGTTGGGGGGTTTGCCATTAGCTTGAGATTTCCAATAGCAAAGGAAAAAATTGTGCAGTGAACTGCCCTGCAGGCTTTTGGAGTTTGTGTATTACAATTTGTCTCAGTGCTTTTTCTTCCTTCTTTAAAAGATGTCTCAACTGAGACGTTCCCTGCTTCAGAAGTTCCTACAGGAACTAATGGCCTGAGACCATGAGGTGTTTCAGATATTAATCTTGTTTGCTGTGTGACAGCTGATGGAATGCCAGTGGCAGGAGCCCTGTAGCAAGTGAGGAATTTTATAAGTGAGCAGAGAGCCAGAAAAAGACAGTACAGTGCCCAGATAATTGCTCAGTTTCACAACAGATGAGCAGCAGTGCTGTAGCTTTGGTTCTGAAGGATCTGAATTGCAGGATGGCAGTAATTAGAGCTGGTAATTTCCCTTATAATTGTAGGGCTGTGCCATCTTTACATGACCTTTATTGCATTAAATGTCCAAAGCAAAAAACAAGATGAAACTTCTCTTCAACTTCTTGCAATAGAACCAAGCCTTGCTTCCCAGCTTTCTCCAGTCTCCAGGCCTGGGCTCATGTTTTGACACTGGGCTGTGATCTCTGGTTGTTGGATTTGATTTTTTTAAGGAATATTCAGCTTTGGAGCAAAAATCAACTGTTCTTATTAAAAAAATGGATTTAGGAGATGAAATTTAGTAAATTAAGTTTCTAAGGTACCCTGAACAGAATGCCCTGGTGTACATCATGTGCAGGGATAGTGCATGGTTCTCCAGGCTTTCCACAAAGATGATGGCTGATGCTCTTCATAATATTTTTGCAAGATCATTATGTGGCTGAATCAGAGCTTCTTGCTGCCAGAGGATGTGGAATTTCAGAGCGTTCCCTTTCAGGTTTGCTTCACTTCCCTTCGTAATGCAGGCCAGCTCTGCATCAAAATCAAGCCTGGCGGAGAGGTGAGTACCTTCATGAACAAGGGGAACACCCATTTAATTATCTTCCAGTGAAACTTAAGGGTGGTGCCAGTTTGAGGCAGTAAAAATTAAGGATGACTGAACAGGCAGAGAAAGTACTAATGATTTAGGGATGCTTTTGGAAACTTTTGGGTCTATTTACTCTTAGTTGGTAAAATTCCAGGGGCTGTTAATGGAGAAAAATGCTTAGCCTACACATCTATAGGAAGATACTTGTTCAATCACAGAGTGGTTTCAGGGAGCTGTAATTTGAGGCACAAAAGCTGCTTGTAACTTCTGCACTGGTCTTGTATGCACAGATGCCTCTTTGGCCCAGGCTTGGATAAAAGCTGCTTGCAATTCAGTGTCTCCTTGTCTACTGAAAGCCATTGAGCTTTCTCATGCAGCAGTTTTGCCTCTTGACAGAGTGAACTGCTTTGAGCCTGGGTTTGAGAAGCAGTCCTGCTGGGCAGTTCTGGGAGATACTTTGGCATGGAAGGATGCTGAAGTGCTTTCTTTCCTTTCCAACAGATTTCCATCAATACAGATGATATTGATCTAGCTGGTGATATTATCCAGTCCATGACCTCCTTTCTGGCCATTGAAGATCTGCAGGTGGAAGCAGATTTCCCTGCATACTTTGAGGAACTGCGAAAGGTATTGGTCAAGGTGAGGAGGTATCAGCCATTTCTAAATTGGCAGCTAAGCAGTCACTGGGGACATTTTTGTGAGAGGATCTCTAAACTGCTCTGTCTTCATGGAAATCAGCCAGCTAAAGCTTGCTGTATATTCTGTGCCAAGGATAATGGGGCACCCTCTGCTTTCTGTTTATTCAGGCCCTTGGTCATCAGCAGTTGATCACTTAGTGTAAAATGTTTGGAAGACTGAGCTATGGATTTGAGTGAGGGCATAAGGTGTGTGTATCTCAGCCTGATGAACCCAAGTTTACTGCTCTGGCAGGCAGGGAGGTTAGGGCAAGGAGAATGGTCCCAGGAATGCTGGTAGGTTAAGTTAGGATGTTATTTCCTAATACACTTGCCCAAGGTTTAGCTTGAACTATTACCTGTATGCCCGGAGTGCCATGGGCCCTTTCTGCTGACTGTTTGCATTGTACAGGTGGATGAACACCATGCTGTGAATCAGAGGCTCACTGCTGACATGGCTGAACACTCCAGACTCATCCGCAGCATGCTGCTTCAAGCAGAAGACGCACGATGCCAGGGGGACATGTGAGCAATTGCTGCTTACCTTGTGTGTGTTCTGTGTTTAGAACAGCCAATCTTTGATTTTCAGGCAGAAAAGAGCACAAAACCCCATTTATGTAATACAAGGGTTGCCTAGTTACAACTCTGCAAAATTGGTTCCTTTGGTGGTCCCACATGTGCTCCCCTAGAGCCTTGTCTTGTTCTTCAGGTGGAAAACCAGTCTGGGGAGGGCAAAAGGGCAAGGATAGGGGCTTAGCATAGATCCCATAGGGTCAATCAAACTTGGGATGGTGAGATGCATTAGAAAGATACACTGAGGGAAGAAGGCAGTAAAAGCTGTCTGTGGTGTATGAACTTTTGAGAACCCCAAGAAAGAAATTTTAGGTGTCAAATCTTTTCACTCCAGGTTGCTGTATTATACAAATGTCCTATCTTTACTGTCAAAAGAGGTCTGAGCAAGACAGTGTTACTTTCACTGGGGAAAGTGGTATCTCCTCTTTGCGTTGCCTTATGAAGTAACTGCAAAACTAAGAATAAAAATAAGTATAACCAACATGTGTAGACAAGCCTGTTGACTTACAGCTGCCTGACATGCAGGTAACCGTGGTAGCCACTGCAACCATGTATTGCTACACCTTTATATTGACAAAGTAGGAATGACTTTCTTGTCCCCAGAGATGCAAATAACTGGACTGATTGTTTCCCCTCCAGGAAAATCATGAAGACACATTACATTGAGCTGTATGATCTTAACAGAGATTTAATAAATCAATACAAAATACGTTGCAACAATCACACAGAGCTGTTGAACAACCTGAAAGCTGTGAATCAGGCCATCCAGAGAGCTGGGCAGTTACGTGGTAAGTGTGTGTGTTTGAAGGGAACGTGGACCCTGGGACCATAGTGAGGCAGATAAAATGGATTTGGAGGCCACCTTCGTTAGTTAAGTGGCTTCAGGCTTGCTAGCCTGAAAATAAATTAGTAGAAGTAATCTTTCATTTTTCAGGCCTAGTCAATTTCCTGTAACTGTCAACTGTGAGTGTCCAGTATCATCTGGGATCATGATTTTAGAACAGTGCAAAGCGGTTTCTAGCTTTCTTGATGGTATAAAAATTGCTAGTTTTGTTGAACACAGTTTTAAAAGCACTTTTTAAAGTAGTGTTTAAGTTCTTGTTTTTATTAAGCAACATTATAAATTAACTGTCAAGTGGGGCTGTTTGTCTGTATTACTACCTCTGTGGGTCTTTGGGGAAGGAGGTATGTTTTTGTCCATTTATGGCATTCTCTTTTCAACAAGTCCTTTAAGTTCTCCTAAAAAAGAGCTACAGACAATTCTTTAAAGAAACGATTTATGCACTAGAAAAAAGGTGTATGTTTAAAATATATTTGAAAGAATCCCCTAAATCTTGAGATGTGATCAATGGAGTATTTTTACACGTTTTTTACTAACTGAAGCTTTTTTCCTTTATTTCTATTTTTTTTTCTCTTTACAGTTGGCAGACCTAAAGCACAAGTGATCAGTGCTTGTCGGGATGCAATAAGAAGCAACAACTTTCATACACTGTTCAGGATAATGCGTGTGGGAGCAGCCCCTTCATGAGAAGAGGAGCAGCAGTTGCACAGAGGCAGCATTTGCAGGCAGATAACGGACCAGGAACAACAAGCAGTTAATTCAGTCCCCTACTCTCTAGCGTGAAGTCATTGCAAAGGTAGCATTGTAGTTAAGCTGTCAGGTGAGATGTTACTACACAGGTCAAAGCTTCGTGAAGGAAGCATTAGTTTAAGTGTAGATGTGATATTTATGCAAGACAGGTATAACTTCAGAACAGTTATTTTTCTTACAGTAACTTATTTATGTATTTTAATATATTTTGTAGTTAAGGCATTGTCCTTTTTCCATTAAAACATAGACTGGTTTGATATCTTTTGTTCTGATTTAGCTGGGAGAGATGCATGTGGTTATGTTTATTTGCTGGAAAAACACCAAGCATTTCTGGTTTTGCTGTATGGTCTCTGCACACTGAGCACTTAAACACTCTGTGCTGGAGAGTCCTGTGTCATTACACCGAAGTGCTGTTTTCTGTGTAAATTTTAATACAGTGCACTAGAAGCACCAAAGAGTAACATCTCCTTGCTGGCTTTTAAGCAAAGTCTTTGAAAGCCATCTGGTTCCACACAGGTAAGGAGTGCTGCTTATGAAACAGACTACTTTCCATACACCTGGATTGCAGGAAGTTTTACTTCAGCTACTGTTTTTGTGCTACTGTTGGGGAAAAAAAGCCCTGCGTATATTGAGGTGGGCAAGGGTGCGTTTCAGAAGCAACAAAACCAAACTACACACCCAAGATTGGTGCATACTTCCATAGATCTGCCAGTACATAATGGAGAAGGTATTGAAAATTGTCTTGGCTCCTGGCCCAAATCTGTTTATTACTGGTGGGATCTCTTAGAATTGGATTACAACATTACAGTAAGGTGCTTAGATATAAAGATATTTTAGAACCTTTGCCAAAGTAACTTTCTTCTAGACGCTAAAAATATCTTGCACTGGGTGGAGGTTGGGCCCCAGTGCTCCTTGTTCCTGCACCATTCATCACATCTGTTGCTGTATGGATTGGTGTTTGTGATGTGGGCAGGGAGGAGGCAGTCCTCCTCTGTGAAATTCTGGGGTAGCTTCTTGGGGCTGTCAGGAATATGTGCATCCTGTATCTGGTCTCTTATTTGCCACTACCAAATTTAAATCAGCAGCCCGCTATTTGTTACAGAGCCACCTGTGTGCATGCAACTGGCTGGATGGGAAGTGCAAATCTTGCAGGGCGTTTTAATCCCTAAAGTGGGCACTTGCCACTGCTTCAATCCCTTCAGTATGGAGAGCTGGGCTGCCAAAAGCACAGATCTCTGTCACTTCAGATCTGCAGCAGAAATGCATTTGAATCCTTTTAAGAACCTGGTGGTTAGTCAAATCCAGCTCCTTGGTAAAAGTGTGGTGAGCCACCCAGGCTGTTCTAAGCAAGTGAGCTTAAAGAGTTGATTATGGAACAGTCTCCTGGCAAAAGTGCTGGGCTTTCTGCCACCTGCTGTACCTGTTCCCACTGTTTCAACCTCTTGTTCTTTATGTTCAAAATACTAATGCTTGCTTACTTACATTTACATAGTCCATTTGATGATAAGAGAGTGGCTGTGATCTGCAAGCAGCTCTCTCATCAGCCAAATTTTCAGAGCAATGCAGCAGGCACTTCAGTCCCAGCTCTGTTTTGCTCTTGGCAGTGAGGTCAGTCCTTCTGTCACAGTCCAAACTGGACTAAGTTTGGATAAGACTGGTTTCCCGCAGCTAAGTTTGACAACAAATATATTTTACTATAAAACCAACTTTCATCATTGGCAGATGTAAAATCCACATCCCATAAGCTGAAGTGCTGCCAGCTTTGCAGTTGTTGAAATAAAGCAACCCTTGGCTGGCGTGCAGGAGCCAACTAACATAAGGCCAAGGTTGGACAGGGCTTGAAGCGACCTGGTTTACTAGGTGTCCCTGTCTGCGGCAAGGGGTTGGAACTGGATGAGCTTTAAGGACCCTTCCAACCCAAGCCACTCTGGTTTTATGATGAGATGAACCTGCAGCACGGGATCAATGGCAAACAGTCCCCACTGGTAGTATTTACCCCACTAATGCCTAGTCATCCTGTTCTCAGGTGGAACTTGCCACAGCAGGTTAAGCTGCTCATCAAGTACAGAATAACCACTGAAACCACACTAATAGAGCTGCATGTTCCTGAAAATTCAGGGGCAGAGCTGGTTAGATGGCACAACACCTTGGTACATGTGCTGGGAATTGCATCTAGACCACTACCCAGCTCGGCCGGGGCACTTCATTGCCTGCCTGAAACTTCTGTCTGGGCTGGAGTCTTCCTCATATGGTCCCTTTACTGCTGGGGAAGTGCGCTGCAGGAGTACCTGGAGCGTGCTGGAGAGGGATCTGCAGAGCAGTGGTTTTTAGTGTTCTAATTCAAGTTCCAGTTTGGAGTTTATAAAACCAAAACAATTGGAACTGACACTTGAAAACAGGTTATCTAATTTTAGTCCTTATTTCTCCAAGACCTGTGGACTGCTGCTCATCTTAATTGCTACTATATACCTGATGTCACTGGATCACTGAATACCTGATGTGAGAACTTCTTTGCTGCACGTTTATGAATGTGGAAACCATTCCTTTAGTCTAGGCTACAGCTACACTCTCTTATCTCCCTCCATACTGAAGTGTTCTGGTCTTCGCCTTGGTAAACTGACCATGACCAAATCCCTAAATACTTGTTGGGAAGTACTTGAACAACTTGGCACTTCAGTAACTCAAAGCTGCTGGTACCCTGCATCAAATGCTAGGTTTTGGAGGTGCAGTCAGCTGGTGAGAAATGTGCATCCTCAAATGATCAATGTCTGCATGAGGCCATCTTGCCTGGTATTATGTTTCTGTTCTCTGATGCTTATGTTTCATAACTGTTCACTTGCTGGTCTCCATCCTATTTTTCTGTGTTGTCCTGCTTACTCATTTTGTGGGTATGGATATATTTCCTATACATATTCCTTTCCGTAATAATCAGACAACTCTGCAAGCAGCTACATGTAATTGTAAATGCAGATTTGTATCCAGCAAGAGCAGCTGTAGAGAGGGCGCCCAGTATTGGTATGGTCTAAATGAAGGCCTGTCTTTCCCCGGCAGCAAGCATCATTGGGAATTCTAGTGAGTGGAATCTTTCCCCTCTGTCTACAGCACTAGCTATGTGTGGGGCTGGCTTTGGCTTTTGGACCTGACAGGAAGGGTGAGAGAGTAGAGATGTAGTGATTCTTTCAAAAGCTTTGACTGCTAACTGCAAATTTGGCTTCTTAAATGACTTCATCTCAGTCACCGGAGGCAGAAGGGTGGTTCCTTGTGTGATCAGATAGATCCAGGCTTGCTCAAGTAGAGGCTGGTATGCCCTCTAGTGTGGTTTTTATTATTAAAAAGCAGGAAACTTCAGAAGGCCCAGCTTCTTCCCAGTCTCCTAGGAGGCTGTTCCAAGACCTACCAAGCACACTCAGATTCACAATACAGCATGTTAAGTAACTTAATTTCATTAATTTACTCCTGACTTTTCCTGGTCAGCTATGCTGTGAATAGCTGCGGTATCTGTTACCTTTGTCTAGAACTACCAAAAAAAATCTGCCTTTTTTTTTCTCTTTGAATCCTTCATTACTTGCCCATTTCCACTGCAGCAGCTCACACTAAGAACTATTATCCCCAAGAAGAGCTGCTGCCCTGATAGGCAGCAGAGTGCTTCAGAAGCTAGTATTTAATAGCAAAAGATTGTTCTTTTATCTTCATGAAGAGGCATGCCCAAAGTATGTCCTGCTCTGTGGAAGGTGCAGGGTGCCCAGGGACAACAGTCTCCTGCCTTTACTACTCCTCTGTTGCCAGATGTGGTCTTATACATTATACAACCGGAGTGGTCTTCAACAGGCCTGGGACAGGAGAAGCAGCAAACTCTAATCTACAGCTACCCTCTCCCAACCCACGAGAGGCAGAAGTGAAATGTGCTTGCTGCAAACTTGTAGCCTGCACTGCCTGGCTTGGGTGAGCTGAAATTACACCTGTGGCTCTTCACTGCCAAAGAAAGTTAACAGGCAAGCCCATGCAGGCTGAGCCAAGCCCCCAGCAGCATGTTCCACAGTCTGCTGCCTCCTGCAATGACTAGCCCGGTTCTACAACAGCACCTCTGATGGGATAGGCACTTGCACAGTGAGTCTTGATATGGTGCTGTGGCCAGTGAATGTGGCATAGAACACTGAAAGCATGTGCAGGAGTGCATCACTGCATCAAGGCCACTGCCTTTCTTGTGCTGTTTAACCACAGGACTTGGGCATCTGCTACCTGGAAAGATCTCGGCTGATTCCCAGACAGAAAAGCCACATTAGAGACCAGCAAACCCTGGGAGAGAACAAAGACAATGCAAGGCTGTGAAGTTGGTGACCCTCGTACTGCCCATGAATGACAAGGCAGGAAGAGGTGAGTGACCACCTTCCTGCTACAAGCCCACAGTCCCTTCTGAGGCTGGAGACAGAACCCTTTACACATGAAGCACAGCACCATCCAGATACACAAGCAGAGTAAGCAGGAGCAGCTCTCACCTTTTGTCTATTTTAGCTTGTAAATTCTTTGGATAAAGGGCTGCATCTAGGTCTGTCTGCACAGCATTTAGCATAGTAAAGTCCTGCTCCTTGTTACAGTGCCAGGTCCTTCGCAGTATCAGCAGCTTCACAGCCTTTCTTCCTAACTTCACAGAGCTGTGCAGCTGGAAAAACCTATCTCCCATGGCAGCTCCTTTGTTTCTGCCTCTACAAACTGAATACAGCTAAACCCCAGAAAACATCTTGGGCCTTTTGTAACAAAACCTGCCCAACCAGTGTTTGAAGCATTTAACTGACCCATTTCCTTTCTTTCTTCTTTTAATAAAATCAGTCATCAGCCTGGGGCAATGTACAGTTGTAATTTTCAGGTTAGATGCACACTAAACTGTTTCCATGAGAGAACAGCTAGTAAGCTGACAGCTGTGTCAAACCGATCCCCTCCACGCAGCATTAAAAGCAGATGGTTCCATTTGTAAACTGAAGTCACCTGAACCCTATGTGGTAGGGTACAGCTTGTGTACAGCCTGATGAACCTGGCATCAGCAAAGTCTGTCTGGGCTTAGAGAGATCCCAGCTGAAGGCCTGGACAGAAACCTGCCCCCTCCCCACTCTGTGTTCTCTGGTCACACTCTGCACCATTACTCGTAATAGACAAAGGAAAAATCCCAAAATCCTGTTCTGTTTGGGTGCTTGTTCAGACGTGCCAAACTACGGTGATTGATGTACTTCACAAACTTCATAGTTTCTTTGTCTCTATAAACCAAAGCCAGGCAGTTGTCCTCTGGATTCACTGTCAACAGCTAGGAGACATGAAAGCAAGGGAGGAAATGAGTTTCATAGGAGGAAATGAGCTTCACAACAATGGCTTTGATATCGTTCCGAGGAAGAAACATACAAAACCATTTCAAAAGCTGATCAGAGCAACAGTCTGATGTTAGTAAATGCACCATGTCACTATTCTCATCTGAATACCCCTCAATCTGAAGCATACAGTAACTAAGTATGACTCTCAGCACTGCCACTAGTGCCGATACTGAATGTGACCCTAGGGAACAGCACTTCCTGGAAAAGCACCATCTCTGCTACAGCCTTGTGTCCGTCACAGCCTTCCCAAATGCCACCAGGCCCTAGGCTTCAGCTTTATGGTGAGTACCAGCCTCTTGAGGCTGAAGCCAGAGGCAATTCAGGCAGAAAGGCTGCAGCACGATACTGAACTGAACAGACCCTCAGGGTTATGTCAGTGCTATGACAAAGTGTAATTATGTCTCTCTACCCTAAACAGTTTCACCTAATTTGAGGTCCTTACCTCTTCATCTTCACCTTTAGCAATGTATGAAGTAAAGCCACCGTATTCTGGATCCCAATCTTGAAACAGAAAAGACAAACTGTTGGGCAGTTGAACAGTGTCCAGGCTCCATGTCACCTTCCTGAAGATGCTGGTTTTTCGCCCCACTCCCCACCGTTACTGGGTACAGTATGCTTCCCGATTTACCACTTGCCAGTCTGTTTTTTTTTCTTCTGTTCAGAAACAACTTGAATTAAATGTACTGGATTTGTCTTTTACCACCCGTGGGCCATTTAAGATTGCTTGGCTCTCTGTTCCTCACCTGTGGAACACTTTTGCCTTAGCAGATATGCAAAGCATTTCAGTATCATTATCAGCATGTGCCAGGTGGTTTCAGTTGGTGCAGTCTGGACTCAGCTGGTCCAAAATACTCATGTTTAGATTTTTGTTTTTACCACTATCTAACTAGCAGTCAACCTGAAATGCCTAGACATGACTAGAGTGGCTTTTGAAAATCATGGGTTTTGCGAATTGGAAGTGCAGTGAGAATTTTGATTAGAAAAGAGCAAAATGGAACATATCTAGTGGGTATTCAACCCACCCGACCCTTCACCATGCCCAGAGCCACTGCTCAGTCAGAGGAAAGGCCAGGGAGATGCAGCCGTTCCCTCTGCCCAAGCGCCATCTCCTGGCTCCAGCAGGAAGGGTCAAAGCTGATACCATGGCTGTAATGCCAAATTTTTGTGTAAGAATTACTGAAACCACAGTTTATGCACAAGTGAGGACTAGGATAAGGTCTACAGAACCCTTCTATGTCAGAAAAAGCAGGGAATTCAGAAGTCCTCCTTTATGTAAAGCTTGGCCTCTTCATGCAAACTCTTTTGTCCTCTTACCCTCACAGCCACAGAAAAAGAGCAAGTCAAGTGCAAACTCTGTTGCTTGAGTGTCATGGACTAGAGTATAATGTCCGTGGGTCCAGCGTCTCAGCTCCCCTGCACATACAGGGATACCAGAGCCTAAGAGAGGGAACAAACAAGACAGGCTGGAATGTTTCCTGAAAGGTTAAATCCTTGTTCTGGGTGTAAGTTTTCTAATTCTAAAATTATCTTTACTTCTGATCTGTTCACTTTTTTCCTTTCAAACAAGAATCTATGTACAGCAGGAGTATGTAGATGTAAAAACCACATGACTATTGGCAAAAGATTATTGGGCAGTTAATTAACACGTGTGCCCCATGCCTTGACTCCTAAATAAGTCTCACCTCAAAGATCTAGGTCTGTTCCAAATGGTATCTTCAAGTAATCATTAATTTAGTCCGACTTTTTTGTGATGGTCACTGATTTTAGAACCCCCATCTGACAAAATGGTGCCTTGTGTCTTGGCTTGCAGTGCAAGGCAAAATGCTAGTTCCACAAAAATCATTGAGAATTCTGCTACAGACACCCTCAACATCAGGATGCTGCTCAAGTCCCTTCACATTGCTGCCATGCCACTTACCATTCTGTGTCTTGCTGTCTTGTGCTTTGTGGACATGATCAGGCTGGTCTGGTTGATGGGGTTTGCTGTCAGCATAGTGTTCAGCCTCTTCCTGCTCAGGTTTGGGACTGCTGTACCCAGTGGTGTCTGTGGCTTTTCCTTCCCCAGCATCTTCATCCTCATCAGAGGGAGCCAGAAAGTGCAGCTTTAGGCCAGTGAAGTTGGACAGCAGTAAAAACAAGGCCTCAGAGCGTAAGAACTGCAGGAATTTATCCAGGATTTCAGGGAGGCTGTCTTCCTCTGCTGTCTCATAGAGTCTGAAAGACAACAGAAGTATCAGCAGATGTATAGCCCTGTTGGAGAACCAGCAAGGACCATGTCCATGAGGGCAGCATCAACCAGTGCAGCCTCATGGCAGTTCCTGCTTGGCATGGTCAATAGGTGCAGGGTGCTGTGATCCCCACCTTTTATTGGCAGGCCCCTGACTACTCCACTGGATATCTTTGTTCTCCAAAGCTTCACACAGTAGTTGGTATTTCTCTTTCTAGGAGAGAAAGGTAGCACAGAAACTTTAACATTAGCTCCCATGTCTCCCTTGCTGTGCTGTAGGCCGCCACTGTCTGCTATCAGATAAGACACTCTTAATTTCTTCTCTAACTGGTTTGAGGCTAAGTAATGCTGAATTGAGGCACATAGCCTGGGTGGGCATCATCTCTTTTTGATGCCAATGATCAAGAGATCTCAAATGCTACTTGACTGTCTGCTGGGTGAGAACACAATTTCACTGAGATACAGAGGCACAGTAAACGAGAGGTCAATCAGCCTTGTGAAGCAAAGCCTTTCAAGTAAGACAAAAACATGGGTCACTTGTTTCACACACAGGTCAAGTTGCCTAAGTGCTAAGCTTCAGGACAAGGACAGACGCTCTGGTCACACAAGGCTAGAAAGCAGGAATGATGACTTGTCCTTCCATCCTTCTGCTTTGCTTCTTGCAGGAAACAAGAATGTTGAAGCAAAGTATCTGATGTTGGATGAGTCCCCATGCAGCACTATACGGGGAGTGAGAGAGGATCCATGACAGGATCACAGCATGGTGGAGTTTGGAAGACATTGCTGGAGGTCATCCGGTCATTCCCCTTGAGGGTGTGGAACTAGGTGTTTTAGTTGATGGCCATATGAGCAAGCCCTTTTCCAGCCTGCATGACCCATGGCACCTACCAACCCTCTGACCTGTTCTGGCAGCCCCCATCAGATTGAACCAGTGGGCTTACCTTGAGAAAATCTTTCAGGAGAATTTCTGATCGCTCCTCAAATTCCTCCTGGATTTGAGCTTGGGAGTCCATGTCCAAATAAACTAGGCTGATCCACTCATACAAGATTTCATGCTGGAAGGGAAATTGATCTGAATGCTGAATTTGCAAAAGTGAAAAGTATTGTCCAATTCCCCCGTAACAGGTATTCCACAGACATGATAAAGAGAAATGCAGCAAAGATAGGCTTGTTACTCACATTGTAGGGTATGTGTGGACTCCTGGGCAGGGGAGCTTCAATGCAGCCTGCAGGTCTGACTATTGATGGGCCATGAAACCAGCCACTCACTGACAAGCGGCACTTCTCCTCTGACAGAACTTCGGACACCTGCAACAACGCTGAGCAGCATGTTATTGCTTAGATCACAGCACATTTAAGGACCAGCTGTAACAGGCTGGTCATCATAGGAGATGGACTCCAGAGAGCCTACTGCATACACAGAAGTGTCAGACAAAGGACAGACCAAGCTGGATTATTCTTGGCTTACAGAGAAAAGGCTACATTAAATTTTGATGCTCAAGTCTACTGTAGGTTTTCAGATTCCCAGTCCAAGCTTTTCCTCCAAGTTTCCAGCAGAATCCATTTCCTTTTTGTGTCATTAAAAGTAATTGCATTTTATTTTTCTATCGTTGATTCTGTTGAAGAAACAGTTGTCATAGGCTACAAAAACCAGCTGTCACAGATTAATCTGAAAACTCAAAAAACACTGATGGATTGCAGCAGGCTATACTGGTCTACTTGTCTTTTCCTTTTTTAGAAAGTGCTGTCATACATGCCCTCAGGAAGGGTACTTGCCTGATACTTTTGTCTGTTTGTACTTGTATGTATCAGACTACCAGCAACCCCTCCACCCTGGCCTGTGAAAACACTTAATTTTCATGTAGTTATGGCCACTGTTGAATCCTGATTTCATCAAACTGGGCTAAAGTAAACAATATCGCATACTAGGGTGCTATACCATAACAGCAATGTGAAGAGAGCACCATGCCCTCATGACTGGTTGCAAGCCACAAACTATTCTAAATTTTTGCGTAGCACATCAAGACTTTGCATTGGGTTTTGTTGGTTTGTTTTTTAGAACAGCCTGATGAAATAGGAGGAACAGTCTGTTCTGAAAGGTTTTGGTTCTTACTGATTGTTACAGAGCTATAGTGGCCTTTTTCTTGCATCACTTAGAGGTGTTCTGGATTACTTGGAATGGCTACTGAATCCTAAATCACTTGGGAAATGGAAACCAGAAAAATTCCTGTCTTTAGAAGCTCATAGACCTGCTCCATGCAACAAACACCCACAGCTTTATTTGCTATCTCTGGGAAAAATGTACACAATAGAAGCAGAAGACCTATTAGGAAGTACTGACTAAATGCTCTTTCCCTGATGTCTGAGGATTTAAGGCTGGTGTGTGTTGTGAAGGACTCCTATCACTATGAACTTTACACAGTCCTCCAAGGATAATTTGCAGGCTCTACACTTCACTGACTAAAGGGCTGAGGAAATGATTTAGTGGTTCAGCAAATAACTCTGGATAGTTAGGCCCACATCTAGGAGGCTTTGATTCACAGCACTCTCAAATAAGTTGGTTTAAAGTTGGCTTTGTCAGTTCTTGTCCTCCTTAAAGTCCCTCCTAAGAAGCCCCGCGTTTAACACAGAGCACTTTCCATGAGTATCCACTCTACTCCACACTTCTCCCTTTCCCTCTCCTTCCCCATCAGGACTGTCATAAGAAACAGTGAATAACCACAACGAGAATCAGAAAATGAACGACAGCTCCTTGCCTGGTGGAAAGAGACTGGAGACACTTCAAAGAAAACCAGGGTGTTCCATGAAGGTACCAATGACTTGACAATTTGCTGGGGTTGAAAGTGTTCTGAGGAGGAAGAAAACACATTCTAGTTAAGATATGAACAGAGACTCACTAGAAACTGCTGTTTCTGACTTCATGACATTGTGACTGGTGAGACACCTGGATTTAAGGGATGGAGCTGAGAGCAAGGACTTGATGAAGAATCAGTGGACTTCTGGTGCTGGAAAGGGAAGTTATCACCATCAGTTTAGAATTTCAAGCATAGTTACTGACACTGCTTTCATCCTGCCTCTGCTCTTGCAAATGGAAAAAAGGACATTTCTTTGTCTGCTGTGGTAATAGGTTTAAACTTAAACAGGGAAAGTTCAGGTTAGATATAAGTAAGGAGTTCTTTACTGTGAGGGTGGTGAGGCACTGGAATAGGTTGACCAGAGAAGTAGTAAATGCTTCACTCCTGGCAGTGTTCAAGGCCAGGTTGGACAGAGCCTTGGGTCTAGTGTGAGGCCTCCCTGCCTTTGGCAGGGGGTTGTAACTGGATGATCCTAAGGTCCTTTCCAACCCTAACCATTCTATGATTCTATGATACAGCCCATCTCTAAGGTGCAAATTTTTCCTACCCATCAGCTTCGCTGGACAAAGGAGAAACTCTCTGCCTTCTTACTCTCTGAAGAGAGTTGCTGCAAGGGGTGCATAAGCTTCATCTTTTCCAGCCATCCACAGCAGAGCTCAGGGCTCTTACCATTTGTGCTGTACAGGTCCAGCGTTCCCCCGTCGCTTTTCTCCCAGGGTGGGACGAGGTACAGGATGAAAGCAATTCTCCGACCTTCCAACTCATCGTCATGGCACAGCAAGACATCTGCAATTACACACGTTTTGCTGCTGTAGCATCTTTCTAGTACACACATGATTCATTCTAATGACTGCTTCCCAGCTTTGTCCCGCAAGGATACAACAAGAAAAAACATGCCTGTTCCAAGAACTGTATTTTCACTCATCAGCATCACCAGCCCAAGATTTGCAAGATTAACTTCTGTGGGACTGCTCTGCAACTGGCAGATTAGTCCACCCTGAAGGCAGAAGCAGTTATAACTCATCCCCTGCCCTTCCCTGTCTGTCCCTTGGCACAGTGGACAGAGATTCCTCACTTAAACAGTGATCCAAGCTCTGACTCCTGAACACAGAACTGCCTTTGAGGAGGTTTGTTGCTGGACTAGAGGGAGGGGGGAACTCTGGGAACAAAAAAACTGGGCCAACAATTGGTTGTGCAGAAGACTTCAAAAGCAGAGCTGACAGCAGTAACAATTTTCCCCTTTCTCCAGGGATTTTTCATGACTAAAAGTATAGGCACACTTGTAACCTGGACTCACAAGGGTGCTGTTTTAGCATCTGACTTTACAAACTCAGCTATGGTGTTTGAAAGCTGAGCACATCACCCTTTTGCATGGCAGCAGGCCTGCAAGCATGGGCTGAGCTGCTCTGCTGAGGTGGGAACTTGCACTAGCACTGGGCCCAGTTAAAGCCATCAGCAGTGGAACTATGCCAGCAGTTTTTCCATGATTTGTACTTCCATTTTCTGAGACTTTGATTTGCTGCTGATAGGACCCTCTGAAACTAGAAAGAGTTTGGGATGGGTCATGAAATTAGTATTCTATAGACATTTCTTTTCCTATGCCACCACCCCCCCTCCCAGCTTTAGGGAAAGAAATGGTTATAGACTGACCAGTATATTCATATTTAGCACAGGAGATATCAATAGTTGGCTCCAGCTCTATCTGTGTCACGGCAGAAAGCCACGGTCGGAATTCTTCACATAGAGCATGCCTAGACAACAAGCACAAGGTGTCTGTCGCTTAAACCATGAGAGTGTTACAAACCATATCAGCATACTCTAAACTAATTTACCATGTCCATTCTACCTATTTAAGCAGTTAAAGGTGCCGTTGCTCCCAGTGACAGTGTGTTCCTGTCAAACTACACAGGAGCTGGTTAGGAAAACAGCCCTGTGTTCACAGCATTGCTGTTGACTGGAAAGGGAACCAGCAAACATTCTGATAGCAACAGGTACATGAGAACTGAATCAGCTACACAACACAGTTAACTGACTTGAGTGCCAGGATTCAGGTCTTAAGGGACAGTTCCTGGCCCACCTGTGGCCTCAAAATTCCCAAGGAAGCCAGCACCTGGGCTGGGGCAATCCCAAGCACAACTACAGGCTGGGCAGAAGCTGGGTGGAACAGCCCTGAGGAGAAGGACTTTCTCATTTGATTAATGAGAAGCTACCCAAGACCTGCTTGCAGCCCAGAATCCCCCTGCATGCTGGGCTGTACCCCCCCAGAGTGAGCAGCAGGTCAACAGAGGGGATTCTGCCCCTCTGCTCCTCTCTGGGGAGACCCCCCTTGCAGTCCTGCATCCAGCTCTAGGGCAACAATGCAAAAGGGACATGGAGCTGTTGGAGTGAGTCCATAGGAGGCCACGAAGACGCTGCGAGGGCTGGAGCAGCACTGCTCTGGAGCCAGGCTGAGAGAGTTGGGCTGGTTCAGCCTGGAGAAGAGAAAGCTGCAGTAAGACCTTAGAGCAGCTTCCTGTGCCTAAAGCAGCTGCAAGAAACCTGGAGAGAGGCTCTGGACAAGGGCCTGTAGGGACAGGACAAAGGGGAATGGCTTTAACCTGACAGAGGGGAGATTGAGATGAGCTCTTAGGCAGAAGCTCTTCCCTGTGAGGGTGCTGAGGCCCTGGCACAGGTTGCCCAGAGAAGCTGTAGCTGCCCCATCCCTGGCAGTGTTCAAGGCCAGGCTGGACGGGGTTTGGAGCAACCTGGTCTGGTGGAAGGTGTCCCTGCCTGTGGCCAGGGTTGGAACTGGACGAACTTTGAGGTCCCTTCCAACCCAAATCATTCTGTGATTCCATGACTCCCCACCCGGAGCCAGCAGGGCCCAGAACCAACGCTTTACCTCAGCGCGGCGACGTGCGGCTCCAAGCTTCCCCTCAGCTCCTCGGACTGCAGCGGCCCATGGAAGAAAAGAAGGGACAGGGGTTAGTGCTGCACGGCTAGGCCAGGCCCGGCTCGGCCCGGCCCGGGGCCCACCTGCCGCAGCGAGAGAAGGTCGTTCCGCCGCCCGCGGAAGCCGAGGCCTAGCAGCTCGTCCCGCAGCGCTTCCGCGAAGGCCGCACGCGCCAGGAAACCGGGAATGACGCCGTGCCGGAACGGGGTCGGCTCCACCGCCGCCACCTCTGCAGGAGAAACGCCGCCGGTAAGGGAACGAGGGGAGGAGGCCTGGAGCGAGGGGTGCCCAGCAGGGCCGTACCATGTCGGAGCTGCTCCCTACGGGCCCAGGCCTCCGCCGCCCGCTCCCGCAGTGCCGTGTCCCGGAGGATGTCGCTGAGCTCCGCTAGCGCCTCCCGCTTTCCCCGCTTTCTTCCCGCCGGTGCTGCTGTGGCGGCCCCGCGACGCTTGGCGCCCATAGCGCGGCCCTGACTCCGCGGCACGGCTCCCGGTGCCCCCCGCGCCTGCCACCGGCACAGCCACACCACGAGAGGGCAGGGTAGGGCAGCTCCGCCCCGCGGCCGCGGCGGAAGCGCGGCGGCTGTTCCGGTGTGGTAGCGAGTAAAGGAAGCGCGGCCTGGCTGGGGGGCGTCGTCGGTCGCTGCTGAACGCTGAGTGCTGCTGCCATGTCTGTGGTTCCGCCCAACCGCTCACAGACCGGCTGGCCCCGGGGGGTGAACCAGTTCGGGAACAAGTACATCCAGCAGACGAAGCCGCTCACGCTGGAGAGGACCATCAACCTGTGAGTGCCGCTTCGGCCTCCCCGTCCCGCTCCGCTACTGTGCGAGGGTCTCTCGGAGGGCCCTGGTTTCTCCGGGTGCTGAGGGGGACGCGATGCGGCGCGGCGCCTGTGGCCGATGCTGGAGCGGGCAGCGACTGGGGAGTGTGGAGCGATTAGTGACATTAACGGGCCTGGCCCGGGCAGTGTGGGCTCCGAGCACCGTAGCCCGCAGCGTTGCAGAGTGGGGAATTCGAGCACCAGCCGCCGCGTGGCTCGGCCCGATGGGATTTTGGGCTGTCCCCGTACGGACGGTGCCTGCCCAGAGGCTGCGGCTGGCGTTTGACGTAAATTCAGAGCTGTTCCTACCAAATAAAGCTGACCTAGAGACTGGCTCTTTGCTAAGAAACAACTACATGGTATGAGAAGCCACACACTTTATCTTCCTCTGTAAGTTCTGACAGAAATAGTTCACAAAAAACACATCTGGCCAGTTGCAGAATATGTAAATGTTAACTCTAGCAGTCCCCGTTCGATATTAGCTATTAATTGCGGACTTATGTGTTTATATATGTATAGTTTGTGCAGCAGGCTTTGTTCACAGTTGGAGTGAACATATTTTTGTCGTGTTTCTGACATCGATATTTAAACTTCTTGAAGTTTAGATGTGGAGGTCAGAGACTAGTATGTGTTTCTAGTGTTTCTGAAGAAAAAACTTGTTAAGAAGCTGTGTTACCACTGTCATTTTTTTTTAAGTGTAGGCTAAGGGTTTTACTATACAGGCTAATGTACCTAATTTGGTGTAGCATGGGTTAGTGTAGTAGATTTTGTATTAATAAAGCTGTTTGTGTAACTCTTTGGATATAAATGGAAAAAGGAATGTAGATGGTTCTAAGCTATAAGTGAAAGTGGGAGAGCTTGCTAATGAATGAATCTGTGGTTAGGAAACTAGTATGTGTGAGAGGGCTCTAACAGCTGCATCTGGCTTGTGATTTTGCCTCTAAAACTTAAGGGAAATTTGGAGGGGGGAAGTATATGCTATTTGAGTTTAACATGATTAAATGTTGGAGAAAGAATATTACAATGTATATTTCAAGGAAAACATTCCCTGTGGAACTGGTCACTTACTCTGTTAATTCAGTTGCTGTATGCCACAAGTTGATAAAACCATGGTGATTACTTCTTACTGCTCTGCTCAGAATCCATTTTCTACTCCCTTTCTGATTTAGCTGGATGATCCTGTCTTCCTTCCAGGCCTTCTGCTGCCAGATCTGTGTTACTTGGATTTTTGTTATACAGTAACATTCTCCTTTTGCCCTCTGTTCTCTCTAGGACTGCCTGATCTTTTGCCTAACCTTACCTTTGTTTACTGGCTCTTTTCAGTCCCTCTTCCCTGGAGAAATATCTCAAGTTTCCATTGTACAGTCAGCTGAGAAGACCCAGCACCTAGCAAATGATCTGCTCAGACTCTTGATCTTATCCCTGGCCCTGCATGTAGGCATTCAGCGTTTGTCCTCTTTTGTGATCCAAATGTCCAATTTCCCCACTTCAAAACAAACCTGCTTCTAACAGTCCTCAGGCTCTTCATTACTTCTGCAGAAAAAGAGCCCTGCTGTCCTGTGCAGCTTGCTTCCTTCCCAGCAGAGCTTTTCTTTCCTGTCCCTTTCTCAGCTCCTGTCACAGCCTCAGCTGCCTTTGTAGTCTGGAGATCAAAGAGGGTGGCTGTTGACTGACAGTTGCGGCTGTTTTTCATGGGTTTCTTGCCTCCTTCTGAATCAGAACCATGCTGGCATGTTCATCAGCAGGATGTTGTGCACTTGTATGTATCGTGATGCAGATTTTCCCATGGTAGTATCCCCGTATATCACAAACAAGGACTTCTCACCCAACACTTGTTTGTTCCATCAAGCAGAGAAGGTTATGCCTCAAGGGAGATGCTGTGTCATAATGATTTAAATACGGATTTCTTATTACACAATTACTTTTGTTTTTCCCCTTGCAGGTATCCGTTGACAAATTACACATTTGGCACAAAGGAACCCCTCTATGAGAAGGACAGCTCTGTAGCGGCTCGGTTTCAGCGTATGAGGGAAGAGTTTGACAAGATTGGCATGAGGCGGACAGTGGAAGGGGTTCTGATTGTCCATGAGCACAGGCTGCCCCATGTGCTGTTACTGCAGCTGGGGACAACTTTTTTCAAGTTGTAAGTGTTTCTTGAACATAACTTTTAGTTTCAACTTCATGGACAACTAAATGTGTGGGCTAGAGGTTAAAGTGTGTCTGTCTGATTTATGTTTTAACTGTGATTCACTTATTGAAAAGACATCTGGAAAAAGTCTTTTTTTAACAATGAGGTTTTCATGTAAAGTGTATTTGTCTAATGAGTGGGGTGACTTCATTTGGAACCAACTGGAAATCTTAGTTATGGTTTGTCACTGTGGTAAAATCCTGTTTAAAACTTATGATCAGTATATAGTGTGCTGTACTAACATTGTGAAAGCTGTTATGCTTAAATGTGCTGTGGCTGCAAAAACGGTAATGTGAGGCTGAAGGAATAAACCCCAGTAAGCGCAGAATGATACCCATTTACAAACTACAGGGGGAGCTGGGGACAGCAAGAAAGGTTGGTGTCTAAATGTGAGAAAATGGCTTCAAATCATCTCAGTTATTGCTGTCAGAGTGAAATGTTAGTGTTTAGGTCGCATAGTCATAGTGGTGATGCCAGTTTTCTTTTTAAACTGGATGGGTTTGACTTGTCTCAAGTTTTCCTGTTTCTCTTGCTTTGATATTTTAACATTTGTGTTGTTTGTTCTCAATTTTGTGTGTGTGGTATCTCATTTTATATCTGGATTCTTGCCTGACATCTTGATTTGGGGATGTTTGTGGACAAAATAGGCTAGACTCTAAAAGTTTTGCAAAACTGTAATGGTGAAAATATGTTTTTAGGATTTTGGTTTTGTTTGGTTATTCTTGGTTTTTGTTGTTGTTTTTTTTTTTTTTTTTTCATTAACCTTGCATCAAATCCAGGGTGGCTCCCCATGGGAGTTTTATTTTCCATTTCCTGTGTGTGTCTGAGAGTGCTGTCTCTGAGATAAGAACAAATACAGTTGGTATTTACAACTCCTGCTTCAATTTCTGGTGCTTATATGTTACTGTTAAATCTTTGCCTTTAAGTGTCATAGTTGTCATATATATTGTTACTTTGTCTTGCTGAAGAAGTTAAAGCATTTTATATGATAGTTATTTTTTAGGGGCTATATAGTAGCCATTTGAGTCACGGTTTTGGTGAAAGCTGTCCTACAATTCAGCAAAATTAGATTTCAGATTCCTGACTTAAGGGCCTCACGTGAATTTGTAACTTCCTGCCTGGAAGCACATCCAGTGTTATCTGTAAAGTTGATAAATGTGGTAAAACATAACTGTAGCTTTCATCACTGTTTATTTTGACAGACCTGGTGGTGAACTCAATCCAGGAGAAGATGAAGTAGAAGGGCTCAAACGCTTAATGACAGAGGTCTGTTTCTTTAGTTATGTTGCCATTCCAGAATGTTGGATTGTCTTAAGAGTACAAACCATTAGAATAGTCTCCTTATCACTTCTGTTACTTTGCTGCTTTTGTGATGTTTGCAGGTAGTTAAGAAATAAAGCAATAAGCTTGCATTTATCTCCATACTGAGTGTGATGGAGTGGTTTTGTGGCTGACCCTCCACCTCCTGCTCGAGTCCTGTGTTTGCAGCTTTGCTTTTTGGCTGGCTTCAGGCAAGTGAGATGGGCAGTAACATATGTTGTGGGGCACAAATGATGAGGACTTGTTTTTGAGATAGCTTTCCCAATCACCAGTTAACTTCCTGTGCTCTCAGAGCAGCCTTAGTCTGCCATTCATGCATTTCTTTCTTCCCACTGGCCTGACATAACTCTCTTCAGCTCAATCATAGAATGGTTTGGGTTGGAAAAGACCTTAAGCTCATCCAGTTCCAACCCCCTGCCACAGGCAGGGACACCTTCCACTAGACCAGGCTGCTGCAAGCACCGTCCATCCTGGCCTTGAACACTGCCAGGGATGGGGCATTCACAGCTTCTCTGGGCAACCTGTGCCAGGGCCTCACCACCCTTATAGTGAATAATTTCTTCCTTATATCTAACCTGAAGTTCCCCTGTTTATGTTTAAACCTGTTAAACCTTGTGCTATCACTTCATCACCCCTTGTCCTATCCTTACAGTCCCTGATGAAGAGTCCCTCCCAGTATCCTTGTAGGCCTCCTTCAGATAGTGGAAGGCTGCTATGGGGTCTCCACACAGCTTTTTGTCTCCAGGCTGAACAGCCCCAACTTTCTCATCTTGTCTTCATACAGGATGTGCTCCAGCCCCTGACCATCCTTTTGGCCTCCTCTGGACTTGCTGCAACAGCTCCATGTCCTCCTTATGTTGAGGATATCAGAACTGTACACAGTGCTCCAAATGGGTTCTCATGAGGGCAGAGTAGAGGGGCAGGATCACCTCCTTCCTCCCAGCAGCTGGTCACACTCCTGGGGATACAGCCCAGGACACTGCTGGTGAATGAAATTTGTAATGCTCTCTGAATTGTCATTGTTAGATGAGGCTTTTGTTGAAAAAAGTCACTATACAAAAATAGTCTAAAATTATTCTAAAAGCTGTTCAGAGCAGTTCTGAACTACATCAGATCCTTATTTCAGAAAGTCTTCATGCTTCCAGTATGTTTTTTTTTTTTTTAAATCTGCTGACTTGGGGTAGTTAAGAGTTTTGACTGTAACTGGATTTTTGGTAGATACTGGGTCGTCAGGATGGTGTTCAGCAAGACTGGGTGATTGATGACTGCATTGGTAACTGGTGGAGACCGAACTTTGAACCTCCACAGGTAAGTATTCAGGTTGACTTTAATCATCTTCAGCCTAGTATTGATTGTGCTTCTGAAAGTCTTCAAACTACTAGTTGGGCATTTTGAGTACATGTTGCATGAGCAATTAGTTTTTTTGGGGATTTTTACATATATCATCTCCTTTCTGTGGCTGAAGAGAAACATTTTTTTTTTTCCTGGAAACTCCTATCTCCCTCCTCAAATCTCCTGATGGATGTGAAACCACTGGATACAATAGCTTCCAGTCCTGTGCTGAGCCAGACATGCCATTTAAATTCCTGTTGTAGCCACAATGCTGCATATGGAACAGACACCCTATGAATAAATTAGTCTCGCTGTACTATTTCTGGATGCTTTGCTCAATTTGCTGTTACACATTTGTCTTGCTGGTTGTTTTAACTACTTGTGAGTAGTGATGCATCTCTAGATCCTGTCAATAGTTGCCACAGCAACAACATTTCCTTTCAATTACTTATGAGAATGGTTTTTGTTATTTGATGGCATGAAAACAATGTATGATATGCTGAAAGCATGCACAGTGCTTGGTAATTTAGAAGGTAACAGTACTGCAAGTATTTTCAAAGCTCTGTACAAATAATTTTTGTTTTCTTCCAGTATCCCTATATCCCAGCTCATATTACAAAACCAAAAGAGCACAAAAAGCTTTTCTTGGTCCAGCTTCAGGAAAAGGGTAAGTGTTTGCAGGAAAAGATTGTGTTTTTAACAATATCTAAATGCTTGCACGTCACACATGGAAATGCAGTGTCAAGTTTGTGTTCATATCTTGCAGTTACTCATAGGTGGTGGCTAAAATATATTAATGCTGGTATCAGTTTTGAATGTGGGTGATCCTTGGAAAATGAGTTCCTAGTAAATTCTCATGCTTGCTGTAGGTACAGCTTATGAGCCCTGTATTTGATTAAAAAAGGAATAAACCTTCTGTAGTGGTATAGGTAGGGACTTTGTTTAGAGGTGGGGAGGGAAAGGGGTGGTCATCTCTTGGCTGAATGTGTGGTGGCTTTTCTCATCAATCAGTTTGTATTTGGTTTTAGCCTTGTTTGCAGTCCCCAAAAATTACAAGCTGGTAGCTGCACCATTGTTTGAGCTCTATGATAATGCACCAGGATATGGACCCATTATTTCCAGCCTTCCTCAACTTTTGAGCAGGTATATTATAATTTGTTTGCATTTTGGTTCTTGGAATGCATTTGCTGTGGGACATCACTGAAACCAACTTGAAAAAGGTTGCAGCTGTCCCAGATAGCTTAGAATGTACCTCAGATGAGGTGTAATGAACAATTTAGAGGCACTGATCACAACTTGCTCGCACCAGAACCCTATCTAGCAGGCTGTAGCAGAGGAAGATGTGAAAGATGGTGAGGTTGAAGCTGTGCACAGGGTAAGGAGCAGCTCTATGTAAATGTTAGGGACAGTATGAGAGTAAAAGCAAAGATGTGTGTCTGAAGCGCGTAAGTGTGTGTGTTATTACAGCTTGGTGATGGTTAAATGTGGTGGGATTTTCTAGATTCTGTGGCAGTAGAATCTTTGTACAAGTATCTGTTAGGTACAGCTGTATTTTTAACTTCCTTTTCCCCAAAGTACGTATAGAACACACTCTCTGGCTTTCTTACCAGAGCAAGGATTGTCCCTGTGGTCTCCAGAGCTCACTAGTCTTACCCGTTTCTGTTACTTCAGCAATGTTCAGGAGCTTCAGGTGTCCCACAGCCTGACAGCTGTTACTCAGGGAAGCAGTTCTGCTATCCACCTACTCAAACGAAGAAAAAGCTGTTACCAGAATGGAGTTTTTCTCTACATAGCCCCTATTTTGGCATTGGTGGCTATGGGGGCTATTCTCTAGCCACATACCAGTGTGATCCAAGGGATGGGCATCTGGAAGCTGAGAGAAATGCTTGCTTTCATGGTGGGAATGCTCATCATTGGGGAATGTAGCTGAGAAGAATTAACTCTGTTGTTGAATATGTCCGTGTGTCACCCCTTGGAGTATAGAAGGTTGGCCCTGGTGGCTGAAATGCAGCAAAACAGTTGCTGATGATGGGGGAATGTAACTGTTTAATGGTATTTGCTAATTTGGAGAGCTATGAAGCTCTCTTAAGAGACTGCAATGCTAATGTAGGATTGGCTGTTAAAAATGGTTCTTCCTGCTCTACCATAAAGCTGTCTTACTAAAAAGTACACCTTTGTTCTGTCAGATGGAGGGTTACCAAATGCAGAGAAGAAATGTTTGCTTATTCATTCAAAAATGTCACTTGGTGAGGAAATTTCACATCCTTTTAATTAAATTTTTTGCATCCTTTTAATTTTAGGTTCAACTTTATTTACAACTGAGGCCCTGTGAATCTGAGACAAGAAGCCGTCTCTGTGAGCACAGCTTTTAAATGTAGAGAAAAGAACACGTGTGATACTTTTTTTTCTTTTTTGTTTTTTTTTTGTTTGTTTGTTTGTTTTTGGGGTTTTTTTTTGGTCATTCTTTTCCTGAAGGCTACTAAACTTTCCCCAGTATGAATTGAGAAGCGACTCACAGCTTTTTAGGTAGTGGGATGACAATGTGTTATTTGTGTGTTCATCACTTTTAATTGTAATACCTTTTTCTTTTTCTACAACATTAAACAAAATGGTTCATATTTTGTTTGCCTTCAGTTTGTGGTGGTTTTTGTTTTTTTTTTTTGTTTTTTTTTTTTATCTTTAGTTGTCTCCTATGTACTTCTGGGTACATATTTTAAGCTTTACTTTACTTCACTTCAGGAGTGCAGAAGATCATGGAAACAAGTGGAGGACCTAAACCATTCAGGGACCTTTGGATAGGCTGATCCGCATCCCTGAGTAGGGAATTAGCCTGAGGGAGAAATTAAGCAGTAAAAGTAGGTACAATATAATTTAAGTTTTAACTTGGAGGACAGAATTGTTGTTTTGAGGGAGTATGAGTATTTAAAGACAGGTAAAGCCTTTGCTCAAAGCCTGCCAGAACTGATCTGGAAGCATTACAGCTTGTCCAGGGCTTGGAGGAGATGAAACATGTATCTTCTCCCACTGTGCCTCCTTAAGAAAATAACAGCCCAACAATCGGCCTGAGATCCAGTCAAAATACTGGGAGTGAAATTAATTTTGCCTATTTTTCTATAGCTACAAACAGAATTTGGGTGATGTTGAAATGTTTGGCTGATGCCATACAGAAGTGGCTCCACATTATGCTGAGCTGTCAGACCAGTGTGTTGTGTCATTCTGGAAGATACGACCTGATCTCTGCTATTTTCCTTCAATATTTTATTTTCTTGGAGGTTGCAGATACCAACCTTTATAGTTTTGCTTATTTTCCATGCTTGGCTAAACATCAATTCCAGTTGGATGTGTTGCTTCCAAGTGACTTCAGCCTTCCACAGTTTTGCTTAACTCTTTTGAAAACTTGATCCCAAGTTCTGCCTGGGATCAGAAGATGCACTGTTGCTTGTGTGCTCTCCTCTTTTGCAGAGGTATTGTTGGAAAGAATGTGCTGCCAAAAGAATTGAAACTTGCTGCAGGGCTCAGTTCTTTTGCCAGCTGTGCTGATAAGCTATGTACAGTACAAGTCCAAGAGCTTTGTGTTTTGGTCAAATTGAAGCTGTACAGTATAAGATTGACCTGGAAAAAAAAAGACAGGAAATGGTAGCAGTGGAACTGTTCAGTCTTGCAGAGGAGCGGCTAACCGAGATGTATGGCTAGCAGAATATAGTGTTTCTTACACTGCTGCCACAGGGGGAAGATAAAGCTATCGGGGGAGTGTAGACCAACAAGTATTGCACAGGGAAGTGAGGAAGGGAATGTGGAGGTTTGGAAGCTGGATACCATGAGACCAAAGAGCACTACTTTTGAGGCCTGGCGTTTAACAGCCCCATGCGCCATCTTCCCTTGCTGCACGGTTACTTCCACAGTACCCATGCGAGAGTGCTGCAGGTGCAGCCTTCACTCGTGTCTCTCCCGGACCTCTCCAGGTTTTATGGATACCGAGGGAGAGCTGTCCTCCTCCCGGCTCTACGCTCCCCGCTCCTGCTGCTCCGGCGGACGCCGCCCCAGAGGCCAGACGGGGCCGGACGGGTCCCGGGAAGCACCGCCCTGGCCATGACTCAGCGCGCCGGCAGCCGTTTGTGACGGGGGGGCCGGGGCGGAGGGGTTCGGGCACGTTCCCTCCCCTGGCCACGGGCAGGGGAGGGGCGGCGGCGGGGCGGGTATTAGGCCGCAGGAGCCTGGGCGACGCGGTGGTTGGAGCTGGGGTGGCCGGGCGGCGGCGAGAGGTTCGCGATGCCGCTGTTGTTCCTGGAGCGTTTCCCCTGGCCCAGCCTCCGCACCTACACGGCGCTCAGCACCCTGGCCCTGCTGGGCACTAGCCTCAGCGCCTACCGCGCCCTCAGCCAAGCCCCCGGCGTGGCTGCGGGCTCTAAGTTGGGCGAGCACCCGCACCGCGGCGGGCAGCGGGCCCTGGACGTAGCCTACTACCTGCTGTCGGACAGCCTCTGCGTCTGGGTGAGCCCGGGGAGGGGGGCGGCGGCGGGGCCTGCGGGCCCGGGCTGGCGGCGCGGCGTGCGGAGAGGCCTCTGCCGGCTCCTCACCGTCTCGTTATTGTTGGGAAGTTGCGCTCGGGGTGAGGGAGGCGGTTCCGTGGGGCGCGGGGGGGCTGCTCTCCTACCGGCTGCTCGCTCGGGGCGGGGGGGATGCACCCCTGCATTCCCCGGGCCGCCGCCGCTTCCCTTCCTCCCTCACGTGGCTGGATAATGGGGCTGCGTTAGAGCCGGGCGTCCCAGCCCGGTGCTGGTGCCCGCTCCCCCTCGGCATAGGCGGGTTTGGGGTGAAGCTCTCGGCGGTGGGTGCCCGTTGGGCGCTGCTCCGGGTGCTGTGCGTCCCCTCAGCTGGATCTGTGGAGGAGACCGCCGGGTGCTCGGTTTGAAAACAACGTTTAAAGCCATGCCGGTGAGAGGAAGCGTTCTCACCATCTAAGAAGAGAAAAATAAATAACACTGTAGCTCTTTAAACCCAAACCTGACAATGGTATATGCTTCTTGGCTCACTGATTTCCATAGTTTAAATAAAAGCTCATCAAGGGGGTATCTAAAACCCAGCTGAGCTGCTGCTGTTGAGCTTTGCCTCTGTCAAAGGTGTTGTTAGTTGGTCATCTTTGCAACCTGATTACTTGACTGAGGCACTGGGTTTTGAATATACCAGAAACATTCAGCCTATTGAAACTTCATCTTGGGACTTTAAATTAAGAGCTCTGGAAAAGTTTATTGTATGTCCTTTAGAGATGACTGGGTGAGGCTACTTCATCATCTTCCCCTCCCCCTTTCAGTATTCTGCGTAGGTCAAAAGTTAATTACGAGTGTCTGTCAGATGTGAGAAGTAGTTTTCCCAGGCCTGTATATTCTGTTCCTTGCTTCTTTGCTTTAAAGCAGTTTCCCAAGCAGGATTGAAGCACATTTGTTACAGGAGGGGTAATGCTTCTAAGACTTTCAGACAACATCTGAAGCTTGTATCTCTTTCCTGTAGCAACAAATTCAGACTGGAGTTTTCTTGTCTGCGCTGTGTTAAACAAAATGAGCATCTTGGGGATCTGTGAGTTTTGTCCCCATGTTCCTCAGTGCCCAAATGTGCTAATCTATACAAAACAATTTGTAGTGAAGAGGTAAGGTAGTTTGTTTGCTATACCAGTGTCTCAAACCGATCATGTTAGTATTTCTAGAAAAAAAAGTTACTTACTGGCTACTCTATGTGTCTTGGAATTGGCCAGGCTTAAATTTCACCCCCTCAAAAAACAGACAACCAATACTGTTCTGTGAACAATGGCAGGTTTTGTTAAACTTGTTCATTCCCCTTCTCTCCCTCTATTTCTAAATAGGACAAGGAGTACTTGTTTCTGACTGCTTGCTTTCTTTCCAGGTACTAGTGAACACTGCCTGCTGTTTTCTGATGCTGGTGGCTAAGTTTATCCAGTGTATGGTGTTTGGTCCTCTCCGTGTCAGCGAGAGGCAGGTGAGATAGCAATTTGTTGTCTTGGATGTGTTGTTTCAAGATTTCTAGGTGTGTGACTGGTGTCTGTGCATTTCTGTATGTAATTGCTGAAAGTACACAAGAAGAGCAAATTTTAGGCCACATAAAGTTAATTCTCACCATGTGGTTAGCTAGCATAACCATAGGCACAAGTTTCCAGTTGATTTGTGAAGGGAGCTTTTTCACTGTTCCTATTGTATAAACCCACGATCAACTTGAAAATCCTGCTTCCCTAATGAACTTTGTTGGATTTCTTGCAAGTGCAGTATTTCAGAATACTTATAACATAGGTTTTGCCCTCTTTGGTTTGTACTTGGCAGCATTTCGCCGCTGTGTTTTGTAGCCATTTATCAGCACTGGCATTTCGAGTTCCCTCTTGTACTTTTTTTTGTGCTGTGATGCTGGAAAAGTGCTGTATGTCTTCATATGCCAAGCGGATGGTTTATGTTTAAGAGGGAGTAGAGAGGCATTTTCCCAGAGAAGGGAGTTAAGCAGGGCTGAAAACTCAGGTGGTTTAATCTTGTCTTGGGCTAGGTGAGACTGTTTAAAAATTCAGCATTAAAACGCAAGTTTTTTTAAAATAGGATCCTGCAAAAGATGACAGCAGCAGCAGCAGTTTGAATAGGATCTGTGTATTTTTTTAAAGGAAGGTCAAAGGCATAAGCTGCTCTCTGTAACTGCTGTAGCAATGGTTTGAAGTGTGTTCTTGTATTTTTGTTAAAAAAAGGTATGTAAATGCAGTTCTTCAGGAGAAATCAAGCTATGATGATTTTCGACATGCAGAACTGAGGCACATAAAGTTTCACTAATAACCATGTCTCAAGGCCTGTTGTATTTGTTATTCACAAATAGAACCTCAGAGTTAAGTCTAGAAAAACAAGGCACTATCGAACTGCATTTTGGTTTACTGTTTTTATGTTTTATGCATAAACACAGATTACTTTTCCAGGCTCTGTTGACCACAAGGATGTGCAATTTTAAACAGTGACAATTTCAAGGATGTTCTTTACCCTCTTAAAAGTGAAAAGCAAGAACAGTGTGGATCCATTTGTGTTTGGACAGTGGGAGTATGATTCTGTTCCATATAAAGGAAAGCTGGTTATTAATACTGGCGGGTCAAAACCAGCCACATCGTGAAGGAATTCTGGGCTTGTCTTAACTAAACTCCTGGTGATTTCATCATGGTCTTTAACAAAGCATTTTATTTCATGAGTGTTTTTATGCCCAACGAACTGGCTTGCTATCTGCTGCTTGAGACCATTGTATTGTTTCTTTCATACTGCATGTGTGTGGGAATAGGTTCTTTTTCATTGCCCATTCGTCTCATTCTCCACTGCAGGCATTGTGCTTTTTAAGAACAGACTTTGTCATCTTCCGTTAATCATCTGTGCTTTTGACAGGTTCTTGGAAGCAAGGTGCTAGGCTATTTGGGCATTTTGTATAACTAACCATGGCAGTTCTCCTAGCAGAGAGTACTTTGTGTTCACAGCCTGGTAGCTGTGTTGCTTGGGAGTGAAGAATCATAGAATTACAGGATGGTTTGAATTGGAAAGGACCTTAAGATCATCTAGTTCCAACCCCCTGCCATTGGCAAGGATGCCTCACACTAGACCATGCTGCTCAAGGCTCCATCCAGCCTGGCTTTGAACACTGACAGGGATTCTTTGGGCAGCCTGGTCTGGTACCTCATCTCCTTCACAGGGTAAAAGTTCTTTCTTTAACTGAGATCAAACTTGGTTTGTCCTGGCACCTTAGGCTTAGCATCGGAGTGTGGATGTTCACACTTAGAGAGCTGTTTTCTTGGTCACTGGAGAGTGCTGTCCAGTGAGGCTTTACACAGATGGAGTTTTAGGTGAGTAAGTAAGTGAGGATATCCATGTTGGTGGCACTATTTCTGAGGCTGCCCTGTGTAGTACGTGCCCAGCTCCTGGTTTGTTGTAACACATTAGGCTTAGCATCAGGGTCTGGATGTTTGCACTTAGGGAGCTCGTTTCTGGGGTGCCTGAGAGATTTACCACTTCTTTGGGCAACCCATTCACAACACTCACAGGGAAGAGCTTCCTTATATCTAACTGAGATCAAACTTGGTTTGTGCTAAGCTAACAGTAACAAATGCTATTCAAGATGTGTGTGCAGCGGCCTTTTGATAACATATCCTTATATTCTACTTTCATCTTGTTTTTTTCCTATACAGTGTGTCCACCCATAGGTGAAGCTTTGGATTTGGCTATAGAAGGATCCTGCTTTTATACCCTTAGAAAAATAACCAGCTTTATGCCAGATCTGTAATTGTTTACTCATGAGGCTGTGCAGTTTCTCATGATCTCACTGTTGTCCATGCCGAGAATGTTGGCCAGTTGCCCCAGTGCGGCCAAGTATGAAGGTCATAGAACAGCTGCACACCTATGTTTTCCTGCGTCCTTTGGACAAACAGTTGTGATGAACATAAGCCTATATACTCTACTGAATACACTGACAAAAAGCATACTTTATGTCTCTCAGTCATGAGAGGGAATAAAATCTCAGCTAGGTTCCCATCCATTACAATTATAGAATCAGCTAGGTTAGAAAACACCTTTAAGATCATCAAGTTCAACCTTTACCCAGGACTGACAAGTCCATGACTAAACCATGTCACCAACTGTCTTGTCTACATGGTTTTTGAACACTTCCAGGGATGGTGACTCCACCACTTCCTTGGAAAACCTGTTCCAATACTTAATCCCCCTTTCTGTGAGTGTATTTCTCCTAATACCCAGTCTAAACCTCCCCTGGTGAAGTATGTGGGTTGTCAGTACTTTTGCTACAGTAACCAAATGTCTTTCCTTTACAGCATCTCAAGGATAAATTCTGGAATTTCATTTTCTACAAGTTCATCTTCATTTTCGGTGTGCTGAATGTTCAGACAGTGGAAGAAGTAGTGATGTGGTGCCTTTGGTTCTCTGGACTTGTGTTTCTTCATCTCATGGTTCAGCTCTGCAAGGATCGCTTTGAATACGTGAGTTTTGATTGCAGGATGTTCTCTGGGACATGCAAATTTTGTTTCTGGTTTGGGCACTGCTTCCTGATCAGTTACAAACAGATTATTTAGACCTTTTCCCCACCCTGCAGCTCTGAACACGTGCACCTCCCAGTAGCTTTAAAGTGCACGTCAAGCGTACTGCTTCAGTTTTCCTGTGAGACAAAGAAGATGAAGATATGTACTTCCTTTCATAAATTGCAGCTTCTGTGTGCCCTGTAATTACTATTACATAACTGTGAGATAGTTCTCCTTAGTGAAAGAATCTTGACAGCAGAACTTCCCTTACATTGGTGCCCTCTAGGACTGGTCCGTGAAGCCTGTTTCTGTGCATTCTGCACTCAGGTTTCAAGTTCGTTTACATCTACCAAATGTCTTTATACAGTGCAGCTTTCTCCATAAGCTACATTCCAGTTTCTGTTAATACCAAGTATAAATTCAGTAGAGATGCAGAAATTGAAGACAAGGCAAGGAAGAAGGAACTGGAATGTTAATAGTAACATCTTTAAATTTATGTAATGGAAGTACATTTTCCTCATCTTCTCTGTTGTGCAAGAGAAGTATGAACTAAATCTGTGAATCTGTGAAAATGCTTTGCATTTAATTTTTTTTTTTAATATCAAGTAAGGGCTGTTCCTTTACAAGAAGCTAAGCGCTAAGCTTGAAACTAGATGGGTTGGGGTTAGGAAAATGGAGTCAGAAGCAAACAAGGCAGTCATCTGGTATTTTTAGTATTGTTTGGAAAGCTGTGAAAGAACAAAGCTCATGTGGGAAAAAATCCTTATTACATTCCTTCTGCATTCAAAGCATGTATTGTAATTCTTTACTTGTACAAACAGTACTTGTGTGATCTGCCTCGCAGACTTAGGGGGATGTGGAGCTGAACCAGATATAAAGGAGGAAGATAAGCAATTTAAAAACAAAACATGTGAATCAACTTCATCAATCAGACCAGAGGGAAGTTTTGGGCAACTCCTTCTTTCCTTGTCCTGTTCTTACCTTTCGTGCCCTGGAAATAAAGGACTGGACTACCTAAATAATTTGCCTCTTGGGTTGTCTTTAATTTCAACAGCGTAGGTATAGCCTACTGTTAAGGTAGTTTAGAGAATTAATACACTATGCATGCTATTGAATGAGACAACTATTTTCAGCAGATTCTCTCCAGGAGTCTCTAGCTGCATGTTAAACTTTCTGGGTCAGATGTCTTCTTCTTCCAGAAGAAGATAGCTTTGGAAGAACTAGAGGCTATATATTAAGGTTGGGTGTCTTTCTAAAATGCATGTTTGTCCTAAGCAGATGCTGTAGATTAGATGCAGAAACTACTGTGTGAGAAAAGTGTCTATGGTTTTCTTGTACAGGTGATCTAGACATTGCATCAGATAACTGCAATGATCCCTTCTGGCTTTAAAAGCCTGGTGACTGTAAATGACAGTGAAATGAATGAGACTTTGGGATGGTGTCTGGTTTTAGCTTTATCCTGCGTCATCTATTACTACATTGTGTGGTTGAGGTCCTGAAGTTGGTTTTATTCTAGAAAGCAAAATATTTTTCTGGCTGAGGACTTGTTTGATGAGGTGACTGCAGAAGGCAGGGTGGATGTAGTACTTTAAACCTGTTCTGTGTTTATATATTTGTGTTGCAGCTTTCCTTTTCTCCTACCACACCCATGAGCAGCCACATCAGAGTCCTGACACTGCTCATAGCCATGCTCCTGTCCTGCTGTGGATTAGCCCTCATCTGTGGTGTTATTGGCTATGCTCATGGCATGCACACGTTGGCTTTCATGGCAGCAGAGGTGAGACTTCCTTCACATGTGTTGTGGTTTCTGCTTTGCTTTTCAACCCTTACACGAGGGTATTTTGGCATGCAGTGGGTTTTCTTTTACTTTCTCACAAGGAAGAAACTCTGAAGATGCCCTTTCGTGTTTTGTAGTAGTTGCCAAGTTTAGTCCTTCAAAAAATCTTTGTCTGAAGGAGAGAATGAGAGGATAAATCCATAAGATGATGCTGAAACCAACATGAAAAAAGTAAAGGTTGTGCTTCAGGAGCGTTGCAAGAAGGGTTAGTTGAAATGGCTGCTTGGGAGGGAGAGAGTGTATATAAAAGTGTAGTATGCAAATGTTCATCTCAGCCTGTTCCTTTGAGGTTGTGTTTCCTATTTAATTTCTCTCCAAAAAGAATGAGACGATGTTTGTGCCAAGAGTAGTGTCACACCTGAGATGAGCACCTTGTGTTTGTGCACTCCTGAACCTTTGGCATCAGGGAGTAAACAATACGTCTTTTGGAGTGAATATCAGTGTGTTTCTAATGTTATGGTGGGTTATTGCTCTCTGCCTGAGAAAGCGATAATCTTCAGCAGTGTGGAGGTGTCGTGGTTTAAGCCCAGCTGGTAACTCAGAACCATGCAGCTGCTCGCTCACCTCCCTGCCCCCTCTTCCTCCAGCTGCTCCAGGAGGGATGGGGAGGAGAACTGAAAGGATGTAACTCTCGTGGGTTGAGGTAAGAACAGTCCAGTAACTAAGGTATAACACAAACCACTATTGCTGCCACCAATAATAATAATGGTAAGGGAAATAACAAAGGAAGAGAACACAACTGCTCACCACCCACCGACTGATACACAGCCTGACCTGAGCAGTGATCTAGCCCTTATGGGTAACTACCCCCAGTTTATATACTGGGTATAATGTGCTGTGGTATGGAATACCCGTTTGGCTAGTTTGGGTCAGGTGTCCTATCTCTGCTTCATCCTGGCTTCCCCTCCTCCCTGGCAGAGCATGAGACTCAGAAAGTCCTTGGTCAGGGTAAACATTACTGAGCAGTAACTAAAACCATCAGTGTTATCAGCGCTGTTCCCAGGCCGAAAGTCAAAACCACAGCACTGCACCAGCTACTAAGAAGGAGAAAAATGACTGCTATTGCTGAACCCACGACAGTATCCACCCCATATTCCATACCATTCATGTCATGCTCAGATCCCACATTTTTCAATATACCATCACTCTTGTCTGATATATGTATATATGTATATATATATACACACACACATATATAACCAGTATAAATGGCAAGTCAGTTGTGTTAGCACACCTTGGTACAGATAACAAGTAGCATGTATGGTTTGGTTTTCATATCCTATCTTGAACTCATACTTGGAGTTAATCAGCTGATAGTGAGATAATATGATGCTGGTCACACCACAGTTCATTTATTTCATATGTCAGCTTACTTTTTGTGAAATAAGAGAATATGCAAGGCCAGATATGTAACTACACAGTGAAAGGGTATTGAAGATTTGTGTCTCTAATAGGTAGGGTCTTGGTGGTGGTGTATCTCTTATCTTGGTGTGGCAGAAGGATGCATTGGGTGTGTGTTAGAGTGGTGTAAGTTTATCAGGGAGTGTTGCAGCAGCCAAGGGTTGCCTCGTTGGTGCTGTGGTGGTGTATGTGTTTTGGGTTGCAGGATGTGGCCTTCAGTCAGTAGAAGTGTGTGGTGCTCAACTAAGCCATGGATCCAGACATCCTGCTGTGCTGCTGGTGAACAGCAGAGGAGGTTTGTGGGGATGGGGTAGGAAGGGGTCTCCCACCCTTGTTTGCAACTGCTGGCATTTGAGGATGCTCCTGAGCTGAGGGTTGTGCGAGCCTATTGGGTTTGATATCTTCAGGTGGACTGAGGAAACTTGTCTGATTGTTTGTTGAACCATTTATACTTTGGCCTCCACAATATCCAAAGGCAACAAATTCCACATTTAACTCAGCTTTGTGTACACAAAAGAGCTCTTTTAGTTGTTCTGAATCTTCTGTCTGATAATCATAGGATCATAGAATAGTTAGGATTGGAAAGGACCTCAAGATCATCTAGTTCCAACCCCCCTGCCATGGGCAGGGACACCTCACACTAAACCATATCACCCAAGGCTTCATCCAACCTGGTCTTGAAAACTGCCAAGGATGGAGCATTCACTACCTCCCTGGGCAACCCATTCCATGTCCTTGGCTGTCATCTGATACATTTATGGTGAAAAACTGCAAAGAATCATTCCCTGTTTACTCTTCTTCATACCATTTGTGATTTTATAGACCTTCCCCCTGTTCCTCTTCTGACTTTCCTTCCAAGCTAAAAAACTCTATTCTGTTTAATCTTTCCTCGTTTCATCTTGCGCTTTCATTAACATTTTAGATATGCCTCATCTGGATTGGGCAACTGTGAATAGTTTATTTGATTTTAATACCCAGCAGTGATGTAAGTGGAATAAAACATTTAAGCTTCTCTCTGTAGAGGTACTAGCAGAGACACCTCACGGCAGTCCTCAAGCTCTCAGCAGAAAGCATTAAATCTTTCAAACTAAAATGTTTTCCTGGTGGTGCCTTGTCTGATGCTGTTCAGGAGGGGCCTTGCCAAGTGTATTCCATTAGTGTGTATTTAATTACATTAAGTTACATTAAGCTGTTCATCTCTCTCCTGACTCTGCGGACATTGATTTAGTTTGATGCTTCAGGGTTTTAAATAAAGCAATATAGATGTTTTTCTTGTGTTTTAGTTAGGCTTCCCTTGTTCTGGATTGTTTGTCAATATTTTCTTTCCTGCAAAGGAGAGATATGAAATGTTCAAATGCCCAGGAGAGGCTGAATAGGAACAGTCTTTCTGACTATACATTGAACTTTTTTGTCTTGCTATGTAGTATTTGAGATTTACAGTATAGCAAGTAATGTCCAGTTTGTTTATGTACCTTTTTTATTGTAAGAAGGAATTACTTCATTCCTGTAGTAGCCATCCTCTGGTCCCGTTTCATACATCTCAGTTAAGGCCGTATGATGATAGTGACATTCATATCTTAGAATTGTACCTTGCAGATATTTTCCTGCAAGGCTTCTCATGCTGCATCCATTATCTCTGGATCTGAGTGCCTTCCAGTTGTGTGCTAGTCTACATGACTAGTATCTGCCAGTATCACAGAGTCCATGGGGAATAAGCAGTTCATTTTGAGCAGAGCAAGAGCTCTTGAGGTGTCAGTGCCGAAAATGGCCTGCTGTACATTTAGAACCTCAGATTGTGGAGTTGTGTAACTTGAGAGGTAGTGTTCTACTTCCTGCCAAGCATTTCTCATGTCAGAATGCTGAAACACATTTCTGGAAACAGTGGAGGAACTAGAGACCAGGGCCTTGATGCAAGCTGCACTAGCTCGTCCTTTTAATTTTGATGCTATTGCTGCCTCATCACTAACCAGCGTAAGTCATGTCTTGGAAATACTAACTTCTCAATAGTTGCAAAGACTAGACTCGTCAGATTTCTGCCTGATAGATGTCTTCCTTGTTGGAGACCTTATACCACAGGTACTGGTTTTGACACAGATTTATGCTCAGTGGCATATCCATCAAGAAGCTCAGGTAATCATTCTGGTGCATGTTTAGAATTAGATGTATTTACTTGTCCTCTGTGGTCTGTCCAATGTTTCCCTATAGCCAAAGACCTTGTTTGAATAAGGTGTAGTATTGTACCTACATGCAGGGGAACAGGAGGCAGAATAGGGTCTCATAATCTGCCTTGTAGGAGCAGCTAGTGACCTTATTCAACATTTTTATGGAAGATGTTTGTAATGAGAACAGCACACCATGCTAGGTAACTTGCTGTTACCTTCTTGATATGTTTTTTGTGTTGAGTGATGTGAACATCTTATCCTGAACCCCTGCTATGGTTAAAAGATTGTGCTAGTAAATAGTCATAGGAACACTTACTTTAAAGGCAGTTAGTAAACAGTTGGCAGGTATGTTGGGTATTACTAGGGATTAAATACATACAGAAGCATTTTACGCTTTTTACAAATGGAAAAAAACCCCATCCAAACCAACTGCTTTGTTGTCATTTTGATAGTTCTTCTGTACTTGTTTTTAATACTTATGCTGAGAGCATGCCATCAGACCAGTTTTGCAGAAATGGTTTCAGTTGCTTGTTCTAAATCCCCTGCATCTTGGTGTCAGTTGACTCCTGCTAACTACAGGGCAGGCTCTGAAGGGTTTGTCCTGTTCCATTTTCTTTCACTGAGAGGATACAATTAGAGAATGGGGCACTGTGGGCCTGATGGGTTAGAGAGGTGATGGACCTGTGTTTCTTAGGTGATGAGAGCCATGGAAATGTGGTTAGGTATTCTGGAACCAGTTCTGATAGACTTTTTTCTCTGTACTTAGGCTAGAGGGGTAAGCATGATTAAAGGCAGAAGTTACTTTTGCAGCCTTCACGTCTCAGCCAAGGGGGGAGATAATTTGAAAGTGCTTCTGTGGTTCTTCCTCAAATTCCTGCTACTATTTGATTCTTGAAATTTTTCTTGAGCATTGGTCAAGAGAGATTGTGGTTTTGACACTCATTGAGTGGTAAGAACTGAAAAAGAATACATTCTTGGGGGGGGAAGAGACTTAACAGCAGTGGTGGTAACACTCCGAGAGCATTGTGTGCCTCAGAACAATTTATTGCATATTTATTTATAAGCTTTGTGTTTGTCACAGGTATGTTGTGCACACAGTTGTGGTGACTGTTGGAACTTGTTAATACATTGCAATAAATGCATTTTAGCCCTTTAGTGCCTGCCTCTGGACCATATCCCTGCTGGAATGTTAACATATCTTTTATTTCCTTTTTCTCCTCTTTTGCAGTCTCTGCTTGTGACAGTTAGAACTACTCATGTGATTTTACGGTGAGTAGCTCATGTTTTGCAGGATGGTTGTTGAAGAAGGTGGTGACTATTGCATGTTGATCTAACAGGTGTATGTAATTACCTTGTTAAATTGCAAAAGCAATTTGGCAGTGGGCAAATGTGGTTAACTTTAGCCTGTGCTATTTTTAAGCATGAATTCTGCAATGCATGGATAGTTTTAGTGGGTGCTAATAGCTTGAGGCATGGATTAAAATGGATTGGTGCTACTGTATGAGGGTTAATACATGTTACTTAATGTCATCCTACTGGAATGTACAGCTACTACAACTGCTACAACTTCTGCTTTGGAAAAGTAGCATGCCTGTGTATCTGTAATGCACGTGTGTGTGCAGATGTAGGATGTGACATGTAGAACAGAACCTCTTGGTCTGGGTCACTGCTGGCATTTTGGGTCTGTCACTAAATTGTAATGCTTCACTTGGGAAACACCTGATGTACTGAAAAGTGTGGGTCTGTGGTTACTAAAATCCCTTTCTTGGTACATGAGAAATTTTTATCAAATGCAGCATCTTTGTCAGCTGGTGGTATCTGTAATGCTGTGTGGGCTGAGGACTGATTGATTGCTTTTTGTCTTTTTAAAATGTTGCTGTTTGAAACAGTAACATCAAAGTCCCTACGGTACTTAAAAAGTGTGGGCACTGGGCTCAGGAGGGGCAAAGAATCCATATCCAAAAACTGTTTGTAAAATGGGGAAAATGCTTTGAATGCCAGAGGTTTACAAAAAGACAGAATAATGTTAATTTCTCTGCTCTTACAGATATGTAATTCACCTCTGGGATCTCAGCCATGAAGGAATGTGGGAGGGCAAAGGCACTTATGTCTACTACACTGATTTTGTCATGGAGCTCACCTTGCTTTCACTGGACTTGATGCATCACATTCATATGCTGGTATGAAATACTGGATATAAGGTTGAGCACATAGACTGGCCTTAAAATAAAGGGTACTGGGTCTATGTATTTTATATATTTTTTTGCTTTTCTTATTTTATTTAAATAAAAAGGAAAGCGTATGGGGGTGGATTCTGACATTCTTTACTCTTGTGTAGTTGGAGTATTCCCAAATAACTTTGTTATGGAGTATTAACTACTGTAAAATAACCTGTTTAATATGTGTTTAATTACGTTTGCTATTATGTAATACCAGCCTGACTTATTTTCATTGGCAGCAAGGGACATAAAAGTTGCACAGGACCAAACACAGTTTATCCTTATTATAAATGCTGTGCTGCTTAAGTGGCATCTGGAGTGGTAATACCTGTGAACATAGAATCCTCACCTAGTTTAGGTTGGAAGAGACCTTAAAGCTCATCTGATTTTGACCCCTTGCCACGGGCATGGACACATTCTAGTAGACCAGGTTGCTCCAAGCCCTGTCCAACCTGGTTATGTGTGGTTAATCTGGATGTCTCAGTGAAAGAAAAATTCTTCAGTGCTGGTTTCTCAGTTTCTTTTCCTTGTAAGACCTGGTGCAGTTCCTTGTGGTAGTTTCTAATCACCTTTCTGTTTTTTTCCTGAAGTTGTTTGGTAATATTTGGTTGTCAATGGCGAGCCTCGTGATTTTCATGCAGCTACGCTACCTGTTTCACGAGGTTCAACGAAGAATACGGCGGCATAAGAACTACCTCCGTGTAGTGGGAAATATGGAAGCTAGGTGAGCCTTTTATTTGCCCTGGGATTTTGGAGAGAGGAGTCTGATGAAGAAGCTGGGATTCCTTTAGGTTCCTTTCATACGTGATGACAGTGTAAGCTGGAGAGATGCAATCTTGCAAATCCAGCACTTAAGTCTTTACATTTAGAATGTGTTTTTACCCATTTTATTTGTTAATGGGGACACACTTTCTGGTTTTAACAGGTACGTAGGATTGACTCTTATAATAGCAGTATTACTGATAAACTGTTACTGGCAACATGTGAACTCCCTAGACCAGCTTTTCTTTCCTGCGTTCGCTTGTCACCCCATCAGGGTAGTATACATAAGCTCTACAGAACTCTGCTTGTTTTAGTTGTCAGATACTGGTTTTGGCTATGATAGAAATAAATGCTTTTAATTTCATTAGGCCATACTATTCAGATATTGCAACCAAATATTAATTACAGCCTGCTTTTGGCTTTAGGTATATATTTATTAAACCTCAAACCAACTCTGAAAGACTCCGTACTTGTAGGGGAGCTGAGAGCACTTTGAGATTACGTTAGTCCATACTCCTGTAGTGAGGCCATCTAGAGGAACTGGAAGACCTGCTAAAACCTAGTATTGTGCCAGATATGACTGCATCTCTGATCCCATGTTTTCAAAACTCAGCCGTGGCTTTAGTGACTTCAAGAACAGCAGGGAGTTTCGCTCTTTCTGTACATTGCTGTACCATTTTCCTTGTGGACTTCAGTGGGTTTGACTAGCTATGATGCCTTCTGGTGTAGTCCAGATGGAGAAAGAAGTCTAACTTACCCAGAAATTCATAAGGTGTTTTTTTTTATTTTGTTTTTTTTGTTTGTTTGTTTTGTGAGAAGTCATTTAGTGACTGTAATATCAGGTTAAGAGCTGCATAATAAAGTTCATCCACCATGCTTCATCTCTTTTCAGTAAGATGCAGCTGCTAAACCCCTTTCAGATGCTCACAGACCTGTTTTGAGTTGCATGTGCCTCAGACTTGTTGTCTGAGTGACTTGATGTGCTTCTGTCATTCTGATTTTTCTGGAAGAACCACATTCTAGCTTCCTCTTGAACCTGCCAATGGCAGCATGATCCCTGCCTTTCTGTAGTTGTTCTTCAGGTATATTCCACACCAGGAGTACTATGAAATGTTGTTGCACAGTTCATCTCTCTATTGTCTGTGTTAGGTTGCTACGTAGTAGTTGCTTGCATGGTGCTGTGGTTTAAAAAAGAAGATAAAGGATTAAAGATAAATGGGGATTGGCAAAATATGAGACCAAAATTAGTCAGACCATAAATGCCTTTGATCCCAGGAAGACATCTTCATGTGTACAGCTGTTAAAACTCATTTAGAAAAATGACATAAGCCAAATCTAGACAGATTATATATAGCTTGAGGTTCTCAACCTCATCATACATCTTTAAAGATACTAAGTAAAAGCTTTGTGCACTTGGGATGTATGGGCTGTGCAAAAAAAACCTGTCTGTCAGAAAAGTTAGCATGGAGGATAAGGCTTTCTCAGTGTGGGATCCTCTAGACAGGAGGCCATGCTGAGCTGGTGTACTCATTACTTCTGTCTCTTCCTTTTTCTTCTTTGTAGGTTTGCAGTTGCAACACCGGAGGAGCTAGCAGCCAATAATGATGACTGTGCCATTTGCTGGGACTCAATGCAGTCTGCACGCAAACTCCCTTGTGGGCACTTCTTCCACAAGTATGTTTCTGGGGCTGGAGAGGGTGCACCTGACTGTAGAAAGGGAGGGAGCTATGGGCATGTCTGAAAGTTACAGCAGGATGACAAATAATGAACCGTCAACAGAGCTGTGCGTGCTTATTGCCTGGGTCATCTTGTTCTGCTTCCAATAGCAATGCACAAAGTCATGTTCACATCAGTTGTTTCCATGTTTGGGGTGTTTCACCTGATGCGTTCCTTCCCCCCCCCCAGTCCCCAACCTAAGAGGATGCATCTTGTCAACTAATGGGAGGTAGTATTGAGTTATGGTGTCTAAATTACAAGTCTGTATCCTGCCTTGCTGTATAACTGCTTGGTAAAGTGCATTTTTTTGCCCTTACTTTATTCTGTTCATCAGCTGTTCTATGAGGGTGTGTTGATTTTTGGTGAGGAAGGAAGAGTGGAGTTAGATCCTCAAGTAACTTTAGGATACCTGCTTTTAGAAGAGAACAGGAAATATTTTTTTATAATGTGGTGCTTGCATGTTGATGAGGCCCCAAGGACAGTTGTGAAGGCCAGGCCTGATTAAATGATTTAATGGGGTGATGTGTCCATCTGGGCTATAAAAGAGGGTGACCAAATTAGCTGTAGAGGCCTCTAAGTAGTTGTTAGTTGGAACTGAAAGGCTTTTGGCCAATGGATCTCTCTATATACTGTGTCTTACACTCAGTGGATAGTGAATAGTAGCAGTTGCTTGTGGAGACAGTGTGCTGTGGTAGATGTTCTTTCCTTAGACCTTCTGTAGCAGTGCTTACATTTTCATAATTGTGGTTAAACATGGAAGGAGATACAGGGATTGAATCAGGAATTCCTGAAGTTCCATGTGATTAACATGCACGGTCTATTAGATTGTCCCCGTTCCACTATATAAGCAAGTTACTTTCTGCAAATGGCGTTTTACTTTTCTGGTAACTGTCAAACCAGAGATTGTAATCCATGTGCTAATTTGTTGTCATTTGTGACAACCCTTGCCATAAATATTTTTATGTGTTCCAAGAAGCCTCTAATGAGATAATGTGCCTCTGTAGCAGACTCCTATTCCAGTGCTTCTGAATCATATGAATATCTCATCACCTACTGAGTACTTGAGAAGCCCAAGGTCTTCTCTTCTGAATTGTTTTCTCTGTATCTAAAAAAGATCCTTCTGTATTTTTTTCTGAAGCTGAGTTACAATCACATCCTTTGTGCATTTAGGGAGGGAACCTGTTACAGTGGATGACTTACATGTGCATATAAAACCAGATGCAATTAACAACCTTATTTACAACCTAAGAATGGTTTCTCTCCTCATAAAAACCTGGTGATTTTGCCAACAGGCTTAATTATATGGCATGCTTTTTCATGGCCATTTATTTGGTGTAGAAGAGAAAGTGGTAGGGAAAACTCACATTGCTGTGATAAGTTCTGTGCCTTAGTTTTAAGGAATTTTAATCGGAGTAGGTGTCTGAATATCGTAGGCTGTGTTAAAACTCTTTCCTTTATCTTTCAAAAGAGTTGTTTCTCTGACGTGTTGCCATCCTTGACCTGTTGTTACTCATCCTACTGAGAGGCTTCAGGCAACCAAGCCCTTCTGCCTGTGTGGCACAAAATGGGCATAACCATGGCTGGCTTACTGCAAGCATTTGGGGCATGGTGCTACTGCAGCCTGGTAGGGGTCTGTGCCCCTTCCAGCACCTCGGTGGTTGAGGTGTTGAGGAGCACCAGCCTGGTGGTAGCTTGTGTCACTCTGCATGTTTCACAGATGACCTTTTGAGCACAACTCTGGCAGAGATTTGACTTTGCTGTGTGCAAAGTGATTTTGCTGTGGTGATGGAGATGAAGTTGGACAGCTTCAGCAGTGCTAACGTGCTGGCTGTGCTGATGACCAGTGTGGTAGATTTTTACTGTAGTGCTTTGGTTCTGGGAAAAACCCATTGTTGTAATTTCTGAACGCTGCATATCCCTCCATGTAAATATGATGGAGAACACTTTGGCAGTGTGTTTATAGGCTGCAGCTTCAGGAGCTGTGCAGACTGTTTGTATCTTTAACTTTGCAATACTCCTGCAATTATGACTTTTTCCTTGTTCTGTTAGCCTAAACCTGCAATCTGTGCCTTTATTTGCAAATACACAATTGGGGAAACAAATATATTTGACCTTGTTGCATATCTTCAGGGGCAGGCTACAAGTTTATTTGACCTTTTTGCATATCTTCAAGGCTAGGCTGGATGTAGTTCTGAACAACCTCATCTAGTTCAACATGTCCCTTCTCATTGCAGTAGGGTTGGACTAGGTAAGCTTTGAAGGTTCCTTCCAACCTAGAGTAGCTTGTGATTCTAAAAGACATCTGGAGAGGGACTTTTTTTTACAAGGGCATGTAGTAACAGGAAAAGGGGGAATGGTCTTAAAGTGAAAGAGCGTAGCTTTAGATTAGACACTAGGCACAAGTTCTTCCCTGTGAAGGCAGTGAGGCCCTGGCACAGGTTGCCCAGAGAAGCTGTGGCTGCCCCATCCCTGACAGTGTTCAAGGCTGGGTTGGACGGGGCTTGGAGCAACCTGCTCTAGTGGAAGGTGTCCCTGACTGTGGTAGGAGTTGGAACTGGATGAGCTTTAAGGTCCCTTCCAACCCAAACCAGTCTGGGATTCTACACCTTTCTAAACTGTTTTGGGACCTTCTGCTGGAAAAAAACCTACCCTGTGAGTGGGAAGTACGTGTTGTAATAAAGAGATCAGTTTTGTGAAATTCAGTACTTCCATACTGAAAATCAGGTTTAACTTGACAACAGATACCACAATTTGGTCATATCAGTGTGAATCAAAAAGTAGGCACAGCTCTGAGTGTTTAAACCTGCATTTAAAATTCTTCTCACTTTCTGTAAGACAGCAAATGTTCAGAATTAAGTAAGCATTTTAATGGCACAGCGCTCATTGGTATTAATAAATCTGAGAGTTCCCAGGGTGGTACTTACTTTGGTGATGATTTGAGTATTGGTAGTGTTGAAACGATACTAGAAAAGCTTTGGGGGTGCCATTGCCAGGTAACACCATGAGAACTGCTATGAAAATATGTTAGTGTATATTAAATATTTGTCCAGTTGAATTTTGTCCTTCTTCTGTTGGAGATAGTGAGGTAAAACTTGCTTGTTCTGAGCTAGAGACAACAGACTCAGAGTGTTTTAAGTTTGTAATAAATCTGTATGCTTGCATATAAAAAATGAACACTTGCGTGTTTTCAGCTGAAAGAAATGAGAAACCTATGACAGAGCCATCAGGGGCTCATCAAGTGTACCTCACAGATTATCTCTGAGCAGTCTGTACGCTGATGTTCTGCACAGAATCTGCTACAGCTGCTTGATGTACTTGTGATACTGGTGTCTTGGAAAAATGCTGCAAGCTCTTTGTATTATTACTGTTTTCCTGTCAGCTCGTGCCTGCGGTCCTGGCTGGAACAAGATACATCTTGCCCCACCTGCAGAATGTCTCTTAATATCACTGACAGCCATCATGTGAGGGAGGATCACCAAAGGGAAAATATGATTGAGAACTTGGGCCCTGTGGCAGTAGCAGAAGGCAGACCGCGCTTGAACCAGCACAATCACTTCTTCCATTTTGATGGTGAGCTAAGCAGATTTGACATGTGGTGCTGCAAATAAGTGAAGGGAACAGCCTTCTGTAGAAGGTCATTCTGTCCGTGCTTCAATTGAAACTTAAACCATGCTTCTGCTTGCATTTGTCAGATATGTATATGTTTCTTGTAGTTCTTTTGCAAGAGCTCAGATATGTAAATCTGAAGTTGTCCAGAGTTACAAAGATTTGTTGAAAGATTTTGTACAAATGCTCTCTTTTTCTTGATTTATTGTGATTAGCAGCTTTAATATAGCCTGTTAATGAGCAGCATGGGAAATTCATGTGTCTTATTTTGTTACAAGGTGGCAGTTAATCAATGGCAGTCAAAGAGGGAAAAAACCTCTGTGGTGCAGCCTTAAAGCTGATATTTCCCCTATCCCCTAGCTAAATGGGAGGTTGTCGAAAGTCCATTTCACACGCAATTTGCAAGAAACTTACAATGCTTGGTTAGGTGCAGAAGCTTAATCATGTAGCTAGAACAGTTTTTTTTTTCAGTGGTGTATTGTAAGTGCTCCCAAAGCAAACCTCATGAAATTCAACAGGGCCAAGTGCAAGGTCCTGTACTTGGGCTGGGGCAGTTCCAAGCACAAACACAGGCTGAGTAGAGACTGGATTAAGAGCAGATCTGAGGAGAAGGACTTTGAGGTACTGGCTGATGAGAAGCTCCCCATGTGTGCACTTGCTGCTTACAGGGGGTTTCTGGGCTGCAAATTGAGGGAGGGATTCTCCCCCTCTATTGTGCTCTGGGACTGTAGCAGGGGGGTGGAGCTGGATGAACTTAAAAGTCCCTTCTGACCTAAGTCATTCAAGGATTGTATGATTCTGTGTTGCTGTGATGCTGCAAACTTACACAGTGACCCCTTCTTCAGCTCTGCTGGTTTTGTAATTTTTGAAGATTGTGGTAGGACAATAATGGGCAGAGAAGGGACAGACACTTCTGGGTGTGCTGAGGCTGGCAGATAGCTTCTTGCATGGCTCCCACTTTTGGGGTGCTTTAGGTCTCCAAAGGACATTTAAATTTAGGCTACCACACTTTTTTGATAGCTGTCCTCCCCGGTGCTCTTCTGTGACTTGGAGACCTCAAACATTACTGTGGAGATAGAAGAAGTGTCACAGATCAAACCCTGTGTTTACTTAAATGGAAATGCAGAGGGAGGAGGGAGCCAGCCTCGTGCCCTGCTCTGTTGAGCCCAAGCACACAATTGCAGTAGTCATTTTTTGTTCAGTTGCTGTGTCCCTTTGTAGTGACATTTTCTCAGTGATGCCAGCCATGTGTAGCAGACATGGGATGAGATTCCATCATGGGAATGAGATTCAGCCTGTTTAGAAGCTGTCCTTTTTTCAGTAACATTGTTGGAGTTATTCATGTATTCCAGAACTGAATTTGGCTCTGGCTTTTTTGATTTTTTCCCTTTAATGGAAACATTAAAACAAGAAAAGAAGGATGTGTTGTTTCCTTCATCCTCTTCTGTCCCTCAGATCAGTAAGCCATTATGACATGTGTTTGAAGAGAGCATTAGCAGTTACTGATTTACTTCAGTGAATCAGTAACTCAATGGCTCTCCATGTTTGGGAGACCTTAGGAACGGATTGCACTGCAGAACTTCCCTGATCTACCTTGTGGAAATATGAAGGCTTACCTCACGTACATGTAGAAATACTTTGCCTGCTGAGAACCACAGATTCTTGCTTGACTTTCTGGGTGATTTCTTCTTCTTAGGCTCTCGAATTGCCAGCTGGCTGCCCAGTTTTTCCGTAGAAGTGATGCACACAACCAACATCCTTGGTATCACACAAGCCAGCAACTCCCAACTCAATGCTATGGTAAGAATGCTTCATGGGTTTGTACCTCAGCCTTCCTGTTTGTGTTGGGGAGGGAAGAGGATCATGTAGATAGAGAACAAAAGGGGAAAGAAGTCAAAACAGTGTTTAGATACTACATGAAAGCTCACAGGTTTTGTGTGTGAGAAGCTTAATTTTAGTGAGGTTAGGGCTATATTTTGTGTCCATTGTGCGAATATAAAAGAACAGGTCTGGAGGTAGGCAAATGACAGAGAAAAATTACGTGTACTTTCTGAGTAGATGGGTAGACTCTTTTTCCTCAACTTGCCTAGTGCAACTTTAGCTTTTTTTTCAGTATTTCGCTCAGAACTTGCAGTAGCAGAGAGTGTGAGTCTGTAACCACAGGATTTAGCTGTTAGCCAGGTGGTAACTAATCAAACCTGTTATATAACTTTTGATGTTTTTTGTATTTATTTTTAATAGCACTAAGCTCCAAGATAGCTGTTTCTGTTTGAATGTCTTGTCAGTGTGAGATGGAGATCTCTCCAGCACAGCCATCTCTTGCATGATTCATGATGATGACAGGAGTGTCAAGCATCAAATCCCATGTTTGTTTACTTCATACTCTAATGTAGTACAAAAGGAGAAGGGTATTGCCTCATGAAACACTTTTGGTTCGTTTAGTTTGAGAAGTGCTGTTTCTTTGAGTTCTTAAAACTAATGTGTACTATAGCATGTTCATGAATGTTCAGTGAAGTATTTTGGGAAAGTAAATCTCTGAATGTGAGGTATCTCCTGTAGCCTTTATCACTGTTGAAACCTCAAGAGGATAAGACCACAATTTATAGGGGGTTTGAGGCAGGGTGGGTAGGGAGTAGTAAGATGTTGGCAGATGATTTACTAGGTGAATATTCAGGAGCTCTCCATGTAAGGTCAGTTTAGTTTTTCTTTTAGTGGATACAGTGACACAAATGTTTTTTTTTTTGTTAGAGTAATGATTTATTAGCATTGTGTATCATTAAAAGTACAGTAGCAACTTGTATTAAAATGTTCTCTTTAACGGAAATGCCCAGGTTAGCGAACTATTAGAATGTTACACATTTTTAATAGAAAATAAGTGAAACTCTCCTTTGTGTTACTGAATAAAAACTAGGGAAGTATTCGAAGGGAAAAGCCAGAGGCTGAAATGCTGAATCTGTTGTTTTGGTCAGAAGTTGGTACAATGGAGAGTTAGGTTTGCTGTGGTTGCTTGTGTTTGAACTCGCTGTCAGCTGATGCATAATTTTTGCTTTGCTCTGAAAACTCCTTCCACCGTTATTGTTTAGATATCTCTCTTTCCCTTACTTTTACCTATTTAATTTGGGTATTATTTAAGTAACTTGAAATTCAATAGTAACAGTTCCCTGACAACTCAATTGAGTTTACTTGAGCTTTCAGATCCTGTTAAACTAGTCTGTAGGCAGAATAGGTTTTTGAAACATATTCCACTTGTCCTTACCAGTACCATTTTGGAATTCATCTGTGGCAAAGGCAAATACTATTTTTTATTTCTTTTTTGTGTGTGTTGATCTAATTTGCAGTCACTCTTGTGAATTCTGTATAGATCTTTATTAAAAAGGCTGTCAGAGGGTTAGGAAGCTTTTGAAACCATTTTGCATTTACAACACTGTTCAGGAATCTAAATTTTTAGGATCATGTGTCTCTGTGGATTTGCAGTTTTGCTGTTGGCATTGTTAGAGTTATTATTGACCTGTCAGTGCCAGAATGGGTTTTCCTTCTCTTGTGTGGGTTACCATATCATAAACAGCATCTTTGAGCTGTTTTTTTTTTTTGGCTATCTTTCTATTGTAATACTTACCAGCTGACTTTTGTTTACTGCTGGTTCTGACTGTATAAACCTTGCTTTCTCCAGGCCCATCAGATTCAGGAGATGTTCCCTCAGGTTCCTTATCATGTAATTCTACAGGATCTGCAGCTAACTCGTTCAGTAGAGATCACCACTGACAACATCCTAGAAGGGCGTATCCAGGTGCCTTTCCCCACACAGGTAAGTTGTATGACCTTGCACCTACAATAACTTTATTGCTTATCACAGAACTAAACTTGTTAATAATGAGTGAGGGGAATGAGGTAAGATTCACCAAAAGCACTGGTGAATCCAGCTTAGCTTAATGCAGTATTGCTGTTCAGATTTTACCTCTGTTAGAGGCAGATTTTACCTGCAGTCAGAAACACCAAAAAAATTTTGGCAGTCTAGTGTATGTTCTATTTCTATGTTTGTAACATCTGATTCAGTGGAAATCTCAGTGGTGTGTGACTGAGGTGTACACATCTGTTCCTTACTGTGGTCATTAGGAAAAGGCCTTTTGATGTATTAGGATGGGTCTTAGGTTAGGGTTAGGATGGCGCAGAGTTAATTTTTTTCTTAGTAGTTGGTAAAGTGCAGTGGTTTTGATTTAGGATGAGAATCATATTGGTAACACATCAATGTTTTAGTTACTGCTTAGTGCTTACGCTCAGTCAAGGACTGTTCAACTTCTTGTGCTGCCTTGCCAGTGAGGAGGGTGTGGGTGAGTGGCACAAGAAGGTGGGAGGGGACACAGTTGTGACAGCTGATCCCAGCTGACACGAGATATTCCATGCCATATGAATTCATGCTCAGTGTATAAACTAGGGGGAAAGTCTGCTGGGGTCTGCTGCTCGGTAACTGGCTGGGCATTGGTCAGTGAGTGGGGAGCAGTTGTTTTTCATTTGCATTGCTTGGTTTCCTTGGGTGTTATTTCTCTCTTTTTTTATATAACAATTTAATACAATTTATTATTGTTATTTTTATTTAAATTATTAAGCTGTTTTAGTTCAGTTACTAAACTGTTCTCATCTCAACCCACAAGTTTTCTTACTTTTACCTTTCCAGTTCTGTCCCCTAAAGGATACAATTTTGTATCCTACTGGGGGATAGTTAGCAAGTGGATGTGTGGGGCGTACTTGCTGGCTGGTGTTAAACCATGACAGTCCTTTTTGGTGCCTAACAAGGAACTCAAAGGGTTGAGATAATGACAGATCTGACCAGAGCGTGTTAAAACAAATGTGTTGTAATAATTATTTATTAGTTTAATAGTCACTGGTCACAATGTTGATTTATTTGCTCCCAAAGTTGTGCTCAGAGTTCCGTAGGTCCTTATGTGCTGTATTTGTTCTTTTTATGCTGTTTGTCTCCTCTGGGGGCTGGGTTAAGGCTATCATGTTGATTTACTAGGTAACACTGGCTTACAGCATGATAAAATGACTAGTTGTAAGGCTAATCTGGTATTTGTACTCAGCATTGCCCTCATCTCTGTACTTTAAGAGCTGTCTCTCAGAAACTATTAATGATTGCCTTGGAGAGCCAATCAGTGAGGGAAAGAAGGGGAAACACTTTCTCTCGCTCCTTCACCTTCTCCTTCTCCTCCAGGCTGCTCCAACCCCTTCAACAGACATTGTAGTTCCTCCATCCCCCAGGCCAGGCAGTACAGCTGAACCAGGGAACGAAACTGTGCCAGTGTCAGTTGTCCCTGTACATGAGAAGAAATACTGGGAGCAAAGGTCTGTTCATCTAGTAGGGGAGGAAGTGGGTGGGACAGCCTCCTCTGAAGCAGAGCCATCACAAGAAGAGGAGGAGGAGGAGAAGGAAAAAGAAGAGGAAGAGGAGGAAGAGACAGAACTCATGAACAAGGCAGTAACCACCCAATCCCTGTCCCTGAGTGAGTTGCGAAAAGATTTCAGACGTCATCCAGGTGAGCGCATTCTCACCTGGCTGCTCCGATGCTGGGATAATGGAGCCAGTAGTGTGAAATTGGAGAGTAGGGAAGCCAGGTGGCTGGGATCCCTTTCTAGGAAAGAAGGCATTGACAAATCAATTGGAAAAGGAGCACAAGTCTTCAGCCTCTGGAGACGACTCCTGTCAAGCGTGAAGGAACAGTACCCATTCAAGGAAGATATATGTTACCCAGTCAGGTGGACCACTGTGGAAAGAGGTATCCAGTACCTGAGGGAATTAGCTGTGCTAGAGGTGATTTATGATGACAATGAGAAGTTATCCAAAGATCCAGATGAAGTCAGGTGCACACGACACATGTGGCAGAAGTTTGTCCAGAGCATACCATCATTGTATGCAAACTCGTTGGCAGTAATGATGTGGAAGGATGGAGAGGGACAGACAGTGGATGAGTTGGCTGGCTGGCTCTGGCGTTATGAAGCATGTCTCTCTTCCTCCCTCATCTTGGCTTTGGAGAAACTGTCCTGTGAGTTTCAGCAACTCAGAGAGGATATATCCAACTCAGCACCTATACGGCCCAGTATTTTGGCTACTAGGAATAAGGGTCCCTCTGCTCAAGAGAGAGGATATAGTGGGTACACACCACGGGGTGCCCTATGGTTTTACTTGCGTGACCATGGAGAGGATATGAGGAAGTGGGATGGAAAACCTACTGCGACCCTAGAGGTACGGGTACGTGAGTTGCAAGAAAGAACAGTTGCAAAAGGGGGTTCTTTCAGGAAAATTGCTTCTCCAGTTTCCAGTGGGCATTTCCCCAGATGGAGAAGGGCTGATCTTAACAAAGGGTCTTCTGATTTGTATTTATAAGAAGGGAGTAACGAATACTATTACCAGTACTAGGGGCACCCTACCTCCAGCCAGATGGAGGAAGGGGACAACTGGATATACTGGACTGTGTGGGTCAGATGGCCTGGCACATCAGAACCACAGGAGTGAGAATAAAGCTGTAGTAGATGTAATTGCACAGTGACAGGGGAATCTCAACAGCTGACTGTACTGCAGGCTGAAGTGAGAATGAGTGGAAAAACCACCAAATTGTAACAGGCCCAGAGGCTCTGTGCATCCTTGGCATAGACTGTCTCAGGAGGAGGTACTTCAGGGACCCAGAAGGATAGCAGTGGGCTTTTGGTATAGCTGCCTTGGAGATGGAGGAACTTAAGCCACTGTTTACTTTGCCCAGTCTCTTGAAGGACCCTTCAGTTGTAGGGTTACTCAGCCAAGTGGTAAGCTGCTGTTGGTATTGCTAATGTATTTTTCTTAATCCCAGGGGATGTGATTAACAAAATAACAGCTATTTCTCTGCCAGGTAGTGAAAGGGAAACACAGGCTTTCTAAGGCCTTCTGGGGTTTTAGAGAATGTACATCCCAAATTATGGTCTGATTGTAAGCCTTCTCTAGCAACTGACTCAGAAGAACAATTTCAAACGAGGCCCTAAGCAACAACGAGCCTTTGTGCCAACGATACACCACATAAATGCTCGTGTACCCAAGAGTCAGGCCACTGAGGAACACCAGAACAGCAAACAGGTGGATCAAGCTCCTAAGATTGAGCTGGCTCAAGTGGACTTAGACTGGCAACATAAGAGTGAATTATTTTCAGTCTGGTGTCTTGTGACACCTCAGGCTACCAAGAAAGTGATGCAACATATAGATGGGTTTGTGATCCAGGGGTAGACATGACCATGGACAAGAAAGAATTGAGTCAGGCATGGCACCTAGTGAGTATATCACATCCCTTGTCATGCACCAGCCTCTGGGAAAATTGAGCAGTACAATGGGCTGTTAAAAACTACACTGAGAGCAATGGGTGGTGGGACCTTTAGGCATTGTGATACACATTTACCAAAGGCCACCTGGTTGGTCAGCAGGGGGGGATCTGCCAATAGATCTGCCTATTGATAGACCCAGCCCTATCAATACTTTTATATGCTGTAGAAGGCGATACAGCCCCTCTAGTGCACATAAAAATATACTGGGGAAGACAGTCTGGGTTATACCTGCCTCAGGCAAAAGCAAACTCACTCGTGGGATTGCTTTTGCTCAAGGACCTGGGTGGGTAATGTGGGAGGATGGGGAAGTCTAGTGTGTACCTCAAGGGGGTTTGATTTTGGGTGAGAATAACCAATGATTTGACTTGTATGATGTTAGTTGCTGTATAGTACTGTATGCCATCACTGCTGTGGTTGCTGTATGCCATATTGACAGTATTACAGTAAGAATCACCCAGATTAATGAAGAATGAATTTGATGGGTCAGAACTGCCTTCAACGTGCAAGAACCCAACAGCACACACCATCCTCCTGCCCTGAAGGACTGGTACGACAGATGGAGACCCAAGTTGTGGATTAAATGAACTCAGTGGACATTTTAGAGGGATGGCCTATAGATTAAGGGCGTGATTATCTGTGTGTATGTATCAAAAGACAGGAGAGATCATGATTAATTGGGATGCATTAAAAAGCATGGAATCTGGGCATTACAAAGATGGCATAGAATAATGGGTGGATATTGTCTTGGTTTCAGCTTGGGTAGAGTTAATTTTTCCCTAGTAGTTGGTAGAGTGCTGTGTTTTGGATTTAGTGTGAGAATAACATTGGTAGCACACTGATACTTTAGTTATTGCTTAGTGCTTACACTCAGTCATGTACTTTTCAGCTGCTTTGTGCCCTGCCAGTGGGGAGGCTGGGAGATGGGGGCTACAGGAAGCTTGGAGGGGACACAGTTGGGATAACTGATCTCAATTGACACAAGAGATATTCCATGCCATATGAATTCATGCTGAGTATATAAACTAGGGGGAAAGTCTGCTGGGGTCTGCTGCTTGGTAACTGGCTGGGCATTGGTTGGTGGGTGGGGAGCAGTTGTTTTTCATTTGCATTGCTTGGTTTTCTTGGGTGTTATTTCTCGCTTTCTGTTGTTTTCATTACAGTTCATTATTGTTGTTATATTCTGCTTCAATTATTAAACTGTCTTTATCTCAACCAATGAGTTCTCTTACTTTTATTCTTCCAGTTCTCTCCCACAGCGCACTGGGGAGGGACTGGGTGAGGGGCTGTGAGGGGTTTAATTGCCAGCTGGTGTTAAACTACAACAACAGGGTATGTTCTTGATGAAGGAAAGTTGGAATCTATCACCCATGTCCTGTAGCTTGCCCCTGACTGATGTGATTGGACCGCAGGATGCATGAAGCGCTTCCCTATGCAGTCTCAGAGCACATTATATAGTGCCAAATTCTAGTAAAAAAGCCCTCAGGATTTATGTTTGTTTAAATCTCTGCAAATGCAGTATATTCAGTCATGTACCAAAAATATATTGAAAATGTACTAACTAGACTAGAAACAAATACTTGCTCAGTTAAATCAGCTTTTCTTGGTTACTCTATGTGCAGAGCCTTTAGAACATTTCCAGTTGATTTCTCTGCTGACAGATAATTGAATTGTAGAACTTAGGAGGGTTTTCTGCAAAGAAAGTAGTCGGCAAAATAATGTCTTGTTCTTAATTAGTGACAGCAGATTTCAGTAAAGCCGTCTGGGGACAATGTTTCTGTTAACAGTATCGAATTCTGGTTCTGTGTGCATCAGAGAATACTGTTATCTGGAGCCTGTGTGTGGGGAAGCTGAGAGAATTCTCTTTCAACACCGTGCATTCTGTTTACTGCTAACTTACCTGTTTCTGAATGGAACATAACACATGATGTTACAGAGGGCAGAGTTTGAATGTGTTTGAAGAACTCATTTTTGTTTTGCCATTTCACACAGTGTATTAAACCCATGATGTTTGCATTTCAGCGTGCAGATAGCATTAGACCTACATTGAACAGTTCTGTGGAACAGCGTATTACTGATCAGGAGGATACTGAAACTGTCACCCAGGTAATTTGGCAAAAAAATGGGCAAAAAGCACAGTTAGATGCTGCATGAGCAGGTAAGTACATTCAGTTCTGTACCAGATCAGGTTGGTGGCAGCCATTCTACGCATTTCGAGCCAGAATTAACACTGCCAGGCAACTTAAGTAAGACTTCAGCATGTAGCTCCTGTAAAGAATTATCTGTGGGCTTTTCTTTTTCTTCCTTGAAAGGAAAGTGCTCGTAAGGTATAGAAAGAACAGCAGAAGATCACATCTGTGTTCACATCTGGTCAGCCCTGTGAATATGAAGAGCAGGCAGGATGCATTGCTCTTCCCCTTCCTCTTCCCATTCCCACTCTGTATGTCTCCAGACACTTGTCTTAAAATGTAGTATGTCTCTTCTGGTTGTAAGAATTCTTTTGTATTCAGGGAGATGTACTTGGAGAGATGGGAGCTTTGGTCTGAATGGAATGGTATACAAAGAGGACAAAGAGATAATAGCCTTTTACACATAAAGCACAATCACAGGCTTTGCTATTCTTCATCAAGGGCTTTATTAAGCAGGACATGCTGGCTAAAATGAGGCAGGGAGAAAAAAATTAGCCTGTGAGTAGAATAAGATCTCAGTCTACTTTTGCTCTCCCTGACTGTAATCTCGTGTATATATAACATTGTGTGGGCATTTCTGTTTCATAAACCTCTCATTCCACGGGCTTAGAGAGTGAATTTGTGATGTGTATGACTTTCTGTCTCTGTGGCCTTTAATAACTAGCCATGATGATGAATGATTTTGTTGCTGCTCACCTTTCTTCCTGGCTGTCTGCACTACCTGTGTCTCTGCCCATCCTTTTACAGAAACTGGAAAACCTGAGAGTGGTGTTCACACATTATGTCATTGAACATGTACTCTTCAATAGGTGGCATCTTCTTGCTTTGAATCATAGCTAAGCACTTTGCTCAAGCAATGTGTTCTGACTGGAGTGAATGGCAGTTTGGATGGAGAATGTATTTTTGTTTTGTAGAACAGCAGAGTGGTAGCCTGGAGATCCATGAACAGTTCTGACTTTTCCTGCAGCTGAGTAGGGCTGCTGGTGGTTCGGAAGGGGATGAACTGGTGGCCTTCACACAGCTTCTTCTAGTTGAATATTTCCTGTGCCAAATGGGATTTATATGCAAAGGCTGAAGTGAGAGACAGACTGCATGAGAGAAACCTTGCCACTGGGTAGTCATGGAAGCTCCAGTTGTTGTTGTCCTCTCCTGCCTCCTAAGTGCTTTGTGGATAACCACAGAGATCTACCTAGGAGTCAGGCTTTGCTTACCTCCTTGCTATGGCTGGTATTTCTGTTGTGGAGAGTCAACTTGGGAGCCCAGGGGTGTCCTTCCTCTAGGAAACTTCCATCACTTTTCTGTCTCTTTGATTCTGATTTCCTTTTTTAACTGATCATCTGGCATACTGTAGATGTTCTCTTTCTTCTTGCCAGAAGAATATGTTGGTGTAGTCAGTCAAACTCTTGTCTGTGTGGATAGCTCCAGCAGTAAACAAACTGCTTCAGCAGGCTGCACTTGATTTTTAAGAAGTTTCCTGAAATGCAGGTGGGAAAGGACATAAGCCATCATCATCTCCTCTAGGCAATACTTGAATTTCCAAGTAGTGGGTAGATGTAACTTCACACCTTATGACAGTCCCTGGGAGACACCATGGCAACCCTAGTTGCTTTGTGCTGCAGCTTTGTAGTAAATTATACAAGCTTTCCATTTCTTTCCTTCTTTTATTTCAAACCAACATACCCACTGGAATCTTTGTAGATCTCCAACAGCAAGTTGAAGATCTTTGTTGATGTACAACAGCAACTCCACTGAAGTTCTGCTTGTTAGAAATAACACTTCTAAGGGGAACTCATGTGATCAAACAGAAGCACCCTTCTTCAAGTAGCATTGGTTTTCCTCTGTGTCTTACATCATATTATGACGCTTCTACCTAGAATTCAAGGGTCTTAAGATAATGACTGGTTTTTATTCCCCTGCCAAATGTAGGTTATGGTTTTGGGGGTGTCAAGTGCTGACGTAAGGGTAGTTGAGAGACATCTGTAAGCATCATCACGGTATTAATTGTGTTAAAGGTTTAGGAGGTTATCCTTCAAATTTTGCGGTGTATTTATTTATCTGTTCCTGTAATCTGGGGTGGAAATGGGTCAGACTGCTTAAATACAACTTGTAAACTGTTACAAAGCTGCAGCTTGCCTGTTGCAGCACTTGTGTAGTGTCCCCCCTTCCCCTTGAGAATCCAGTTTATTGTTGTTGCTGAAGTACTTGGTGACTCTATTTAAAAACAGAGACATTTCTGAGGCATCCCATGGCTTTCATGAAACTGTCTTTCTGAGCCTGAAGTAGTTTCTGTAGTGTACAGGTTTTTTGCATCTGCCATCTGCTGTCATACTGAGGCTTCTCCTAACCTTTACTGCCATTAGTTTTCATATTTTTGTAAAACCTCTTTGCTCACCACTGTTGTGCTCAGATGGTGGAATGGGCTCTGGGTATTGATTTTTGCGTCTTTGTTAGGTTACAAAAAAACCCCAAAACCTTAGGTGAGCTACCTGGCATCTTCTGATACAAGTGGTCCAGGGGAACAGTTATGTCTGAACATCACCTATAATGAGTGTCTCCTCACTGCTTTACCCAGCAGAGTTTCTCTTTTCCATGTCCACCTGTGTGGTAATCAGAAACAGTGTTCAGGTTTCTCTGTGTCTGTTCCTCTGGGTCTGCCAAGGTTGTCTTGACCCCAAGTACAATCCATGGGATCATTGTGTGGAGCTCTCGCTTCCTCCTCTTGGATGCATCCTACTTGTTTGAGGAATCCTCTGGGATACCAGATGCTGGCTAAACTCTTCAAGTTTGTCATTGTGGTGATTTGTTTCTTGACGCTACCATGCTTAGTAACATCTTGCTATTCTACCGCAGAGCTGATGTGATTGTGTGTGATAGGATGTGATCAAGATATGCTGTTTTGCCTCTGCTGGTTCACCAGTGTCATAGTTCAGCAGTTCAGTTTTCATGCTGGTCAGCTGTCAGGGGTGAGGGGGTGCTGTGTGCTGAGCTGCCAACTCCTTGTATTGACACCATGCCTGGGACAGTGAACACCAAATTCCTGGTGCTGCAGAACTCAGTGAAACAAAGCCTCGTAAAGTCCTTATCAAGCACACATCTTCTTTGCAAATACATTTGTTTTCTTCCCTTAGTATATGGATTTCTTCTGCCTTTTCAGCTCTGTAGTGTTGCATTGCTCATTAAGTCAGCTGCAGAACCTATTTTAAATGCCCCATTTTCAGAGCACATTAATTATCAGTAATTGATGTTTGTCTTTGAGATCACTTTCAAACATGGCATAAAAGATACAGCGTTATAGAATGCAGGCTCTTTGAACATGATTTGAAATAGCTCTGTTCTGTATTTTGGCTGGGGTTTTCAAAGGAGCCCAAGGGAACTGGGTACAGCAGGTGAGACTCTAGTTACTTCCAGTGCCTCAGAAAATGACAGTTCAGTGTAGCTTGTTGATTTGATGTGTGAAGCCCTGTTAGCATATTTTGTAAAGACTTTTTTTCTTTTCTCTTAGTCTGAGATAGTGCCATTGGAACTCAGCTCCAGACTGGAAGAAACTGTGGAATTCAATGAAATGGAAGCAGAGTCTGGTGAAGCAGAAGATTTTGAGGCCAGGGGAAGTCGCTTCTCAAAGTCAGCCGATGAAAGGCAGCGTATGCTGGTTCAGCGGAAGGAGGACTTGTTGCAGCAAGCTCGAAAGTATGTTTCTTGCTAAAACTCCAGCCTGGCCACTCAGTTATAGTCCCCCAGAATGGAGTTCAACAGGATTATGATTGCTGAGAGCATGGGATTTTGCAGAAAGTAGTAAGAGGAGTGAATACATCTGCTACAGCAGGCTCAGGGTGCTCCTTAGGATGACTGTTGCTGATAAACCCAACTCTGAAGCAGTGTCATGTGTCCCAACATATACACAGCTTCCTTAGCGGTTGATCTAAGCTCTTTGAAATCAGAGGATGATTTCTCCAGCTGGGATGGGCTTCACTCTGTAGTAAGAATGCATTATTTGTGCTGAGTTCTCTAGTTATCTTTAGCTTGTCTCCTAGCATAGGTGTCAGCCCTCGGTGCCTGTGCTGTTCCAGCTGAAATGACTTTCAGGCACCACTCTCCAAATACAGACCAAGTGTGATGAGCACAAAGCAGCAAGGAGTAGCCACTTCCTAAAGCCCACCAAAGGAGCTCATGACCAGCAAGTCAACACCCGACCAACTCGTAATAGGTGTTACAGGCAGAATGAAACTTTCTTTACATGTGTTCCATTCATACTGGTGAACTTTACTAGCATGCATTGCTGATTAAAATGAGTAAGAAAAGCACTTCATTCACGTAGAGAAAACATTTTAGCATTTGTAATCAGTGTTGTCCCTTCCTTTGCATTGCAGGGAGACTCCTGAAGATGCTACAAAAGCTACATGATGTGTCCTTTGTGTTAGCAGGCTACCTCTCCTTTTTGTTATTTTCCCACACTAAAATACCTTCAGATAAATAATTATTTAGTATTATTTGTTTTGTCATACTCCCAGTTGGGGGTATGACACCTTTTACAGTTTGTAAATAGGCTTACTCTTAGAATAAGTTTTCCTTGAGCTTTGAAAAATGTCATTTAGGGAGGTAAAGTGATTCTGGTTTACTGGTTCCCTTCCTACACTAAAGAGCTGTGGAATTGTGAACTGCTATATTTTGTCACCAAGTGTAAGAACTCCTTGGGATGGTAACTCTGGCAGCTGCTTCCTTGTGTTTCTGGCTTAACTTACGCTTTGCAGCCCTAGTTGTCGTGGTTTAAAGCCAATCCATAGAGCTTGCGTGGTTTAAAACCCCACCTCAGTCTCCCGCAGCACCACACACACCTTTCCTCCCCCACCCCCCCCGCTCCCGGAGGGATGGGGAGGAGAACTGAAGGAATGTAACTCCCACGGGTTGAGATAAAAACCAATCCAGTAACTAAGGTATAACACAAATCACTACTGCTACCACTAATAAAAACAATGATAAAGGAAATAACAAGGAGAGAGAATACGATACCACCTGCCGAAACAAGCCCAACCCGGAAGAGAGCTAACTCCCCCCCTTCTGGCCAACTCCAGTTACCTCCCCGAGCATGATGTGCTGTGGTATGGAATACCTCTTTGGCTAGCCTGGGTCAGGTGTCCTATCTCTCCTTCCTCCCGGCTTCCCCCCCTCCCTGGCAGAGCATGAGCTCAGAAAAGGCCTTGGACAAAACCAAACATTTGAGCAGTAACTCAAAGCATGCTTGCTATCAGCAACCGTTCTCAGCCCGAAAGTCAAAACACAGCACTGCACCAGCTACCAAGAAGGAGAAAAAATGCTGCTGCTCAAACCAGGACACTAGTGCACCTTTCTTTCTTTCAAAGGCTTCCTTGTTGTCATCAGGGAATGACTTCTTATGGTAGTCATAGAATAGTTTGGGTTGGGAGGGATCTTCAAAGCTCATCTAGTCCAACCCCTGCAATGAGCAGGAACACCTTCAGTTGGATCAGGTTTTCCAGAACCACATCCAGCCTGGCCTTGAATATCTCCAGGGATGGGGCATCCACCACCTCTCTGGGCAACCTGGGCCAGTATTTCATAACCCTCATTATACTGAATTTCCTCCCTGTGTCCAGCCTGAATCTCCCTCTTTCAGTTTAAAAACATCACCCCTCATCCTGTCACACAAGCTCTGCTAAAAGGTCTCTCCCCATCTTTCCTATAGGCACCTTTTAAGAACTGTAAGGCCACAATGAGGTCTCCCCAGAGCCTTCTCCAGGCTGAACAACCCCAACTCTCTCAGCCTTTCCTCACAGGGGAGGTGCTTCAGCCCTCAGACTGTTTTTTGTGTCTCTCCTGTGGACCCTCTCCAACAGGTCCATCTCTTTCCTGTACTGAGGACTTCAGAGCTGGACGTAGACTCCAAGTGGGAGTCTATTATTATTAGTATATATTAGTACCAGTAGTATAATTATTGTAATTATTAATCTGCAGAGTAGAAAGGCAGACTCACCTCCCTTGACCTGCTGGCTACGTTCCTCTGCATGCAGCCCATGCACTGACCTTTAGAACTGGCTCCTTTCCGCAAGCATGAGTCTTGCACAAAAAACTAAGAGCTGCTGCAAACTCTGCAGTCTACCATAGGTTAAATGGGCTTTTTTTTTCTTTCTGAGTACATGGGGTGTGTGCTTTTATCCAGGTATTTTCCTGCTTTCAGTGTGCTTTGCGACCCTCCTTTCATGGATGTGCCAGCAAAGTATTGTCCAGAGCCAAAATGAGGTGGGCTGTGCTCATGCATCTCTTCCCTTTCTTCTCTTGCAGGCGTTACTTCAACAAGACCTTGGAGGAGGAGCTGACCACAGGGAAGCCCTGTCCTGAAGGAGCCTCAGCTGACGCCGTGACCCTGCGCCGCAGGACACTGGCTGCCGCCGCTGAGCGCAGGCTTCAGATGCAGCACAACTCGTAGAGCTGTCACCCTCCTCCTTGCACCTCGTCAGCAATGTTGAATAAAGAATTACACACACCTCCCGATCTCCCTGCGCTTTCTGTACCGATGGGATGTGTCTGCTCAGAGCGGAGCCGCCTCTCCGCCCTGTGAAGCATGTGGTCTGATGATGTTTGGACAGCTGACTCGTTCACCTCGTTTTTGTAATATTTTGTATGTGACGTTGATCCCCTCCATGAACAAAAGGCAGTTTCTAAACCACGGGTGGGATTTCTGCAGCTGGCACAAGGCATTAAGCTGGTTGCACCGCAGAGACTGGGGAAGGAGTGTCCTGGATTAGCAGCTGTGGACACAGGTTGGGATCAGGAAGAGTTACTCCAAGAGGGAAGAAAGCTTTAGGAACCTGGAGCAACCCCTGTGTTGGGTGATCAGGTGCCCGCTCTGCAGAGAGGGGTGTTAGCTAGTCCATGTTGCAGGCAAGTCAGCTTTGAGGGTGGGTTGATTTTGTCTAGCTACAGAACATGGGGAAAACCGAGTTCATGAAATGGTGCAGCAGAGCAGTGATTCACCAGCATTAAATTGTTGACTGTTGCTGAGCTCCCCTGTGTCTGGCTCTGTCACTGCCCAGGGCTGAGCTGTTACCCTTTGCCCATGGCCAAAACTGCCCAGACACTGAGGGGCATGGAGCAGAGAGGAGAGGGTGTGAGGTAAGGTTACAGCCCTGCGATTCAGTGTTACCATCCACCAAGGGAGTACAACAACTTGCCTGCTCTGCACCACACAAATGGGACTCTGTGGAGACAGCTCTGGTTTTTGATTTCTGTTTTAACCCCACAGCTCTGTGAGTTTGTTCTGAAAGCCTGGAGGGACTGGGGCTGGCTGCATCCCACCTGCCAGCCTCTGCTTGTCCTTAAGGGCTTTGCCCTGAGATCCACATGGAGCCGCTGATGCTAGCTTTGCAAAGATGAGCTTTCAGCTTCTGAAGTGTGAGTTCTGGTATCATCATCATTTGGATGGAGCCCAGTATTACCTAGAAGTGTTGGTAACTTTTGTACTGTTGGTTTTGTAGAACATCTGTGGGTGAATTCAATGCAAGGAGTTGCAGCAGTGTTTAGGTGACTAATTTATTTCAATAAAAATCTCTGGGAGGCCTTACCTTGTGATGCCGTTTGGTTTTTGGAGATCTTTGTTTTGCTCAGGGCACTGCTGTTTTGGCTTTATTGTTAATAAAAATGCCCACAACACAACCAAAAAAAACCCACACAAATAAAATCTTGGTCAGTGTTGGAAACTGTTTGGGAATTTCTGGAGTGTGACGTGTCCTGCTTCTGTCGTGTGTTCGTTCCGGTTGTAAGCGCAGCGCCTGCCCTTTGCTCCCCTTTTCTTCCCCCTTTCTATGGCATGGAAGGGAACACAGCTGTCCAAGGCCGGAGTGGGAGCATTTCCCTAAGCCTGGGATTGCAGAGCTAGAATTCAGTCAAGTTGTGAACATGGAAATGGAAGAGGAACAACATCTCCAGGAACTGTAAAAGTAAAGTGGGGCTTTGAACTGTTGGCAGCAGCCTCCAATACCTAAGGGAACCAGCAATAAACCTGGAGAGGAGCTTTGGACAAGGGCCTGTAAGGACAGGACAAGGGGAATGGCTTTAACCTGACAGAGGGGAGATTGAGATATCAGGAAGAAGCTCTTCCCTGTGAGGGTGCTAACCCTAACCCGCCCCCCCCCCCCCCCGCCATTGCTGGACGCATCCTTGCCTGTGGCACTGCACAAAATGACAGATTCAAGGGGTGAGAGGCTGTTTTGTGCAGAGCAGCCCATGGACCAGTGGTGGCCTCCTGGCTGGCTCTGATTTCCTGGAAGGGGAGGTCATCCAGGGAAGGGCCTGACTGACTTTCCTGGTGCCAACATGAGCTGCCTCTGGATTGCTGTGAATAGCAGGAACCTTGGAGAAACCCAGCTGGGCAGGAGGTGCTGCTGCACAATGGAGCGCCTTTTCCAACCAGCCTCCCCTTCTGTGGGCAGGGGATGACGTCTGGGAGAGGACCCAGCTTAAAGCTGGGCTGGGGGCTCCTGGCTGCTGGGTAACCTTCCCTATGGAACTTCACCATGGGGCTGGGAAGTGCTGGAGGGGATGGCAAGTCCCAGGCTGTGCCATGGGGCAGCTCATCTTGATTCATGGGCCTGATGTGTGTGCAAGAGCTGTGGGGTCCATGATGGAGGGGAATGCAGAAAGAAACCCAACCCAAACTGTAAAAAAAACGCAGATTTTGGGGGTAAAATCCCCCAAACCATCCCCAGATTGCTCCTGCAGCAGGGACTGGAAGATTCAGCTTTCTTGGACAGCCTTCCTCTATATCCTGTGGTGAAAACCTCATGTGCTGGGGGTGGGGGGGCTCTGATGTTGTCACAAACCAGAGGCCTTGCCCTGGTGGTTACCTCTGCACTCCTGAAGGAATCAAAGCATTTTCTTGTTCCTGGTGCTGCTCTAAAGCAACTTGAGCCACTTGGAAGAGCTTCCAGGCTTCCCTTCCACCCAGCTCAGCCCAGCCCCTTCTGCCTGCGCTACCAGCCACAAACACCCAAAACTGCGAGGTTTGGTACCTTTTTTTTCCTCTTTCCTTGGGAAGCGGGAGGAAAGAAGCAGGCACAGGCGCGGGGGGAGAGCCCAGGGTACAGACAAACATTCTCTTTATTGAGCTACACATGAAGTTTTCCATTAGTCAGAGAAAGAGATTGGCAGTGTGTAATATATCACAGAAACCTCACTGATTGGTAATAGAAAGGCTTAGAAAGACCTGGCGCTTTATATATATATATATATAATATTCTTTTATTTTTAGTTTCCTGTTTATGGATCTGTTCTCTTCGGAAGAGCTGAGCCTGCTCTTCTTCAGCAAAGGTAACTCGTAAAAGTGGAGCCGTGAAGGCGTCTGGTTACTAATCAAAGTAGAAATGACGAAGGGTTGGTCATGAAAACGGTGGCTTCAATGTAAACACTACATTCGTTTTTTCTATTTTTTTAAACATTTTTTAAACTTTTTTTGTGATTTTGTGTGTGTTTTTCAAAATTTTTAAATAATTTTCATTCTTGCTTTTTTTGTTTTTTTTTGTTTGTTTTTTAACTTTTTCCTTTTTTTTTCTTTATTTTTATTTTTCTGTAGCACGAACATCCCCACATGAGAGAGAAAAAACACCATCCACTAACAGGGAGAGAGGATGGGAGTGATGGGGGGGAGAGGAAGGCAGCACAAAAGAGCATCCACTGGGAAGTTAAAATTAATAAAAATCAACCAGAAAATTTGTATATATATCCTAAATGAAAAAAAAACCAAATCAAATAAAAGCTGAAATGAACTCGATGTCTGTGTGATCCCCGATGCTCTGCTGGGGCTGATCCAGCTGAGATGTGCTTTGGGTACCAACCTGCAGAGCCAGCTGGGAGGTGTTGAACCAGGAGGGAGGGAAAATGGGAGGAAACCCCCGCGGGCCCCCAGCTGGCGATGGCTTTGCCCTGCAGTGGGGTGCGGAGTCCAAAACATCTGCCCTAAAACCCCGAACCCCAGGGAGGGCACAGCCAGAGGATGCTCTCCCTGCAGCCTCCCTCCTGAAGCAGCCGGGATGGGAGGAGCAGGAACAGGCCTCGCTGCTGTTGGTGCTTCCCTTCAACACTTGGCCAGGGACAGGTTTTAGGATTTCCCCCTCCGTTTTGAAGACAAAAATGAATGGTTTGGGTTCTGGAGGCTGGTGGTGCCGGTGGGGCTCGGGGCAGGCGGGAGCAGCCCCGCGCTGGGAAGAGGTATAATTACTCATAATAATGAAATAAAAAAGCCAGCCCACAAGAAGTAATTACAGTAATAATAATAGCAATAAAAAAATAAACCGTCACAGTCAAATGGGGCCTGGGAGGAGAAGCCCCCCCTGCACATAAGCCTGGCACATCCCCGTTTTTGCCATGGGGTGATCCCAGCACTGCCTCTCTGCCCCACAGCTCTGGGAATGGGGCTAGGCAGACTGCCCCAGCCCCAGGGCTGCCCCCAGGATGCAGCCAGGGGCACCGGGCCCTCAGACCAACAAAGGAGGTGGGTGTGGATTTGATATTTCTATATACGTATATATATAATTTTTCCTTATGCCTTTTTATTTACCAACTCACTCGATCATGGTTTGTTTTTCTCTCATTCAATTTGTTTTGTTTTCGCTTTGTTTTGCTTGTTTTTCCCGTGTGCGCGTGTGTCTGTGTGTGTGTGTGTGGTTGCATTGGGTTTCTTGTTATTATCATTATTATTATTAACCTTTATTTTCATGTTTCTTTCCTCTCCTGGCACTGGGGCTGCTGCCACCCCACAAGTCGCTTTGCGCTGGGGGGGTCAGTACAAGCCGCAGCCCCGCAGGTTGTTGGCAATGATGATGTCGGTGACGGCGTCAAATACCACCTGGATGTTGTTCGTGTCTGTGGCGCACGTCATGTGGCAGTAAATCTCCTTGTTGGGGGAGCGGTTTTTGCTTTCGAACTGTGCTTGGATGTAGGCGGCTGCATCCTCGTAGGTGTTGGGACCTGCAGGCAGAGAGGGGGGACAGAGCAGGGGGTCAGGACCGGGATCGCCACCCTCTGGCTGCACACCCTGCCCCTCGCTGCTTGCAAAGTGCTGCATTTCCAACAAAAACCGACAACCCTTCTTTATGGTCATTTCCTCACCCCCCCGTCGTGGACCATTTACCCCTATTCCAGCCCAATCTCTCTCTTTACCCCTTCCCAGCTACCCTTTTCCACCCCATCTGGCCCCTTTTTTCCCCAAATCACAGAGCACCTGGGCTCCACTGGGACTCCCCCTCCCCAGCTGTGGCTGCTTTGCCCTCTCTGCCTGCTCTCTTTTTAGTCCCTGGGGAAAGGCAGCAGCTCCTAGCAGTGCCTGGCTGGGCTGTTCCACAGGGATGCTGCTCTGGCATTGCTGCTGCCCTGACATCATTGGTGAGTCCCCACCGTGCATCCCAATGGAGTGTGTCAGGCAGAGAGAGGGTTGGTGACCACTCCAGTATCAACCATGGGTGGTGGCTGGGGACCCTTAGTGGGGCTGAGCCCCTCAGGGGGCTATGGGCCTCACCCCCATATTGGAGTGGGTGATGGGGTTGGTGTGGCAGGAGCTGCTGGGGGATGTGCTGTTGTTGCCTGTTTCTGTAGGGCTGAAACAGGGCAGATGCTGGAGCTGGAAAATGGGCATTACTGTATTAAGCTGCTTAGGGCAGCGCCCAGCCCTCACAGGAAGCTGCAAAGCCTGACCGACATCCCTGAAACAACCTTTGGAAGAGCTGCTCTTATATGGGGATTTGTTTTATTTTTCCAGCTCACTGCTTCCCCTCCTTCATGAAGGACAGGGGGAGGTGACCTGGTGCCACGGGGGTAGACGGGCTGTGCTGTACAGCTTCATGTGGGATAGTTTGGGATGCTCTGCTGGGTGGCTGGGTAAAAAGTGCTGGTGCTTCCATGATGGAGAAGGCGCAGAATCTCCAGTGGAAATGCTGGTGCACTTCTGCTGTAGGGCAATGGGGGCTGCCCTGCTGTGGACCTCCTGTCCCCACGGTATTGTGCCCAGGCAGAGGGTGTGCTTGGATTGAAAGTAGTTCAGAGACATCTAGGTATCTGCTGGGGGTGCTGGAGCCTCTGAATCTGAGCTGATTGTTCCTTCTCCTTGCAGAATTCAGAAGTGAGATCTGTTCTTACCCCATTTTCTTGGGTTTTCTTCTTTTCCCCAAGACAAGAGCAGTTTTGCTCAAAAACAGGTGATTCTCTTGTGGTTTCAGACTTCTGCTGTAAAGATGCTCTTTCCTCCCACAGCTGTGCCCTGCACGAAGGCACTCCTAGGAGGACCATTTGCCTTGGCTCCTCCAGCAGGAACTTCTCAGGAACCATCAAATACTACAGCTCGAGTGGTGGGCAGTCAGCTCCTGGCAAGGCTATAACTCTCTGTGGCCAGGCTCCTTAAAGTTCACCTTGACCATCACCATCACCTCTTGACTGTGCACCTATGCCACAAGAACTGACTTCATGCAGAACACAACCCCACCTCATTTGTGATGTCCCTGAGCCCCACTGCAGCTCTCAAAGGTGGGCAGTGCTTTTTCCCCCCTAATGGTGCCCTGTCCCCTCTGGGTTGAGTTGCAGCCCCCATCCCCAGCGGTGTGGTGGTGGGGTCATGCTGGTCTGCGCCAGCCCCAGTACATACCTGTGTATTCAGGGAAGCAGATGGTCAGAGGTGATTTCTTGATCTTCTCAGCAAATAGGTCTTTCTTGTTGAGGAAGAGAATGATGGAGGTGTCGATGAAGAATTTGTTGTTACAGATGGAATCGAAGAGCATGAGAGATTCGTGCATGCGGTTCTGCAATGGGGAGCATGGAGGGAGGAGAGGGGAGACAGAAAGGCAAAGAGAAAGAGAGTTAGAGGAGAGGAGAACATTTTTCTGAACTGAAAGGGTTAGAAAGCAAAAAAGAATCTCTGAAATAAGACAGTGATAATTGTGAGATAGTTACAAAGGTGGCAGAAATGAAGCACTGCTCTTCTGGGCCGAAGGACAAGGCACTTCAGAGGCTGGGGCAGATCCCTGTGGGGCTGCTCCAGCAGCGCTGAGACCTGAAGCTTCAAGGAAGAGCAGAAAAAGTCATTAGCTCGTCACAGGCCTCACCTGAGGAGTGTGGAAGGGGCTTGTGCCTCTGCAGGGGCTGGGCACCCCTGAAGCATTGCTTGCAGAGTCTAAAGCAACAATGGACAGCCAGGATGGGGACTCGGATGGCGGGAGTTCTGACCGCCTGGGGTGATCCTATGGACCTGCCTGGAAGGACACTTGTGCCGGGCAGTGCCATGTGGTCAGGCTGGTGCCGAGGGGTTGCCCTTGGCACAGAAAGAGCACAAATAGAGGCAAATATCTAAACCCTGTCATTTTAGAATTGTCCTTTCACATGTGGACAAAAGCCATTTAAAGCCATTTCCGCTTGTGCTACAGAAGTTGTTACCAGAGAGGGGTGGAGAATAGATAGCAGTGGAAGGAGTGGTTGTCCTGTGTTGAATCAGCTGTTGCAGAGCCCCATCAACTACTTTCATGCTTCACTCAAGCTGCTGCAGGGCTTCTCTGCAGGCACATGCACCCACTGCTGTGTGGGGGTGCTGCTGGACATGACAGGTACAGCTCTCCAGGAGATCTCATTTTCTCCATTATTAACTTAGAACAAACAGGAAAGCCATTCCGTTGTGCTCCAGGAAGAATGTCAGGAGCCCTTTCAGGCAGTCTGCATGCTGCTCCTCTTGCATTTACACATCTAGCTCACTATTTGAATGAGCAAAGCTTCTCGTGCAGAACCAGGACTTAGTGCAGTTTGAAGGTGCTGGACCCACTGTGCTCCTCTCCCCAACCCTCTGCTGGGGCCAGCTGCTCACACGGTGGTTTATCAGGAAAACCCTTGCATGGAGCAGAGGGCAAGGAGGGTGCTCAGTAGCCAGTGGGAAACCCACCTGCAGCAAATGCCCTCCCAGAGAGAGCCACTTTTTAGTGGTGCACCAAGGGTGGTGGTGGTGGGGCTTTGGATTTGCTGAAGATTTGGGAGAACACATGTGTTTCCTAATGAAATGATGACCCAATTACACATCTAGGAGTTTTCCATAAATGTTTTATTCGTGAGTCATTCTATTCGCTACACTTCAACTGTAGCTTTCGCATGCAAAATTTAGCAGATGTCTGATTTCATCTTGAAAGGCTTTGAGAATACACCTGTGGTTCCTTGACAAAGAGCAGCGAGGGATGGCATTCCTCACTGCACTTTCAAAAGCTTCAGGACTTTGTTTTATTCTTATATTTTAAAAACAAAGAAACAAAGAGCCTTGTTCATGGAGAAAACAAACTGCCACAGAACAACATGAGTCGTCTTGACCTGAGGCTGTTGCAAAAATGCTGGGTCTTGAGACTTTCATGGGAAGGATCCTGGGGTTTGTTTTTTTTTACCTTGTTCATCCCATGTTGTCCCATATATGTATTCTATTTAAATAAGGAACTGATGGTGTTGGAGGAGCAGCTCATATAAAGCATGTACCCAGTACAGGCAAAATAACCCTGATGACCTGAACAGGAGGTTTCCAGTGTAGAAGGTTGGGACAGGCTAGCATCCTGGAGGCAATATATAACATACCCCTATATGAATATGCAAAGAGCAATCCTTTTCCTCTTGGCCATCAGTTTTTCTCAGAGCTGGTCTTTTAACTCAGATCTGCAGGATGGGATGTGTGTGAATATGTTAGAGGATGTGTCCAACTGAAGTTACATCACTGGAAATCGGTGAAGCCAACAGGAATCATGGTTAATTTTCCTTTGCTGAGGTTTATGGGAATTTTTCTCTTGGTTTCTTCCACTGCTTTGCTTCTACTTCATGCCCCAAATAATGGAAGATCATGGGTGGGACAAGGGACTGCAGGAGGGGAAGGGTAATTTCAAGAAGCCAAGGAACAAATATAAACCATAGCGAAGTTGTTCTACTTACAAACAAAGGGGAAAGAAAATTCCACCAAATACTTACATAAAATTTAATACCTTTTGGTCACATAATTTTCAAATTCTTGATTTCCAGGTGTATGAGGCTGTGGCAGACAACTGACGTGTGTGTATGTGCATGGAGCAGACGAAGGGCAAATAACTGGCTTGAGAAGCTGGACACATTCAAGGGACACACAATAAAGCCACTCTCACACTAGAAAAGAGCTGGCACTTTATTAAGGTTTTGTAACTAATAAATACATTACGGACAGCCAATAAATTATTACAGTAACTAATGCTCTATTAAACCCATGGACAGTCACTCTTCGTACAAAATTACAGTTAATAGTTTGGGCCATCAAACATGCAGGAGAAATGGTTCAGCAGGAAACCAGCAAAAGGAAAATGGTGGCAGCCTCCGGCGATCCTTTGGGAAGAAATGTGGTGGGGAGCGGGGAGCCCAGAGGCAGGGTGATAGTCACTTGTCAAGCTGAAACGGGGGGAAAGGGAGGTGTGGAAATAGGGCTGAGGATGTTGAATTAGGGACTGGGCTATTTAATGTGGCAATGGTTGGTCTTTAAGCAACCCTATTTGAGTGCCACAGGGTTGCTTCTGCACGGGCAGAGCTGGTGAGACTTGGGCAATGCTGAAAATTGTGTTGTTACTCACTATGATCCCCTCTCTCCACCTGGAACAGGAGGTTTAGTCCTGGAGTCACTTGCCTGCACTACAGGACAGTCAGGATTTGCCCAGTGACAATCAGGCTGTCCTCTCTGGGAGATGGTTTTGCCCTATCTCCAGTCCAGCTCCTTCCCCTCTCCCTCTGCTTGCACGGTGCTATCTGGGAGGCTTTGGTCCTCCTCCTCTTATTAACACATCAATGCTTAAGGCTCACACTTGCTCATGTTTGCCAGCCAGCTTTTGCAGCACAAATAAAGATCTCACAGGCCCCTGATTTGGATGTGAGTGGTCCTGTGAGAAAACCCTTTCCATAGTCACATTCTCAGTGTAACATCTGATATAGGTCACATACCCGTATCTGCCAGCATCAGTTATCTGTGTCATTGCAGGAGCTCAGAAATTATAACGGACACTCAAGTCTTGGGGTGCCTGGGGACAGTGTTTCTGTCTGGTCTCTCCTGCAGGGTAGTGGAGGCAAGACTGTGGTCTGCTCTTTGTGCCACCCAGACCACATTTCTGCTTTCTTGTGTGTGAGCTGGGAATACAAGTGTGTGAGGGGTGTGCGTGGTTCAGGATGATGCTTAGTAGCACCATCTTCATTGACCTTGGCGCCTCTGGCATCAGACTGTAATGAGTGTTTTAGTCTCCTTGGAAATGGTGGTGGAGTTTTTGGTTGTAAGCCTGAAGACAAACCTGGCCCATGACAAAGACACAAATACACTAGTACTAAGCTTCTCTAATTGACTTGACAAATGGTCAACCTTGTTCCCAGGAACTCAGGAACTCTCCCTGGCTCCAGGAGATTTTTCAGCCACAAATTGCTCAGACCCACTGCACAGGCTGACAGTGCAGGGCTGGTCCCTTTTACAGCATCAACTGCAAAATGCCCTGTAGGTGATGTCTGCCACCCACAGCTGAACCCACTCCTTATCATGCAGTGACTGGGCAGAAAGGGATGTTTTGGCGAAAGGACACCTGTGTTCCATCCTAATCTCCTGGGATTGCATTCCTGGCCCAAGAACAAAGCCTGTTCCCCTGCAGGAGAGCACTGGGCCCATGCCACAGTAGATTAAAACCACCAGATACATTTCAATGTACATTACATATAGACTGCTGTTATTAATACTTTTAGTGCCCTGTAAAACAAAATCACACCTACCAAGGAGGCACAGCAGCCTCCTCCCGAGGCTGCTCTCCCCTCCATGGAGGCAACTTCCGACCAAGAAAGCTGAAGGCAGGGAGGTATTTTGATACAAAACTCCCAAAGGGAGATTTAGCTGGCAGTGTTTCTAGGGAGTCGGTGGTGGCAAGCTGACGGGCCCGCGGGAGGGCAGGGGCAGCAGGGACAGCATGGTGTGAGCAGACGGAGGGGCAGATGGCCTGGCCGAGTGTTCCCACTGCCCTGCCGCTCTGTCGGGCTCCTCGGCCCTGGGTGAGAACCAGGCTGTGAGCTCTGTTTGCTGAGCAAGATCTGCCCTTTGAAGTGTGAGGATGTATTTTAATGTGTGCATTTTATTGCTAGCTCTCCGGACAAGTCGAGCTTCTGCATCCTCCCAAGGAGCAGTGCTCCACAGCTCAGCCTTGCAGCCTCACCTATGGGCTTGTTTCCAGGCTTTCCTTCTACAGGCTCTTCTATTATTTAAATTGAACAGTTGTTCAAATAAACGAGTAGTTGTGCATTTTTTCTTTATGCATTAAAAAGTCATTAAAAAATGAGTCATTAAAAACCTCTTGCATTCCAAAAAGGGCATCTTTTGCAATTTCTTACATTAGCTTTGAAGGGCACCAGGGTGTATATACAGCTGTTTCAATTCTGTGCTTTTAAAATACATCCCCCATGCCCTCGTATGATTTCTGATGCAGCTGTGCCAGTTGCAACACCCCTGCTATGCGGAGACTGCAAATTAAATACAATCTAGGGCCTCTGAGGGTCTGAATTCAGAGAATCCTGATTGCAAAGCATAAGGGGCCATTAAGAAAAGGGTTTTTGAAAGCAGGCAACATATTTCAAGGTCTTCTTTCTAGGCAACTGCTGCAAGGATTGCTGGTACTTAGGAAAAGCACAGGGCAAAAGATTGCCTGCAGAAGGCACATCTGTCAGAGAAGGCTTAGGCGCATGCAGAAAGCCAGCAGTGAGTAATGCTTTGGCAGGCGTTCTGAAGACAAAAATCTATACACGGCCATCAAGTGGGAGAAATAGTAGTGTTTAACACTGGAAGCATTTCATCTTCCAAATGTTGCTTTCAGCCTTTGTCAGTGAATCCTCATGACACTCGTGTGAGGGAGAGAATGTCAGCAGCAGCAGCTGAAATGAAGCTTTAGGCATACAATATGCCAAGGAAAATGACAGAAAAGACTTTGTGTGGCAACATGTTCTCCTCTTTTTCTCCCTTTTCTCAGGAGGGGGTTGGACCTCTCAGCCAGCATGGCCAGGCATGGATTACCTGAATCCAGCCTGGAGCATGGCACAGGCTCTCTGAGCCATCATTGGTGACTTGGTAACATCTGTCAGAGTTTGGGGTTGAGTTAATTTAATTATCTTTACCAAAATATTCCTGTGTACTCTATGCTGGGAAGTCCTGAAGCCTTGGCTTGGTGCTGCCTGCACTGGGAACAGCTTCTGTTACTTACTCAGATAAAACATCACCCACATTAAGGGGTGGGAACAGGGAATCTCCCCAATTCCAGGGCTAATGATCAAACTCTTCTGACAGAGCTTAACATAAGACTTGCCTCACTGCCAGCGCAAGCACTGCACTCTGGACCTAGCAGCACCATACACTTTATGTACCTGTTCTGGGTTCAGCTGTGACAGTTATTTTTCTCTCTCCTAGTGGCTGGTGCAGTGCTGTGTTTCACCTTTAGTCTGAGAACAATGCTGGTAACACATCAATGGTTTAGGTGTTGTAGTGCTTACTGACTGCATCACTTGTGCTTTTTGGTTCCCAACCTGGGACCCACCCCAGTCAGGGCAGGGAACTCCCAAAAAGGACTGTCGTGGTTTAAGCCCAGCTGGTAACTCAGCACCACACAGCCACTCACTCAGTCCCTGCTTCCTCACACTCTTGGAGGGGTGTGGAATCAAAAGAACATAAATCCCACAGGTTGAGATAAGAACAGTCCAATAACAAAAATATAATACAAAACCACTACCACTAATAATAATAATAATAATGATTAGGGAAATAACAGGTGGAGAGAATGTAAAGCTAAAAGGGGAAAGGGAAAAAAACAATAAACCCAAGTGATGCACAATGCAATTGCTCACCACCCACTGACTGATACCCAGCCTGACCCAAGCAGCAATCGGTCCCTTCCAGGTAACTCCCGCCCAGTTTATATACTGGGCATGATGTGCTGTGGTATGGAATAGCCCTTTGGCTAGTTTGGGTCAGGTGTCCTGTCTCTACTTCCTCCTGACTTCTTGTGCCCCTCATCACTGGCAGAGCATGAGAGATTGAAAAGTCCTTGACCAGAGTAAGTGCTATAGAGCAACAACTAAAACATCAGTGTATTATCAGCACTGCTGTCAGACTAAAGCCAAAACACAGCACTGCACCAGCTACTAGGAAGGACAGCCAAACCCAGGACAGTACCAAATGTAACTAACATGCAGCTTTTCAGCCCTCATTTTGACATCCAGAGCACACTGGGATGCTAGGTGTGACTGGTGGGACCCAGCCACACACATGGGACAAGCTCCAGGGGCATCCCCACCCCTCTGCAGCTAACTCCCTGCCTCTCCTGTGGCAGAGGCACCATCTCATTGCTGTTGGCTAGCCCCTTCCAAGGAACCAGGTGACTGGGCAGGTGTTTCCCACTAGGAATCCTTTATTTGGAAAACCTTCCCACTGACTCTGAAAATCCTGAGCTAAACCAAATACAATGACACAGGCAGGCCTTGTGATCAGTGTTTCTTTAGTTTATGGTGGTACAGCAGTGCACTAGCACTAAGTGGAGCTGGGAGAGGGGCTGGGACCTGGGAAAACAAGATGTGCAGGTAGAATGTGGTGTGAGGAGCAGAGGGACTCCTGGCTTTGTTGGCTGAACAGTTCTGTGTGGGGGCTAATGCCACTGGAGGTATTTTAAGGCTGAGATGGTGAAGAGAAAGGCTGTACTCAGTTGTGCCAGGCAGGGGAGACAGAGACCTGGTGTTATTGCCGTTAGTGTCCAGCAGCAGGTCCTCACTGTGTAACACTAGTTTCATCACTTAATTCTATTCAGGGCATTACTGACACAGCTGCCAATCATACTGGCTGTGAGCTGGTTACAGAGTGAAAGACAGCTTGTCTTCCCGTGCAGGTCACCCCCGAGTCCCAGGGTGCTTCTGCCCACATACCTCTCTGGAGTTTTGTCAAGGTATCCCACAAGCGGTGTCCCAGCAGAGTCCAATCTGACAGGGACTCTCCTCTGGCCCCCTTCGCTTCCTGCTCTCCTGCTGCCTCAACCTGCCCCATCTCCCTTCTGCAACTTCTCCTCAAAACTGTCCTACACCCCAACTTCTCATGCTGGTCCTCTCCATCCAGTGCCACCATACCTGCTCCTTTTCCTGCCTCCCGCACACTGACCCTCACCTGGCCCCTTGCCTTTGGGCTGTGAATCTTTGGGCTGCTCTCATACCATCTCTCCTAGATGGGCACAGTGAGAAAAGAGATATTGTCTCTCTCAGGCACCGGAGAAAACTCAGGCCTCCTGAGACCTGAAGGATATCTCTAGCTCGGGCTCCAAAGAGAGGACAGATGAACTTGTGGTTAGTCTGGAAAGGCTCACATTTTCCAGGATCATGGAGTGTAACAGACACAGAAAAGAGGCAGGGATCAGCACTGTCTATCTGTCCCCATGTGCAGTTAAGCCCTGAGTAGGACCTTGGAGGTGGCTGTCCCACGCAGACACCAAACAAGCTTTCATGGTTGACTTCTAAGGGTCCCTCCATGTTTGTGGAGGTGACAACCCCACCTCTCACATTCTCCTCTGCCTTCACCCCAACAGTACCGAAGCTCTTGGTGATGGCAGGCAGATGGTCACACATAACCTAGCCCAGCCACTTCTGTCCTCCTTGTATCCCCACATTTGGCTGTGTTGGGCACTACCCTTGCCATTTCCACACTTCTCCCCCAGCCCTTTCTTCCTCTCTTCCCTCTCTTCCTTGCACTTTTTCTTCCTACTCCATTACTTGGCTCAAATCAGCTCCTTGAGTCCTCCCTTGTCACTACATGGCCAGTATAAACCATCCCTCTCACTTTAGATACTGGTGAAGGATGCTATGGCTGCAGGCACCAAATCTGGAGCTGTCTCTCCTGGATGCCCAGGCAGGAGATGACACAGGCAAGCTACCTGCTTCCTCTCAGGCAGGGAGGCTCAGAGTGCAAGGGCAGGCTTCTCAAGGGTATTTAGATGCGACAAAGAGCTGCAAGGGTCTTGCACACCTTGCTGTCACCAAGCATGGTGAGGTTTCCCAAAGCACTCCTCTGCAGTTCAGCTACTTGAAGGTCAAACTCTGCCTACAAAAAGCCAGGGGTAAATATTTTTGGTGCACCCCAGCATTTCAGGGCTGAAGTTTGGAAAGAGATGCTACGTGTCTGCAAGAGCACTGGTTGTGCTGGAATCACTTAGGCTGGGAGGTGCTTTTGAAAAGATCCCGGGGTCTCCAGCTGGCATCCCTGTGCATGGGGTCCCCATCAGGATGCATATAGAGCATCCTTGCTGCCTATGCTCCAGGGGTGCAAGACCAGCTGCCACCGCTCAGCAGCTCTGTGGCATTCACCAAAGTTCCTCAGAAATGGGTTACTGAAACCACTAGACATATTTTAACATTAATTTAGAAAAACTTGAGGTAAAAATGTTACTGGCAATGAATGCTTTTAGACAAGGCTTAGTAGGTTTTGTTACTGTGTCCCTCTTACTCAGACACCAGCAGAACTTGATATAGCTGTTTCACTTGTTCAAATAGCTGTCTGGAAAAAAGGAGAATATACAAATCCAAGCTGTGGTGGCTGCATTCAACACCAACCCCTCTGGCTTTTGGATAGGAACTGGAGCCATAAGGTACCCTCAAAATGATCATATTGTGTCTAGCTCTTCCCAAAGAAATAGTGTTAAAAAAAATGTATATAAATAACCAGAATCAAAAATATCCCCTAATTTCAAGGAAGAAAGTTTCGGTTCCAAACTAGACTGTTGCTGACCAGTATTTTAAGGCTTTGATTCTTTTTCTCTTTTTTTTTCCAACTGAAGTATTTTTGGCATTTGGCAGTTGAAATGCACTTTGTGGGCAATGCGTTAGCTCCCTCTACAGCACTGTGAATTGAGACGGAGGAGTAGAGAGAGGCAGCAAGGGAATGAACCAAAAATAAACCAAACCAAAGTAAATTGGGTCTGGGGAAAGTAGAACTTGCTGCAAAGTTTTCTGGGACAGAAGGAGTGATTTATGGATTTCTTCCTCATCATCCTCTGAGGAGAAAAAAGAAGAAAGAGAGAGAACCTGTCCGCAGGACCGGAGGATGCTCCTGACGGGTGTGAGGGGAGAAGGGAAGGAGGAGGGTGATTTAGTAGAGTCCGCAGCCCCGCAGGTTGTTGGCAATGATGACATCTGTGACAGCATCGAAGACGAACTGGATGTTGTTGGTGTCAGTGGCGCAGGTGATGTGCGTGTAGATCTCCTTGTTAGTGGACTTGTTCTTGCTCTCGTACTGAGCCTGGATGTAAGCCACTGCCTCCGTGAATAAGTTTGGGCCTATAAGAGAGCCAAGGAAAAAGAGCTGGTTAAAGCAATCCCATAACCCTACATCTGTAGGGTGCCTCCAAGCACCCTATCACAGGGATATGGGGGACTCATACGGGGCTGCTGCAACACAGCCACTCCATCTCCATCTCAGGGATCTGGCCAGGATTGCTGCAAGGGAGGAGATGCTCTCTGACTGCCAGCTCAGCTGTATTTTTATTCTGGGTTGCTGTTTATAGTCTACAAAGATGAAATGGATGAGGGAACTGAGTGTTAAACAGGCTGTGATGGGGAAACCAGCAGAAATTCCACATCATGATGACAAAATGGAGAAGAAACCTGCCAGGAATGCAGCAAGTGCTTAACCTGGTGAAAAGGCTTAGCTTTTGTTTCATTTTTAGAATTTGTTATTACATTTTCAGCTTTTGATTGAAAAGAAGAGCTAAAATGTCCATGAATTGAGGGCAGTGTTGGTAACTGTGCCCTCCTTTCCCCTGAAGCACTAAAAGAAAAGGACATTAAAAGATCAAGCCTTTGTTACAGGTGAAGGGGTGTTCTCAAAGAAAATGACACACAGTGACAAATAATATAAAATGTGCCTCTTTTTGAGGAATTAGGATTGCAGTATGGTCGCTGGAGCTGTGCCTAAAATCACACCATGAGGAGCTTTTTGTTGTGATGTATAGCAATGTCTATGCCAAACCTTACTAACCATCAGGTTGTGCTAAAAGAGCTGAAGAGCAGTCATGCAAAAGAGCAGATCCTTTCTCGTCTGTCCAGCCTTGACACTGGTCACACACAGAGCTCCGCTCTGCGTGTCTGCTTTGGTCTGATAAACTCAGTTTCTTGGGCTGGCCTTGACTGCAGCACTGGAAGGCTCCAGTGCTAAAGCTCATGGATCCCTTGTCCTCTGTGATGCATTACTGATGAGAAATGTCCTTATCTACTAGAAAGAAGTTTACCTGGGCTTGAGATTTGCTGTAGTTGAAGGCAGCAAGTGGAATATGACTTGCACGTAAACGTACATGCACTGCTATTTGAAGAGACAAGCTTACGACGAACATGACTTGAAAATATGCCTGAACAGAAGCAAAATGTCTCCTGGGAGGAGGTTCTTACATGAAGACCTGGGTAAAGAATTTGGGAACAGTCCACATGCTGCCACAATCAAGAGGGTATTTGATCAAAGGGAAGTCGCTTGGTTAAAGTTGTAAGGATTTAGGTGCTGAATTCCTTCTTGGAAAGCCAGGAATCACTAATGCCAGCTTGGTTTAAAACACGCCCTGGATTCTGCTGTTGCTTCCATAAGTATCGTGGATTAATGCACATTAAATGCATGAGTGAATTAAGGGGATGGAAACAGTCAGTGCTCTATCTAGCATACAGCAAGCAAATTTGTGGACACAGTCTTCTAATAGCTATGCCAGCAGAAGTAATGGACATCAGAAATCTCATTTTATTAAAAGCACCTACTTGTGATGTAGAAGGTCCACTCGTTTTATTTATAGGCTTTAATCAAATAATTCCTTTTAACTCCAGGGTAACTTTCTAATAATGCTGTTTTTTCACCTGGCCACAAGGGTTTCACCCTCCAGCTGTGGTCAGCAAAGCAGTAATGAGTAAGCTTAAGTGTGTGCTTGAGCCTAAAGTCTGGTCTAAAGTCATTGCACTGCTGAATGCCTGGGGGGAAATATTCTTCACTTCTGGTTCAGATCCCTGTTGGATTATCTGGAAGGGCTTTCAGCCTTCAGACTTCCAGACCTCTCTGGAGAGACACAAGAGGTCTGTGGAGAGTCCCTGGCATTGTAATAACTCCCAGCTTCCAGAGCAGCACCTAGAAGGAATTTAGAGCATCTTTGGGGTACTCTAAGATTTGGGAGGACTGACTTGGTTCACTTGAAGCTGAAGTGCTCCAGAAACAAGTTATATTTGTTCTCCTTTGTGTAGTCAGCCAAAAACTTAGCTACATGTGTATGAGGGTCTGTCTCCCCCACCAAACTCCTCCCTTGGGCTGGGATAGCTTGGGAAGGAAAAGTTACATCTAAATCAACATTTCTTCTTGTTCTAGTCTCTGCCTTCAGAGATATTTAAGAACATTATTTCAGAGTGGGGTTACTGGGAGACTTCAGTGAAGATCCACAAAACCAGGTTAACAAAATATGATCAGGAGGGGTGAAAGGTGCAGGTTTGCTTCATGGAGAAATGGAAAAAAGGAAGATGGCATGATAATCTTCTGGTATATAGAAACGCTGCTAGAAATAAGATGGTGATGAGCTGCTTTACAAGACATCTGAAAGATGGCAAGCAGCAACCTAATTTGCAACTAGAAAAATTTGGGTTTGACTTTATTGTGACCTTTCCACTGTAAAGACTGTGGAATTTCCATTATTAGATCTTTTTAGACAAACATATCATGACTATGTTTGCTCTGTCTAGACCAAGCAGGTGAGCTGATGGCTGAAATGTGGTGGTAGTGACAAACATCCAAACTTTCCCCAGAAAGGAAGCCTGTAGATGCTCTTCTGAATGGAGTCATTCAGCTCCATGGCCATAGACCATTCAGCCCAAAGCAGCAGTGATGGATTGCTTTTGCCTATTCACATTGAAAAATCAAATGCTCAGAAGTAGGAAGCTCTGGTTAATAATTTGTTGTCCTGCCCAGAAGCATGACACTCTTGGTACTCCTGGTTCATAACTCCATTTCCTGACAAAGAGATCTGCTTCTCTGTCTGTCAGCTTGATTCATCTGGATGTCTCAAATGAGCTTAAATAATTCATGACGATAAAAGTTTATTTTTATGGTGTCTCAGGATGGTAATGAGCGTTGGTGGAAGCTGGCAAGATGCAGCTGCAGCCTTTGCATGGGTGATGTATTCCCATCAGTAGCAGGTCAGATGCCAGGCAGCCAACAGAAGAGAGGGCCTCTCGCATGCTGTTGTGTTGCAGAGCCTCTTTTCTGATCTCTGAAGTCTCCTTCTCTCCAGCCAAGACTGGGGTATGGCCTACTGTGGCTCTTCACTGCCTGCTCTATCGGCAGAGGCATTGGTGGTCAATGCACCAGAGAATCAAATGTCTTGTTTTCTATCTGCACTTAATTGGAAGAGTTTCTGTGTTCAGATGCTTGATGTCAATGAGTCTGAGAGTGAAACTGTGGACCTCCTAAACTTAACATGATAAAAATGTACAGGTTGAGCTGAAGCAGCCAAGCTGTGAAACCTGCTATTTGCATGTTGGAGGGCTGATCCTGCAGCTGCTTGGTGCCTGGTAGTGGATTCTAGTGGCCAAGAACCACAGAGCGATGCAGGGATCAAATACGTTGCTTAGTGACTGCAGCCTTCTGGCAAAAAATAACTTGGGTTTAAGTGATTCTCATGCTTTCAGTGAACCACTAAACATGGTGGGAATGATCCTATGTCATTTATTAAAATAAAACTTGAAGTGAAGGAAATGGGAGCTCTAGCCATGCATTTTTAGGCTGTGATACATGACAGTGTCAGCCTGGATGGAAATGCCCCATGATCCCTTTGCTATGCACTTCTGTACCGCCACCTTTCTCATTACCTGTATACTCAGGAAAGCAGAGAGACAGTGGAGATTTCTTAATTTTCTCCTCAAATATGTCCTTCTTGTTTAGAAAGAGGATGATAGATGTATCTGTGAACCACTTGTTGTTGCAGATGCTGTCAAAAAGCTTCATTGATTCATGCATGCGGTTCTGCAATAGAAAGGAGAGATCACATGAGGCTGAAGACAGTGACTCAAGGATGTTCAACACATAGGGAAGTCTAAAACGACTAAATTAAGGATAAAAAAAGCTACAATATACATAATAACTTGATGTATACATACAGCTCAACATATACGTACACAGATGCAATTCCTATAACATTTGACATACAGTTAGTAACTTAAGGGCATTTAACTTATACAGAGCTGTTCTGATTTTGCATAGCATATAATTTACAGGATCCCAGCTCATAGAAATCATCATGCACCATGCATGGATGGGGAGTTATTTTTGCCCTTTGATCAGATTTAGGTGTTGGTGTAGCTCATGCAGATTTTCTACAATGTTTTCATTAACTTCTTAAACTTCTTTTTTCACTGTCTCAAGTGTGTGTGGCACACAACTGGTTGGATACATTAACCAAGGACTGGAAGATCCTTGAATTAATCTGGAGTTGGAAGCAGACACCAAGGTGACATAATTTTGGAAATGACCTTGCCGTGACCTTTGCCAGGTTTTGTTATTTTGTTTAGTGTTGCTGGGCTTTTTATTTTTTCCCATTTTTTCAGTTGTCTTGGAAGATGTCGCAACAGAAAGTGTCTCACCAAGAGCAAAAAAGTGAAAAAGGAAGAAGAAATAGTATAAAAGGGAAAAACTTAACAAAGGGCATCTGAAAACAACCAGACCAGAAGTCAGGCAGCTACCACTGATGTTAGCTCATGCCTCTACGAGAATATCAGCTACTCGCCAGCAGAAGAGCCACACATTCAAATGCACGCACAGCGAGAAGTCAGCTTTTTGGTTATAGGTCATGCAAAAAAAGACACAAGAAACAAGAGAGAGATAAGAAGAATGAACAAAACAGACCAGTTAGAGAGTTGCAAAGTCCGCCACATGGTTTTATGGTGGTGGAAAGAGCTCACGGCAAAGTCAACCAACTGTCATGTTCCCTGTTGCTTTCAACTCTGTTTTTCTTTTATTTTTGTTGTTTTTTCTCAGTTCAAGAGAAGCTTCATACCTGCCAATTTGGTTGGTCTCTCAAATGCTCATTTTTTGGCCTTTGTTTGGCTAGATAAGGTCAGACGGCCGAGGAAAGGTTGTGAAGGTGCTGAGGCTGGCGATGTTGGGCGTGCAAGGCCGACGCCGGAGCACGCACGCCGGTCGCGTGGCCGTCTCTCAGCCGGGAGCCGGGGAGCGGAGAGAGCAGGCACGGTGAGGACGAAGCACACCCAAGAGTCAGGGGGTTATCAAACGCAAAGCATGGTACAGACCAGACCAGCTCCTTGGCTTTTCCCAGTGGTATCTCCTTGGGACAGCACTCCTCAAACCCACTAATGAACATATGAGACTGGTTACAGCAACCTCCTGTTGCTGTAACCTGAAAGATGCTGGAGAGGACAGGGCGGCACGGTCTCGTTGACAGAGGTTTTTTGGGGACGGGTGGAGCTTGTTCCCCCTCCCTGGATTTGGAAATTCAGGATGCTGCAGGAGACAGCTGGTGGTTTTCACCCCTCTCTTGCTCTGTTTCATGCTTGTGCTGGCGGCATGATTGAGCCCAGCACTGTATTGATTAACATTTTCATTTTCATTGATATATATTAGCTGCTGCTGAATCTTTTAGTTAGATAAATGTGGCTCTGTGGATGAAGGAAACATCTGATCTGACCCAGAGTGCAACAGGACGTGCGTGATTTGCTGTACCGTATACCATATGCTTTGCTACCAGGTTTGAAATGACTGAGCATCTCCCCACTGACACACAGGGAAGATGTGATAATGTACAAATGGAAAAATGCAGTTCCTTATTGGATCTCAGTTGCAAGATGTTGCTTATCTGTATCATCCCATATCTGTGTGCTGGATTTTGCTAACCCATTTTGTACTGACTGGTGTGGGAGCCCCAGAGCAATGCTGCTCTTTTTTACTTGTAATGTCAGAACTGCAACCATGTAGGAATCTGCAAAGGTTTTGTACAGGAGATCTGGCTACCCAAAGCCTTTGGGAAGAGAGAAGAAGGTGGAGGGCAGTCAGGGGAACAGATGGCAAATACATTTAACCATTTTTTAATCAGGGTCCCTCACAGTACGTTCTTAATCACATTTTTATCACCCTTTCTGATGTAAAATAGAAGCATGGAGGAACACATGAACACTGCTTGTGGGTTAAACCACAACTCGTGTGCAGCAGCCATCAGCCTGGAGGTCAATGTACTTATCATGCTGCATCCCACCAGCCCTCCACTAGGCTGCACATACCACTTCCCAACTGCTGGGAAGCATCATGGGTGACATTTGATTCCTTCTGTATGTGTTTGCAGGAGACCTCCAACAACTCAAGCAGACCCTGGCTAAGATGCAAGGATGGGGAGGCAGTCTCTGGGTATCATATGTAAAAGGACAGACTACTGCTAAAGGAGGAGTGAGAAGTTAAAGCCATCAAATAACCCCCCTTCTACCAGTAAATCCAGAGTGAAAGACCCTTGTAGTCACCTAAAGCTTCCCCAGGGTTCCTGTCAGGAGTACCCATGCTGCTGTGATGGGGCAGACATGCCTGTTCTGCTAGGAGGCATTAAAGATTACACTTCTCGTAGTTTTATAGTAAGTGATGTAAATTACTTCACCTGCTTTTGGACCCATTATGTTGCTTTTTCCTACTTTATATTTGGTCTATCATTAAGGAAAGTGCTCTTGAAACACTGGCTTCTTAATGTCATTTCCTATTTCAAAATTAGTATTTTAAATCCTTATGCCTGCAAACACTTTATATCCCAAAAGCATAGCAGCCCCACCAGCCACATTAGAGGTGACTAACCACTCGCCCATACAGATTAAAAGCCCAGTTAACTCTTTCTGTGCAGGACAAGAGTTGCCTATCACTGAGTTCAGATGTCATGGCACAATCGTGTTGCCATCACTGATGTGAAGGTCAGGCAGGTTTCTGCTAAGCATGAGGGAGAAAGGATGCTGTGGTCAAGACTCTGCTCAGGCAGAAACACACTCATAAATCCCATCTTTTTTCACCAGAGCATGGGAGGAGACTTGGTTATTTCTCCCACACACAGCTGATTCGGGTTTTTTTTGTTCTCCTTGGTGATTAAATGTTAACTGGCACGTGAACTGTAAGGGTGCTGATGGTTATCCTGAGCACAGAAACTCCATATCCCCCCTCCTGCTTGTCTTGCCTAAGATGCTCAAGCCACTTTCACTGGCTTTGTCACTCCTAAGGCAACTTCTAAGCACTGCAATTCAATTTCCTTGCTCAGTGACAGCAGAGAGAGTAGGCTAACCAGGTCATGCAACAAAATACAAACCAACAGACCAAGGATCACTAGCACAGCATCTTCAAGCCATCCCACACTTAGCAATGGGGACATGAACAATACTTGCATGTCTTTTCTAGATGACCTAAATAGTTTGGATTCAGAGACATCAATGTGCAGCATGAACACCTCCCTCTCTTTCCATGACTCCTTTGAATTTGCAATTTAAAAACCAAAGAGGATAGTCTTGGTTTCAGTGATAGGTCTCATGCCATTGCTGTCTTTTTTTAAAAATCCATTAGGAATTCCAGTTAGAAGAAAAAACGCAAATTTACATTTGTTAATTGTTTTCACCAGTTTTACCCATTAATATGACTGCTGTTCCTCTCTCCTGCCAGATTACAGGTCAGAGGCTTTTCCTCCTGTAAACTCAGCTTACCAAACATAAAGTAACAAATGAGGCAAAGCAGCTTTGTTATGCGAAGACATAAACCATGGAGTTCAAAGAGGATGTTCCCACAGTGTACAAATACAGCAAAGAGTCCTGAAACTCCTTGTGACTGACTTTGTAAAGCCAGATGAAGAGGCACATGTAAAACTCTGAAGACAGTGCCCTGTGCGTTGGATGGGCTGGGCAGGGGTGTAATTTTGCCTTGTAAACTGTAGTTGTTGGCTGTGTTTGGCAGCAATGGGACTGATGAAGGCATTGCTTGAATTTCCCTATAGGTTTGGTCCTCTGCCCTGGGAGACAGGCATGCAGGGAAGCAGTTTAGATCTGCCAAAAGTGGTGCAAGTAGGTGTCTGGGGCAATGGAAGAGGCTGGATTCAACAGCACCAGGGGTTATCTGTGCAAAGCGTTGTCTTTATGGGTCATCACAGATGCAGAAAGTTCTCTTTATCTGTGTCTTTCTGCTCCGGCCATAGAGAAGTACTTGCTTTCCTCAACTCCTGCCATGCTATTCTTTGTGTCAGGGAACTGGAGAGAATATATGTCCCTTATAAAAGACTACTTGGTCCTAGGGGGTGATGGCTTTGTGTGCAATAGCCCTTTTTTAGCTGCTGTAGGAGGATGGGTGCTCAGCTTTTTTAAAACAAAGACACAAAAACCCACAAAAAACCTACAAGTGTGGAGCTGTGCTTTAATTTTAAGGGCAGGAACAGGTCAGGGGGCATTTCACCCAGCCCTGTTTAACCATCTCTTTGCTCGGTCTTGTTGGAAAGGGCTCACAGTGAACCTCATGAGCTTCTTTTAGTGAGATAAGCTGACACTACAACTAGGCTATTCCCAGTGCCCTTGTGAATGAGCTTCCCAAAGCAAATCCCCTGTATTAGGCTGACTTGATCTGAGCTGCAGTTTCACCTGCCCAAGTGAAGTTTGACTTAAAAAAAGCGCCCAAAGCCCCTGTGAAATCCTGTGGTTACTGTCAACAAGGAAAAGCTGTTCTCCCTATGCTTTGCAAGCATTTTTTTGGGTGCCTGAGATGTTCTTTTCCTCTTCGTGGCTCCATGCCAGCGATGAAAGCTCTGCAAGTCTTTTCATACTCAACAGAGACATCTGTGCAGCACCAACCCTTCAGTAGCTTAATACAGCTGGAAGTGCCTGGATCGTAGTAAGCATCTCTACAGAAAATGAAGATGGAGCTATATAGATTGGAGCTATCCAGCTCACTGTCTCAGCTCCAATTTGTGTTTTCTAAGTGAGAAGCAATAAAAGCTGACTTACATCATGAAAGCCAGCAGATGTGACGGATGCAGACAGACGGCAAATCAGCTGACTGAAGAGATGCTGCTTTTACTGCTGGCTTTTTGGAGAGGAACCATGTTAGGAGGCAGGAAATGGAATGCTTGGGGTTTCAGCTGGGAGAGGGTCAGAGCCTATGTATGGGGTTTCCACCTATGCTGGGGGTATAATAGGGCAGATAAGATCCAACTCCATCATTTTTCCTGTTTGGATTGGCCTTGCTCAGGATTGTTTATTTGGGTTAAGCAGTGGCATCCTGCAGGCACAGCAGTGCCAGTGCTGAATCCTTTCCCCATTTACAGTGGGTGTGTAAGTGAACGGCAGCTGCCTCTGCCCTCCTGTTGCTCAGCAGCCCCAGAAAGGCTTTGTGAAAAGGGACTGAAAAAGCAAGCAAATGTCAGCTCTGTGCCAGAGCAGTGCGAGCCTGCTTTCCTGGTGCAAAAGGAAAGTTGGAGATGTATAAATCCGTTCTCTGCAGTGGGCAACTGCAGGGGGCAGGCTGAGCTGGCACCCTGCTTTTCACTGGGGTGGTGCTGGGGGATGGACAGTCACTAGCAGAGCTCAGCATCCCAGGAGAGATGCTGTAACCTCCATCTCAGAGGAGCTGAGTTGACATTTAAAAATGGCACTGGTGATCAGGCTCTTCCATCTTGTGTATTGTGGCTTTGAATCACAGCTCTGGCACTCAAAGGTGATCTGCATTAAAGGCTGCCTTCGGCTTCACCGTTTGGGTGTTACAGCCCAAGTTATACCTACAGATCACCTTGTTCCCTGCTCAGGTCACAGCTTGGCTCCCTGCCTCCTTGGGACTGCCTTCTCCTTATGTATTCTTTATCTTGTGGTTGTGTTTTCCCTGCTCAGCTGCAGAGCTCTATGGGACTGAGCTAATGACTTGGTTTTTCAAATCATGTCAGGTGACTTAGGTTCCTTCCCAGTAAATCCTACAGGAGTGAGTGTCCTTGAGTATATTAGGGCCAGGATGAGAGGAAGGTGACAGCTGAGGATTATAAATAAATGGACATATGAGGGTGTAGGGCATCTCAGTCAGACTGGAGAGCCATAGTTATGATGTTAATATCAGCCTGAATTCTGGCATCAGTACAACCCAAACAACCAGGTGACTCCATCAGATTTCTAGAGCTCATAAAAATGTGTTAAAGGCCTAGAAACCACAGCCCCCTCCCAGCCTTTTTGGGACAAGCCATCTGATACCTAACAGCAATCTTTCACTCAATTCCTTCCTCATTAACAGTTTTCTGCAAGCCTGCACCTTCAGCAGCAGGAAAATAAAGACCCTCAGAAAGACAGAATAGGTAGGATTGGGCCTTCCATGCTGCTGCAGAATGGACACAGATAAAATCATTACCAAGTCTGAGTAGGGCCTCCAATTTATTTTTGCAAGACAAATGCAGCTAGGTGCTTGCTGCAGGTAACCATTACACTGACTGAATGGCCAAAATACACTAATGAATCTTCTTGCATCCTCTCTGTGTATTTAATTCACTTATATTAATTGCACTTTAATACCAGGAAGCATACAGGTCCTCGCTAGCTCTATTTCCAGATGGCATTTGGAGCCTAACGTCACAGTGGGAAGTCATAAAAGCTCTCCTAGAGCAAATTACCTGAGGAATCAAACAGTTCCAGTCTCACTTAGGAAAAAGAAATAGGTTCTATTCCTAGCCTGAGTCTGCCTTGGTCATGCATGACTGTCCTGCACATCTGCACCACAGCACAATTGCTTCCTTAACATTTGTTTTAAGAGCCCACCTCCATCTCCTCTTTCTCGATACAGGATGCTGTTAACACGTTTTGAAAACACACAGGCCAGTTAGAAAGGAGACATAAAACACTGCGACTTTACCAGTGCAAGGAAGCATTACCTGGGCATGCAGACTTGATTTTGAAGAGTGTGGAGAAGGACACATCTCCCCAGGATTTCAGAGTCAAGGGGGAGTGACTGACAAAAGCACATTACTGTAGCAGCCCAGTGAGCATTCGGGCATCTCTGAGTAGTTGCTGGCTATGCAGTATTCCAAAAAGAACTGTTGGGTCCTCCAAGACCCGGTTAGACTCACCGTGGTTTCATCTTCATGAAGCACCTGGTCGTAGCCACTCAGTGCAACACAGAAAATGATCGCTGTAACATCCTCAAAGCAGTGAATCCACTTCTTACGTTCTGATCGCTGGCCCCCAACATCAAAGAGCCTATGGCACAGGAGAGGACCATCAGTGCCTGCTCCTTCTTACTTACAAGGAAACTTCAGCATTCTTGGAATTTCACAGAACTGTTTTGGTTGGAAAGGATTTTCAGATCATACAGTTCCAACTCCCTGACAGAGGCAAGGACACCTTCCCCTAGACCATGTCCAACCTGGCCTTGAAACACTGTCAGGGATGGAGCATACTGTGTCTGGAAGGCTCCAAACACACAGCAACATGTCTTTTACCACTGGCTTGGTCTTCCTCTGAGACTGGAGCTGAGGAGGACCAAGAGGAGCAGTTACAGCAAGGGATGTGGGGATCTGTGGGAGAACCTCAGAACTGTGCTGTGTCCCGTATCATCTGCAGAAGGAGAGACTGCATGCTCCTGAGCTTTATATACTCTAAATACTGTTTGTGTATGGTTTTGTGCCTTCATGCCCTTTTCTCCACTGGCTGGCATCCTGAAGGTCAGTACACAGTGTTAACCATATGTGACTGACTCTAGGGAAAAGATTTGGCCAAATAGTTTTACATTTATGAGGTTTGATCAGGCTTGACTGGGGGTCAATCTTATATTACACCTTCCAGCAAAGAGGTGCCATTTGGGTTAGAAGAAGCTACCATGAGCTCCCATCTTCAGGGTGATTTTCAAGACAGGATCATATTGCTGACCCTCCAAAACACCATGCCTTCTGCAGTGGGAGTCATCCATGCGTTAACAAGAATTTAACAACTTCTCCTTTTGGAACTATGGGAAAACTCTCTGACAAACAGTTGTACCAAAAGTTTACTGTGCACTTAGACTAACCTGAAGTGGAGGTTTTTGAATGTGAAGTGGGTTTCTACGATGCCAGTTGTTTTGACTCTGGTTCGGAGGATATCCTGCTCCGTGGGCTGGTAGTCTGCAGCTCCAATTCGATCTAAGCTGTCTAGGTAACTAAGAGAAAAAGTGGAAAGAAAAAGAAAACAGGTAAGAATAAAGAACACATTCATCTTTGTCAATCTCAGATGAATCCTGCTTCCTATTAATACTTTTCAATCTCATTTTTCATGGCTGAGTGTATTGTAGTATATCCTATTCTGGTGAAAAACAAGCCCCACTAACCTATGCATAAAGCCTGATAGTGAACTGAAAGCAGGAAATTAAGTGTGCGTGTGTTGTGAGCCCTGACTGCAATCTGTGAAAACACACAGCTTTAACATTACTTACTATTTTTATTCCCTGAGGGACGAAGTGCCCGATCTGTCCATTGTGCTGGATTCTGTACACACACATGCTTTTCTGCAAGGGTTTATTCAGATAAGAGGTTGGGGCATATAGGTCTCACTCCCAGAACAGGCAGGTCGAGTCGCTTTTGGGAGATGCCTGTCTCTCTGCTAGTAAGGGAGGGAGGCTTGGCAGCTTGTTCTGAGGAGAAGCCTTGCTTTCAGTCAGCTCAGATGACGGAGATGAATCTCTGCCTGAGTGAGTCACTGCTTCAGTTTGAAAGCAGCATAGGGCTAGGACTGCGGGAGATGCAGCACATGGACAAAACCCAGGAGCCAGATTAGACGGTAATACTCTGGGAGTATAAATTGGTGGTTTTGGTGGGCTAGAGGGGAGATTTAGCTTTCTAATACACTTGGATATTTTTAAAACATTTACCCTTATTCTACTGTGAACATCAGCAAGGCCTCCACAGGCTGAAACTTTGGGCAAGAAGTCCTGTCTTTTGGCATGACATGCTTTTGTAGAGGAGTGCACAGCTGTGCACATACGACCACAATCCATTTTTTCGTACCCATTCAAGGCAATTTTTCAAAACAACTCAGACCAACTAAACATAATTTATAAAGAAAAGAGGATCTTGGAATACAGTTTAACATGAATTATAAACACAAATCTGCATCACACAATAAAGTCTTTCTTGCCACCATCAAGCTGCACAGATACTCCAGTTCCTCTGAGGGGGTTTAATGTGTATTACAGGGTCTAAATGCCTATCCCTAGCCCCAGGAGCATCAATCTAATGCACGTGAGATGTTTTCAATATACTGCGAACATAATAAAGCAGGTCTGTGCATGAGCATGTCTTGCCCTTTGATCTCTGTGCTCCTGGCAGTGTGGATGTCATCCAAAGGGACAGCAGGACAGGAGGTGACATGCCAAGGTTTTTAACACTCTGTTAAAAACTCATCTAGTCCCCATGAGTTATCCAATCACAGTCACATGGTAATGAGCACACTTCCCCCTGTGCCTTGACAAAGCTTGGCCTGAAGGTGATGACTCTCCTGCCACTGGAGATGCTTTCTCTGGTGCATCAAAAAGCAGCAAAAAAATTCCCGTTTCTGTCCTGGAGGGAGTGCTCTGAGCCAGGGCTCTGGAGCTGGATGCATGGTGTGCTGGGGCTGTGCACTCTGCTGCCCAAGAAAACTCACTGCCACTGGCATTCATGCCTACCCAACCAAACTCCATGCTAATGTAAAAAACATACCTTGCCCTGCTCCCATCACATATTTTAGCTACCCATCATATTTATCATTCATTATTGCTAAAGAATTACAAGAATCACATCACCCAGAGAAAAGTATTTAAGCTAAACAGGCTTATTTTTGCTTCAAGCAGTTAAAGCCATTGTGGTTTTGTGACAGATGCTCCCTTAATAGCCTGATGATGGGTCCTGGATGGAAGAATGGGGCTTCATTTGAAATCAGATCCTCTGCAGTGATGGCTGAAGCCATGATCACTCATCTATTCACAACTGATGTCTACTCCTGTTATTTAAGAGACAGCTGCATTTCTTCACATATCCCTACAGACCAAGGCAGCTTAGCAGTGCAGTGCTGTTATTCAGAGACCCAGGTTCTCCTCAGGAACAAAATACTTCAAGGTGATAGTAAAAAGTGGAGGTGTAAGAGAGGAAGGATTTTCTTTTCCTCTTAGAGTTCTTGGCAGTACCCTGAAGCTTTTATCACTTTCTCCATCTTCATTTTCTGTAATTTTCTATCATTCAGCTCCAATTTTAAGTTCCCTATCAATTACCCTTGCCTTTGATGTCTGCCTTTATGCTGGGAGTGCAGCAAATGACAAAAACAGCTGCAAACTGGCCAAAGGATTTGGCACCACAGCAGCATAGTGATGGAGGAGTTCTTTACTGGAACTGCTGCCTTCAACCTGCGATGATTTACTTGTGAACAGCAGCATCATTTGAACCCCAGGCCCTGTGCTGGGATGTCAGGGGGTTCTCAGTCTTACGGCTTGCAGTCTATAGCTCTTCCACGTGGTGTTCACTGGGCTGCCTAACAACAAATTAGCTCCGGATTAGCTGCATACAACCTGTCTCTGAGGTTTGGAAAGCCTCACTTCCCTTCACATTGTTGTCTATGGAGGTGATGGTACCACATGTGCCTGGCTCCACCTGAGTTACTCTGCAGGATTGGAGATGTGAGGGAGATTAGCAGTAGTGACAAAGGAGTGCTTATATACCCAACACTCAGCCTGTCTGGACTTCTGGTGACCTGAGTTCTGTGAGTCCGGTGCCTCTGTCACTCCCATGCCAACACTTCCAGCCCAGCTCCAACACATTTTCTCTTAATTCCCCTCTTCATCTCTTTCCTCATGTCTAGTCTTCTCCACCATTCTCCATGTGTTTCTCAATGACTTAGATTCTTTTAGTTGCCTGGGTCTGCTTTTTGTCTGCTCATGGTAGTCTCGATGAGGGTCAACCATCCATTTCTGTGAAGGTATACAACATTTTCCATGCTGTTTTTGAGGCTGCATTCCAAAACTGTTTACTCCTCTGTCTGCTCTCTCTGGAATTTCTACTATCTGGGGCTGCAGCAGATATTTTTTTCCTCCCAGAGTTGGCTGCACTGAGGGGGACCCCATCAGTGCATGCACCCCATGAAGTTCAACTGGAGAAGTGTGCCACGTCATGGCTGACATGCTAACATCCAGCTGAATGGGACTGGGAAGCTCTGGCAGGCTGCTGTTTGGATGCTAAACAGCTTTTAGCTGCTGATTCTCCTTGGTTCCTGCTGGAGGTATCCCAGAGGCCTCATCTGGTGCTCCCTGCCCATGCTGCTTGTTTGGACCCGTTGATCTCCTGTTGGTAAGCTTGAGCCAGTGGAGGATGAGATGTGTTGGGGGTACTACCTCTTTGGGAACAAGGAAACCCAAGTATAGGCAAACTGTTACATGTGGTGCTGGATGACAACATTCCCTTTGAACTGCAAATCTCACAGCCAAACTGTTGCTGGAGATAATTAGTTGTCACAGCCAACAGGCTCCACAACACTTAATCCCCTCAGAAAGTGGCATCTGTTTAACCAGCAGAAATAAGAGCACTTTGGAGGCCTCAGCTCTGCCCCAACATATAATCTTCACTGCACAGTGCTGGCATCTGAGCTCTTACCACTTCCCAGCTCCAGGGTTTGCCCACTGGAGTGGAGGCATATTTGAAATGACACATCATCTTTTATTTGCAGCCTGCCTTGCTCAGGGCTTGCAAGGGTTAAGAAGAAAGGCTAGAAGAGGTTTTTGAGTGCAAGAGCATTTTTAGTCCTGAGCCAAGCAGCTCCATTACTGCTTATGCCTTTTATCTTACATGCTTTGTGCTGAAGCAGATTGCAAGTTTCTGAGTCACCCAGTTTATCAGGCTCAGGGAGGTGAAGCCCAACTATATTATGGTGCTAAAAGCAAAAATGCACAAGAAATGGCATTTCCTAAAACGAGGAAGATGATCCCACCAAAGTGCGGCCACGAAAGGCAGATGTTCTGTAAAGACTAGCTGGTACTGAGAATCTTCACACAGTAATATTGAAAATAAGGAGTAAATGTAGTTTCTTGTGCCTTCATTTGCTGTTTCCAACAGCATGTGGTAGCACCACTGTTGATGCCAGAGACACTGCACAGAGAAAGGGCTGATGTCAGAGTTGTCCCATGGGAACAGACCAGCAGCAGCAGCTTACGTGCAGTGCGTGGACAACGACCTCTCCCCAGGCACTCTGCTACCACAGGAACCTTCTCCTAGCATTGTACTGCCTATGCCAAAGGCTCTGCTAGCTGCTTCCTTGGATGAAGAAGTGTAGCTGAGGCCACAGGCTGTGGTCAAAGCTGGATACCTGTGGCAAAACTCACACAGATGCATATTCATGTCTGCTGAGGTTAATGGCAATCAAATGGTTAAACAACGGTTGGGTTTTTCTTGCCTCAGAGGTGACACCTTGGCAGTGTTTTTGCAGGCAGCATCCAGCTTGCACTGTGAAACCTGAGGTGCTCACGTCCTCAGTGCTCCACAAACAGCAGCCACAGCCTTGGACTTGGTCTGAGGCAGGCAGAGGAGTGGAAACTTCAGGAGAGCAAGTCTGGAGACAGCAGCATCTTCTCAGCTGCCTCTCTGTCCTGTGGTCCTGCTCTCTGTCCACGTCTCCTCTGTGAAAGAAAGGCCACGCATGGGATACTCCAGCCTCATTCTGTTGTCTTGGTTGTGTCTGATTGAAAGAGCAGATTCACATTCATCAATGGATGCAGTTGAGTCACCACCGGGCAAATTTTTACTCCATATAAGAGGTTCTCAAGGGTCAGCTCCAACATTGTGTCCTGGCAAATTATGAGTTTTTAATCAAGGCTGTCACAAGCATGATCACCTCATCTAACTCCAGACATTTATGTAGACATGTCTCCTTCCTAGTTCATGGATGGAAGGCTATCTGCATCCAAGCTTGGCTTGTACTTCAGCTTCTTTCTTCCTTTCACTAATGACCACACAGATCAACGTACATCTAGCATTAAAACCACTTATTATCTAGTGACTGTAGAGTAAGGATTGTGAGAATAAGCATGAACTCACAAAATGTCAATAGTGACTTCACAACAGCATAGTAAATTGTCCTAGTAACTTCTACCAGAAGAGACAAAACATATAGGCATTGCTTCTCAAAGGTGTGCATCAACTTGGTATGGCTATGAGGGCACTCTGAGCTGGGCAAACACCCAGAGGATGTGGCACCAAAGAGTTTTTCCTGCAGATGCCACGCCCAGCTCTATTTGCTGTTTTATTTTAGGCGAAAGGGAGAAATAAAGCACAGCCCACTCTCAGAACCCAGCACTCATCCAGCACACACAGATCTTTAAACAATCACCAGCTATAAAAGGCTAGAGAAGCAGACAAGCAAAGCCATAATGTCCCTTCAAAAATCAATCCTCCCTGAGGGTGAGGAGCAAGGCATGCTTGCATGCACAAGGCCCTCCCATTTTCCTCATCAAAGCCAGACCAGTGTCACATACTGCTGCTCAGGCACATCCAGGTAGGTTATGGCAGGCAGAAGAGACTCTAGAGGAGAAGGAATTCAGCTAAGAGGGCAAGAGCATCTTCTGGTGTTTTCTGAGCCCAGCCCAGAGAATGGGAAGGTCTTGGGAATTCACTTCTGGACTTTGGGCAATGTGTTTTGTGTTTCTGGCTGTGTACCCCTCTCAGCCAGTCCTGCCTTAATGGCCATCACATGAATTACACAGCAGTCAATTCTGTCCTGCTGCTGCTCCTGGCAAATCTCATCTCACTTCCTACCAGATGAAATATGAGCAGGGCCACTCCCTGGTTTCCCTTCCCTAAATCCAACCAGCCACAAGCCACTTCTGGTGCCAGCTTCTTGCAGGCTGCTAACAGCCATGCAATAGTCACCGGGCCCAGAGGTTACTGGGTTTGTTTTCCTCAATGAACTCTGTTGGCTGCCCTGGGTTTTCATTATTCTCCATTGGGAAATCAGGAGGAATGTCCCTCCTATTAAAGGATCAAATTCTAATTAAGATCTAAAAGTGTCAAATTTTGACAGAAGGGATGCTGCGTTGCATAAGTTTGGTTTTTTTTTTTTCCTCCTGCACCGAAGCAGGGCGGTGCAGGGCTTGTGCATCAAGATCAACTTGACAAGTTGATATTAATACTAATGATAGGCAGGAGGAATGAACAAAAGCAGGTTGGAGTTTAGCTGCCCTAGTTAG